>NC_132875.1:5000-615000 GCF_048164855.1 Canis lupus baileyi | reverse complement strand
CTGTGAACGTCTGCATACAAATGTTTGTCTGGATATCTATTTTTTTTTAATTTTATTCATTTATGAGAGACACAGAGAGAGAGGCAGAGACACAGGCAGAGAGAGAAGCAGGCTCCATGGAGGGAGCCCGATGCGGGACTCTATCCCAGGACCCCGGGATCATGACCTGAGCCAAAGGCAGACGCTCAGCCACTGAGCCACCCAGGTGTCCCTGAACATCTATTTTCAGGATATATCTAGGGGTGAAAAGTCTGGGCCAAATGGTTAATTCTATGGTTAACCTTTTGAGGAACTGCCAAACCATTTTCATGGCAGATGTCCCACTTTACATGCCCCCTGGTGACATAAGAGAGATGGAGTTTTAGATAGTTATTATGTTCGACGTAAACACGAATACATTTTTAAGATAGGTGTTTCTTTACTGACTTAAAAACAAAATGAATGTGTCTTTTAAAAAAGCATAATGAAAAAATAAATAAATAAAAAAATAAAAATAAAAAAACATAATGAGAATAGTGGCTTTGTAGGTTTTTAAAATACCTTTTGTCATTCTCTTTAACTTCTGACTTAATAGAAGGCAGCTAAATTTTCATATCTCCTTCCAAATAAAATCTGATGCGACATTACATGCCCATAGTCTCTGGAAAGCGATGTACACTAAAATATCATCATAGTGTTGTTATAAGAATAGTCTTGAGCTCACAGAGCCTCCGGAAGGGGGCCAGGGGCTCCCGGGTACACCTGAACACACCGTGACAATAACTGGCCTAAATGTGGTGTTTCTTCTGGGGAAATGCAAAGGTGTTGTACCTTCTTTATTAGTTAAAATATTTCTACAAAGATATATTCTCCTAAATAACTATCTCATTACGCTGAGATAACCAAAGACAGAATAAGTATGAGATTTTTCCCATTTATGTACCAGTCTTCAAGAGAATGAATTGTTTGTGTAGCTTCCCAGGTAACCAATGAGTCATTTTTTTTCTGCAATAGATGCACGAATGTCAACGTGTTTGCAATGGCAAATAAACTCCAATTTGAAAAATACAAAAAAGAAAAGAAAAGAAAAGAAAAGAAAAGAAAAGAAAAGAAAATGATGGACTCTGTCCTAGCCATTGTTTTCTCTGAGTCCCATTTGTGACTTGGGATCCTTTCCATGTCAGCCTGCTTCTGAATTCCCAACACCCCCTCCTCCCTGAGCTCTCCATCCCTTCCTGGTGCAGCAGAGCAGCTCCAGACTCGGGTACAAACTCTGCCATTTCCCCCCGGCTCTCAGGTCCCTTATAACGGGAAAATATGATATGGAAGCCATACGCCGAGACCCGGCTCAGTCTTGGATTCTGGGCTTTGTAAGTGGCTGACCTTTTTTTTTTTTTTTTTTTTTAAGGAATAAACATGTTGGAGAAGTCCAGATAGACGGAGTGGTAGCCAACGCTGACAAGGCTGCAGAAAGGAGCTGGTGGCCGTGGGGTTGGGCGAGTGGCTCCACAGCAAGTCCAAGCACACGGAGCAGCATCTGGGAGCACAGTTGCCCATCAGTGTCATGCAGAGGCCGGAACATCGATGTCACCAGCAAGACCATTGTGAAGAGCGACCATTACCCCAGGGATCTGGCAGGTGTAAGGGCTGGACCTCATGGTGTTGGCCATTGTGTGTCCAGCGCAGCCCAGAGTGGCTCTCAGTTCACGTGGGCAGACTGGGTGCCGGCCTGGGTCGAAACACTGCTGTGGGATTCTTGACAACACAGTGTGACCCCCAGAAACCATGATGCCACCGTCACACCCTGTCAGGAGCCCAGGGCTTTCTTGGGAGTCCCAAGAGCTGCTGAGCATCTGCACAAGGAATGACCTCCAGAAGCTCTCGCCCTTGACCCAGGTCTGATGTCCCCGCCCCGGCCCTCCAGTCCGCGTGAGCGCGAAGATGCACCCAGGAACAGAGTGGGCCAGTAGGCACCCACAAGGAGCTCTCGCATCTTTGACACCTCCTACCCTTTCTTTTGGTTTGCTTTTGCTTAATATTCTAGAATCTCTCATTCCTTCCAGGCTCTTCAGATTTTAACAACAGAATGTCTGGAGGAGCTGTTTCCATACTGCATACTGTTGTGCTTTGCTTTCAATGACTAGGAACTGAGACTCTTGTTGGTTTTATTTATAATGTTACAACATGTCTACGTGGAGCAGGACACCCCAATGGCTGGGTGAGGGGCTCAGCACATGCTTTCCCCCAAATACCAGGGATAATACTGGACATAATTTTCTAAATAAACCATTTCAGAATTCTGGAAAAAGACCAAAGGCGTGCAACAGATGGAGAAGCACTTTGTTCAAACATTGCCTTAGCGTCAGCAAGAGCAATGGGGTGACTGAACACATGGCTGCTTCCTTCCATCCCTGGTGTGATTGTGGAGACTGAGGACCTGTAGTGTTGAGGCCACCAGAAGCATAGACCCAATGTGGAACTCCACAGAGAAGCCCTATGCCCAGGGAGCTTGTAGGAAACAATAGCAAAGGGTAGCAAGAGTCAAAGTTCTACATGTCTGCTGCCTACAGCTGCAATTCCACTCGAAGCAAAGAAGAGAGCAGCTGAAATTTCATAGACAGTGGGGAAGTGAGTCATCCACGGTGGACCTTGATGAGCTCTCGAGTACTCCTAGAGACGCAGAAGGTTGCACACAAACTAAGGAGAGAGCAAAGCAGGCCACGGTTACCTGCTTCTTCCTGGCCAGACGTGAAGCTTTGCGCAAAGTAGAAGCCAGGGCAGGTCTGTAAGCTGCTTGAATGGTGAAGGTGCGCTCCAATCCACACGCGTCCCCCCAACAAAGGGTGTAAACCTTACCTCCTTACCTGTTTGACATGTTGCTAAAACACACAGTTCAACCAAGTGAATCTGAAGATGTCTTGGCTTTATTAAATCATTCATGAATGGGGCGGCATCCCATCTAGGAAGTAGAGATAGGAGTGACTCAGAGGAAGGTGGGACAGAGGGAGGAAAATAGGAAGGGAGGAGAGAAAAGAGATCTTACAGTGACCACTTTGCAGTGTAGACAAAGACCCAAGTATTATTTTGTACACCTAGAACTAATATAATGTTATATACCAATTGTCACCTCGATTAAATAAAAAAGAGAGAGAGAGAGAGCAGGGCAAACGTCAGGGCACCCAGAATCCACAGAATTAGTCCAGGCAGGTAATGGAACAAACAAAGCAACTTTATTCAAAGAACCTCAAGCTAGAAACAGAACAAATAACCATCAAAGAAGAGGTGAATGAAAAAAAAGTGCTTTATTCATACATGCAATCAATTGGGCAATAACAAGGAATGTTGAGTGACCTACAACCATATGCTAGGTTGGGGGGAAAACACCTAGATACAAAGAGTACATACAGGTGATTTCATTTTAATAAAAATATAGAAAAGAAAAAAAAGAAAAAATACAGAAAAGACAAGTGTAAGCTTAACTATAACAGTAAGCATGCCAGTAGTTGCAGGGGTGCCCCGTTGACAGTTTAGCTGCAAATGGGTGCAGAGGTATCAGGGTGATGGGTTGTGCTGCATCTTGATTGTGGTCTTGCTTGCATGGTTGTACACATCTTTCAAAAAGAGCGGAACTATGCACTTAAAACTGACGCATTTTACTGTACGTAAATGTAGAATTTACGTACAGTAAAATGCATCAACTTATCTATGGAACTGATTCAGAATTCCTAAAAAGAAACAAAACGATGTACCCAGGACGAAGGACGTAGACGGAAGAAGTAGGCATTGTACCTCCAGGCTGGGGGGTACGGTCCCCACCGATTTACGGGTGCGTGTGCCTATCTCAGATTCAGTGTTTGACAAGTATTGAGCTCGTGAATGAAACTTAAAGGAAACAAAATCCAGATGAGGGTGTCTGAGATAGATAGGGGCTTGTCTTCCACATGCATCCCTTGCCTTGATCCCATCCTAATGCTGGGGACCAGTTCTCTTTTTCCTTTTTGTTAACCATCGAGAAACACGCCTGCTCCCCTGCCCTGCAGATGTGGCCTGTTCAGTCTCTCTTCTTGTTTAGAGTAAGTTGGAGAGAGTTGCCCCATTGTATTTACAAAGTAAGCAGGGCAAGGAGCAAAGCTGCACTTACGTGTTAGGGAGAAAATGAGGGAGCTAAAGAAATGTGGGCTTTCTGGGCCGGGGACACTCTGGAATGTGAAGGGAAACGTCAGTCCTCCCAATACTGCAACCACGTCAGGAAATCGAACTTGGATATGGGTTATTTGGGTTTGACTCTCACTGAGCATATGTTGCACGCAGGAAACGCACCTTCGTCTCGGTCATCGTCCCAAAGGAGCTTGCACGTTGGAAGGGGAAGAAAGACCTGAGTAACGGCGTGCGGGGTAGAAGCGAGGTGCCCGTGTAGCAGAGCTGAAGAAGGGCTTCCCAGGTACGGACAAGGGAGCACCCTGGAGGCTGTGAAGCCGAATGGGCTTCAAAAGCGCAGGACTATGGACCAAACGGAGATTACAAGCAAGGCGTCCCATACGGAGTCACAGAACTGAGCTAGTTTGTGTGAACAAGGGGTCATAACGCAGAAACAGGAAAAAAAAAAATTACACGGAGGGTGGAAAGAAGGGTATCGTCAGTCTGTTGTCCGAGGCTCCCGAGCTGCTGGGGGAGGCATGGTGACGAAGCTCACGGGATGTCCTGATAGGAGCTGGGAAAGAGAGACGGGAGACACTGGGTGCGCTGGAGGTGGCGCGGTCAGGACACGGACGCTAAGACAGGTGGAAATGGAACGCGAAATAAGGTAGCGGGAAGAGAGGAGAAAACGGAACTCACCAGCGCTTCCGAAACCACAAGCCAAGGACTATGAGAAGCACTAGGGGCACCGTCACGGCCAGCAGGATCAAGTACATGGGGACGTGATGTCCTGTGGGCATTGGAGAGACACACGGGTGTCGTGGGTGACCCACCGCCAGTTCTACTCCATCCACACTGACACATACATTGGCTACACGCACCGTCTCCAACCAGCCCGGTCGCTGTCCTCACACCTGCTCAGGGAAAGGCACCCATCCCTCCCCAAGTCCCTTACATCTGAGGCTCCCTGCGCTCCATCCTCACATCCTTGAAATCACTTGTATTTCTTCCTTCCTGCTGTTACAGGCCCTACTTCTGGCCTCCAGAAACCGTCCTCTGCCCCAGCCTCTAGGCTCAGGAACCCCCGTCGCACACCTCCAGACCCCGTCTTCCTCACCCCAGTAGAGAACGATGTCCTGGCCCCCTAGACTGCTGTGCTTCACCCTGCAGGACAGGCCGGCCGCCTCCCGGGCAGCCACGTCCAGGGTCACTCGGAGATACCACGTGCCGTCAGCATGGGGCAGGATGTCGCCTCGCTGGGTGCCCTGTTGCTCCTGCTCGCCCCGCATCCATGTCACCTGCACAGGCTTGGGGTGGAAGCCGGAGACGTGGCACACCAGCCGCAGCCGGCCAGGCCCGGGAGCGGGGCCCGTGGACAGCCAGGCCTCGGGTCGCACTGTGGGGAGCATGAAGCACTTTCAGAGGGGGGCTCTGAGACACAGCTTAGGGCTTATTAACCACATCGGCACGTGCGTATTATCTTGCTTTAGGAACATGAACCCAGCAAACCTTGTCCCTCTTGAACTCTTCCTTATTCCAACTTGGATAGGGACGGTGGGAAGGGGCAAGAACTGTGTAGAAAAATCTTAGAGGAAGGGGCTGTACGAACCTTGCCTCTTATAATCCACCTTTGCTGCATCGAAGAGACCCAAGACAAATCGGGGACAGGTGTTCGTGATGAGCCTGTACACTATTTCCTTGATGCCTTCGTACTGGTTTATGAGATAACAGACGCTCTGGGCTTTGCTATCAGCTCCTGGAGATGGCACCAGGGACATGTTTTGGAAAGTCACAAAATCTGATCCTTCATAAGCTGACCGCAAGAAGCCTTTTGAAAAGTCACTGGAACGTAGCTCACAGCCACCGACCACCTGTATTTCAAAAGGATCTGGGAAGAAGGAGAAACAGATTTGTGGGGAAAATTGAGAGAAATGATATAGGAGTTTTATATAAAGCATCCTGATCTTGGAATGTGGGCTGAGTCAATTTAAAAAAACCAATACTAAATAAATAAATAAATAAATAAATAAATAAATAAATAAATATAAATAGATAAATAAATAAATAAATAAATAAATAAATAAATAAATAAATAAATAAAAATTAAATAAATAAATAAAAAAAACTAATACAACTTGGGAAGCTTGGATGGCTCAGCGGTTGGGTGTCTGGAGCTGCAAGGTCCCGTGACGTGGGCCTTGAGGGTTGTCCCCCGCAGGGACCCTGCTTCTCCCTCTGCCTGTGTCTCTGCCTCTCTTTGCAGATGGAAAGAGGTGAAAATAAAGAAGGAAGCTATGTTGAAACAAATACAAGTCAAAAGGAACAAAATTTACAAAGAACCACACAGGAAGGTGGCCGTCGAGACCGTTGTCCTTTCAGTGTCCAGGTTGCTGGGCCTGTGACAGCTTTCAAGCATTGGTTTAAATACCCCTGCCCGTCTCTGTATGTTACCCACCAACACACTTGGTGCCAAGCGTGTGTTGAGGGACTTTCTCAAGTGCATGAACATATGAATTATAGGGTTGTCAAGTTGTGGACATAGACTTGGGGAGACACCCAATGGGGGAAGAGATTATACTTTAAGGGAGTCAGGCGCAGAGGGGGACGGTTGTGTGTGTCCATGTTTTAGGCCTTAGAAGGGAAACCACTGGGGAAAGATGAAAATGCACAAGAAAAGAGGAATCTGAGAAAGTGAGAGTCTACGACATCTTGAGGAGTCGATATCTGGAATGACCCCCAAGAAGTTTATGCACAAAGATTTTTACAGTGCGGCAGGAATAATGGGCAGTGGTCCAGAAGGGGGTGAGGATGCTCCCCAGAAATCGGAGAACCTCCTGAGGGGGGTTCCCTTAGGAACTTTCCTAATTCCCTTAGGATTGAACTTACACGTGAAGTGCAGTTGACTGACGTATTCTTGGGCCTCCCGGGTTAATCCAATGAGGTAGACGCGGAACAGCATCTCCAGATCTAGGAGTTCCTCGTCGCTGAAGTTGCCCTTAGACCAGGTGTGCAGGAAAATGATGGTGCCAGAGTCGGTGTCCCAGCCGTGAGTCTGCATGTCACCCAGCCACCCTGAGCCCCGATGCTGCACCCAGGACTGATTGACAAAGGATGAGATCTGGATGATAGTGAACACGAGGTGTTCCTGGATGGCTGTGGGTAGTAGAGGGGTAGCGGGTCAGGTAGAGAGAGAGACAGGGAGAGACAGAGAGACAGAGACGCGGGGGCGGGGGGGAGATGAGCTGTGACTGGGTTGGTGACGGTCCCCAACTCACCACCATCCCATCAAGGAGTAAACAGGACCCCTCCGGGTGTGAGCACTCTGGTGACCTGAGAGTCGCTGTCTGTATTGGGAGCAGCTGGGATGTCCCACCAGGCCCCAGGGACTGGGCGGCCGGCGAGCTCTTACCTTGCGCATTGTCACCCTGCAGGAGAAGAGCGGCCAGCAGGACTCGCTCCAGAGGCAGCATGTCACCTGCAGATGCTTCCCCGCTCCCTGCCTTCTCAGCAGAGCCGCCCCAGCACTTCCGTCCTGACTTCCTTCTCGCACCAGGACGCCGTGCTCCTCCCCGCAAGCACCCATTGAAACAGAAGACGGTCTGTGGCTCCCTCAACCTCCCACTCATGCTCTCGTTTCCCCTCCAGCTCAGACCAGCAGTGGCTCCTGCCTGGTGGCCCGCTGCTCCCATATCACCAGCCTCTCCACTGCCGGCTTCCCTCCGCGAGCCCTGGAAGGTCCCTGCACCTGTCGGGGCCTCGTGTCGCATGGCGACAACCACAAGACACACACTGCAGTGCGTCGCCCAGCCTCCCTCGTCCTGAGAGATCAGGGTTCCGGGTTCTCCATGCGGCTCTGCCTCAGTGTCCCCACCCCGCCTCCTGTCTGGACACTGGGTCCGCCTCTTCCCCGCTTTCCCATCTCACCCCGTAGCCGTCCACCTGTCTTGCTGGTCCCCTTTGTAGCAGGAGGATTTGCTTCCTCCAGTCCTCAGCCTCTCCCTGGGCATCTGGTAAACCGTGGGGGGCCCTCCGCTGCCCCGGGCGGTGGAAGGGCGGCCCCCCCATGGGGCACAGCGCAGTGCAAAAGTCCCCTGCCCTCCTGGTGACTCTAATTCATATATTCATGCGCTTGAGAAAGTCCCTCAACACATGCTTGGCACCAAGTGTGTTGGTGGGTAACATACAGAGACGGGCAGGGGTATTTAAACCAGCAGTTGAAAGCCGTCGAGACCGTTGTCCTTTCAGCGTCCAGCATCCCGGACCCAAAGCCGAGCCTTTCCGGGGAGGCGTGGTGACCTCCCCGCCCCGGGAGCGTCTGCAATCGGAACACTTGGGAGAGGCTCACTTCTCAGCTCCAGGCTGCGGTGGGCGCTGTGCCAGGGAGGGCCGGGGGGTCACGGGTGCAGCCTTCTGAGGGGACACGTGCAAGGGGGGACCTGGCACGTCCTCGCCGATGGCAGGTGTGGCGATCAGAGCAAAATACATTGTCAGGAAGAAAGAGCGGGGTCTGTTCATGCTCGAGGATACGCAGGTGCCCGTCGAGGGGCGGCTGGAGGTGGATGGTTGTAAGCAGCTCATGCCAGGGCCGTGGGTTTATGACAGCGCCCTTTAATAACTTCCCGAGTTTGCTGAGGGCAAGGGGACGGACACGTCATGAAATCCCACGTGCGGCCATCCCTCTTTCATGTTTGTCACACGGCGACCAAGTCATGGTCGGCGGGCTCTTTCTACGACGGCCACGGGTAGAAACAGACTCCTCCGGAAGCCAGCGGCCCTGCCCGGATCGTGCTCACGCCCCAGGTCCCCTCGCTGCCTGAATCTTCTTGCCAGTGGCAAGCTCTGGTCCCAGACCCCAGCCCACACGGTGCTGGATGGTTAGCACCCCGCCCCCCGCGGCCCGCAGGAAACACGCAGCCCTCCGCTCTCACAGCAGGTCGGGGCAGTGGGGTGTGCGGTGCTGCAGACATGAGGCACCTGCACCCCACGGCCCGCACGGGCAGGGAGCCGCCACCGGGGGTCGGAGCCCCAACGAGAGGCCGCGTGTGGTTCGCTGCCGTCGGGAATCAACGGTGCTGCGTGTGGCTAAGACGCTCAGGTGTACCCGGGCCTGCAGCCCAGCCCGACCCAGCCTCGCCCAGGGGCCCACAGGGTGATGCGCATTCTCTCCCACTCCTGAGCTCAGAACCAAAGGAGGTACAGACAGGGAGCGTTAGGATGAGCAAACTGTCAGCCCCACCGCTGCAAAAGCTTCCGGAGAATTTCCCTTTCGTGAGCCATCCAGGGAATTTTGCTGGCATCGAACTCCGAACGGACTGGTCTTATTGTAGAGGGATTATTTGTGAGCCCCCCCCCCAACATTCCTATGTTAGCAGCCCTAAGTTCCCCCCGCCACCTGCAGCTGCGGGGTTCTATTCGAAGGTGGGACCCCTGAGCAGGTGGCCGTGTTACACAGGATGCCAGCAGGGAGGCCGACAAGAGGAGACACCGCAGAACCAGGGCGCTCCCTCCCCACCCCCCCAGGAAAGGTCACCTGAGCACATGTCAGGAAGGCCGCTGTGCACTGGCCCTGGGAGAGGCCAGTATCTTGTACCTCTGGTCTCAAGGGCCTGTGCATATTAGGCCCCGGCGGCCCAGCCCTGCAGACGCCCTGGCTGCCCCCCAGAGCCCTGAGGGCAAGACACCCCCCAGGGACACCCCCAGGGGCCCCTGCAGACTCCCTGGCTGCCCCCCACAACCCCAAGGGCAGGACACACCCCAGGGGCCCCTGCAGACGCCCTGGCTGCCCCCCAGAGCCCCGAGGGCAGGACACCCTCCCAGGGACACCCCCTAGGGGCCCTTGCAGACTACCGGGCTGCCTCCTCCCGCAGCCCTGAGGGCAGGACAACACACCCCAGGGGCCCCTGCAGACGCCCTGGCTGCCCCCCCCCCCGCAGCCCCGAGGCCGGGACACCCCCAGGGACACCCCCAGGGGCCCCTGCAGCCGGTTCCTGCATGATTCACGTCTGAGGGACAGAGCCTGACGCCCTCTCACTTTGCCATCATCTCCCTGGGGCTCGGATCACGTTCATTTCTATTTACAGAACTTTTCCCTTCTTCTCCCGCGTCTCGCGTGTCACCTTCCATCTTGTGTCCACACTTGTCTCCTTGCCCTTCCCCTGAGCTCCCGGCCTCCCTCCCTTGTCCCCCCTCCTGCTTATCTCCCCCGTTCCTTGAGGACCCGCCACCACCGTGAGTGACCCCTGGACCCTCCGGCGCTGCTTATGCCTTGACCGTAGGCTTCTATGCATCATGACATATGAAGGGTCCTTTTCTTTTGCAAAACAGAAACCAGATATTTTTTGCAAGCTCACAGCTTGCGTGAGCAGTTTTTACAGTCCCACACTCTTATGCAAAGCGAAGACTGACTTTGAATCATAAGATTTGGAGTCGAAATTTAAAAATGGCAATTTGCATCGATGGCCCCCTTCTTAGTGACATCATCACTTCAATTTTTCTTAAAAAAAAAAAAAAAAAATCCCTTAACCCTGTGACAGTTACAAGGAATTAAGCACATTGACCTGGAATTCTAATCTCATTCTGCCTACGGTACTAATCGCACTAAAACATGACAGGCCAGGGCTACGGACATCAATTTATGGGATGTTTTTGGAAGTAGACCTTTGACTTTTATTGTACTAAAAGGTCACATTAGCAGCATCTTTCAAGTGATCATGGCTTAGCTCTTTCCAGTGAAAAAACTGGAAGTGGGCTGTTCAGGGCTGTTGTGGCTTCTGCTACCTCGGGACTTGGTGTGTAGGTTCCTCTTTTGTTTGGGGGGTTTTTGAGTGTTTTGTTTTGTTTTGTGTCATGTCTGGTCTTTCTATGCTTGGTCCTCCTTCTGAAGGTCACCTCATACTTAAAGGTGGTTTTCGGAGACCCTTCCTTCGAGCCACCTCAAAGCCAGTGATGCGGGGGCAGGACGAAGGTGGGCACAGCCCCTACTACCGCTGCGGTCCCCTCGCTGAAGCTGGGCGGTCCTGGGTCACTCTGCTCGAGGATGCAGCTCTGTGCCCCCATCTAACATCTAATGCTTGGGGGGTTGATTTACTGTCGAGCAAGCATCTTTGAGAGACAGCGGTGGGGTCTCCCGTGGAGGCCCAGGTGGTGGGTAGGTGTGTGGCTGGCAAGCAATTTCAGGTAACGTCCCCGGAACCAACTCAAGGCCCTACGACGGTGGCTACTCCCCTCAGGACACGCTGGAGCCACGTCGGGGCTGGCACCTGTTGCCAGGTTGGGCCAGGTCGGGCCAGGTCTGGCCTCCTGGCGGAGCAGGATGGTACAGAGTTGGGCTGCAAGGGCCTCTGCCTTGGAGCAGAGCCTCAGGTTCACCTTAGGAGGAATCGGGGCTCCCCACGGGGCCAGCAGCAGTCTCCGTGGACCCTCGTGGCCACCTCTGAGCACGTGTGCAAGCCTTCGAGACGCGTCCAGCTGTCACCTCCACTGCAACTCAGCTGGTGTCCGGCCGCCGCTCTAACAGGTGGCGTGAGGTCGTGGCAGGTGGGTGGAGGTTAGAGCATGCGGCCTAGAAGCCACCGCTGCTTGAAGCCCACGAAGCAGGTCCCCCGTGGGCCGCATGGACCCCCCTGGAGCCTGAGAGTGCCCCGGAGGCTGCTGCGCAGAGGCCACTTTCCGCGGGGGCTGATAGTCAGGTTCCTTAGGTCAGGAGCCCGTGAACCTGCGGGCAACAGGTGCCACCCGTGGGACACAGCTTCCCCAGAGCCTTGTTCTCAGCACCACGCAGCTTGGTCCTCGTAAGAACCGCCGGGAGAAACTGCCGTGTGGTCTGAGGACGGCAAGGGCTGCGCTTTCTCAAATGGCTGGGCCCTGCACCTTCCTAGGCCCAGAGACGGCCCCTCGGGCCCCCAAACCTCCCGCCCTCCGCTCCACTCCACCCTCCTTCAGCAGCCGTGTCCCCCCTTGACTCTGTGGCTGCGCTATTCTCACCGCTGATCCTCGGTCTCACGAGCATGTTTTTGTGAATAATTTCAGTGCCTCGCCGGCAGCTTCCTGTGGACGTAAGCGTGGGTCTGCTGGCCACTTGATTTGGGGGACTCCCGATGTCGTAGGAACAAGGACACACTCTGGTTTACTGTCCACTGCCACCTGGAGGCAAGGCGTAGACGGTGGCTCCCACCCGTAGCTTTGGGTGATTACAGAAACCCTGACGTTTGCAACCAGACGGTTTTGATGCTGCACATGTTTTGCTTCTGTGGTTAGAAATGGGAGTGTGGGGGGATCCCCGGGTGGCTCAGCGATTTAGCACCTGCCTTTGGCCCAGGGCATGATCCTGGAGACCCAGAATCAAGTCCCACGTGGGGCTCCCTGCATGGAGCCTGCTTCTCCCTCTGCCTGGGTCTCTGTCTCTCTCTCTCTCTCTCTCTCTCTCTCTCTCTGTGAATAAATAAATAAATAATCTTAAAAAATAATTTTTAGAAATGGGAGTGTGTTACACGACATCATATATTGTCATGTTGCTCCCCCGGTGTTTTATCCACGGAGCAACCTCTTATCCCAGCTCAGCCTCTCTATTCTCATCCCCACTCCCTTCTCCCCACGTTTTGCTGCATAACGTGCTGTCCTTCTGTTTCTATGTGTTCTTAGAAGATGTGATGCTTTAAAAAAAAAAAAAAAAGGTTTTATTTATTTATTCATGAGAGACACACAGAGAGAGGCAGAGACCCAGGCAGAGGGAGAAGCAGGCTCCATGCAGGGGAGCCCGACGTGGGACTCAATCCCAGGACCCTGGGGTCATGCCCTGACCTGAGCCGAAGGCAGACGCTCAACCACTGAGCCCCCAGGCACCTCAGAAAATGCGGTGCTTTGATGTACACAACTTGGATTTCCACAAAACGTATTATACTATGTGCTTTATTTATGAACATATCTCAGCGAGCTCTGTTCTAAACACTTTCCCATAGTGTTCTAAATATATATACATATATATATGTATGTATATTTAGAATTCCAAATATTTCTCTCAATTATCCACCATTAATTTTGTTCTGTTGATGCTTGGTTAATAAGAAAGCCTTAATTTTGCAAAGTAAAATTTAACGGCTTTTATATTTTTTGTTTAATTTTTTTTCCCCAAAAAGTCCATCCATCTTACACCCTTTGTGGTTCTGAAGCAAGAAAATATGCAAACAGAGGAATGGTTTGTGTTGCCACCACTCCTCCTGGACGTGCCCATCGCTGTTCCCGAAGGGTGGAGAGCTCAGGACCCTTGCCAGGCAGGACCCGACTGGGTTCTAGGTCCCTGGGAGGGACTGAGCCCTTGGAGCTTGAGGCTGGGAGGGAGGGACCCCTCGGCCCCCCTCAGGCCCCCCTCCGGCCCCGCTGCTCACCCGGCACTGAGTACGTTACACGTAGGGTGCTTGAGCGACCGCCACAGGCCGTTTCTCACCGAGCCTCTGCAGTGCCCAATTTGGGAACTTACTTTAAGTAATAATTCCCCGCCTATAGATCATAAAAACATTCTGCTTTGGTAAATGCTACTGATTTTGTAGTATTGTCTTTTGCATTTGCAACTTTATTCCATTGTCAATGAATCTTTGCTCTACTCTTTCAAGAATGACTTAGATATTTGTAATCATTTATTCTTTTTTTAATAAATTTATTTTTTATTGGTGTTCAATTTGTCAACATACAGAATAACACCCAGTGCTCATCCCGTCAAGTGCCCCCCTCAGTGCCCGCCACCCAGTCACCCCCACCCCCTGCCCACCTCCCCTTCCACCACCCCTAGTTCGTTTCCCAGAGTTAGGATCTTTCATGTTCTGTCTCCCTTTCTGATATTTCCCACTCATTTTTTCTCCTTTCCCATTTATTCTTCTACATAATGTTGAAAATAAGCTTACTATGTACCTCCAGAAATCCAACTGGAATTTTATTTTTTATTTTTTATTTATTTTGTTTTTGTTTTTAGTTAGTTCATTTATTTTATTTTTTAATTTTTTTAAATATATATGCCATATAATTTATTTTAATTTTTGATTTGCCTTTATTTTTTTATTGGAGTTCAATTTGCCAACATACAGCTTAACACCCAGTGCTCATCCCATCAAGTGCCCCCCTCAGTGCCCATCACCCAGTCACTCCAACCCCTCCTCCCCTACCCCTTGTTCATTTCCCAGAGTTCAACTGAAATTTTAATTAGAAATTTGCTGAAATAGAATGACTTAAAAAGAACTGTAACTTTTTATAATAATTCCTTCCATACTACTCCAATTAATTAGAAATACTTTTATGATCTTTAATAGTTTTTATATTTCTCTGTAGAATTCTTGTACATCCTTTCTTTAGCCAATCCTTAGCTATTGCATAGATTTTGATGCTGTTATAAATGGTTTCTAATTTCATCTTATTTGTCCTTGTTGCATGTATAAAAAAGTGTTGCTGATTCTTTTAATATATATTTTGTGCCTAAAGAACTTGCTACATTTTTGGGCGCCTGGGTGGCTCAGTCAGTTAGGTGTCAGATTCTTGGTTTCGGCCCTGCATTGGGTTCCATGCTCAGTGCAGAGTCGGCTTGTCCCTCTGCTCGTCCCCCGTGCTCATGCTCTCTCTTTCTCAAATAAATAAATAAATAAATAAATAAATAAATAAATAAATAATCTTTTTTAAAAACTTGCTACATTTTTACGTTAGCTATAATTGTTTGCTTTTTATTCCACTAGTTTCTAGGTAGGAATCATATCATCTCTTGAAATCCTTACAATTTTTATT
Organism: Canis lupus baileyi; assembly: GCF_048164855.1. Lineage (NCBI taxonomy): Eukaryota > Metazoa > Chordata > Mammalia > Carnivora > Canidae > Canis > Canis lupus. The sequence goes on along the minus strand of NC_132875.1, from coordinate 600,120 downwards.
TACATGTTAATTTTTTTATTTAGATAAATTCCTGAACTCTCGTCACTCCCAGTATTTTAGTTATTTTTAATTTCCTCATATACAACCATATGATCTGTAAATAATAATAATTTTTATTTAATTTCTGTTTTCAGGGATCCCTGGGTGGCGCAGCGGTTTAGCGCCTGCCTTTGGCCCAGGGCGCGATCCTGGAGACCCGGGATCGAATCCCACGTCGGGCTCCCGGTGCATGGAGCCTGCTTCTCCCTCTGCCTCTGTCTCTGCCTCTCTCTCTCTCTCTCTGTATGACTATCATAAATAAATAAAAAAATAATAATAATAATAATTTCTGTTTTCATGCCTCCTTATATCCCTTGCCTTGCTGGATTAAGGAGAGTTCATAGTATTCTACAGAAAAGCAAAGATTCCAGCAAGTAGGCATCTTGTCCTTGATTTTCACTGGAATGATTTCAAACCTTCGGAATCAAATATGTGTCATACAGGCTATTTGCAGCCATGTGTCCCTGTATTCTGGGTTGTTCAGGTTTTATCAGAAGGGACATTTAAATACCTCAAATGCGTGGAGGTTCCTCAAAGAGTTAAAAATAGACCTGCCCTACGACCCAGCAATTGCACTGCTGGGAATTTACCCCAAAGATACAGTTGCAGTGAAATGCTGGGACGCCTGCACCCCGATGTTTCTAGCAGCAATGTCCACAATAGCCAAGCTGTGGAAGGAGCCTCGGTGTCCATCGACAGATGAATGGATAAAGGAGATGTGGTTTATGTATACAATGGAATATTAGAAACGACATTAGAAACGACAAATACCCACCATTTGCTTCGACGTGGATGGAACTGGAGGGTATTATGCTGAGGGAAGTAAGTCAATCGGAGAAGGACAAACATTATATGGTCTCATTCATTTGGGGAATATAAATAATAGTGAAAGGGAATAGAGGGGAAGGGAGAAGAAATGGGTAGGAAATATCAGAAAGGGAGACAGAACATGAAGACTCCTAATTCTGGGAAATGAACTAGAGGTGGTGGAAGGGGAGGAGGGCGGGGAGTGGGGGTGAATGGGTGACGGGCACTGAGGGGGCACTTGACGGGATGAGCACTGGGTGTGATTCTGTATGTTGGCAAATTGAACACCAATAAAAAATAAATTTATTATTAAAAAAAGAAAAATAATAAATAAATAAATACCTCAAATGCTTTTTCTGTGATTCTGGAGATGATTATATGGCTTTATTTTCTTAATCTGTTAAAGTAAGTGATTCTAGTGAGATTTTTAATGGTAAACAATCCTTGCATTCCTGGCAAATCCTACTTCATCTAATGCTGGTTTCTGTTGGCAAATATTTTGAGTCTATAGACCTAATTTCCCTGTAAGTATGCAAAATGAGGTTAACAGATAGTCAGTATTTTAATAATTGTTTTTTATTTCTGGAAAAAGCCTTGCTGGTTTGGGTACCATGAAGATTTTGGACAATTAGTTGAGATTGTTTTCTGTCCTTTCCTCTGCCTGGAACGATGCATCTGGAGTATAATTACTTGCTACACCTGTAGTTTGTACCTAGCAGGAACCAGCAGGAACTTTGGTCTTCACTCCTATTCCTTAGTGAGCACAGTGCAGGCATTCAGACTCTCCCTCTTCTAGGATTTTTTAAAATAAAAAATCTATAACAAATATGTTGATATAAATCATAAATAACATGTTCTTATTCAATGTATGTCATTCCTATAATATGTCTGCTTTTCTCATGCTTATGACTCTTTCAACCAGTTCTGACAGAGGTTTTATATTTTGATTAATTTTCTCAAGAGGCCGTGCTTTAGTGTTGTCAGTCACCTTTATAATTTTTTTTGTTTTACTTTTAGTGCTTTTAAATGAATTTTTTACCTTCTAAATTTTTACTGATTTTGCTCTTTTCCTAGCTTCCTAATTAAAATCTTAACTCCTATGCTTTTAGTCTTTCTTGCTTACAAATAAGTGCTTTTGAAACAGTAAATTCCCCCGATACCTGTCACCTCGCAATCATTTTAAGCCAGGAAAAGAGAATATGTGCTCCGTAGTGTAAAAAAAATGACCGTGAAAACCACTAAGGAGTGACCACTGTTTAAAAATCTGGAATATTTTAAATTGCACTAACGTAGGCACTGAGGGGGCACTTGACAGGATGAGCACTGGGTGTTATCCTATATGTTGGCAAATTGAACCCCAATAAAAATATTTTTAAAAAATTACACAAACACAGAAACAGACAGGTGTGAGGCCAGATACACACCGGGCTCACAGTTCAGGTCTGAATCCTGTTATAAATGCTCAAGGCCTGAAGTTACAAGTCACCACAAAAAAATGGGACAAAGCATACGCAAATTATTTCTGAAACATAGAGACCGTACCCATGTTCAAATTCACCAGTGAGTGTTCCTAGCCCCAAACTAAAGTCACACAGAAAGTGGATTTCACAGCAAGAAAGGCTAATTCTAACTGTCCTGATCCAAGCTACATTGGTTTAACCTTCTTGGTAATGAGGAAGCTTGCATTTGTGCGCAGACGTGCCCAGCCCTCATCCGAGAGGAAACGTCCTTTCCCTTGTTTTTTACTGCAGATGCTCATCTTTGCTCCCAGGCTCACTTTTAATCTTTCTAGAAAGGAGAAATGCCTGAACGCTTACAGCTTACTGTGGACTTGGCCAACTAAACTTCCTCTCATGTGGGAAGAAGAGGATTTTTTTAAAGCTGACCACTAACAATTAAAAGAGTTAGAAATTAAAGGATTCATAATGAAACTATTATAAATAGTACACATAATGATTCGTAAAAGTGAGCATGCAGTGATGAGCTAACTCTTCTCTCGTGTACAAAGCTGACTGTAGTCATCTGGTCACATCTCTAGACGGACTAAAAAAAAAAAAGAAGAAGAAAGAAAGAAAAAGAAAGCTCATACATGCCATTAAAAAGTTTGTAACAAAATTAGGATCTAATGAATAAATTAGGAAAACATCAAATACTAACTTAACACACTTTTCCTGTTCAACACAACTTCACATTTTAAAATATCTCACCCTTTAACTTGATCAAATTACTTAGGGATGCAGAGTGGGGGCACAATGCCCAGCACCCACCGCATGTGCACAGCACGAGGGCCTGCCATCACTCCCTCACCTGCTCCCTGTCTGCCCGTGGATCTGACAAGACGGACTCTCCTTCCAACTGCCAGATCCAGAAAGTTTACATTTCAGCTTCTCCTTTCTCCCCTGTCCAATCACAAACTGGCCTCCCGTTTGTACTATACTCTCGAACCTTCCATGAGGAGCTCCTCCCAGTGGACATTTCCTTCTCTTAAACATGAGCCCACTGTGGCTGCAATAGAGACTCTGTTTAGGAAACCAAGAGGGGGATGCCTGGGTGGCTCAGTGGTTGAGCATCTGCCTTTGGCCCAGGGTGTGATCCTGGAGTCCTGGGATCGATTCCCACATTGAGCTCCCTGCATGGAGCTTGCTTCTCCCTCTGCCTGTGTCTCTGCCTCTCTCTGTGTGTGACTCTCATGAATAAATAAATAAAATCTTTAAAAAAAAAAAAAAAAAAAAGGAAACCAAGAGGAACGCTTATAGGGAGAGGGGAAAGCTCTGTCTCCGCCGAAGGAAAGATAAGGTTTTCAGAGACTTTGTAGAGCACGACTTGGCAAAGACAAAAGCTAGAACAGAGAAGCTACAAAGATTTCTAAAGTTTGCCTCTGGGTGATTAAATGTAGACATCAAAAAAGGAAAGAGCTTGGAGGAAGAGATTACTCATATCTTAAATACCTGGACACAGAGCTGCTTCTCATAGTGTTGGAACCACTCTCAGAGGATGTACTTATCACACAAATAGGAAATGCTGAGTAAGTGATGAAAGAATGAGTGGATGGATGGATGGATGGATGGATGGATGGATGGATGGATGGGTTGTGTCAGGAAGAAATCCATGGAAAATGTCTTACATCTTAAATATTTACCTTCCTGGTTAACTTCCTGCCATGACACTTCCTGGTTTATTACATGCTGGAGCAGCTTGTCCCCTTGTCTCTAGGAAAACCCTGGAGTATAAATACTTGCCAGTCGTGTAGCCAGCAGCAGACCCAGCACCTCGTTCCTGACCTGTGGTCTGTTAGAAATCCATGAAAACACCCAGAACACGGACTGATCCAGATGTCAGGGTTAACACACAAGATAGGGTAAGAGTGTCGCAAGATGAGGACACACGAGGGAAAAAGAAAACTGGGCAAGAAAAATAATGAAGAATATTTTAAAGACTCGAGGGAAAGGAAGAGGAAAGCGAAGAAGAGCTTTGCAAGGAAGAGAGACATTAGCCCAGCATCCCCCGGAGGCCACACCCATGTCCACCAGAGGGGAGCTTCCAGTCACTAAGGATAGAAATCCACCTTGTTGGGCTGAAACCACACAGGAAAGGTATCACCTGATGGAACCGGGGAGCACAGGGTCGTGGGAGTTCCAGCACCTTCTGTGGGTCTGTGTGTCTGCCTTTGCTTTTCCGATGCTTTGGTTTCGTTATTGCTGCTGTTTTCAGACTCACTGGAGGATGATGACACCTGAAAACTATACCTGTGGACAGCGTGCAGCTTTCCAGCCACCCAGGGAGGAAGGTGGGGGCCACTTCGGGCCATGGGGGCCCTCACCAGCTCTAACAGGTGCAACAGAGCCTGTGACACCACATGAACGGAGGCCCTCCTGAGAAAGTCTTCCAACGACTTCTCAGAGAGGCTGGCCTGAAGATCCCAGGAGCCTGGTGCACATGGAGCATCCAGGGAGCCGCGTCTGAACGCTCACGTCCATACCTGCCCTGCCTCCCGTGAGGCGTGCAGCATTTCAGAAGGAAAATGCAGGATTGGTCCAGAAAACCTCCATTGAAGCAGATCATGAAAATTAATATTTTATATAGTATTCATCACATGTTTGAGCAGTTTAATTGACATTTCTCCTAAAAACATAGACTGAAATAACCACTGGAAGTTTGGTGTATATGTACGTGGTGATATCATGCCCTCAACCAGGCCACCACCTCACTCCCAGAACTTTTCTTTTTTCTTTTCTTTTGTTTTTATTTCTTGTGGTGAGAACACTTGGGATCGACCTTCTTGGCAAATGTCATGTGTATAATTTCTCTGCCTTCTTGCAGGCAGGCTTCATCCTCAGGCTTGCTTCTCTGGTGCTGAGAAATGGATTGTACTTGTCTCAGGCTTCATACCCTGACCCTTCATACCCATACCCATACTCCAGGCCAATAAAGGGCATTTTTTTCCTCTTTAATATTCATAGGAATCAGGATTCGTGTGTCCTGTGTCACCTGGAGCAGGTGCCTGGCCCTGAACTATCACTCTGAGTCAGGACAAGTGACACCTGTCCGGTGATTGGCCTGACCTGGAAGCTACCTGTCCATCCTCCAGCCTGTCTCATTGTCAAGGATGCTTTCTCCTGATGGTCTCAGGATGATCAGAGCCCAGGGATACCCATGAGGGTGGATCCAACCAACCCAAACCACATGGTGCCCATGCGAGGGGAGCAAGGTGGACTGAACTTTGCGAAACAGCCAAGCAGCCTGATCCAGGCAGGAATGTTGCAGAAGTCCTGTGATGTGTTCTCCCCCCTTCCCATATTTTCATCTTCTCCTCTTCTCCCACCTCAACGTTATTTTCCAGAAATGTCTACACATGTAGACATTTGAGACATTTGAGAACATGCACGTGTCCCTCTGGGAGTTCTCCTACCCTGGCCTCCTCTCTCAGCCCCTAAACAAATTAGAACTAAGTCTCTGTCTCCTAGTTCAATGCAAATAAGTCGCTGACTAACAAACTGGTTTAGAAACAACAATGAAAACCATAATGAGATCAGGAAAAGCAAAAATTTCAATCTCAGAAACAGGGAAGACCTTTTCCTCCCCAGGACTTGACACTCAGAATATCCCCGCTGCCTGGCCAGGACTTGAGAATGGTTTGTTGAGTTAATTAATGAAACCTAAAGTAACTGAAGGCAGGCTGTGGATGTCTCCACTTGCACTGCCGTGGGGTCACCAGTCACAAAGGGTCCATCTTCATTATTCATGGACTCTGTGCTGATGGACCTACCTGCTGACGTTGATTTGTAGCCCCAGACATGCACTCGGCGCCATTCACAGATACCTAGAGGAGCCTAACAGGTGTCCCCCACCTTGGGTGATCCCAGCTGAGGCAGGACCAGGCACCCCTCTGCCTTCCCGTGCTAATTCCTACACTGTTAACACATGTCCTAGTCATGGTCCATTTGGTGCCACAGTTTCTGCATTGATGAGCTCTTTCTAGGTGATTTCACAGTTTAAAACCGTTCTGAAGCCCAGAGCCGCAGGGCTAACGGGTGTTCCTAAGTGTAAGAAGGGGGGAATGTGCCTCGCAGACACAAACCCTGTAAGTGAGTAAGGCTCACTGAGGTCCCGATGCAGACTCGTGGGTCATGAGGTACCATGGTAATGAGTAATGAGTAATGACTCACCAATGCCGTAAATCCAGGAAAAGGAATAGACATTCACGACGACTATGTGGAGCCACTACAGAAAGTGCTGAAGTATCATCTGGGACGCTATGGTGACCCCAAGGGAAAAGGGGGGAAAGGGGTTATGCTCATGGATCCATGAGACGGTGACCGTTTCTTGTTTGTTTTTTTTTTCTAAAACCATCCTGGGTAGCACGGTTGTGGGGCTGCAAGACGCTGGTGGTCACAGTACCCAAGCCGAGAAATGTTAGACACTTCTGAGCTGGAATTTCAATATATAGTTTACAAATATATATGTATTAAAGACGCTGTCTTTATTTGTTAAAAAGATTTTTTATTTATTTAAGTGGCAGAGCACAAACAGGGGAAGGAGCAGAGGGAGAGGGACAATCGGATCTCCTGCTCAGCAGGAACCTGGATTATTATTATTATTATTCCATCCCAGGACCCCTGAGATTATCACCTGAGCCAAAGGCAGCCGCTCAACCACTCAAACGAGGTGCCCCCAAGAGGCTGTCTTCATACAGGCACACCTGAAACCAAGCTGCGTAGTCAGCAGGTGGCAGGTGCTGTGAGCAGAGGTCCCAGGACCCGAACCCTGCATTGCCCCAGGAGCACTGGCTCAGTGCCGCTGACTCCAGGTCCTCAGCGGCTGTGACACAGCGCCCAGGAATGCGAGAAGGCGCTGTGTGCTTTCACCTTGCTGGGTCCCCTCTCATCCCTGACCACAGCATTCCTGTTCTCTTTCCTGGAGCATCTCCTTTCCCTTCAGGACATACTTGCCCTGCTCCTTCTCAGGCATCATCATGTTTATGCACCTGCGAATCAACTGCTGATTTTGCTAAAATGCAAATTGTCATTCAGGAAGTCAGCTGACCTTTTATTTTTAAAATACCCAGAGTGGTAGGTCTTCTGGTGCCTTGAGCCCAACAAACATTAAAAACCTGAATCCTCATTTTCCCCACTCATTTTCTCTCAGGATTCAGGTTTTTGATGTTTTTTGGGAAATATCAGAGAGGGAGGCCGAACATGAGAGACTCCTAACTCTGGGAAAGGAACAAGGGGTGGTGGAAGGGGCAGAAGGTGGGGGGGGATGGGGTGACTGGGTGACGGGCACCAAGGGGGGCACTGGACGAGATGAGCACTGGGTGTTATGTTATATGTAGGCAAATCGAACTCCAATAAAAAAATCATTCAAAAAATAAAATAAATAAATAAAATGGTTAAAAGAAAAAAAAAAAGAACCTGAATCCTACCGTTCTACTTGATTCAGAATACTTGGAAAAACAATCCATCCAAAAGGTTTATGTAGTTAAATAATACAAATCTTAATAGAAAAATTGTTTCTACATAGAGACCTGGAGGTGTCAACAGGAACAGAGAAAGTGTGAGTCCCCTGGCCAGGTGACAAGACTTCTAACAAGAAGAGGATCAAACCCCCCCCCCCCCACAAAAAAAGAAGAGGATCAAACATCTCAGTTACTACAAACATGGTAGGAAGAAAAATCTAAGAATTTAACATGAATTTAACGCAGGTTTTTATTACTGAGGACATTTTCCCTGTAGCTGAGGCTCCTTGCCAAGGATGCAAATATTAAAAAGACATGGACTTTGCTCTCAAGAATCCTAAGAATTAGAAGGGAAAAGGGCCTGATGGGGGCAACAAGTGATGGGGGTCAGGAATAGAATTGTCAAAGTGAGGGAAAAGGTGGTGGCAATTGTCGCCAGGCAGAGACGGCCTCACTTCTGACTCAGGGCTGGCTCACTGGTGGAAAGGATGACTCACTGGAGGATATGATGTCTGTGACCCATGAGGTTGCTGTGACATCAGGTTATGCTGAGTTAAATTTTGAAATTTAAGTTCCAGAACCAAGTCAGAACAATAAATCCCCCTGAATCATGCTGAGCTGACACTGAGAACCGGTCAATAGGGAGGACTAAGGAAGAGTTGGCCACAGGGAGTGGCCAGGACGTCAGTGCTGAGCTGGGTTTAGGTAAGTGCTGGAGCCTGGGCTGCTGGGTTCCTGCTCCGAAGGGAAGTCCGTACACTGAGGTCTCCAGTGGGCTTTCCTGGAGGAACAAGGAGGAGGCCCCCTGCAGCAGGTGGAGGGGAGGCTGCAGGGGGGAGGGCACGGGCGGCAGGAGGGCTGAGGACACACGGAAAAGTGGGGAGACACTTGGGAAAGAGCAGGAAGGGGGCTCCAGGGACTCACCAGCGCTTCCAGAGCCACCACGCCAGGCCTGCCAGGAGCACCAGGGGCACGATCACCACCAGGAAGACCAAGCCCATGGAGTGGGGCTGCTCTGTGGGGTTGGGCACAGAGGGTGAACTGCACCTCCCACAACCTCTCTGCCCCTGTCACCCTCTTCCTGACTGACCGCCCTTCCTCCTTTCACTTCTCCCATCCCTCCTCAGAGATGGACACTCCACCTAACCCTCCGCATCCTCCCACATTTGCAGGACCCTCATCCTCAGCTCTTCCATTTCTTGTGATACAGATATTTTAATTTTGGGGACTAGAATCACTAGCAACCTAAATTTTTCATCAGGCTCCCCAACTCTGCTGAAGGACCCCGTGCCCCTTTCCCAGCCGGACCCAACTCTTCCTCACCCCAGTGGAGGACCATGTCCTGGCCTCCTAGACTGCTGTGTCTCACACGGCAGGACAGGCCAGCTGCCTCCTTGGATTTCACATCCAAGGACACCTGAAGGTACCACGTCCCATCGGTATTGGGCAAAATATCGCTATACAATGTGCCCTGCTGCTCCTGCTCGCCCCGCATCCACGACACCCACACAGGCTTGGGGTAGAAGCCGGAGACGTGGCACACCAGCCGCAGATGGCCAGGCCCGGGGCTGGAGCCAGCGGACAGCCAGGCCTCGGGCCTCACTGCGGAAACAGGACAGGGAATCACAGACTGAGGGGAGGTGCTCACATCACCTTACAGACACAACTTTCCGCCTCTTGAAGCCCATCACCATCACCCCTCTCCCTCCTGACTCCATCTCACTCTGAATTTGAGAGACTGGTACAAATTTCTGAGTGCAGGATGCAGAATCTTGGAAGGAGGTGAAGGACTGACCTTTACGCTGGAGATATGCTTTCCCTGCATCGAGAAGACCCAACAGGAACCGGGGGCAGGAGTCAAAGAGGAGCTTGTGGACTATTTCACTGAAAACATGGTATTCAATGAAAAGACTGCAGATCTTCTGAGCCCTACTTCCTCCCTCTGGAGATGGCCTCCATGACGTGTTCTGGAAGCTCAGGAGATCAGATCCCTGATAAGCCAACTGCAGGAAGCCTGCTGATGCTTCTCCAAAGTGGGAATCACAGCCTAATACCAGCTGAATCTGAAAGGGATCTGGGGAAGACAGATGTGAGTGATAGGACAGCGGGAGTGAAAGAGATGACATGAGACGAGTGGAAGCCATGGATGGTGGAAGCAGAGGGAAAGTTCAGGGGATTGAAAGGAATGGAGCACAGTTTGGTTTGAGGGGAGCCTCACACCAAGGGGAAGTGGTGGTCGCCAGAAGCAGAGGAAGAGCTGATTGATAGAGGAAGGAGCAAAAGTTGGAGGAGAAACATGAAGGATGTGGGCATAAAAAAAGGAAGGGCTCGGCGGGAGAACTGGGCTAGAAACAACCGAGGGTGAAGGGAGCACAGGGGGTGACAGGGTCGCATAGACAGACATCGCTGCTGGGATAGGATGGGGAGAAAAGCACACAGATCAAGGAGTCAGTCACAGAGCGAGGACCAGAGCTGCCTGGTTGGAGGCCAGGGAAAGGGGTGGTCGTGGGAGAACTAGTGGGACGGGAGAGCCCAGCCTGTGGCCAATGAGAGGAGCGAGATGGAGCAGAAGATGTGGATCTTTTCAACAATCGGGGTCTGGCTCCATCCTCTGCCCAGATGAGTGTGAACCTTTATACGGCAGAGAAACATGAGGTTCAGAGTCCGGTGGAGCTCATTTCCTAGAGGAAGAAGGAACTCAGGGAGACACACATGCACCTGCCACCTGCCACCCAAGCCCGAGGGAACAGAACTCACATTCAAGTTGCCAGTCACGGATGTGGTTATGAAATGTGGAAGGGGATCGGATGGTGTATGTGTAGAATAAGTTCTGCACTTCCAGGAGCTCCTCGTTGCTGAAGTTGCCCTTAGACCAAGGCTGCAGGTAACGGAAAGCTCCTGTCTTGTTGTTCCAGCCGTGAGTCTGCAGCTCATCCAGCCAAGCTGAGCCTTGATTCTGCGTCAAGGAACTGTTGTAAAAGGATGTGGTCAGGATGATCCGGAAGGAGATCGGCTCCTGGGAATCTGTGGGGAAGGACATAAGCTTTGAGAGTGCAAGGCCTGGAGAAGGAAAGGGAGTGGAGACTAAGGTGCCGGGGACGGGACCCTAAATCTGCAGGACAGAGAAACCGTAGTCGACTCAGGAGACACGTGCTGCCCCTGAGCCCGAGCCTCGCACCCATCCTTCAGGAGAGCACAGGGCCCTGGGGCCGGGGATGCTTGGGAAGGACCCAGCTGACTCTCTGCCTGCCCAGGTCTGTGCCGGGAACCCACACCACCCGAGCACACACACAGAGACAATTGCACACACACAACCACACAGGGATCACACATGCGCACCCACATATGCACATCTACACTAGAGACACCCAGACAGTTACCCACACATGTGCACGGACACCAGACAGGCACCGGTACACACGTACATATACACGTACTCGAATGCACACAAGCACATGGACACACATAACAGACACACAGACTTACAGACACACAGACTGAGGGAAATGCACAGAGACACACAGGAACAGGTAGACTCAAAAGCACATGTACACACACACACACACACACACACACACACGTGCGCCCTCTGGGCAGGACCCGAGCTCTCACCACCTTCACTGTCACCCCCCAGGAGGAGAACCGCCAACAGCACAAGTTGCAGGAAGAGCATCGTGTTTGCAGATGTTCTTTCTCTTGCAAAGTCGCTCTTTGACGTCTGTCCTCATACACAGACCCCCTCCCAGCCCCTCTCCTCTGACTTCCTCTTCACACACAACCCTTCCCTGAGTCTCTGCCACAATGCAAATGTGCTCCTCCCTCAGCCCTGGACACCTACTCAGTCTCACTTCCCCTCCTGCTCTGCCTCCCCTCTGGCCTCCAGCTTCTCCCTGTCACCAGCGTCCATCCTGCCCCTGCCCCCGCCCCCTGATTCAGATGCTACAGAACAAGTCCTGTGTGGCCTGGAATAGTGGCCCCACCTCTCAGCCCTTTCTTCTCACCCAGACAGTAACCCAGGAAAACACCCAGCTCCCAGCACCAGCCCTGGACCTGCTGTCCCTCTGTCCCTCCTGCCCTGTGACACTACCCCCCCAGGTATTTCTGTCCCCGTCCCACCTCCACCCCAGCTCCTTCACATCTCTGACTTCTAACTGCTTGTGCCAAAAAACTAATCAAAGAATTCAATTCAGAGATCCACCTGGTTTTATTAAGTGATTCAAGAATGGGGCAGCCTCCCACCTGGCAGGTAAGGGGAGCTCTGAGCTGTGGTGCAAATGGAGGGTTTTCATAGGAAGGAAGTCGGTGAAAGAAGAGAAAAGAGTGTTTCAGGGAAGGTCCCTTACCCTTAACGGGGAGAGCAGGGGGTCTAACCACGCGGATGACCTCCCCTCCGTGGGGATGGAGAGAGCGCATGTGACAGAGAACCTCCCTGGGCCAAACCAGAGAATCCCTCACTGATGGTGAAGACTTCCCTCTCTGGGGGAGGTGGGAACTGCAGTTGGTTAGGGATTAAACCAGATCTGGGGACTTGGTCCGGACCAAGGTGCCATTTGGGCCCAAGGGAAGGGTCTTCTTTTCAACAGATGTTCTATTTGCTTGTCCAGATTCCCCATGATTGTAGCAGCCTCAGCAACCTCCAGTCCTTAAAACATCAGAAGAATACCCCCTCCGTTTGACCTGCATTAATATATATTCTCTTGCCACCAGTCACTTAGCACCTGCCTGGACCCAAGCACTCTGCCGTCCTCATGAAAGTACAGTGTGTGCAGGGCAGGCACGGTATTCAAGGAGCATTGAGTCTACCTGGGAAGAAAAACGCATAAACTAAGAATATACATTTTAGAATGCTGGGTTAGGTTTTCTTTGTTTGGTTATTTTTTTAATTCCACTCTAGTTAACAATGTTATTTGAGTTTCCGGTGTAGAATAGAGCGATTGAGCAATTCTATACCTTATCAGTGCTCATCAATGTTAATGGAATCCTAACCCCCTTCACCTGTTTCCCCCACCTTCTCCACTCACCTCCCTTTGGGAACCAGCAGTGTGTTCTCTGTAGATAAGAGTCTGTTTTTGTCACTTGTTTCTTTGTTCTTTTGTTTTGTTCTTTAAATTCCACATGTGAATGAGACCCTTTGGTATTTGTCTTGATCTCATGGACTTACATCACTTCCCATCATGTTCTCTAGTTCGATTCATGTGGCTAGTGGAGAGATCAGTTATTTTTATGTCTGAGTGATATTCCATTGTGTGTACATACCACACCTTTTCTTTTTATTCATCTATCTATGGATGCTTGGGTTGCTTCCGTATGTTGCCCACTTAGTACATAAGGCTGCAGTATACATCAGGAGGCATGATTCTTTTCAATGAACTGTTTTCACATTCTTTGGGTAAATATTCAATAACACACAAAAAAATCCAGTAGTAAAATTGCCGTATCTAATAGTAATTCTGTTTTTAATTTTTTTGAGGAGCCTCCGTAGTGCTTTCCATGGTGGACATACTAGTTTACACTCCTCCCAACAGTGGGCAAGTGTTCTTCTTTCTCGACAGACTCATCAACATTTGTTTCTTTCATGGTTTTTGTCTTGTTTGCTTTTAATTTATCCAGTGTGACAGGTGTGAGATGACATCTCATTGTGGTTTTCAATTTCTATATCTCTGATGATGAGTGACGCTGAGCATTTTTTCATCTGTGTGTTGGACTTCTGCATGTTTTCTTTGGAGAAATGGCTATCCATGTACTCTGTCCATTTCTAATTGGATTATTTGCTCTCTTAGGTGTTGAGATGTACAAGTTCGTTATATATTTTGCATCCTATTCACTTACCACATATGTTATTAAAATGCCTACTCATATTCAGGAGATTGTCTTTTAGTTTTGTTGATTATTTCCATTGCTGTACAGAAGCTTTTTATTTGGATGTGCTCCCAACAGTTTTGTGTTTGTCTATTTTGTTTTCTATTTTAATTTTGTTTCCTTATCCTGAGGAGACATATCTAGAAAAATGCTTCTACTGCTAATGACAAAGACCTTATTGCTTCTGCTGCATTCTAAGATTTTTATGATTTCAGGTCTCACACTTAGGTCCTTAATCTACTTTGACTTTACTTTTCTATGGCGTAAAAAAGAGGTCCAATTTCCTTCCTTTACATGTAGCTGCCTGGTTTTCCCAACACCATTTGTTGAAGAGACTTTCTTTTTTTTTAAATTTGTTTTTATTGGACTTTGATTTGCCAACAGATGCTATAACACCCAGTGCTCATACAATCAAGTGCCTTCCGCAGCACCCATCAACAGTTACCCCAACCCCACCACCACCTACCTCCCTTTCTGCAACCCTTTCTTCATTTCCCAGAGTTAGGAGTCTCCCAAGGTTTGTCTCCCTCTCTAATTTTTACCCACTCGGTTCTCCTCCTTTCCTCTTTAATCCCCTTCACTATTTCTTATATTCCCTGTATGAGTGAAACCATATAATTGTTGTCCTCCTCCAATTGACTTACTTCACTCAGCATAATACCCTCCAGTTCCATCCATGTCAAAGCAAATGGTGGGTATTTGTCATTTCTAGTGGCTGAGGAATATTCCACTGTATACATAGACCACATCTTCTCTATCCATCATCTTTCAATGGACAACGAGGCTCCCACCACAGTTTGCCTATCGTAGACATTGCTGCTATAAACGTCGGGGTGCAGGGGTCCCGGCGTTTCACTGCATCTGTATCTTTGGGTAAATCCCCAGCAGTGCAATTGCTGGATTGTAAGGCAGATCCATTTTTAACTCTTTGAGGACCCTCCACACAGTTTTCCAGAGTGGCTGCACCAGGTCACATTCCCACCAACAGTGCAGAGGGTTCTCCATTCTCCACATCCTCTCCAACATGTGTTGTCACCTGTCTTATTAATTTTCCCCATTCTCACTGGTGTGAGGTGGGATCTCATTGTGGTTTTGATTTGTATTTCCCTGGTGGCCAGTGATGCGGAGCATTTTCTCATGTGCTTGTTGGCCATGTGCATGTCTTCTTCGGTGAGATGTCTGTTCATGTCTTCTGCCCATCTCATGATTAGATTTTTCCTGCTTTGCTGTTGAGTCAAATAAGTTCTTTATAGATCTTGGATACTAGCCGTTTATCTGATACGTCATTTGCAAATATCTTCTCCCATTCTGTAGGTTGTCTTGTAGTTTTGTTGACTGTTTCTTTTGCTGTGCAAAAGCCTCTTATCTTGATGAAGTCCCAATAGTTCGTTCTTGCTTTTGTTTTTCTTGCCTTCGTGGATGTATCTTGCAAGAAGTTGCTGTGGCCAAGTTCAGAAAGGGTGTTGCCTGTGTTCTCCTCTAGGATTTTGATGGATTCTTGTCTCACATTTAGATCTTTTATTCATTTGAGTTTATCTTTGTGTATGGTGTAAGAGAATGGTCTAGTTTCATTCTTCTGCATGTGAATGTCCAATTTTCCCAGCACCATTTATTGAAGAGACTGCCTTTTTTCCAATGGATGGTCTTTCCTGCTTTGTTGAATATTAGTTGACCATAGAGTTGAGGGTCCACTTCCTGATTCTCTATTCTGTTCCATTGATCTGTGTCCGTTTTTGTGCCAGGACCACGCTGTCTCGATGACCACAGCTTTGTAGTAGAACTTGAAATCCAGCATTTTGATGCCCCCAGCTCTGATTTGTTTTTTCAATATTCCCCTGGCTATTCGGGGAATATTCTGATTCCACACAAATCTTAAGATGATTTGTTCCAATTCTCTGAAGAAAGTCCATGGTATTTTGGTAGCGATTCCATTTAACGTGTACATTGCCCTGGGTAGCATTGACATTTTCACAATATTAATTCTGCCAATCCATGAGCATGGAATGTTTTTCCCTCTCTTTGCATCTTCCTCAATTTCTTGCAGAAGTGTTCTGTAGGGCTTAGGGTATAGATCCTTTACCTCTTTGGTTAGGTTTATTCCTAGGTATCTTATGCTTGGGGTGCAATTGTAAATGGGATTGACTCCTTCCTTTCTCTTTCTTCAGTCTCATTGTTAGTGTATAGAAATGCCACTGATTTCTGGGCATTGATTTTGTATCCTGCCACACTGCCGAATTGCTGTATGAGTTCCAGCAATCTTAGGGTGGAGTCTTTTGGGTTTTCTATGTACAGTATCATGTCATCTGAGAAGAAGGAGAGTTTGACGTCTTCTTTGCCAATTTGAATGCCTTTTATTTCTTTTGGTTGCCTGATTGCTGAGGCTAGGACTTCCAGTACTATGTTGAATAGCAGTGGTGAGAGTGGACATCCCTGTCTTGTTCCTGATCTTAGGGGAAAGGCTCCCAGTATTTCCCCATTGAGAAGGATATTTTCTGTGGGCTTTTTGTAGATGGCTTTTAAGATTCTGAGGAATGTTCCCTCTATCCCTACACTCTGAGGAGTTTTGATCAGGAATGGATGCTGTATTTTGTCAAATGCTTTCTCTGCATCTATTGAAAGGATACTATGCTTCTTGTTTTTTCTCTTGCTGATGTGATCTATTACATTGATTGTTTTACTAGTGTTGAACCAGCCTTGCATCCCAGGGGTAAATCCCACTTGGTTATCCTGAATAATCTTAATATACTGTTGAATCCTATTGGCTAGTATCTTGTTGAGAATTTTTGCATCTGTGTTTGTCAGGGATATTAGTCTATAATTTTCCTTTTTGGTGGGGTCGTTGTCTGATTTTGGAATTAAGGTGATGCTGGCCTCATAAAACGAGTTTGGAAGTATTCCATCTCTTTCTAACCTTCAGAACAGCTTTAGTAGAATAGGTATGTTTTCCTTTTTTTGTATTATTTCCTCCTTAAATGTTTGATAGAATCCCCCTGGGAAGCCATCGGGACCTGGACTTTTGTTTCTTGGGAAGTTTTTGATGACTGTTTCAGTCTCCTCGGTGGTAATTGGCTTGATCTGCTTTTTATTTCTCCCTATTCCAGTTTTGGTAATTTGTGGTTTTCCAGATATGCACTCATTTCTTTTAGATTGCCTAATTTTTTGACATAGAGCTGCTCATAATACATTTTTAAAAACGTTTGTACTTCCTTGGTATTGGTTGTGATCTCTCCTCTTTCATGATTTATTAATTTGAGTCTTTTTTCTTTTCTTTTTAAGAAGGCTGGCTAGAGATGTAGCTATGTTATTAATTCTTTCAAAGAACCGACTCCTGGTTTTGTTGATCTGTTCTACAGCTCTTCTGGTCTCTATTTCATTGAGTTCTTCTCGAATCTTTATTATGTCTCTTCTTCTGCTTGGTGTTAAGTTTTACTTCCTGTTCTTTCTCCAATTCCTTTAGGTACGAGTTTAGCTTGTGTATTTGAGTTGTTTCCAATTTTTTGAGGGAGGCTTGTATTGCAATGTACTTCCCTTTTAGAACTGCTTTTGCTGTATCTCAAAGATTTTGAATGGTTGTATCTTCGTTTCATTAGTTTCCATGAATCTTTTTAAGTCTTCTCTAATTTCCCAGGGGTTTTTCTAAAGATTTTATTTATTTATTTATTTATTAATGAAAGACATAGAGAGAGAGGCAGAGACACAGGATGAAAGATAAGTAGACTCCCTGCAAGAAGCCTGATGTGGGACTCGATCCTGAACCCCAGGATCATGCCCTGAGCCAAGGGCAGATGTTCTATCACTGAGTCACACAGGCATCCCTCTAATATTCTGGTTGACCCTTTTATCTTTCAGTAGGATGCTCTTTAACCTCCTTGTGTTTGAGTTTCTTCCAAATTTATTCTGGTGATTGAGTTCTAGTTTCAAAAAATTGTGGTCTGAAAATATACAGAGGACAATCCTAATCTTTTGGTATCGGTTGAGACCTGATTTGTGACCCAGTATGTGGCCTATTCTGGAGAAAGTTCCATGCGCACTTGAGAAGAATATGTATTCAGTTGTGTTTGGATGGAAAGTTCTGTAAAAATCTGTGAAATCCATCTGGTCCAGTGTATCATTTAAGGCCCTTATTTCTTTGGTGATGTTCTGCTTAGAAAATCTATCATTCACTGAAAGTGCCATGTTCAAGTCTCCTACTATTAGTGTATTGTTATCTAAGTGTCTCTTTAGTTATTAATTGATTGATATACTTGGCAGCTCCCACATTAGGGGCATAAATATTCATGATTGTTAGGTCTTCTTGATGGATAGACCCTTTAAGTATGACATAGTGTCCCTCTTCATCTTTTACTATAGTCTTTGGGATAAACTTTAATGTACCTGATATGAGGATTGCTACCCCTGCTTTCTTTGGATGACCATTTGAGAGGTAAATGGTTCTCTACCTCTTCATTTTCAGGATGGAGGTGTCCTTAATTCTAAAATGAGTCTCTTGTAGACGGTATATAGATGGGTCTTGCTTTTTTTATTCAGTTCAAAACCCTGCATCTTTTGATGAGCTCATTTAGCCCATTCACATTCAGAGTTACTATTGAAAGAAATGAATTTAGTGTCATTGTTCCTATTCAGTCCCTGTTTTTGTGGATTATTTCTTTGAGCTGCCTCTTTCTTTTACAGGGTCCCCCTCAATATGTCTTACAGAGCTGGTTTAGTGGTCACATATTTTTTCAGTTTCTGCCTATCTTGGAAGCTCTTGATCTCTCCTTCTATTCTGAATGAGACCCTTGCTGGGTAACATATTCTTGGCTGCATGTTCTTCTCATTTAGGACCCTGAATATATCCTACCAGCCCTTTCTGGCCTGCCAGGTCTCTGTGGAGAGGTCTGCTGATAATCTAATATTTCTCCTCAAATAAGTTAAGGATTGCTTGTCTCTTGCTGCTTTAATGATTTTCTCTTTATCTTTGGAATTTGCAAGTTTCACTATTACATGTTAGGGTGTTGAACAGCTTTTTTTTTTATTTTGGGGGTCATCCTATCTCCTGGATCTGAATGCCTGTTTCCTTCACCAGATTAGGGAAGTTCTCAGCTATGATTTGTTCCAATATACTTTGTGGTGCTCTTTCTCTCAGCCTCTTCTGGAATCCCAATTATATGTATATTCCTCCTTCTCAAACTATCATTTTTTCCCCAAGCCTTTCCTCATGGGCTCTTAATTGTTTTTCTCTTTTTTCCTCAACTTTTTTCCTTACCATCATGTTGTCTTCTATTTCACTTTCTCTTCCACCTCACTAACCCTAGCAGTTAGGACCTCCAGTTTGGATTGCATCTCTTTTAATTGATTTTTTATTTCAGCCTGATTAGATCTCAATTCTGCAGTAATAAAGTCTCTAGAGTCCTTCATGCTTTTTTCCAGATCCACCAGTAGCTTTATAATTGTGCTTCTGAATTGACTTTCTGACATTGTATTGAAATCCAAATTCTGTAACTCTGTGGCAGAAAGTACTGTTTCTTATTCTTTCTTTTGAGGTGAATTCTTCCTTCTACTCATTTTGTCCAGTGCAGAGTGGCTGTATGAGCAGGCTGAGTCAAGAATATCAAACACAACCTAAGTAAAATACACCCTAGATGATTCTGAAGAGGTCAGAGATGAGAAAATAAAAGAAAAGGAACAGAACAAAATAAAACAAAAGAACCACTAAAGTGAAAAACAAAATTTAAAACAAAGTAGTAAAAATACAAGGCCAAAAATCACAAAGGAGGAGAAAAAAGAAAAAGGTAAAGAAAAGAGGAAAAAAGTGGGGGTGGAGGATGGTGGTGGTGAGGAAGTGGTAGTGGAGAGAAAACCTAGTCTACGTGAGGGGTCCTAGAGAGTGATACTCTTGGCTCTGAGTATATTTTGTTCTGTATGTTAGAAGATGCTCAATCCCAAATTTACATAAATCAGCAATACTTATATAAAGCCCAAATATTTACCACAAAAACATAAACAAGATAAAAGAAAGGGGCAGAATGGGGAGGAAGAAAGAATATAATCTCACAGAATAAACCAGAAAGCATTCCACTTGGTTCTGGGTGCATGCTGGTCATGTTTTAGAAGGCACTAACTTCCACTATTGTAGAACAAAACAAGGCAGAAAAAAACAAAAAACAAAAACCTATATTTCATATATCTACCAAGATTAAATTGAATACGTTGAAGGGAATCCAGAAGTGAAAAATATATCTAAGACGTGTAATTGTAGAGATATGAAAGTCAAAAGGAAAAAAAAACTTTAAAATGAAGAACTGGTAAAATACTCTAGCCAATGTGGGAAAGGAAAAAATATTGGAAATTTTTAGTCTGATATAAAAATGAGTCATAATGGGAAAGGGGAGGGGAAGAAAAAGAAAAGGGGGACCCTCTAGTTCTACATACTATTTTCCTTCAATTTTCCTTTGGTCCTGGAGCTTTCCAGCACTGCCTAGTCAATAAACTTGCTCTTCCCTTGTTCTTCCAGCTGATCTTCTGGGAGAGAGTCCACTGTGTGGATTCTCAGGTGTCTGTGCTGGTGAGAGCTGCCCCGCCCCCTGCCAGGTGCCAGCTCAGTGTGAGCGCTTTCTCCTGTGAGGCCTGTGTTCCCTGGAGGCCCCGCCTCTCCCAGACACAAGGTGAAACAAGGAAGAAAAACAACAATGGTGGCGGCCAGAATTCCAGCTCTGGAGGCAGCTCCCTGTGAGTAACTAACCGCAGTCTCCCCATCCACGCTGGCCTAGATGCTCCCGGGGCAAGGGCAGGTGCACTGATCTGGACAGCTTGCAGGGTGCCCAGGGGCAGAGAGTTCTCACTGTCCTGTGCCCTCCCTGCTTCTGCCAGTCCCAGGGGAATGCAGGATCGCTGGCTTTGTCTGCTTTGGCACACTGGGATCCAGGGCCCTGTGCCACTAGACTAGCGCTCCTGGGGACCACCTCTCCCAAAGGGAATGGAGGACAGCCACCTCCACCCAGAGGTGGTCCGCCTAACCAACTGGCTTCTTCCAAATGCCCCAGAGAGTTTGTGGCCCTCCAGCCTTTTACCAATAATGGACCGCAGTTTTCTGTGATATTTCCCCAGGGCACCCCTCCTCTTATAGTGACTCCTGGAATCTTGAGGCTTCACTACCCCTCCTGAGATTTTCCCTGATTTCCCTACTAAGCACTTTTCCATCAAGGAAAACTCTGGTGAGGATTTTTAAAGTTCCCGCTTCGCAGTGGTTGAGCTTTCCTGCCCAGGACGCTTTCACTGCTCTGCTTTAGCCTGGCTACTCAGTTACCCTCCCCCACTTTTTTTTTCATCTTCCTGACTTGTTAAAAGCAGAAACTTTTCTCTCTGTAGCATTTCACCTGTTCTCTCTTTAAATCTCAGGTCGAATTCATAGGTGTTCAGGATGTTTTGAAGGTTATCTAGGTAAGTTTGTGGGACCAGGTGAGTGAGGACCCTATTCCTCCACCCTCTTGCCCCCTTCCAGATACTTTCTTTAAAAAAGAAGAAAATAAAGAAAGAAAACCAACAAGGAAACACTGGGTTTGAGTGATACACTGGGCCAGATGAACTTAATAGATATATTCAGAACATTTCATCCTAAAGCAATAGAATACACATTCTTCTCAAATGCAGATGGGACATTCTCCAGAGTAGATAATGTACCTGATCAAAATGAGCCCTCAACAAGTACAAAAGGATTGAGATCATATGATGCATATTTTCAGACCACAACACTATGAAACTTGAAGTCAACCACAAGAAAAAATTTGGAAAGACCACAAATATATAGAGGTTAAAGGGCATCCTATTAAGTAATGAATGGGTTAAGCAGGAAATAGAGAGCAAATAAAAAATTTCATGGAAGCAAATGAAAATGGAAACTGGTAACCAAACCTTTGGGATGCAACAAAGACAGTTCTAAGAGGGAATATATTCTACTACAGGCCTACCTCAAGAAGCAAGAAAAGCCTCAAAGACACAACCTAAATTTATGCCTAAAAGAGCTACAAAAGGGACAGTAATGATAGGCTAGTGAAAGCAGAAGAAGGGAAATAATAACGATTATGGCAGAAATAAATGACATAGAAAAAAAAGAAAGGAAAGCAAAACATTAGAGCCTATCAACAAAACTAAAGACTGGTCCTTCAAAAGAATTAATAACATTGATAAACCCCCTTAGAGAGACTTAGCAAAAAAAAAAAAAAAAGGAGAAACGATCCAAATAGATAAAGTTACAAATGAAAGATGAGAGATCACAAATAATAGCTCAGAAATACAATTACAATAGAAAACTATGAAAAGCTGCACTCCAGCAAACTGCAAAATCTGGAAGAAATGGACAAATTCCTAGAAACTTGCAAACTACTAAAAGTGAAAAAATAAGAAATAGAAAATTTGAAAAGACCCACAACAAGCAAAAAAATTGAAACAGTAATCAAAAAATTTGCAATGAACAAAATCCTGGGCCTGTTGACTTCCAAAGGGAATTCTACCAAACATTTAAAAAAGAGTCAATACCTATTCTTTCCAAACTGTTCCAAAAAGTAGAAATGGAAGGAAAACTTCCAGACTCATTCTATGAAGCTAGCATTGCCTTGATTCCTAAACCAAACAAATACCCTACTTAAAAAAAATTGCATGCAAATATTCCTGGTGTACATGGATGCAAAAATTTTCATTATCATTTTCACCAGTACATTAAAAGAATTATTCACCATGATCAACTGAGATTTATTCCTGGGCTGCAAGAGTGGTTCAATGTCTACAAATTAATCAGTAGGATACACCATGTTAATAAAAGAAAGGATATGAATGATACGATCCTCTCAATAGCTGCAGAAAACGCATTTGATAAAGCACAGCATCCATTCTTGATAAAAATTCTCAACAGGGCACCTGGGTGGCGCTCAGTGGTTGAGCACCTGCCTTTGGTTCAGAGTGTGATTCCAGGGGCCCGGGATCGAGTCCCACATCAGACTCTCTGCAGGGAGTATGCTTCTCCCTCTGCCTATGTCTCTGCCTCTGTGTGTGTGTGTGTGTCTCAAATAAATAAATAAATAAATAAAATATTTTTTAAAACACTCTCAAGAAAGTAGGGATGGATGGAACATAGTTCAACATCATAGGGGCCACATATGAAAGACAAATAGTTAATATCATCATCAGTGTGGAAAAACGGAGATCCTTTCCCCTAAGGTCAGGAACAAGATAGAAATGTCCACCCTCACCATCCCTATTTAACACAATACTGGAAATCTTAGCCTCAGCAATCAGACAACAAAAATAATTAAAAGGCATTCAAATTGACCAGGAAGAAGTCAAACTATCACTATTTGGAGGTGACATGATACTCTGTGTAGAAAACCTAAAAGATTCCACCAAAAAAAAAAATGATAACTGATAGAAGAATTCAGCAAAGTTGCAGGATATATAATCAACATGCAGAAATCTGTTGCATTTCTAGGAGGGAAGATGATGGAAGAGTAGAGGACCTCATTTCATCTGGTCCCTTGAATTCAGCTAGCTAGCTATCAAATCACTCTAAACACCTGTCAATTCGACCTGAGATCTAAGAAAAGGGTTGCGGCAATTCTACAAATAGAAAAGTGACCACTTTGTGCAAGGTGGAAGGTGCAGATACGTGAAGGTGAGTGGATATATCAGAAGGTAAACTGCGGGCGGTGGCGGAGGAGGGAGACTGTTAAGGCAGCTAAGGGAGGTGATATAGCAGCGAGAGCAAAATTAGAACTTTCAGAAGTCTGCTCTGTGGAGGGACAGCACTCTGCCTGAAAGGTGCTCAGGTGGAAAAGCAGGGCAAAATCCTAAGTGGGACAATGTAGTCTCAGGATCCCTGGGGTCACAGAAAGAGCAGGGATGCCTGAGTGCAGCACAGTTCCTAAGCATTGGAGCAGAGAAGCTGGCTACCATCAATGAGCCAGGGGAGGGCTCTCAGCTTTCTGTTGCCATAAACCACAAACTGTGGCACCATCAGGCAACTGCTGTCCAAGCAGGGGCCCAGCAAGTGATAGAAATGCAGCAAGACCCTCCTGTCCCCAGAAGAAACAGCAGGGCTGTGTGCATGATGCAGTGATCATTCTAAGAACAGGGGCCCAGAAAGTGGTAGAACCACAATGAGACCCATCTCCCAAAGAGGACTGGTGTGGCTGTGCAATCTAGGAGTCTGCAGTTTGGCACACACAAAAGTGATTGCCTGCTTATCCCTGAGGGTGCAGTGGAGAGCGGAGGCCACGATCTTTCAACTCCAGGCTGGAGATTGGGGTGCCACCATTGTTATTTTAATTTTTTCTTCGTCCAAGGCAGCTTGGAAAGCCTTCAGGGAATGAAAGCCACATAGAGCAACCCAAAGCACGTTACCCTGCCCCAGCCCCCTGGCAAGAGGTGGTGCAACTTTGCCCAGGCAGACACCTGAGAATCAGTGCAAGAGGCCCCTCCCCAGGAGACCAACAGGAACATCAGGCTAATACCAAATTTACAGATCACCCAGAACTGAAAAACTCTTGTACTAGGAGAAAATAGTATATAGAATTCGAGATTTTTTCTTACGATTCTTTAGTCTTTCGGTTTGAATTTTTTTCTCTTTTCCTTTTTATCTTTATCAACTAGTTTCTTGTTTCATCAACTCTTTTAAAGCCATTTTTAAATTTTCATTTTTATTTACATTTTCTAGGAATATTCTTCATTTTTGGCTTCCTTTCACTATATTCGAATTTATTTTTGTATAAATATAAGTTTTTTCTTTCCTTACAATTTTGGGACTAGTGTCTTCTAACAAACAGACCAAAATATACCCAAGACCAAGTGTATCACCCTATTTTTCCACATATTAGATTATATTCTTTTTTCCCCTCTTTTTGGTTTCTGATTTCTTCAGATTTGTCTAATGTATATTTTGCTGAGGAAGCGGTTGATATTTTTTATTTTTTACTCCCATTCATCTATTCTTCTCTGGACAAAATGACTAGAAGGAGAAATTCACAACAGAAGAAAGAACCAGAGGTAATACTCTGTCATAGATTTAATCTATGGATATAATTAAGATGTCAGACCTGGAATTCAGAATAACAATTATAAAGATACTAGCTGGGCTTTAGAAAGCATAAAAGACACTAGAGAATTCCTTAGTGCAGAAATAAAAGAACTAAAATTTAATCAGGCTGAAATTAAAAATACTTTAACTGAGATGCAATATAAAATGGATGCTCTAATGGCTTGCGTAAATGAGGCAGAAAAAGAGTCAGTGACATAGAAAACAAAATGATGGAAAGTAAGGAAGTTGAGGAAAAGAGAGAAAAGTAACTACTGGATCATAAAGGAATGCTTCAAGAAATCAGTGGTACCATAAAGCAAAACTATTAGAATAATTGGGGTCCCAGAGGAATAAGAAAGAGAGAAAGAGGGACAGAAGATACATTTGAGCAAATTATAGCTTAGAACTTCACTAATCTGGGGAAGGAAACAGGTATTCAAGTCCAAAAGGCACAGAGAACTCCCTTCAATATCAATAAAAATATGTCAACACCTTGCCATATAGTAGTGAAGCTGTCAAATTTCAGAGATAAAGAGAAATCCTGAAAGCAGCTTGAGACAAGAGGTCCTTAACCTATGTGGGAAGAAACATTAGACTGGAAGCAGATTTATCGACAGAAACCTGCATGGCAAGAGAGGACTGGGGTGATATATTTAAGATACTAAATGAGAAAAACATGCAGCCAAAAATACTTTATCTACAAGGCTGTCAATCAGCATGGAAGGAGAGATGAAGAGTTCCAGGAAAAACAGAAACTAAAACTAATTTGTGATCATTAAACCAGCCCTGCAACAAACATTAAAGGGGATCCTGTAAGCAAAGAGAGAGCCCAAAAGTAACATAGACCAGAAAGAAACAGAGACAATTTACAGAAATAGTGACTCTACAGGGAATACAATGGCACTAAAATCATATATTTTAATAGTTACTCTGAATGTAAATGGACTAAATGCTACACTCAAAAGACACAGGGTATCAGATTGGGTTTAAAAAGCAAGATCCATCTGTATGCTGTCCACAAGAGATTCATTTTAGACCCAAAGACACCTCCAGATTTGTATGCTAATGGACAACAAAAGAAAGCTGGAGTAACAATCCTTATATCAGGCAAACTAGATTCTAAACCAACAACTATAAAAAGAGATGAAGAGGAACACTATATCATAATTAAAAGGTCTAACAAGAAGATCTAACAATTATAAATATTCATGCTCCTAACTTGGGAGCAACTAATTATATAAACCAATTAATAACAAAATTAAAGAAACACATTGATCCTAATATAATAGTACAGGGACTTTAATTTCCTGAATGATTACTATGTGCCAGGGCCTGGCTATGTACTTTAGATGTGTTTTCTTTTTTTTAAGATTTTATTTATTTATCCATGAGAGACAGAGAGAGAGAGAGAGAGAGAGAGAGAGAGAGGCAGAGACACAGGAAGAGGGAGAAGCAGGGATCCCTGGGTGGCGCAGCGGTTTGGCGCCTGCCTTTGGCCCAGGGCACGATCCTGGAGACCCGGGATCGAATCCCACATCGGGCTCCCGGTGCATGGAGCCTGCTTCTCCCTCTGCCTGTGTCTCTGCCTCTCTCTCTCTCTCTCTCTCTCTCTGTATGACTATCATAAATAAATAAAAATTAAAAAAAAAGAAGAGGGAGAAGCAGGCTCCATACAGGGAGCCCGACATGGAATTTGATCCGGGGTCTCCAGGATCAGGCCTTCAGCTGAAGGCAGCGCTAAACCACTGAGCCACTGGGCTGCCATAGTAGAGGGACTTTAACATCCCACTCACAGCAATGGACGGAACATCTAAGCAGATCAACAAGGAAACAAGGGCTTTGAATGACACACTGGACCAGATAGACTTCACAGATATAGTCAGAGCATTTCATCCTAAAACAACAGAATACACATTCTTCTCAAGTGCACATGGAACATTCTCTAGACTAGATCACATACTGGGTCACAAATCAGGTCTCAACTAGTACCAAAGGACTGGGGTCATTCCCTACATATTTTCATACAACAATACTTTGAAACAATATATGAAAAGCCCACAGCAAATATCATCCTCAGTGGAGAAAAACTGAGACCTTTTCCCCTAAGATCAGGAACAAGACAGGGATGTCCACTCTCACCATCGCTATTCAACATAGTACTAGAAGTCCTAGCCTCAGCAATCGGGCAACAAAAGAAATAAAAGGCATTCAAATTGTCAAAAAAGACGTCAAATTCTCCCTCTTCACAGATGACATGATACTGTACACAGAAAACCCCAAAGCCTCCACCCTAAGATTGCTGGAACTCATACAGCAATTCGGCAGTGTGGCAGGATACAAAATCAATGCCCAGAAGTCAGTGGCATTTCTATACACTAACAATGAGACAGAAGAAAGAGAAATTAAGGACTGGATCCCATTTATAGTTGTGCCAAAAACCATAAGATACCTAGAAATCAACCTAACCAAAGAGATAAAGGATCTATACTCTAAAAACTACAGGACATTTCTGAAAGCAATTGAGGAAGACACAAAGAGATAGAAAAACATTCATGCTCATGGATTGGAAGAACAAATATTGCTAAAATGTCTATGCTACCCAGAGCAATTTACACACCCAGTGCAATCCCTATCAAAATCCCATTGACATTTTTCACAGAGCTAGAACAAATAATCCTAAAATTTGTATGAAACAAGAAAATGCCCCAAATAGCCAGAGGAATGTTGAAAAAGAAAACCAAAGTGGGGGCATCACAATGCCAGACCTCAAGCACTATTACAAAGCTGTGATCATCAAGACAGTAGGTGTTGTTACAAAAACCAACACATAGATCAATAGAACAGAATAGAGAACACAGAAATGTACGCTCAACTCTATGGTCGACCAATATTTGACAAGGGAGGAAAGACTATCCAATGGAAAAAGACAATCTCTTCAATAAATGGTGTTGGGAAAATTGGGCAGCCACATGTAGAAACATGAAACTGGACCATTTTCTTATACCATACACAGATAAACTCAAAATGGTGAAAGACCTCAATGTGAGAGAGGAATCCATCAAAATCCTAGAGGACAACATACGCAACAATGTCTTTGACCTCAGGCACAGCAACTTCTTGCTAGACACATCTCCAAAGGCAAGGAAAACAAAATCAAAAATGAACTTTTGGGAATCATCAAGATTAAAATTTTTGCACAACAAAGGAAATAGTCAACAAAACTAAGAGGCAACCTATTTAACAGGAGAAAATATCTGCAAATGACATCATATAAAGGGCTAGTATCCAAGGTCGACAAAGAACATATCAAATTCAACACCCCCAAAACAAATAATTCAGTTAAGAAATAGGCAGAAGATATGAACAGACAATTCTTCAAGAAGACCTAAAAATGGTCAACAGACACCTGAAAAAATGTTCCACATTCCTTGGTATCAGGGAAACTCAAATCAAAACCACAATGAGATATCACCTCACACTGGTCAGAATGGCTAGAATTAACAAATCAGGAAATACCAGGTAGTGGTGAGGGTGTGGAGAATGGGGAACCTTCTTACATTGTTGGTGGGAATGCAAGCTGGTGCATCCACTCTGGAAAACAATATAGAGGCCCATCAAGAAGCTAAAAATAGAGCTACACTATGACCCAGCAATTGCACTACGGTGTATTTACTCCAAAGATACAAGTGGAGTGATCTGAAGGGGCACCTTCGGATGTTCACAGCAGTAATGTCCACAATAGCCAAACTGCGGAAGAAGCCATGATGTCCTTTGACAGATGATGTGGTGTATATACAATGGAATATTACTCAGCCATCAGAAAGGATGAAATCTTACCATTTACATCAACATGGATGGAACTGGAGGATATTATGCTGAGTGGAGTAAGTCAATCCCAGAAAGAAAATTATCATTCAGTTTCACCCATATAAGGAATATAAGAAACAGTGCAGAGGATCATACAGGACGGGAGGGACAAACAGAATGGGAAGAAATCAGAGAGGTAAAGAAACAATGACAGACTCTTAAACTATAGGAAAGAAACTGATGGTTTCTGGAGGGGTGTGGGTGAACGGATAGGGTAACTGGATTATGGACATTAAGGAGAGCATGTGATGTGTCGGGCACTGGGTGTTAAATGTGATTGAAGAATTGCTGAACTCTACTGGGTCTGAAATTAATGATGCTCTATGTGTTCATTAATTGAATTTAAATATAAAAAAGAAACCTTTTGCATTCCTATACAGCAATAATGAAGCAGCAGAAAAAGAAATCATGGAGTAAATCCCATTTACAATTGTACCAAAAGCATAAGATATACCTAGGAATAAACATAACTGAAGGAGTAGAGGATCTGTACTCTGACAACTACAGATCACTTCCGAATGAAATTAAAGAGAGCACAAAGAAATAGAAAAACATTGCATGCTCATGGATTGGAATAACAAAAATTATTAAAATGTCTACACCACCCAAAGTAATCTTCACATTTAATGCAATCCCTTTCTAAATACCACCAGCATTTTTCATAAAGCAAAAACAAATATTTTTGAAATCACAAAAGACAAAATTTTTGAAATCACAAAAGACTCAAAATAGCCAAAGTAATCCTGAAAAAGAAATAACAAAAATGGAGACATCTCAATTCCAGATTTCAAGCTCTATTACAATGCTATAGTGACACATGGGTCAAAGGAACAGAACCAGGAACCCAGAAATGGAACCACAGTTATGTGGTCAACTAATATTTGACAAAGGAGGAAAGAATATCCAATGGGAAAATAGTCTCTTTAACAAATGATGCTGGGAAAATCGGACAGCCACATGCAGAACTGTCCATCTAGGTGACTTTCTTATGCATAGATGACAATAAATTTAAAATGGATGAAATAACTGAATGTAGATCAGAAATCATCAAAACCTTAGAGGATAACACAGGTGGCAATCTCGGTGATCTGGACCACAGCAACTTCTTACTACACACATCACTGAAGGCAAAAGAAAACTGAAAATGAACTACTGGGATTTCATAAAGATAAAAAGCTTCTGCACAGTGAAGGAAACCACAAAACTACAAGATAACCCTCAGAATGGAATATATTTGCAAATGACATATCTAATTAAGGGTCACTATCCAAAATCTATAAAAAAAATCTACAAGTACCTACCATTTGCTTCGACGTGGATAGAACTGGAGGGTATGATGCTGAGTGAAGTAAGTCAATCGGAAAAGGACAAGCATTGTATGGTTTCATTCATTTGGGGAATATAAAAATTAGTGAGAAGGAATAAAGGGAAAGGAGAGAAAATGAGTGAAAATATCAGTGAGGGTGACAAAACATGAGAGACACCTAACTCTGGGAAATGAACAAGGGGTGATGGAAAGGGAGGTGGGCAGGGGGTTGGGGTGACTGGGTGACGGGCACTGAGGGGGGCACTGAATGGGATGAGCACTGGGTGTTATGCTAAATGTTGGCAAATTGAACTCCAATAAATAAATAAATAAATAAATCTATAAAGAACTTATTAATGCAACATCCAAAAAAAACTAATAATCCAGTTATGGAACAGGTGAAAGACCTAAGTAGACACTTTTCCAAAGAAGAACCCCAGATGGCTAACAGACACATAGAAAGATGCTCAACGTCAGGGAAATACACATCAAAACCATGATGAGAACCACCTTGCACCTGTCAGAATGGCTAAAGTCAACAACACAAGGAACCCTGCCTTTGGTAAGGATGTGGAGAAAGGGGAGCCCTCCAGCCCTGTTGGTGTGAATGCAAACTAGTAGGGACGCTCTGGAGATCGCTCACGAAGTTCAAAATAGAGCTGCCCTGTGATCCAGCAGTTTCACTACGAGGTACTTACCCAAAGGGTGCAAAAACACAGAATCAAAGGAGTACAGGCACCCCAAAGCTTACTGCAGCATTACCAACTCTGGAGAGAGCCCAGATGTCCATCAATGATCAATGGATAAAGAAGATGTGCTGTAGATACCAGGGACTTTACTCAGCCATCAAAATAATGGAATCTTGCCATTTGCAGCAAGGTAGATGGAGCTGGAGGGTGTCATACTAAGTGGAACAAGTCCATCAGAGAAAGACAAACACCATATGATCTCGGTCAGGCGTGAAATTTAAGAGACAAAACAGATGAACATATGATAAGGGGGGAAATGAAGGGAAAGAGGAAAACAGACCATCAGAGACTGGAATGTGGATGGTGGGGCAAGCTGGCGCAGGAGCAGGGTCCTCACCACACCTGGCCCCCAGCTCACCTGGATGACTTTCACACCATCCTGAGCACCTGCAAATCCGACCTAAGATGTAGAGAGAACAGACAGATGCTACAGAGAGAAGGGTTTTCGCTTCTAACAAGGTGGGAAGGTGGAAAAGAATAAGACAAAAAAGAATCAAGTGAGGGTGGGGCATGAAGAACCGGGCCGAGGGGGCGGGGCCTCGGGGACAGGAGAGCCCCGCCCCGGAGAGGTGGGAACTTTAACTTTGCACTGGATTCTTCCGGGAGGGAAAGGTTCTCATCAGAGAACTCGGGCGGGACTGCAGGGGGGGCGGGGTCACCTCCAGTCCCCAGGGTACCTGTTAGAGGAGGGGCGCCCAGAGGGAGCGCACCCACACACCGCAGCTGGTCTGGGTAAGGGCTGGAGCGCACACCAGGGGGGCCTCGGGGGGAAGCTGCGGGGGTGGTCCGGGGGAAGAGGCTGCACCCTGCTGCCTTCGGGAGCACGATTCCAGCA
Source organism: Canis lupus baileyi (assembly GCF_048164855.1). Lineage (NCBI taxonomy): Eukaryota > Metazoa > Chordata > Mammalia > Carnivora > Canidae > Canis > Canis lupus. Next base: position 568,659 of record NC_132875.1, on the reverse strand, counting down.
GTACAGGTCCCGGATCCCAGGGCGCCGGGGGACACAGCCCAGGATCCTGCCCTCCCACCGGGTTGGGGGACCCTCCTGCCACCAGGTGCCCCCAGGGGATGGGGGAGGGCACAGGACAGTGAGGATGCTCCTGCCCCCAGGCACCCCCCATTTGTGCAGGTCAGCGCCCCCCGCCACCCCGGGAGCATCCAGGCCAGTGTCCACTGGGAGCTGAGGGAGTTACTGCGGGAGCTGACTCTAGGGCTGGAGAGCTGGCCGCCCAGCTGGAGAGCTGGCCAACCACCGTGTGGTTGTTCATCCTGGTGTCACCCTGTGCCTGGGAGGGGGCGGCCCCAGGGAACAGAAGTCTCCCGGGATACACAGCTCTCACTGAGCCCGGCACCTGGCAGGGGGGGCGGGCAGCTCACCCAGGTGCACGCACCTGAGAATCAGACAGCAGCCCATCCCACAGAAGACCAGCTGGAAGGACAGAGGAAGAGCAAGTTCTTGACCAAACAGCCCTGGGAAGCTCCAGAAGTCCAGTGATTTACAGCATATAGAACCAGAGGGTGCCCTTCCGACTTTTTCCCCTTTTTCCAGTACAACTCGTTTTTATATCAGACTATAAATTTCCAATTTTTTTCTCTTTTCCCACCTTAACTACAATATTTTACCACCTCTTCATTTTTAAGTTTCTTCCTTTTTGACTTTCACATATCTACAATTACGGGTCCTAGATATATTTTCCACTTCTAGATTGCCTTCAACATACTCAATTCAGTTTTGGAGATACACAAGATATACTTTTTTGTTTTGTATTTTTTGTTCTCTGTGTCTCATTTTGTTCTCCAATGGCAGAAGGTAATACCTTCTAAAACATTACCAGCATGCACCCAGACCAAGTACAACACTGTGCTGGTTCATTCTGTGAGATTATATTCTCTCTTCATTCCCATACTGCCCCCCTCTTTTATCTCATTTATGTTTTTGTGGTCAATGTTGGGGCTCTCTACAAGTATTTCTGGTTTATATAAATTTGAGCATATTCTAACATACAGACCTTAATAAACTCGGAACCAAGAGGATCACCCTCTAGGACCCCTCAGGTAGACTACATTCTTCCTCAACTACAAATTCTTCACCACCACCATCTCCCAGCCCCCCCCCACTTTTTCTACTCTTTCTTTTTTCTTTTTTCTTAACTTTTGCTTTTTCTCTCTTCTTGTATCTTTTTTTCTTTTTTTTATTCTTCTTTGGGATTCGTGGCCTTTTATTACTACTTTGTTTTAAAATGTGTTTTTCAGTTTAGTGGTACTTTTGTTTTATTTCATTCTGATCTTTGTTTTCAATTTCAGGTCTCTGACCTAGTCAGAATCATCTAGGGTAAAATTTACTTAGGTCGTGGTTGATATTCTTGACTCAGCTCGGTCATACAACCACTCTGCACTGAGCAAAATGAGTAGAAAGAAGAACTCACCACAAAAGAAAGAAGCAGAAACAGTACTCTCTGCCACAGAGTTACAGAATATGGATTTCAATTCGATGTCAGAAAGCCAATTCAGAAGCACAATTATAAAGCTACTGGTGGCTCTGGGAAAAAAGCATAAAGGAATCAAGAGATATCATGACTGCAGAATTTAGATCTAATCAGGCAAAAATTAAAAATCAATTAAATGAGATGCAATCCAAATTGGAGGTCCTAACGGTGAGGGTTAATGAGGTGGAAGAAAGAGTGACATAGAAGACAAGTTGATGGCAAGGAAGGAAGCTGAGGAAAAAAAAAAGAAAATTTATTAAAAGACCATGAGGAAAGATAGAGGGAAGTAAATGATAGCCTCAAAAGGAAAAATCTACGTATAATTCGGGTTCCAGAAAGCTCCAACAGGGACAGAGGACCAGAAAGTGTATTTGAACAAATCATAGCTGAGAACTTCCTTAATTTGGGGAGGTAAATTCAGATCCAGGCAATCAGATCCAGGAGATAGAGAATATGACCCCCAAAATCAATAAAAACCGTTCAACACCTCAACATATAATAGTGAATCTTGCAAATTCCAAAGATAAAGAGAAAATCATTAAAGCAGCAAGAGACAAGCGATCCCTAACTTATATGGGAAGAAATATTAGATTAACAGAAGACCTCTTCACAGAGACCTGGCAGGCCAGAAAGGGCTGGCAGGATATAGTCAGGGTCCTAAACGAGAAGAACATGCAGCCAAGAATACGTTACCCAGCAAGGCTCTCATTCAGAATAGAAGGAGAGATCAAGAGCTTCCAAGATAGGCAGAAACTGAAATAATATGTGACCACCAAACAAGCTCTGCAAGACATATTAAGGGGGACCCTGTAAAAGAAAGAGGCAGCCCAAAGAAATAATCCACAAAAACAGGGACTGAATAGGTATTACGAGGACACTAAATTCATTTCTTTCAATAGTTACTCTGAACATGAATGGGCTTAATGATCCCATCAAAAGGCGCAGGGTTTCAGACTGGATAAAAAAAGCAAGACCCATCTATTTGCTGTCTACAAGAGGCTCATTTTAGACCTAAGGACACCTCCAGCCTGAAAATGAAAGGTTGGAAAACCATTTACCTCTCAAATGGTCCTCCAAAGAAAGCAAGGGTAGCCATCCTCATATCAGATAAATTAAGATTTATCCCAAAGACTATAGTAAAAGATGAAGAGGGACACTATATCATACTTAAAGTGTCTATCCAAAAATATGACCCAACAATCATGAATATTTATGCCCCTAATGTGGGAGCTGCCAAGTATATCAATCAATTAACCAAAGTAAAGACATACTTAGATAATAATACACTAATAGTAGGATACTCTAACAGAGCTCTTTCTGCAAATGACAGATCTTCTAAGCACAACATCACCAGAGAAACAAGAGCTTTAAATGATAGACTGGACCAGATGGATTTCACAGACATTTACAGAAGTTTACGTCCAAACGCAACTGAATACACATTCTTCTCAAGTGCACACGGAACTTTCTCCAGAATAGACCACATACTGGGTCACAAATCAGGTCTCAACCAACCAAAAGATTTGGATCATCCTCTGCATATTTTCCGACCACAATGCCTTGAAACTAGAACTAAACCACAAGAAGAAATTTGGAAGAAACCTCTAGTGGAGGTTAAAGAGAATCCTACTATAAGATGAAAGGGTCAACCAGGAAATTAGAGAAGAGTTAAAAAGATTCATGGAAACTAATGAAAATGAAGATACAACTGTTCAAAATCTTTGGGATACAGCAAAAGCAGTCCTAAGAGGGAAATATATCACAATACAAGCCTCCCTCAAAAAACTGGAAAAAATTCAAATACACAAGCTAATCTTACACCTAAAGGACTGGAGAAAGAACACCAAATAAAACCTACACCCAGCAGCAGAAGAAGAGAGTTAATAAAGATTTTAGCAGAACTCAATGAAATAGAGACCAAAAGAACTGTAGAACAGATCAACAAAACCAGGAGTTGGTTCTTTGAAAGAATTAATAAGATAGATAAACCATTAGCAGTCTTATTAAAAAGAAAAAAGACTCAAATTAATAAAATCATGAATGAAAGAGGAGAGATCACAACCAAGGAAGTACAAACAATTTTAAAAACGTATTATGAGCAGCTATAGGCAATTAATTAGGCAGTCTAGAGGAAATGGATGCATTTTTGGAAAACCACAAATTACCAAAACTGGAACAGGAAGAAATAGAAAACCTGAACAGGCCAATAACCAGGGAGGAAATTAAAGCAGTCATCAAACACCTCCCAAGACACAAAAGTCCAGGTCCAGATGGCTTCCCAGGGGGATTCTATCAAATGTTTAAGGAAATAATACATATTCTACTAAAGCTGTTCCAAAGTATAGAAAGGGACGGAATACTTCCAAACTCGTTCTATGAGGCCAGCATCACCTTGATTCCAAAACCAGACAAAGACCCCACCAAAAAGGAGAATTATAGACCAACATCCCTGATGGACACAGATGCAAAAATTCTCAACAAGATACTATCCAATAGGATCCAACAATACATTAAGAAGATTATTCACCATGATCAAGTGGGATTTATCCCCGGGATGCATGGCTCCTTCAACAGTCATAAAACAATCAACATGATAGATCACATCAACAAGAGAAAAAACAAGAACCATATGATCCCCTCAATAGATGCAGAGAAAGCATTTGACAAAATACAGCATCCATTCCTGATCAAAACTCTTCAGAGTGTAGGGATAGAGGGAATATTCCTCAGAATCTTAAAAACCATCTATGAAAAGCCCATAGCAAATATCCTTCTCAATGGGGAAACACTGGGAGCCTTTCCCCTAAGATCAGGAACAAGACAGGGATGTCCACTCTCCCCACTGCTATTCACCATAATACTAGAAGTCCAAGCCTCAGCAATCAGACAACAAAAAGAAATAAAAGGCATTCAAATTGGCAAAAAAGAAGTCAAACCCTCCGTCTTCACAGATGACATGAAAACATAGAAAACCCAAAGACTCCACCCCAAGACCACTAGAAGTCATCCAGCAATTCAGCAGTGTGGCAGGATACAAAATCAATGCCCAGAAGTCAGTGGCATTTCTATACACTAACAATGAGACTGAAGAAAGAGAAATTAAAGAGTCAATCCCATTTACAATTGCACCCAAAAGCATAAGATAACTAGGAATAAGCCTAACCAAAAAGGTAAAGGATCTATACCCTAAAAATCACAGAACACTTCTGCAAGAAATTGAGGAAGACACAAAGAGAGGGAAAAATATTCCATGCTCATGGATTGGAAGAATTAATATTGTGAAAATGTCAATGCTACTCAGGGCAATGTACACATTCAATGCAATCCATATCAAAATACCATGGAGGGCAGCCAGGTGGCTCAGCAGTTTAGTGCTACCTTTGGCCTGGAGCATGATCCTGGAGATCTGGGACCGAGTCCCACATCAAGCTCCCTGCATGGAGCCTGCTTCTCCCTCTGCCTGTGTCTCTGCCTCTCTCTCTCTCTCTCTCTCTCTCTGTCTCTGTGTCTCTCATGAATAAATAAATAAAATCTTTTAAAAAATACCATGGACTTTCTTCAGAGAGTTGTAACAAATGATCTTAAGATTTGTGTGGAGTCAGAAAAGACCCCGAATAGCCAGCGGAATATTGAAAAAGAAAACCAGAGCCGAGGACATCACAATGCCGGATTTCAAGTTGTACTACAAAGGTGTTCTCATGAAGACAGTGTGGTACTGGCACAAAAACAGACACATAGATCAATGGAACAGAATAGAGAATCCAGATATGGGCCCTCATCTCTATGGTCAACTAATATTTAACAAAGCAGGAAAGACTATCTACTGGAAAAAGGACAGTCTCTTCAATAAAGGGTGCTGGGAAAATTGGACATCCACATGCAGAAGAATGAAAGTGGACCATTCTCTTACACCAGACACAAAGATAAACTCAAATGGATGAAAGATCTAAATGTGAGACAAGAATCCATTAAAATCCTAGAGGAGAACATGGGCAACACCCTTTTTGTACTTGGCCACAGTGACTTCTTGCAAGATACATCCATGAAGGGGAGGGAAACAAAAGCAAAAAATGAACTATTGGGACTTCACCAAGATAAGAAGCTTCTGCACAGCAAAAGAAACAGTCAACAAAACTACAAGACACCTACAGAATGGGAGAGGATATTTGCAGTGATGTATCAGATAAAAGGCTAGTATCCAAGATCTATAAAGAACTTCTCAAACTCAACAGTAAAGAAAGGAAAAATCCAATCATGAAATGGGTAAAAGACATGAACAGAAATCTCACCAAGGAAGACATAGACATGGCCAACACACACATGAGAAAATGCTCCGCATCTCTGGCCATCAGGGAAATACAAATCAAAACCACAATGAGATCCCACCTCACACCAGTGAGAATGGCACTTCAGGGGGCACTTGATGGGATGAGCACTGGGTGTTATATTATGTTGGCAAATCGAACTGCAACAAAAAAGTATACCAAAAAAAAAGAGGCTCTAATGTTGGAGAGCACCTGAGAGTTAATGAAGGCAGTGGTTGGGGGATGGGCTAGGTGGGGGGGATGGGTATTAAAGCAGGCATTTGTCATGAGCACTGCGTGTTGTATCTAAGTGATAAATCACTGCATTCTATGCCTGAAACCAATAGTACAGTATGTGCTAAATAAAATTCAAATAAAAATTTAATAATAGCTAAGTATATATTTAGTAGAATTCCTATGGGAAGCCATCTGAGCCCAGACTTTTTTTGTTGGGAGATTTTTTATTAGTGATTCAATTTCTTTGCTGGTTTTCCATATGTTCAAGTTTTGTATTTCTTCCTGTTTCAGATTTGGTGATTTATATGTTTCTAGAATTAGTAGTAGTAGTAGTAGTAGTAGTAGTAGTAGTAGTTTCAAGAGTAGTAGTCTGTGGTTCATCAGTTACATACAACACCCAGTTCCCACTATAACAAGCGCCCTCCTTAATACCCACCGCCCATTTAACCCATCCCCGCGCACCTCCCCTCCAGCAACCTTCCGTTTAACTGCTGTAGTGAAAAGCGTCCTTTATGACCGCCTTCTGTTTCTTTCTTTTCCCCACTATGTTCACCTGTTTCATTCTTAAATTCCACATATGAGTGAAGTCCTATGGTATTTGTCTTTCCCTGACTGACTTACTTAGCTTAGCACAATACCCTCTAGCTCCACTCCCAACATGACAAATGCCAAGATTTCATTCGTTCTTATGCCGGAGTAAATCTTCCCTTGTATGAATACACCATATCTTCCGTACCCTTTATGTGTAAGATCCATTGCATATTTGAGATTTTTCTTGCTTCTTGAGGTGGGCCTGTATTGCAACATATTTTCCTCTTATGACTACTTTGCTGCATCCCAAAAGTTTGGGATTGTCATGTTTTCGTTTCCAATTGCTTCCTTTTTAAAGATTTCTTCCTTGTTTGACCCACTCATTCTTTACTAGGATGTTCTTTAACCTCCATGTATTTGTGGTCTTTCCATTTTTTTTCTTGTGATTGTCATCAACTTTCCCAGCATTGTGATTGAAAAATATGCATCATATGATCTCAACCTTCTTGTACTTCTCAAGGCCTGATTTGTGACCTGGTTTATGATCTATTCTGGAGGTTGTCCCGTGTGCAGCCCAAAGGAATGTGTCTTCCACTGCTTTAGGATGAAATTTTCTGAATATGTCTGTTAAGTCCATCTTGGCCAGTGTGTCAATCAAAGCCATTATTTCCTTCTTGATTTCTGCTTAGATGATCTGTCCATTGCTGTAAGTGAGGTGTTGAAGCCCCCTACTATTATTGTATTATTATAAATCTGTTCCTGTAATTTTGTTATTAATTCTTTTGCATATTTTGTGCTCCCAATTTGGGGGCATAAATATTTACAATTGTTAGATCTTCTTGTTAGATAGACCCCTTTGCTATGTTATAGTGCCCTTCTTCATCTCTTGTTATAGGCCTTGTTTTAAATTTTAGTTTAGACGGGCACTGAGGGGGGCACTTGATGGGATGAGCACTGGGTGTTATTCTATATGTTGGCAAATTGAACACCAATAAAAAATAAATTAAAAAAATAAAATAAAATAAATATTAGTTTATCTGATAAACTGATATATGGCTACTCCTGCTCTCTTTTGATGTTCATTAGTATAATAGATGGTTCTCCATCCCCTCCCTGTCAATCTGCAGGTGTATTTAGGTCTAAAATGAATCTCTCTTTCTCAGCATATAGATGGGTCCTGTTTTTTCATCCATTCCGACACCCTATGTCTTTTGATTGAAGCATTTAGTCCATTTACATTCAGAGAGATTGTTAATAGATATGAATCTAGTGCCATTTTATTACTAGTTTTGTCATTGTTTCTGGAGATTTTCTCTGCTTCTTTCTAGTATTTGTCACTTTTGGTCTTTCTTTCTCAGTCAAGGAGTTCCCTTTAATATTTCTTGCAGGGCTGCCTTTGTGGTCACAGACTCCTTTACTTTTTGTTTGTCTGGGAAACATTTTTTAACATATTTATCAATACAATTTATTATAAAACATTGGCTCAAATCTCACTATCAAACAGTTTACTGCCTAAATGTGAAAAGGCTGTATTCAGGCAAGTTGGTGGATTTCACAACTAAATGACAAGTACCCATCCACGTTTAAGTTTGGAATCCAATATAAAACTATACCATTATGGTCAAATATTTGAAGAATTTTCCCATCCTTTTTTTTTTATTGGAGTTCAATTTGCCAACATATAGCATAACACCCAGTGCTCATCCCATCAAGTGCCCCCCTCAGTGCCCATCACCCAGTCATCCCACCCCCCACCAACCTCCCCTTCCACTATCCCTTGTTCATTTCCCAGAGTTAGGAGTCTCTCATGTTCTGTCTCCCTCTCTGATATTTCCCATTCATTTTCTCTCCTTTCTGTCTGGGAAACTCTTCATCTCTCCTTCTATTCTGAAGGACAGCCTTGCTGGATCTAGTATTCTTGGCTGCAGATTTTTCCCATTCAGGATGTTGAATATTTAATGCCACCCTCTTCCAGTGTGCTATGTTTCCATGGAAAGATCTGTTGCTAACCTTATTTGTCTTCCCTCGTAAGTTAGGGACTTCTTTTTCTTGCTGCTGTTAGGATTTTTTCTTTACCTCTATGTTTTTCAAATTTAACTATGATATATCTTGGTGTTATCCTGCTTTGGGTGATTTTGATGGGGGTTCCCTGTGCCTCCTGGATTTGGATATCTGTCTCCTTCCCCAGATTAGGGAAATTTTCAGCTTTAATTTGCTCAAATAAATCTTCTGCCCCCCCCCTTTCCCTCTCTTTTTCTGGGACTGCTATGATGTGAATATTACTGTGCTTTAAGGAGCCACTGAGTTCCCTAAGTTTATGTTTCTGAACCATTGTTTTTCTTTCCCTTTGTTTTTCAGCTTCAATATTTTCCATAACTTTATCTTCTTTATCACTTTGTCATCCCTCTGCTTCTTCCATCCCTGTGATCATTACATCCAGTCAGTTTTAAATCTCAGTTATAGCATTTTTATTTCAGCCCAACCAGTTTTCAAGTCTTTTATCTCTAATGTAAGAGACTTCCTGGTGTCTTCTGTGTTTTTCTCAAGCCCACCTAGTATCCTTAAGATTGTTACTTTAAATTCTGGATCAGACATATTATTTATCTGTTTCAGTTATTCCCTAGCTGTGACTTTTTTTTTGTTGTTCTTCTTTTTGGGATGAATTCCTCCATTTTGACAATTTGTCTAGGTCTCTGTCTTTTTCTCTGTGTTATGAAAGGCTGTTGTGTTTCCTATTCCTGAGAGTAATGGCATTATTATTAATAGATCTTATACTGTCCAGGGCCTGGAGCTTCAGGAAGTATCTCTTGTGCTGTGTGCACTCTGCTGCTGTGTTTTGGCTGCCCTTTCCCTCAGATCAGTCATCTACAGAAGATTTCCTAGGCTGCAGCGAGGAGTGTTTGCAGCTTGTCAGAGTGTGGTGGGTTTTAACTAGGTGTGCCCTTGTCTGCTTGTTAAATGAGACCTGATGTAACTTTCACCAGAAATGAAGCTTTGCAGAAGTCTGTGGTTGGTAGATGTGATGCATGTTGTGGTTACTGCTGGTCTTTTAGGGAGGGCTCCCTACCCTGGTTCTTGGGCACACTTGTCTGAAAATAGGCACCTGCAGAGCTCAGGGGGAGGGATTGATGAAGTGGTTTAGGCTACCACTGTTATCATTGTCTGCTTACTGAATTTAGCTTATGCTGAAGGGCAAGAGAGGGAAGTGGTGCCAGCCTACTTCCTCATCCATAGACAGGAGATCCTGTACTATTTCCCTGAAGAAAGCATACCCAGAAGAGTGAACAATCTTCCCTCATGTGTCCCAGGTGTCCCTCAGATCCCTTCCTTCACCCTGTCTGTGTCCAAACCATCTTTTACCCAACAGGACAGTGCCCCCTGTGTCCTAACTCAACAAGTCTGGCTGAGTTTTAAAGCTCCAAACTTTAGGGTGGCATGGTGCAGGCTCCCACTGGTCCTTGGGGAAGGTCTCATCGGGATGCAACTGGTGCAGATTTGTTCCAGAACAGCAGTCACACCAAAGCACAGGGGCTTATGGTTTGGACTAAAGGGCAGCAAATAGCTGGTGTCCAGGTAGGGCGCCCTCTGCAAGTGTCTGTACCATGCTCTGATGTGGTGAAAGGTAATGGTGATCTCCCCTGGCTTTTGCGTCCCTGGTGATTCAGTACCACCTCTCCCAGATATGCTCCAAGAAGGGCTAAGCATCTCTCCTGTGTATCCCAGGGCATCCTCAGATCATGCTGTCTGCCCCCAGGCTTCTGCCTTCCTTTTTCATAGGAGCATTGTAGTGCCCACCAACTCTACCCTGGCCAGTAGTGGGAATCTAAGACTCTACTCTTTAAGCCCCACTGGTTGTAGCAACTCATGAAAATCAGCCCCACTCCTTTTCCCAGACAATGGAGGCGGGGAAGAGTTCTCTTTCTGTGATCCCCTGAAGGCTCTGCACTCTCTCTTCTCTCTTTCCCTCTCCTCTGTTTGTGACCACGGCTTCCTCCCATCCACCACACCTGTGATCTGTTTCTTCCCCAAACCACAATTCCACCCCTCCTAACTTTCATGATGTGGCATCTTCTCTCCCTCTAGTTGTGCAGTTTGTTTGATCATCAGATTGAGTTCATGGGTATTCAGAATGATATGATATTTATACAGCTATGTTCAAGGGATGAAGCAAGCCCTAGACCATTCTATTACTCTGCCATCTTAGCTCTTCCATCACAACCTTCTTCTTTCTTTTCATTTCTTTATCTTTCTTGTGGTGAGAACACTTGGGATCTACCTTCTTGGTAAATTTCACATATATAACTTCTCTGCCTTCTTGCAGGCAGACTTCATCCTCAGACTTGCTTCTCTGGTGCTGAAAAATGGACAGTAGATGTTTCATGTTTTATACATCAAACCTTAATATCCAGGCAAAGAGAGAGCATCTCATTTTTCTCCATTTGTGACAAAAATCAGGCTTTGTATGATCTGTGCCAGCTGGAGCAGGTGACTTGATCTGAACCATCACTCTGGGTCAGGACAAGTGACACCTGTCTGATTATTGGCCTGAACTGGAGGTTACCTCTTGTCCATCCTTCAGCCTGTTTCATTGTCAAGGATGCTTTCTCCTGATGGCTTCAGGCTGATGAGAGCCCAGGGATACCCATGAGGTTGGAGTAAACTAACCAAAAACCACGTGATAGTCATGCAAGGATGATAAGGAGGCCTGGAACATAGAGAAGCAGCCGCACAGTCTGATCCAGGTGAGAAGATTGTGGAAATCCCATGATTTGCTCTCCCCCCTTCCTGTCTTTTCACTTTTGCCACCTCTCCCATCTCAATGTCATTTTCCAGAAATATCCTCATGTGCAGAAGTGGCTGTTTACACTTGGCCCCTCTGGATGCTCCCCTCCTCGACCCCTAAACAAAGTAGAACAAAGTGCTTTTTCCCTTGTTCAATTAAAATAAGAAGCTGTACTAACTGGATAGAAACAATGAAAACTATAATCAAGGCAGGAAAGCAAAACTTTCAAGCTCCAAAAACAGTGATGACTTCTTCCTCCCCTACTCCTTGACACTCAAAGTATCCCTGCTGCATGGTCAGGGCTTGAGAATGGTTTGAGTTAATTAGTGAAACCTAAAATAACTGAAGTCTAGCCATGGATGTCTCCACTCGCACTGCCATGAGGGTCATTACTCACAAAGGATCTATCTTCATTATTCAGAGTCTGTGCTGATTGACATACCTGCAGACATTGATTTGTAGCCCCAGACACACATGCTCACCATGTTCATGGTATACTTAGATTGGCCCAACATATGTCACCCATCACACATGTTCCCAGTTGAGGCAGAACCAGGGGCCTCTCTGCCTTCCTGTTTTAATTCCTACACTGTAAGCATGCGTCTTATTCATGGCCCAATTTCTGGTTGGGCCATTCTGCTGCAATTTCTGCATTTACATGTTCCTTCTTGGTTATTTCATTGTTCAAAATGGCCCTGAAACTAGAGCTACAGGGATGACTAGTGTTCTTAAGCACAAGAGGGTAGGATGCTCCTCACAAACAAAACACCAGTGTACATAAGGCCCTCTCAGGCTTGGGATGCAGAGTTGCAGGCCATGAGTTCAGTGGTAATGATTCAACAATGCAGTAAATCCAGGAGAAAGAACAGGAAATTTGTGAGGTCTATGTGGAGCATGTCACTAACCAAAAGGAAAGAAAAACCTATAAATTTGGCATAAATCACCAATATTTTTTAAAGATTTATTTATTTATTCATGAGAGACACAGAGAGAGAGAGGAGAGGCAGAGACACAGGCAGAGGGAGAAGTAGGCTCCCTACAGGGAGCCCAATGCAGGACTCGATCCCAGATCCTGGAGTCACGATCTGAACCAAAGGCAGCTGCCCAACCACTGAGCCACCCAGGCATCCTGAATCACCCATATTTTTATTGAGAACTTATTCCATGCAAATGAGACACTTTGCAAAGGTAGAAATATTTAAAAGACATGGACTTTGCCCTGAAGAGGCTTAAGAGTTAGAAGGGAAAAGAAACTATAGGAGGGATCAAGGGCTGCAGGACAGCAATAAATTAGACAGAGTGCACATCAAGGTGGTGGAATTTCTTACAAAATACACTGATTCTGGAGACAGAACATGAGGGACTCCTAACTCTGGGAAACAAACGTGGGGTAGTAGAAAGGGAGGTGGGAGGGGGGTGGGGGTGACTGGGTGACGGGCACTGAGGGGGGCACTTGATGGGATGAGCACTGGGTGTTATTCTATATGTCGGCAAATTGAACACCAATAAAAAATAAATTTAAAAAAATACACTGATTCTATTTGTGAAACAGGGAATTGTCACTGGAGGAAATGATATTTGATGCTTGCAAACCATGGAAGTTGCTGAGAATTCATTTTACCCTAAGTTCAATTTTGAGATTTAAGCTGCAAATGAAGTTGAACAACAAATCCAGCTAAATTACACTTAGTTTTTATTGTCGACTAATCATTAAGCACAAATGAAAGATAAAGTTACACACAGAAGATTGCGAGGACATCACCACTGAGCTGAGTTTAGGTATATTTTGGTCCATGGGCTCCTGGATTCTCACTCTAAATGGAAGCCAGTGCACTTAGGTCTCCAGTGGGCTTTCCTGGGAGGAAGAGAGGAGGAATCTTTCTGCAGCAGGTGGAGGGGAGGGCTTCAGGGGGGAAGGGCACAGGTGGCAGGAGGGCTGAGGACACACTGAAAGGTGGGGAGACACGTGGGAAAGAGCAGGAAGGGGGCCCCAGAGACTCACAGCGCTTCCAGAGCCACCACGCCAGGCCTGCCAGGAACACCAGGAGCACAATAACTGCCAGGAAGACCAAGCCCACCGAGGGGGGCTGCTCTGTGGGGTTGGGCACAGAGGGTGTCATTTCCCATCCACCCCGGCTTGAACTGCACCACCCTGGTCCTCTATGTTCCTGAAAAACTCTGCCTCACCTGCCACCCTTCCACCTCTCTCTTCTCCCATCCCTCCTCAGAGATGGACACTTCACCTAACCCTATGCATCCTCCCACATTTACAGGGCCTTCACCCTCAGATCTTTCATTTCATGGATTACTCATATTTTGTCCTTTTGGTGTAGATTTCCTAGATTCCCAAATTTTTCATCAGGCTCCTGCTCTGCTATAGCACCACTCACCCCCTTTCCCAGCCGGACCCAGCTCTTTCTCACCCCAGTGGAGGACCATGGCCTCCTAGACTGCTGTGTCTCACCCAGCAGGACAGGCCAGCTGTCTCCTTGACTTTCACATCCAAGGACACCTGACGGTACCACATCCCATCAGCATGGGGCAGCTGGGTGCCCTGTTGCTCCTGCTCACTCCGCATCCAAGTCACCCACACAGGCTTGGGGTAGAAGCCGGAGACGTGGCACACCAGCTGCAGATGGCCAGGCCCGGGGCTGGGGCCAGAGGACAGCCAGGCCTCGGGCCTCACTGTGGAGACAAGACAGGAATTCACAGAGTGAGGGGAGGTCCTCATATCACTTTAGACAGACACACCTTTCTGCCTCTAGAAATCTGCCACCATCATTGTCTCTCTCCCCCAACTCTCTTCTTACCTTGACTTTGAGGGAATGATGCAAATTTATGATTGTAGAGTTCTTGGGGGAGGAAGCAGGACTGACCTTGTCGCTGCAGATGTGTCTTCCCTGCATCAAGAAGACCCAACAGGAACGGGGGGCAGGAGTCACTGATGTGTGTTTGCAGTCTTACATTGATCACATGGTATTGATTGAATAGTCTGGACACCTGCTAAGCCCTCCTTCCTCCGTTTGGAGATGGCCACCCTGACTTGTTCTGGAAACTCACAAGATCTTCCCCTTGATAGGCAATTCACATAAATCCTACTGATGTTTCTCCAATGTGCAGCTCACAGCCTTTTGCTGCTTGTACCTGAAAGGGATCTGGGGAAAAGAGACTGTGAGTTTCAGCACAGCGGGATTGAAAGAGATGAATTGAATGAGTGGAAGCCAAGGATGATGGGAGCAGAGAGAGAAGTTCAGGGGATTTTAGAGAATGGAACAAAGCTTGGTTTTAGTAGAGGCTCACACAAAGGGGAAGTGGTAGTCACTGGAAGCAGAGGAAGAGGTCAATAATTGAGGAAGGGGTTAATGCTGGAGGAGGGGCATGAAAGGTATGGGCAGAAAATATGGAAGGGCTCATCAACAAATTGGGGTAAAACAATCTACGGTCAAGGAACAATGGGGTATAGGGAACACATAGGTAGACATGCTGGTGGGATAGAATGGGGAGAAAAGTACAGTTCAAGGAGTCAGTCACAGAGTGAGGACCAGAGGTGCTTGGTTGGAGGCCAGGGAAATGAGTGTTCATGGGAGACACTAGTGGGACAGGAGAGCCCAGCCTGTGGTCAATGAGAGGAGTGGGATGGAGCAGAAAATGTGAAGCTTTTCAAGAATCGGGGTCTGGCTTCCACCCCCTCCCCTAAAAGGTGTAACTCAGTTTCAAAATGGAGAGATATGAGGTTCAGAAGGCAGTGGAGGCTCTTTCCTTCAGGAAGACAGGACACAAAAGACATATAACCAGCCTCTTCCATCTCACCCTGGAGGGAACTGAACTCACATTCAAGCTGCCATTCACTGAAATGATCCTGAAATATCAGAGGAAATCTAATGGAGAATGTATGGAATGATCTTTGTTCTTCCATCAGTTCCTTGTTGCTGAAATTGCCCCTGGACCAAGGCCACATGCATGTGAAAGTGCCAGAGTCACTGTCCCAGCCGTAAGTCTGCAGTTCATCCAGCCAAGCTGAGCCTACGTTTTGTGTCCAGGAACGGCTGTAAAAGGATGTGGTCAGGATGATCTGGAAGGAGATTGGCTCCTGGAAGTATGTGGGAAAGGACAGATAGACTGAGGTAGAGGAGGACATTGGGAAGGAGAGGGAATGGGTAGGTGCTGGGGACGGGACCCAGAATCTGGAGGACAGAGAAGCCATAGTCATCTCAGGAGACACGTGCTGCCCCAGAGCCTGAGCCTCGCACCCATCCTTCAGGAGAGCACAGGGCCCTGGGGCCAGGGATGCTCGGGGAGGAAGCAGGCTGACTCTCTCATCCTCAAGTATGTGTGGAAACACATGCCACAAGCACACACACCCACACACAGACATACACACCCATATGCATATACAAACACAGATATACAAACATGAATACTCCCAGTTCCTCACATGCACAAACACACAGATGCACAAAAGCACTTAAACACACACACACACACACACGCACACGTGTGCCCACTGGGCCGGACCCAAGCTCTCACCATCTTCTCTGTCACCCACCCCCCGGGAGGAGAACCACCAACAGCACAAGTTGCAGGAACAGCATCGTGTTTGCAGATGTTCTTTCTCTTGCAAAGTGGCTCTTTGACGTCTGTCCTCACACACCGACCCCCTCCCAGCCCCTCTCCTCTGACTTCCTCTCCACACACAACCCTTCCCTGAGTCTCTGCGACAACGCAAATGTGCTCCTCCCTCGGCCTTGGACAACTACTCAGTCTCACTTCCCCTCCTGCTCTGACTCCCCTCTGGCCTCCAGCTTCTCCCTTCCAGCTTCTTCCAGCGTCTATCCCGCCCCCACCCCCTGATTCAGATGCTACAGAACAAGTCCTGTGTGGCCTGGAAAAGTGGCCCCACCTCTCAGCCCTTTCTTCTCACCCAGACAGTAACCCAGGAAAACACCCAGCTCCCAGCACCAGCCCTGGACCTGCTGTCCCTCTGTCCCTCCTGCCTTGTGATCCCCCAACCCAGGTATTTCCTTCCCTGTCCCACCCCCACCCCAGCTCCTTCACATCTCTGACTTCTCACTGCTTGTGCCAAAAAACTAATCAGCCAGGAAAATCTGAAGATCTATCTGGTTTTATTAAGTGATTCAAGAATGGGGCAGCCTCCCACCTGGCAGGTAAGGGGAGCTCTGAGCTGTGGCGCAAATGGAGGGTTTCATAGGAAGGAAGTTGGTGAGAGAAGAGAAAGGAGTGTTTCAGGGAAGGTCCCTTACCCTCAACTGGGAGAGCAGGGGGTCTAACCATGCAGATGACCTCCCCTCTGTGTTGATGGAGAGGGCGCATGTGACAGAGAACCTCCCTGGGCCAAACCAGAGAATCCCTCACTGATGGTGAAGACTTCCCTCTCTGGGGGAGGTGGGAACTGCAGTTGGTTAGGGATTAAGCCAAATCTGGGGACTTGGTCTGGACCAAAGTGCCATTTGGGCCCAAGGGAAGGGTTTCTTTTCAACAGATGCTCTATTTGCTTGTCCAGATTCCCGATGATTATAGCAGCCTCAGCAACCCCCAGTCCTCCATTATTCTTTGGGAGGAACCAGCAGGCATCACAGAGACCACAGGACATGGAAACATCTGAAGAGTTCCCCCTCCATCTGACTGGCATTAGTACATATTCACTCACCACCAGCCACTTAGCACCTGCCTGGACCCAAGCACTCATGAAAGTACAGTGTGCGCAGGGCAGGCACTGTATTCAAGGAGCATTGAGTCTATCTGGGAAGAAAAACGCATAAACCAAAAACTATACAGTTTTGTGTGCTCGGTTAGTTCTTCTTTGTTTGGTTGGTTTTTCTGCTATAGTTAACATGCCACATTAAATTAGTTTCTGGTGTACAATATAGTGATTCAGTAATTCCCCACATTACTTAGTGCTCATGAACCTAAGTGTAATGCTAATCCCATCACCTGCTTACCTTCCCCCACCAACCTCCCGTCTGAGAACCAGCCATGTGTTCTCTATACACAAGAGCCTGTTTTATCCTTTGTTTCTTTTTTCTTTCTTCATTTTGTTTATGAATTCCACATATGAGTGAGACCATATGGGATTTATCTTTCTCTGGCTGTCTTACTTCACTTCCCATCATACTCTCTAGCTCCATCCAGGTTGTTGCACTTGACAGGATTTCATCCATTTTTATGGCTAACAGTCCATTGTGCATACACACCACACCTTTTTTTCTTGGTTCGTCTGTCTGTGGACATTGGGTTGTCGAATGTAATGCTGCTGTGAACATCAGAATGCACATATCTTTTCATTTTAGTGTTTTCATATTCTTTGGGTAAATAGCAAGTAGTACAAACACTGGGTCATAAAGTAACTCTGTTTTTAATGTTTTGAGGAACCTCCATTCTCTTTTCCACAGTGGCTGCGCCAGTGTGCATTCCCACCAACAGCGTGCAACGGTTCTTTTTTTCTCTCCATCGTCTCCAACACTTGTTTCTTGTATGTGTTTCTTTATATATATATATAATATATATATATATTATATATATATATCACCAATCTGACAGATGTGAGGTGATATCTCATTGAGATTTGATTTGCATTTCCCTGATGAGTGATGTTGAGCACCTTTTCATGTGTATGTTGGCCATCTGGGTGTCTTCTTTGGAGAAATGTCTGTTCATGTCTTCTGTCTATTGTTTAATTGGATTATTTGATTTTTGACATGTTGAATTGTCCACATTCCTTTTATATTTTGGATACTAACCCCGTATGGAATATGTTACTTGCAAATTAATATTCCCGTTCCATAGGTTGTCTTTTACCTTTCTTGACTGGTTCCTTCATTGTCCAAAAGCTTTTCATTTTCATGTAGTCCCAACAGTTTGATTTTCCTTTTGTTTCCGTTACCTGTGGATACATATCTGGAAAAAATGTTACTGGGGCCAACATCAGAGACCTTACTGTCTTTGCTCTCTTTTAGGATTTTTATTATTTCAAGCCTTACATTTAGGTCTTTTATAGACTTTGAGTTTACTTTTGTCTGTGGTATAAGAAAGTGGTCAACTCACTGGGTGTTATTCTGTATGTTGACAAATTGAACACCAATAAAAAATAAATTTATTTAAAAAAATAAAATAAAAAGTAAGTGGTCAACTTTCTTTCTTTCACATGTAGTGGTCCAGTTTTCACAGTACCATTTATTGAAAAGGCTATTTCCCATTGCGTATTCTTGCCTTCTTTGTCAAAGATTAATTGAACAGGAAATCGTGGTTTATTTTTCCCTCGTCTCTGAACTCTGTTCCATTGATGTATGTGTCTACTTTGTGCCAGTTCCGTAGTCTTTTGATTACTGCAGTTTTGTAGGGTAACTTGAAATCCGTAATTGTGATACATCCAGCTTTGTTTTTCTTTTTCAAGTTCGCTTTGGCCATTCAATCGTCTGTGGTTAAGATTACTTACTCTCAATCTGTGAAAAAAGCTTTTGTATTTTGAAGGAATTGAATTAAATCTGCAGATTGCTTTGGGTAGTATGGATATGTTAACAGTATTAATTCTTCCCATCAAGGAGCATGGGATATCTTTCCATTTCTTTGTGTTACCTTCAACATTTTTCATCAGTGTTTTCATAGATTCCAAGTATAGGCCTTTAACCTATTTGGTTAAGTGTATTCCTAGGTATTTTATTATTTTTAGTGCAATTGTAAATGGAATGGTTTTCTTAATTTCTCTTTCTGCTGCTTAATTATTAGTGTATAGAAATATAAAGGGTTTCTCTATATTAATTTTGTACCCTTAGACTTACTGAATTCATTTATCAGTTGTAGTAGTTTGGGGAGAGTCTTTAGGGTTTTCTGCAAATATTTTTTGCAGAAGAATATTTTGCTTCTTCCTTACCAGTTTTGCTTCTTTCCTTATCTTCCTTACCAAAGATGACTTTTATTCTCTTTTCTTGTCTGATTGCTGTGTCTGGGACTTCAATACTATGTTGACTGGGGCCAAAGTGGTGAGAGTGGACATCCGTGTTTTATTGCTAACCTTCGGGGGAAAGTTCACTGTTCTTTTTTTAAGATTTGATTTGTTTGTTTGTTTGTTTACTTATTTATTTATGAGAGAGAGATAGTGTGAGAATGAATGGGAAAGAGAGGGAGAGAGAAACTGAAGCAGCCTGCATGCTGAGCACAGAGCCTGATACAGGGCTCAGGCCCATGACCACAATATCACAACGTGAGCCAAAACCAAAAGTCAGGCAATTAATCAACTAAGCCACCCAAGAACCCCAAAACTTCTCTGTTTTTAGCCATTAAATATGATGATAGCTGTGGGGTTTTTATATGTGACCTTTATTATATTGAGTATGTTACCTCTAAATATATTTGGTTGAGAGATTTTATCATAATGGATGTTGTATTTTGTCAGATGATTTTTCTGCATCTATTGAAATAATCATACAGTTTTTATCCTTCCTCTTGGTGATGTCATATATCATGTTGATTGATTTGTGAATATTGAACCACACTTGTGTCTCAGGAGCAAATTTCATTTGATTGTGAGGAATGATTTTTTTTTAATGAATTGTTGGATTTGGTTTGCTAATATTTTGTTATGGAGTTTTGCATCCTTTTATCAGCAGTATTAGCCTATAGTTTCTCTTTTTATAGTGTTCTTATTTGATTTTGGTATTAGGGTAATACTGGCCTCATTGCATGAATCTGAAAGCATTCCTCCTCTTCTAATTTTAATAGTTTGAGAAGAATAGGTATTAACTCTTCTTTAACTATTTGATAAAATCCACTTTTGAAGTTATCTAGTCCTGATTTTTAGTTTGTTGGGAGTTTTTTCATTATTGACTCCATTTGATTGCTGGTAATTAGTCTGTTCAAATTTTCAATTTCTTCCCACTTCATTTTTGGGAGGCTATATGTTTCTAGGAATCTACTCATTTCTTGTAGGTAGTCCAATTTCTTGGAATATAATTTGCCATAATATTCTCTTACAATCCTTTGTATTTCTGTGATGCCAGAAATTTCTCCTCTTCTATTTCTGCTTTTGTTTATTTGAATTCTCTCTCTCTCTCTCTCTCTCTCTCTCTCTCTTCTCTCTCTCTCTCAATGAGTCTGGTTAAATATCAATTTTTTTATCTTGCCTAAGAAATTGCTCCTCGTTTCATTGATCTGCTGTGTTATTTTTGTGGTTATTGTTTTTGTTTCTATATCATTTATTTCAGCTCTAATCTTTATTATTTCCTTCCTTCTACTGCCTTTGGGTTTTATTTGCTTTTTTCTATCTATTTTAGTTGTAAAGTTTGGCTGTTTGTTTGAGATTTTTCTTCTGTCTTGAGTTGTGCCTGTTTTGTTATAAAATTACTTCTTATGTATCAGATAAAGGGCTAGTATCCAAGATCTATAAAGAACTTATTAAACTCAACACCAAAGAAACAAACAATCCAATCATGAAATGGGCAAAAGACATGAACAGAAATCTCACAGACGAAGACATAGACATGGCCAAGAAGCACATGAGAAAATGCTCTGCATCACTTGCCATCAGGGAAATACAAATCAAAACCACAATGAGATACCACCTCACACCAGTGAGAATGGAGAAAATTAGCAAGGCAGGAAACCACAAATGTTGGAGAGGATGTAGAGAAAGGGGAACCCTCTTGCACTGTTGGTGGGAATGTGAACTGATGCAACCACTCAGGGAAACTGTGTGGAGGTTCCTCAAAGAGTTAAAAATAGACCTGCCCTACGACCCAGCAATTGCACTGCTGGGGATTTACCCCAAAGATACAGATGCAGTGAAACACCGGGACACCTGCACCCGGATGTTTCTAGCAGCAATGTCCACGATAGCTAAACTGTGGAAGGAGCCTCGGTGTCCATCGAAAGATGAATGGATAAAGAAGATGTGGTCTATGTATACAATGGAATATTACTCAGCCATTAGGAACAACAAATACCCACCATTTGCTTCGACATGGATGGAACTGGAGGGTATGATGCTGACTGAAATAAGTCAATCAGAGAAGGACAAACATTATATGGTCTCATTCATTGGGGGAGTATAAAAAATAGTGAAAAGGAAAGGAGAAAAAATGAGTGGGAAATATAAGAAAGGGAGACAGAACATGAGAGACTCCTAACTCTAAGAAATGAACAAGGAGGGGTAGAAGGGGAGTTGGGCAGGGGGTGGGGTGACTGGGTGACGGGCACTAAGGGGGGCACTTGATGGGATGAGGACTGAGTGTTATTCTGTATGTTGGCAAATTGAACACCAATAAAAAATAAATTTATTTAAAAAATAAAAATAAAAATAAACAAAATAAAACAAAATAAAATTACTTCTTAGAACAACTTTGGCTCCATCCCCAAAATTTTGGACAATTGTGTTTCCATTTTCATTTGTCTCTACGTATTTTTTTATTTCCTCTGATTTCTTGGTTGATCCATTCATTATTTAACAGTATGTTAGTTAACCACTTTGTAGTTGTCCTCTTTCTATCTTTTGCTTGTGGTTAATTTCTGCTTTCATATTGTCATGGTCAGAAAAGATGAGTGGTATCATGGTGATCTTTTTGGATTTGTTGAGACTTGTGTTGTGGCCTAATATGGGATTTTTTATTGGAAATGTTCCACCTGCACCTGAAATGAATGTGTATTTTGCTGTCTTCAGATGGAATGTTCTGAAATATTCAGATCTATCTGGTCCAATGTGTCATTAAAGGCAATTTCCTTGTTGATTTTCTGCTTGGATGGTCTGTTCATCCACGTAAGTGGGATGTTTAAGTCCCTCACTATTGTCGTATTGCTATTCATTATCTTTTTGGTGGTTACTAGCAGCTTTATGTATTTGGGTGCTTCCATGTTGGGTGCATAATATTTATAACTGTTATATTTTCTTGTTGGATTGCTCCCTTTATTGTTATATATTATCCTTTTTCCCTTTTTAAAGTTTTTCTTTTAAGGCCTATTTTCTCCAATACAAGTATTCTACTCTGGCTTCCATTCCCAACTATTTGCTTGATAAATGATTTTCCATCCCTTCACTCTGAATCTGCATGTGTCTTTAGGTCTGTAATGAGTCTCTTCTAGGCAGCATAGAAATGTGTCTTATTTATTTATCCATCCAATCTCTCTATGATTTATGATTGGAAAATTTAGTCCACTTACATTCAATGTAATTATTTTTTTAATTTTATTATTTATTTTTTAATTGATTTTTATAATTTTATTTATTTATTCATGAGAGAGAGAGAGGCACAGACACAGGCAGAGGGAGAAGCAGACTCCATGCAGGGAGCCTGAAGTAGGACTCGATCCCGGGTCTCCAGGATCACACCTTGGGCTGAAGGTGATGCTAAACCACTGAGCCACCTGGGCTGCCCAATGTAATTATTGGTTGGTATATAATTATTGCCATTTTGCTACTTGTTTTATGACTGTTTTTGAAGTTTTCTATTCTTTCTCTTCTCCCTCTCTTTCCCTTGGTTAATTGGCTTTCTTTAGTGATATACTGGGATACTTTCTCTTTATTTTTTACATATCTATTATTAATTTTTGATTTGAGGTTATAATTTGGTTTGTATATAACAGCTTCTTTATGTAGCAGTCAACATTAAGTTACTGTTACTTAAGTTTGAAGCCATTCTCTATCCCTCTCCCTTCCCTACTCTCACATTTTTGAAATACAGTGTCCTACTTTGCAGTCTTTTATTTTGTGAGTTCCTTGACTGATTTTTATGGATATCTTTATTTTTACTGGTTTTCTGCTTTCTTTCCTGTGGTATTTCCTTTCCTTCCCAGAGTCCCCTTTAACATATTTTGTAGTGCTAGGTTATGGTCACGAATTCCTTTCACATCTGTTTGTCTGAGAAACTCTTTATCTCTCTCTTTCTCTGTTCTGAATGATAGTCTTGCTGGATAGAGTATGCTTGCCTGGAGATTTTTTTTTCCTTTCAGTATTTTGAATATACCATGCCACTCTCTTCTAGCCTGCAAAATTTCTGATTGAAACTCAGCTGATATGGGTTATGAGTTTCCCTTGCATGTAACTTTCTCTTGCTGGTTTTAAAATTCACCTTCATTACTACTTTTTGACATTTTAATTAATATGTATCATGGTGTGGACCTCTTTGCATTGATTTTCTTGGGAGCTTTCTGTGCCTCCTGATTCTTGATTTCTGTTTCCTTCACCAGATTTGGGAAGTTTTCAGCCATTATTTCTTCAAATAAACTTTTGCCCTTTTTCTCGTTCTTCTCCTTCTGTGATGTATAATGCTTTTATGCTTGATGGTATCACTGAGTTCCCTAAGTCTATTTTCCTTTTGTATTTCTCTCTCTCTCTCTCTCTCTCTCTATCTCTATCTCTCTCTCCCTCTCTCTCTCTCTTTCTTTCTCTCTCACCTATTCAACTTGATTGCTTTCTATATCCTGTCTTCCTGGTCACTGATCTATTCTGCTTCCTCAATTCTCCTGTTCATTCCATATAGTGTATTTTTAATTTCATTTTTTGAGTTCTTCATCACTGGTTGGTTCCTTTTTATGTTATCTATCTCTCTGTTTTGGGTCTCACTGAGGTCCTCTATTTGTCTCTCAAGACTAGGGAGTAACTTTATTATCATTACTTGAAGTTCTCTATCAGACATATTACTTATCTCTTTTTCTCTTCTTTCTCTTACTGTGATTTTGTCCTATTCTTTCACTTGGGACATATTCCCCTGTGTCCTCTTTTTGTTTAAGTCTCTTTTCTTTTTTCTCCATGTTAGAAAAGTTAGTTACATCTTCTGCTCTTAAAAGTGATGTCCTTATGAATAAGAGTTTCTGTGGTGCTCTGCAGGGCAGAGTCTCCTGTTTACCAGAGCCTGACACTTTAGGGGTGTCTCCTATGTATATCATGTATGCCCTGTGGAGGCTCTCTTCATTGCATCTCCACCCATCCTGCCAGGTCCATGTGGCCTCTCTTCTACACTTAGCTGTGGAGAGTTAGTTCCGGCAGTCTTTGGGTCATTTTCTAGATTATTTACACTGATACAGGTGTCGTCTCATTGGGAAGAGGTGATTGTAGGGCCCTTCTCAGTACCTTCTTCCCCAGAACTTCATGTACTGAGTTTTATGATAATGTATAGGCTGTACCCAACAATATAACTGCTTGAAATAATATTTTCTAAAAATGACCCTTAACTGATGTTTGCTCACTTAAAATCATGACTTAATTTGTTGGTTTGGGGCATTAGATATACATACATCCCTCTTAAAATGAACCCCCAAAATCTAAAGAGGGCCCAGTAAGTAAGTGCTCAATGATCCCAAAACTGAGAAACAAAGCGCATAGTTGAGGATGAGACTGGATCAGAAACAGAGCTAGTGCCCCACTCTCTGCCCCAAGCAGGGTAGCCAGCAAGGTACCCAGAGCTTCTCTGCTAGTGGAGGGACAAGACTCTGAAGATACGTCCCCATGAGGCACATCTTACTAGAAAAAGAAAGTCACAGGTCCACATGGTGTCATTTAGACCCGGTTCCCACACTGGAGCTTCCTACCGATCTAATTACAGTTTCAATCACTACCACCCCAACCCCCACCCTCACCCAGAAATGTAGCCTTAACAGGTCAGGCAAGAAATTTTTCTTTCCATCAGAGCCAATGAATCTGTCTACTGAGACCCCTCTGTCCCCTGAAGGCGGATGAAGTCATGTGCATGATAAAAAAAAAAAAAAAAAAAAAAAAAAAAAAAAACCTGTTTTTCTCCCAAGAAAACGGACCTGTCCCTGAAACAATCTTTCTCTTTTGCTACTAACTCCCTGGCCCCACACCCCCTCTATAAAAACCTTCCATTCTGTACAACTCCTCTGAGTACTGCCCTGTGGGTCAGATGGGGTATTGTGTGAGTCATGCACCATTTAATGAAGCCAATTAGTTCTTCAAATATATGTAGTTGATTTTTCTTATTGAACAGTTCTGAAGTTTGTCTCAGGGTGATTAAAAGTAAACATCAAAAAATGAACAAGCTTGGAGGAAGAGATTATTCATTTGCCTTAAATATCTGGACACAGAGCTTCCTCTCATTCATGTTGGAACCACTCTTAGAGAATATGTTTACCATACAAATAGGAAATGCTGAATAAGTGAGGAACGAGTGAATTAATGAATGGATGATCCAAGGCATCAGTGGATTTCCTCTGCAGAAAATCCTGCATTTTGAGTATTTCGCTGTCACTGTCAGAACACTTCTTAGTTTATTACATGCTGGTGTATCTTGTTCTTCCAACTCTAGGAAGACCCTGAAAGATGAATTTCTACCAGTCACTTAATCAGCAGCAGCAACCTTGATTCCTGACCTGTGATCCGTCAGAAATCCATGAAAACACCCAGGACAGGGATTGCTCAAGATGTCATGTTTAATAAGCAAGACAGGATAAGAGTGTTACAAGACAAGGACACATGAAGAAAACACAAATAGGCAAGAAAAGGGATAGAGGAATATTTTCAAGCATCGAGAGAAAGGAAGAGAGAAGTGAGGAGGAACGCTGCAAGGAAGAGAGACCTTAACCCAGCGTCCCCAAGGGCGTTGTCCACGTCCATCAGAGGGGAGCTTCCGGTCACTAAGGATAGAAACCCACCTTGTTGGGCTGAAATCACACAGGAAAGGTATTGGCTGATGGAACTGGAGAGCCCGGGGACTGTAAATGGGACTGATTCCTTGATTTCTTTCTCTTTCTACTGCTTTATTATTGGTGTCTAGAAATGCAACTGACTTCTGTACAATGATTTTGTATCCTGGGACTTTACTGAATTCAGGTGTCAGTCTAACAATTTTTCTGGTGAAGGCTTTTGGGTTTTCTATATAGAGTGTCATGTCCTCTGAGAATAATGGAAGTTTGACTTCTTCCTTTCCAATTAGGATGCTTTTTGTTTCATTTTCTTTTCTTTTTTTTTACTAATAAATTTATTTTTTATTAGTGTTCATTTTGCCAACATACAGAATAACACCCAGTGCTCATCCCGTCAAGTGCCCCCCTCAGTGCCC
Organism: Canis lupus baileyi; assembly: GCF_048164855.1. Lineage (NCBI taxonomy): Eukaryota > Metazoa > Chordata > Mammalia > Carnivora > Canidae > Canis > Canis lupus. The sequence continues at coordinate 542,268 of NC_132875.1, read as the reverse complement.
GCCATCCAGTCACCCCCACCCCCTGCCCTCCTCCCCTTCCACCACCCCTATTGCTGAGGCCAGCACCTCCAGTACTATGTTAAATAATAATAGTGAAAGTGGACATCCCTGCCTTAATTTTGACTGTAGAGGTAAAGCTCTCAGTTTTCCCCCACTGAGCATGATATTAGCTGTGTCTTTCATGTATGGCCTTTATGATGTTGAGGTATCTTCCCTCTGTTGCTACGTGGTTGAAGATTGCTATCATGAATGGACGTTGTACTTTCTCAAATGCTTTTTCTGCTTCAAAGACAGATCTAAAAGACAGGATCATATGGTTCTTATCATTTCTTTTATTAATGTGGTGCATCGTGTTCATTGATATGTAAATATAGAACAGGAATAAATCCCACTCGATTGTGGTGAATGACTTTTATTTTTTATTTTTTTATTTTTTTATTTTTTTAATAATAAATTAATTTTTTATTGGTGTTCAATTTGCCAACATACAGAATAACACCCAGTGCTCATCCCATCAAGTGCCCCCGCTCAGTGCCTGTCACCCATTCACCCCCACCCCCCGCCCTCCTCCCCTTCCACCACCCCTAGTCTGTTTCCCAGAGTTAGGAGTCTTTATGTTCTGTCTCCCTTTCTGATATTTCCTACCAATTTCTTCTCCCTTCCCTTCTATTCCCTTTCACTATTATTTATATTCCCCAAATGAATGAGACCCTATAATGTTTGTCCTTCTCCGATTGACTCATTTCACTCAGCATAATACCCTTCAGTTCCATCCACATTGAAGCAAATGGTGGGTATTTGTCATTTCTAATGGCTGAGGAATATTCCATTGTATACATAAACCACATCTTCTTCATCCATTCATCTTTCAATGGACACCAAGGCTCCTTCCACAGTTTGGCTATTGTGGACATTGCTGCTAGAAACATCGGGGTGCAGGTATTGTTAGATTTGATTTGATAGTATTTTGTTGAGAATTTTTGCATTTGTGTTCATCCGGGATGTTGATGTAAGCCAGCATCAATCCTCAATCTCTTTTTTCAGTGGGGTCTTTGTGTAGTTTTGGAATCAAGGTAACGCTGGCTTCATGGAAGGAGTTTGGAAGTTTTCCTTCCATTTCTATAACTTGGAACATGTTGAGAAGAATAGCTGTTAATTCTTCTTTAAACGTCTGGTAAAATTCCCCTGCAAAGACATCCAGCCACGGACTTTTGTTTCTTGGGAGATTTTTTATTACTAATTAATTGTTTTGCTGCTTATGAGTGTGTTCAAGTTTCCTCTTTTTTCTTTCAGTTTTGGTAGCTTATTTGTTACTAGGTATTTATCCACTTCTTCTAGATTGTCCAATTTGTTGACATATAATTTTTCATAATATTCTCTTATTATGTTTCTGTGTTTATGTTATTGTGTTTCTGTGGTGTTGGCTATGATCTCTCTTCTCTCTTCATGATTTTATTTAGTTGGGTACTAGTCGTTTATTTTTTATAAGTCTGGTTAGGGGTTTATCGATTTTATTAATTATTTTAAAGACTAAACACCTGGTTTCATCTGTTCTATTGTTTCTCAGTCTTTTTTGTTTCTATATCATTTACTTATGCTCTAATGTTTATTATTTCCCTTCTTCTGCTGGCATTAGGCTTCATTTGTTGTTCTTTTTCTAGTTCCTCTTTGTGTAAGATTAGGTTGTGTATTTGAGATTTTTCTTGCTTCTTGAGGTAGGCCTGTATTTCAATATACTTCCCTCTTAAAATTGCCTTTGTTGTACCCCAAACATTTCAGACTGTTATGTTTTCATTTTCATTTGCTTCCAAAATTTTTTAAATTTTTAAAATTTCTTCTTTAATTTCCTAGTTGGCCCACTCATTCTATGGTAGGATGTACTTTAACCTCCATGTATTTGTGGTCATTCCAAATTTTTTTCTTTTGATTCACTTCAAGTTTCATAGCATTGTGGTTGAACAATATGTCATATAATCTCAATCTTTTGTGCTTATTGAGACCTGATTTGTGACCTGGTATGTGATTTGTTCTGAAGAATGCCCCGTGTGTACTCCAAAGGAATGTGTGTTCTGCTGCTTTAGGATGAAATTTTCTGAATGTATCTGTTAGGTCCATCTGGCCCAGTGTGTCATTCAAAGCCTTCACTTCCTGGTTGACTTTCTCTTAGATGATCTGTCCATTGCTGCAAGTGAGGGTTTATTTTTCTAATTTTATTTATTTATTCATGAGAGACACACAGAGAGAGACAGAGATATAGACAGAGGGAGAAGCAGGCTTCCTGCAGGGAGCCTGATGTGGGACTCAATCCCAGGACCCCGGGGTCATGCCCTGAGCCAAAGGCAGACACTCAACTGCTAAGCCACCCAGGCGTCCCTGTAAGTGGGGTTTTAAAGTCCCCTACTATTATTATCAATGAGTCCCTTTATGTTTGTTATTAATTACTTTACACATTTGAGCGCTCCCAATGTGGGTGCATAGATATTTACATTGGTTAGGTCTTTTTGTTGGATAGACCCCTTTATTATGATATAGTGCTCTTCTTATTTCTCTTGTTACAGTCTTTGCTCTATAATCTAGTTTGTCTGAGGTAAGTATGGATACTCTGGTTCTCTTTTGACCTCTATTTACATGATAAATGGTCTCCATCCCCTCACTTTCAGTCTGCAGGTGTCTTTAGGTCTGAAATGGGCCTCTTGTAGGCAGCATGTAGATGGCCTTGATTTTTCATCCTTTGTGACACCCTATGTCTTTTGATTGGAGCATTTAGTCCATTTAGATTCAGAGTGCTTATTGATACATAAGAATTTAGTAACATTTTATTACTTGTTTTGTTGTTGGTTCTGGAGATTTTCTCTGTTACTTTCCAGTCTTTGTTGCATTTGGTCTTTCTTTCCCACTCAGAGTCCTTTAATATTTCTTTCAGGGCTGGCTTACTGACCACAAACTCCTTTAGTTTTTGTTTGGGAAACTCTCTATCTTTCCTTCTATTCGGAATGACAGCCTTTCTGGATGTAGTATTCTTGGCTGCATATTTTCCCCATTCAACGTGGTGAATATATCTTGCTACTCTCTTCTGGCCTGTCAAGTTTCTGTGGACAGATCTGCTCCTAACCTTATTTGCCTTCCCTTGTAAGTTAGGAGCTTCTTTTTTCTTGTTGCTGTTAGGATTTTTTCCTTATCTCTATATTTTGCAAATTTAACTATGATATGCCTTGATGGTGGCCTGCTTTTGATGGTTTTGATAGGAGTTCTCTGGGCCTTCTGGATTTAGATGTCTGTTTCCTTCCCCAGATTAGGAAAGAGGGTGTTTTCACCTATAATTTTCTCAAATAAACCTTCTACCCCCTTTCCCTCTCTTCTTCTTCTGGGACTCCTAAGATATGAATGTTTTTATGCTGTATGAAGTCACTGAGTTTCCTAAGTCTACATTCATAACCCAATATTTTTCTTTCCCTCTTCTTTTCAGCTTCATTATTTCCATAATTTTATCTTCTTTTAAAAATTTATTTATGTATTTATTTATCTATCTATCTATTTATGGGGGAGGGGCAAAGGGAGAGATATAAGCAGTTTCCCCACTAAGCAGTATGCCTGTTGCAGGGCTCAAATCCAGGACCCCAGGATCATGACCCAAGCCTAAGGCAGACACTTAACTGACTGAGCCATCCAGGTGCTCCCATAATTTTATCTTCTATGTCACTTCTTCATTCCTCTGCTTTGTCTACCCTTGTTGTTATTACATCTAGTCAGTTTCAAATCTCAGTTATAGCATTATTAATTTTGTCCTGACTGGTATCTAGTTATTTTATCTCTGTGGTAAGGGACTTCCTGCTGTCCTCTATGCTTTTCTCAAGCCCAGTTAGTATCCTCATGATTGTTGTTATAACTTATTGATCAGTCATATTACTTATATCTGTTTTCATTAGATCCTTGGCTTTGACCTTTTCTTGTTCTTTCTTTTGGAATGAATTCCTCTATCGTGGCATTTTATCTAAATCTCTGTCTTCTCTGTGTTAGAAAGGCCCGTTATGTTTCTGTTCCTGAGAGTAATAACTCTTTAAAGAAGAGGTCATATGCCATCCAGTGTCTATTGCTTCATGAAGTGTCTCTGGTGTATGATGTACACACCCTGCTTCTGTGTTTTGTCTACTCTTTCCCTTAGGTCATTCCTCTGAAGAGTTTCTCCCTGCCTGCAGTGGATATTTTTGGACCTTGCCCAAAGTATGGTGAGTTTTAACTATGTGTGCCCTGATCTGCTTCTTAAAAGAGCCAGATCCTATTTCCACTAGAAATGAAGATTTACAGAATTCCTGTGGTCAGTAGCTGTGCTGCATGTGGAGGATCTGCTGGTCTTCTGGAGGAGATGCCTGCTGCTCTGTTTCTCAAGTACACTTGCCTAAGAAAAGTTGCACCTGCAAAGCACGGGGGGGGTGGGTCTTTGTACAAGAGGCTCAAGCCTCCACTGTGGGTGTTGTAATGTTTACTGACGTTAGTTTAGGCGGAAGGGTGGGGTAAGAGAAAGGCACCAGCCCCCTTTGTCATCCTCAGAGAGGGGAGTTCATGTCCACCACTCTCCAATTCCCAGAAGAGCAAACAATCTCCCCTCATGTGTCCCCAGATGCCTCTCAGATCAATGCCTTAACTCTACTTGTGTGTAGACTGTCTGCCCACCAGGCAGCACAGTACCCCTGTGTTCTATCCCAGGCAGGTTAGCTGAGATGTAAAGCTCCAAACTTTAGGGAGCTGGCATGGCAGGGCCTCACACTGGTCATCTCGGAGAGGGTCTTGCTGCACTGAGAGGGGTGCAGGTTTGTTCCAGATGGGCAGTTGCACCAAAGCACAGGAGCATGGAGTTTGTCGTAAAGCATAGCAAATAGCTAGTGTCCGGGCTATCTGCCTTCTGCCAGTGTTGCTGCACTTACACTAAAGGGTGCAGGAGGCTAATGGCACCTGCTGTCCCTTATGTACCCAGAGAGGCAACAGCATCTCTCCCAGGTGCACTACGAGAAGGATCAACATCGCTCCCAGTGCATCCTAACAGACCTCAGATCACGCTGTGTGCCCCTGGGCTTCTCCACAGGATCATTGCAATCCCTTCAAGGCTCCACACCAGCCATAATGTGGACCTCCAAAATTCCAGTCTTTGAGCCCTGTTGGCTACAAAATCTCAGAAAAATAAGGGCCTCTTATTTTCCCAGTCATTGGTTTTCTGGAAATTTTTCCTTGTGTGGTCCCATGTTCACTTCTCTCTCTCTCCTCTCTCCATGACCATGGCTCCTACCCCTAGCAGAAACCACAATCCATTTCTCCCCCAAATCATGTCTCTGCACCTCCTACCTTCCATGATGTGGCCTCTTCTCTCTCTCTCTAGCTGTGTAGTTTGTTCCGTCAGCCATCAGATAGATTTCTTGGGTATTCAGAATACTTTGATATTTATCTAGCGGAGTTTAAGGGATGAGGCAAGCCTGTAATCTGCTTACTACTCCGTCATCCTAGCTCCTCCCGCCGACCCTCTGGTTTCTTTTTCCATTCTTCTAATTACCTTTCTTTTGGTGAGAACACTTCAGATCTACCCCCTTGGAAAATTTCATGTATACAATTTCCCTGTCTTCTTGAGTAGCAAATTCTCCTCAGACTTGCTTCTGTGGTGCAAAAATGATTGTGGTTTTTCAAGCTTATACCTCACATCGTATCCTTCAGGACAAGAGAGAGCCTCAAACATTGGCCACAAAAAATCAACTTTGTGTGACTGTGCCACCTGGACCAGATGCCTGGACCCAAACCATCGCACTGGGTGAGGTCACATGGAATCTATACAATGATTGGCCTGAAGTGGGGGATATCTGTCCATCCTTCAAGCATCAAACATCTCAACTACTACAAACATTTCAGGAAGTAATAGAAAAAGAAAAGCCTATGGACTTAGCATTTATTCACCGGGATTTTTATTTCATGCATGTGAGACACCTTACCAAATTACAAATATCATAAAGACATGGACATTGCTCTTCAGAGGCCTAAGAATTAGAAAGGGGAAAGGAACCTAATAGTGGCAAAAAGCCATGGGTATCTGGAATAGAACTGCCAAATTGTGAGTTAAAATTCTCACCAGGCAGAGACTGATTCCAATTATAAATCAGGGAGGGCTCACTGGAGGAAGTGACATCTGATGCCAGGGACTTGGGGAGGTTATAAGGATTTCATTTTGCTCTGAATTCAATTTTGAGACTGAAGCTCCAGAATCAAGTTAGAACAACAAATCCCAGTAAATTACACTTAGCTTATATTGACAATTGATCATTAAGCAGGAATCAAAGGCAAAGTTGCACACAGAGAGTTGCCAGGGCATCCCTGCTGAGCTGCCTTGAGGTCAGTCCAGGGGCCTGGGCTGCTGGGATCTCACTTCAAAGGGAAGTCCGTGCACTGAGGTCTGTTGTGTGTTTTCCTAGGAGGAATAAAAAGGAATCCCTCTGCAGCAGGTGGAGGGGAGCCTGCAGGGGGGAAGGGCACGGGTGGCAGGAGGGCTGAGGACACACTGAAAGGTGGGGAGACACGTGGGAAAGAGCAGGAAGGGGGCTCCAGAGACTCACCAGCGCTTCCAGAGACACCACGCCAGGCCTGCCAGGAGCACCAGGGGCACGATCACCACCAGGAAGACCAAGCCCATGGAGTGGGGCCGCTCTGTGGGGTTGGGCACAGAGGGTGTCATTTCCCGTCCACCCCGGGTTGAACTGCACCTCTCAGGTCCTCTCCACTCCTGTCACCATCCGTCTCACCAGCCGCCCTTCCGCCTTTCCCTTCTCCCATCCCTCCTCAGAGATGGACACTTCACCTCACCCTCCGCATCCTCCCACATCTGCAGGACCCTCACCCTCAGCTCTTCCATCTCTTGGGTTACTGATTTTTTGTTCTTCTTGGCCTGGAGTTCCTAGAATCCCTAATTTTTCTTCTGACTCTCCTGCTCTGGTGAAGGACCCCCTGCCCCTTTCCCAGCTGGGCCCAGTTCTTCCTCACCCCAGTGGAGGACCATGTCCTGGCCTCCTAGACTGCTGTGTCTCACACGGCAGGACAGGCCGGCCACCTCCTTGGCTTTCACATCCAAGGACACCTGAAGATACCACGTGCCATCAGCATGGGGCAGGACGTCACCTCGCCAGCTGCCCTGTTGCTCCTGCTCGCCCCGCATCCACGTCACCCACACAGGCTTGGGGTAGAAGCCGGAGACATGGCACACCAGCTGCAGATGGTCAGAACTGGGGCTGGGGCCAGCGGACAGCCAGGCCTCAGGCCTCACTGTGAAACAGGACAGGGATTCACAGACTGAGGGGAGGTCTTCGCCCTTAGACTTATCACCATCATCCCTTCTCCCTCTTGATTCCTTCCTACCCTGAATGTGAGGGAATAATGCAAATTTATGAGTGCAGAATAGAGAATTCTTGGGGCGAGGGAGCAGGACTGACCTTGTCGCTGGAGATCTGCCTTCCCTGCATCAAGAAGACCCAACAGGTAATGGGGACAGAAGTCATTGATGTGTGAATGTATTCTTAAATTGACCACATGGTACTGATTTAACAGTTTGCAGACTTGCTGAGCTCTCCTTCCTCCCTTTGGAGATGGCCACCATGACTTGTTCTGGAAACTCACAAGATCTGATCCTTGATAAGCAATCTGCATGAATCCTACAGATGGTTTCCCAAAGTACAGGCCACAGCCTTCTGCCATCTGTACCTGAAAGGGATCTGGGAAGAGAGACTGTGAATTACAGGACAGGGGGAGTGAAAAAACTAAAATGAGATAAGGCAAAGCCTAGGATAGTGGAAGTAGAGAAGTTCAGGGGATTGGAGGGAATTGCATAGAATTTGATTTGATGGGAGGCTCAGATAAAGGGGAAGCGGTGGTAGCTGGAGGTGGAAAGAGAGAGGTGAATGATGGAGGAAGGAATGAATGTTAGAGGAGAGACATGAAGGATGTGGGCAGAGGAAAGAGAAAGGCTCAGCAGAGAAGTTCATGTAAAAACAATTTAAAATGAAGGGAGAGCAGTGGGGTACAGGGAACACATAGATAGACATTGCTGATAGGACTGAATGAGGAGAAAAGCAGATTAAGGAGTCAGTCACAGAGAGAGGACCAGAGGTGCCTGGTTGGAGGCCAGGGAAAGGGGTGGTCGTGGGAGAACTAGTGGGACAGGAGGGCCCTGTGGTCAATGAGAGGAGCGGGACGGAGCAGAAGATGTGAAGCTTTTCAAGAATCACAGTCTGGCTCCACGCTCTGCCCACAGTGGTGGGATTCAGCTTCGTGATGGGGACACATGAGGTTCAATGGAGCCTCTTTCCTGGAGAAAGAAGGATCCCAGGACACACACAGACCAGCCTCCTCCATCCCACTCAGAGGGAACTGAACTCACATTCAAGCTGCCAGTCACTGACACTGTCCTGAAATATCAGAGGAAATCTAATGGAGAAGGTATGGAATGTCCTTTCCCGTTCAATCAGCTCCTCTTTGCTCAATTTGCCTTTGGCCCAAGGCCACAGGAACAAGAAAGTGCCAGAGTCACTGTCCCAGCTGTGAGTCTGCAGCTCATCCAGCCAAGCTGAGGCAAGATTTTGTGTCCAGGAGCTGTTGTAAAAGGATGTGGTCAGGATGACTTGGAAGGATACTGGCTCCTGGGAGGCTGTGGGAAAAGGACAGATAGACTGAGGAAGAGGAGGACATTGGGAAGGAGAGGGAATGGAGACTAAGGGGCCGGGGACGGGACCCAAAATCTGGAGGACAGAGAAGCCATAGGCATCTCAGGAGACACGTGCTGCCCCAGAGCCTGAGCCTCGCACCCATCCTTCAGGAGAGCACAGGACCCTGGGGCTGGGGATGCTCGGGGAGGAAGCAGGCTGACTGTCTCCCTGCCCAGGTCTCTGCTGGGAACCGAGACAACAAGTGCACACATGCACATCCACACAAAAACACACACATAGAAACGTACACACATTCTTACACAAACAAATATATACAAACACACAAGTATACAGACACAGAGACACATACACACACACAAACACATATTAAAACACTTGCATAAAGACACACAAGACATAAATTCATCACAAATACACAGACTGCCAGACACACTCATGCCCTCACACATGTATACACATAATCAAATGTGCACTTAGAGGCACACAAGGACATTTACACACATCACACACATGCACGCACACACACACACGCACACACGTGCACAGATTGGACAGGACCCGAGCTCTCACCATCTTCGCTGTCACCCTCCGGGAGGAGAACCACCAACAGCACAAGTTGCAGGAACAGCATCGTGTTTGCAGATGTTCTTTCTCTTGCAAAGTGGCTCTTTGACGTCTGTCCTCACACACCGACCCCCTCCCAGCCCCTCTCCTCTGACTTCCTCTCCACACACAACCCTTCCCTGAGTCTCTGCCACAATGCAAATGTGCTCCTCCCTCAGCCCTGGACACCTACTCAGTCTCACTTCCCCTCGTGCTCTGCCTCCCCTCTGGCCTCCAGCTTCTCCCTGTCACCAGCGTCCATCCCGCCCCCGCCCCCTGATTCGGATGCTACAGAACAAGTCCTGTGTGGCCTGGAATAGTGGCCCCACCTCTCAGCCCTTTCTTCTCACCCAGACAGTAACCCAGGAAAACACCCAGCTCCCAGCACCAGCCCTGGACCTGCTGTCCCTCTGTCCCTCCTGCCCTGTGACACCCCCCCCCCCAGGTATTTCCTTCCCTGTCCCACCCCCACGCCAGCTCCTTCACATCTCTGACTTCTCACTGCTAGTGGCAAAAAAACAACCAAAGAGTTACATTCAGAAATCCACCTGGTTTTATTAAGTGATTCAAGAATGGGGCAGCCTCCCACCTGGCAGGTAAGGGGAGCTCTGAGCAGTGGTGCAAATGGAGGGTTTCATAGGAAGGAAGTTGGTGAGAGAAGAGAAAGGAGTGTTCCAGGGAAGGTCCCTTACCCTTAACGGGGAGAGCAGGGGGTCTAACCATGCGGATGACCTCCCCTCGGTGTTGATGGAGAGGGCCCATGTGACAGAGAACCTCCCTGGGCCAAACCAGAGAGTCCCTCACTGATGGTGAAGACTTTATTTCTCGGGGAGGTGGGAACTGCAGTTGGTTAGGGATTAAACCAGATCTGGGGACTTGGTCTGGACCAAGGTGCCATTAGGGCCCAAGGGTTTCTTTTCAACAGATGCTCTATTTGCTTGTCCAGATTCCCCATGATTGTAGCAGCCTCAGCAACCCCCAGTCCTCCATTATTCTTCGGGAGGAACCAGCAGGCATCACAGAGACCACAGGACATGGAAACATCTAAAGAGTCCCCCCTCCATCTGACTGGCATTAGTACATATTCACTCACCACCAGCCCCTTAGCACCTGCCTGGACCCAAGCACTCATGAAAGTACAGTGTGCACAGGGGAGTGATGAGGCACTGTATTCAAGGAGCATTGAGTCTACCTGGGAAGAAAAACCAAGAAACACCAAGAACTACACCTTTTTGTTTTGCAGAGTTATTTTTTCTTTGGGATTTTTTTCAATTCCACTATAGTTAACATACCATGTGAGTTAGTTTCAGGTATAAAATCAGTGATTCAGCAATTCTATACATTAGTCAACATTCATGAACATAAATGTAATCCTAATCCCCTTCCCCTGTTTTCCCGTCTCCTCCACCCACCTCCCCTCTGGGAATCAATAGTCTGTTCTCTATAGATAAATAAGAGTCTGGTTTTTCCTTTGTCTCTTTTCTCTTTGTTCCTTTTTTGTGTGTGTCTTAAAATCCACATGTGAGTGAATTTGAGACCATACGGCATTAACCTTTCTCTGAATGACTTTTTTCACTCACTATCATACTGTCTAGCTCCATGTTTTGCAAATGGCAAGATTCTAGTCATTTTCATGACTGAGTAATATTTCATCATGTGCGCCTATCATATCTTTTTTCTCTGTTTATCCATAAATGGACACTTGGGCTGTTTTCATAATTTGGTTGTTGTAAATAATGCTAGAGGAAACATCAGGGAGCTTATATCTTTTCATTTTAGTGTTTTTACATTCGTTGGGTAAATATCAAGTAGCACAATAACTGGGTCCTCTGGTAATTCTATTTTTAATGCTTTGAGGAACCGCCATGCTCTTTTCCATAGTGGCTGCACCAGTTTGAATTTCCGTCAACAATGTACAAGGGTTCCTTTTTCTTCGCATCATCCCCAAGACTTGTTTCCTTTTTTTTTTTTAAGATTTTATTGATTTATTCATGAGAGACATAGAGAGAGAGGCAGAGACACAGGCAGAGGGAGAAGCAGGCTCCCTGCGGGGAGCCTGAAGCGGGACTCAATCCCAGGACCTCAGGGTCACTCCTTGAGCCAAAGGCAGATGCTCAACGCCTGAACCACTTAGGAGTCTCCAACACTTATATCTTGTGTATTTTCTTTTTTTTTTTTTTTTTTGTATTTAATCAATGTGACAGGTGTGAGGTGATATTTCATTGTGGTTTTGATTTGCATTTCCCTGATGATGAGTGATGTTGAGCATCTTATGTCTGTTGACCATCTGGGTGTCTTCTTTGGAGAAACGTCTATTCATGTGTTCCATCCTTTTAAAAATCGGATTATTTGTTTTATTAGGTGTTGACTTGTACAAGTTCTTTATATATATTGGATAGTAGCCCTTTATGAAATATATTATTTGCAAACAGATCCTCCCATCCCTTAGGTTGTCTTTTTGTTTTATTGATTGTTTCATTGGCTTCTCAGAAGCTTTTTAATTTGATGTAATTAATAGGTTCTTTTGCTTTTGTTTCCCTTGCTCTGGAGACATATCTAGAATGATGTTCTATGGCCAATATCTGAGACCTTAATGCCTATGCTCTGTCCTAAGATGTTTATGGAATTTCAGCCCCTCATTTAGGTCTTTATTCCACCTTGAGCTTCTTTTGTCTATGGTGTAAGAAAGTGATCAACCTTCTTTCTTTTGCATGTAGCTGTCTAGTTTTCCCAACTGCACTTGTTGAAGAGACTTTCTATTTCCCGTTGCACATTCTTGCCCCCTTGGCAACGTTTAATTGACCATAAAATCATGGGTTTATTTCTGGGCTCTTTCCTCTGTTCCGTTGATGTATGTGTCTATTTGGTGCCAGTTTCATACCGTTTTGATTGCTACAGCTTTGTAGGATACCTTGAAATCTGTAATTGTGACACCTCTAGCTTTGTTTTCGGCCATTCAGTGTGTTTTGTGGTTCCATACAAATTTTAGGATTGTTTGCTCTAGTTGTGTGAAAAATACTTGATGGGATGAGCACTGGGTGATATGTTGGCAAATTGAACTCCAATAAAAAAAATGCTGTTGGTATTTTTATAGGCACTGCATTAAATCTATAGATTGCTTTGGATAATATGGACATGTTAACAATATTTGTTCTTCCAAACCATGAACATGGAACATTTTTCCATTTCTTTGTGTCACTTTCAATTTTCTCCACCAGTGTTTTATAGTTTTCAGAGTACAGGTCTTTCACCTCTTTGGTTAAGTGTATTTCTAGGTATTTTATTAGTTTGGGTGCAATTTTAAATGGAATTGTTTTTCTCTTAGTTTCTCTTCTGCTTCTTTATTAGTGTATACAAATGCAAGGTATTTCTCTACATTGATTCTATATTCTGTGACCATACTGAATTCATTTATCAGTCTAGGAGTTTTTTGGAGAAGTCCTTAGGGTTTTTTATATGTAGTATCGGGTCATCTGAAAATAGTGAAAGTTTTACTTCTTCCTTGCCAATTTGGATGCCTTTTTATCCCCCTTTTTCTTGTCATATTTCTGTGGCTGGGCCTTCCAGTACTATGTTTAATAAAAGTAGTGATAGTGAACATCCTTGTCTTATTCCTGACCTAAGGGAAAAAGGTTTTCATTATTTGTATGATGTTAGCTCGGGTTTTTTATATATCACCTTTATTATGTTGAGTTATGTTACCTCTAAATCTATTTTGTTGTGGGATTTTATCATCAATGGAAGTTGTACTTTGTCAGATGATTTTTCTGAACCTATTTAAATGATCATACAGTTTTTATCCTTTCTCTTGTTGATGGCATAAATCATGTTGATTGATTTGTGAATATTGAACATCATTTGAATCTCATGAGTAAATTCCACTCGATCATAAGTGACTTTTTAAATGTATCTTTGGATTCAATTTGCTAATATTTAATCCATTGTTGGATTCAGTTTGCCTGTTTCCCTGTTGATTTTCTGCTTTGATGGTCTGTCCATTGATGTAAGTGGGTGTTAAAGTCCCCCCCATTATTGTATTACTGTGGATTATATCCATTACGTTATTAGATGTTTTATACATTTGGGTGCTCCAATGTTGGGTGCATAAATATTTAAAAGTATTATATATTTTGCTCATTATTCTCATTGTTATTTTATAATGTCATTCTTTGCCTCTTGTTACAGTATTTCTGTAAGTCTATTTTTTTCTGATACAATAGTGCTACCTTGGCTTTCATTTCACATCTTTTGCTTGATAAACAATTCTCCATCCCTTCTCTTTCAATCTGCATGTGTTTTTAGGTCTGAAATGAATCTCTTGTAGGCAGCAGAGAGGTAGGACTTGCTTTTTTATCCACCCATCACACTTTTGACTGGAGAATTTAGTACATTTGTATTCAATGCATTTATTGATAGGTATGTAGTTATCAACATTTTTTATGTGTTTATGGTTATTTTAGCAGTTCTCTGTTCCTTCCTCCTCTCGCTCTCTTTTCTCATGGTTAGCTGGCTTTCTTCAGTGATACACTTGAATTCTTATCTCTTAAATTTTCCATGTCTATTAGTAGTTTTTGATTCATGGATATCATTTAACTTGTATATAACAGCTTCTGCCCTTAGCAGTCGATATTAACTTATTGGTCACTTAACACTGAATCCATACCTTATTTCTCTTTCCCTCCAAACGCACATTTTAGGTATGTGGTGACTTCTTTTACATCTTTTCATTTTGTGAGTCCTTTGACTGATTTTATAGATATCTTTATTTTTACTGCTTTCATGCTTCCTTTCATTTTGGTCTTGCCATTCCTTTCCACTCACAGTCCCCTTTAATATTTCTTATAGTGCTGGTTTAGTGGTCATGAAGTCCTTCAACTTTTGTTTGTCTGGGAAACTATCTCTTCTTCTGAATTATAGCCTTACTGGATAGAATATTCTTGGCTCTAATGGTTCTTCATAGTTTTGTTTTCCTTTCAGTACTTTTTTAAAGATTATTTATTTGTTTATTTATTCATGAGACACAGAGAAAGAGAGAGAGAGAGAGAGAGGCAGAGACACAGGCAGAGGGAGAAGCAGGCTCCACGCAGGGAGCCTAATGTGGGACTCGATCCCCGGACCCCGGGATCATGACCCAAGCTGAAGGCAGACACTCAACCACTGAGCCACCCAGGCGTCCATCCTTTCAGTACTTGGAGTGCATCATACCAGCCTCTTCTGGCCTATAGTTTCTGCTGAAAACTCTGCTGATAACCTTATAGGGCTTATCTTGTATGTAACTGCCTTCTTTTCCTTTGCTGCTTTTAAATTATCTCTTTATCACTTTTTTTTTTTTTTGCCATTTTAATTACTATGTGTCTTGCTGAGGACCTCCTTAGGTTGATTTTGTTGGGGGTTCTCTCTGTGCTTCCTGATTCTTGATTTCTATTTCCTTCACCAGATTTGGGAAATTTTTAGATATTATTTCATCAAATAAATTTTCTGCCCCATTTCTCTTTCTTCTCCTTCTGTAATCCTGATAGTATAAATGTTATTATGCTTGATGATGTCTCTGAGTTCTCTAAGTCTGTGTTTCTTTTGTATTATTTTTCCTCTCCTGTGCAGCTTGATTACTTTCCATTATCTGTCCTATAGCTCATTGATCAATTCTGCTTCCCCTAGCTTGCTATTCATTCTATCTAGCATATTTTAATTTTATTTATTGAGTTCTTCATCTCTGATTTTTTTTCTTTTTTTTATGTTTTCTACCCCTTTGTTGAGGGTCTTACTAAAATTCTTCACTGTTTTCCCAAGTCCAGTTGCTATCTTTAAGACAATTACTTTAAATTTTCTATCAGGGAAGAATTAAGATAGCTGGGGAGCGGGGGGGGGGGGGTCTGAATTTGGCTCTTCCCTTGAATGCGGTCTGATGAGTACCAAATCACCGTGAACATACAAGAAATCAATTTGAGGACAGAAAGAGCAAAAGTACACAATTAGAACTAGGAAAGCAGCCATATTGTGAAGGTAAGAGCTGTAAAGAGTCAATTTGGTGGGAGTGGGGGAAGAACTGTAGGTGCTGAGAAGGGGAGGGAGCCCTGATCAGGGAGAGAAGGAGAGAGGGAGAGAAAAAGAGTGAAGGTGTCCACAGGGGATCTCACATGAAGAACTCTTCCCCAAAACCACTGACTGGGAAAAGAAGACGGACTGACCACCACAAGTTTCTATAAGCACTGGAGTGGAAAGTTTGAGATTTTGGAGTTCTGGACCCTCACCAGAGTCATGACCAATGGGCTTGGTAGTGTGCCAGCAGGAAAGGAAGGCAGAGGCCCAGAATGGACAGCATATTCTGAGAATCCACTGCATCACACAGGAAGAAAGACTTTCCTTGCTTAGGGTGCATTTGAGCGAGGTGGTATGACCTATCTGTGGACAAAAGACCCAGTGGATGCCTGTCATTAGCATAGAAATAGAGATGCTGTCTGAGGGCAGCAAACCTGGTGCCATGTTTGGGGTGCATTTTACCATAAACTCTGAAACACTGTGTCAGACAACCAATTTCTAAGAGAAATTGGAAAATGGCAAAAGCTCAGTGAGACCCTTCCTCACAGGATCAGCGAGGGTCTACACAGCACAGATCTCTAAAATTTGGAGTTTTGAAACTCAGCCATGCACTTGAGATAAAACACTGGAGTGTTGTGCCTCCACCTGCAAAGGGGGCAGTTCAGATGCAGGAACAGTGAAGTCAAGAATCTGGGAGAAGCCAGGGACAAAAGAGAAGTCATTGCTTTCCTGTGAGGGCTTCTTAAAGAGTGGCCAGTGTAGAGGCACCTGGGTGGCTCAGTTGGTTAAGTGTCTGTGTTTGGCTCAGGTAATTCTCTCAGAGTCCTGTGAGAGAGCCCCATGTCAGGTTCCTTGTTCAGCAGGGTACCCGCTTCTCCCTCTCCCTCTACCCCTACCCACCCCCAATCATGATTTCTCCCTCTCTCTCTCTCTCTCTCTCTCTGTCTCTCAAATAAATAATATTTTTAAGAGTGACCAGCATGGGGCAGCCTGGGTGGCTCAGAGGTTTAATGCCACCTTCATCCCAGGGCATCATCCTAGAGACCCAAGATCGAGTCCCACATTGGGTTCCCTGCATGGAGCCTACTTCTCCCTCTGCCTGTGTCTCTGCCTCTGTGTGTGTGTGTGTGTGTGTGTGTGTGTCTCATGAATAAATAAATAAAATCTTTAAAAAAAAAAAAAAAGAGTGACCAGCATAAACTTCCCACTCTGGAGACGAGAAAGCAGGGCAACACCATTTCCACCACTAACACCACCACCTATCAGCACTGACCCACAACTCACCTATCAGCACTAACCCACAACTCAATGAGTAAAACAGTGCCACCCAGTGGAAGCTGTTGCCTCTTTGACCAAAATCCACCCTCCTACGGCTTGTAGGTACATCTGCACTAAGATAAGTCTGCCAGAGAAGCAGCACAGCAGGCCGCACACCCCTGAACACCAACAAAAACCCTTCACACACACAAAATCTACTGATCATAGTGTTGCAAATCATCATATCTAGAGGAAATAGAATCTAGCTTCCTTTTTTAAAAATTTATTTAATTTCATTTTTATTTTTATCCTTTCTTTTTAAAAATTTTATCTAGATTATTTTAACAAGCATACCTAAATGTACATAACATCCTCCTTCCCTTTTTTAAAAATTATTTTTGTTTTCATTTTTTAAATTTTTATAACTATTATTATTATTTTGTCTGCCTTCCTTTGACAAAGAGATCAAAGTATACCTAGGATCTAGCTTACTTTTGGGGGGTGACCTCTTCTTAATATAGCCATTACTTTCAGAAGCAAGAATACAACAGGCTTTACAAATACAACAGGCTTTATTAAGGAAAAAAGTGTGTCCCAGAGAAAATGACAAAATGAAAGAATTCATCCCAAAAGAAAGTATAGGAACAATAAGATGTCTGAACCGGAATTTAAATCAGTAATAATAAGGAAACTAACTGGCCTTAAGAAAAGCATAGAAGACACTAGAGAATCCCAGAATGCAGAAATAAAAGAACTAAAACTAGTCAGGCCAAAATAAGAAATGTTATAACAGAGGTGCAAAAATGAATGGATGCAATGACAACAAGGATGGAAAAAGCAGAGGAGTGAACCAGTGAAATATACAGAAGATAAAATTATGGGAATTTTAAAAAGCTACAATAAAGAGGGAAAGAAAGGTATTAAGTCATGAATGTAGACATGGGGAACTTATCAGCTCCTTAAAGTGTAGTAACATTCATATCATAGAAGTCCCAGAAGAAGAAAAGAAAGAAAAAAGAGCATACATTTTTTTTAACAAATTATAGCTAAAAACTTCGCTAATCTGGAAAATGAAACAAATATCAAAATCCTAGAAGCACAAAAAATTCCCATTAAATTCAACAAAAGCCTGCCATCACCAAGACAAATAATAATCAAAATCACAGAATACACAGACAAGGAAAGAATTCTGAAAGCATCAAAGGGGGTGGAAAGTTCTTAAACTACAAAGGAAGACAGATCAGGTAAACAGTAGATCTGTCCAAAGAAATTTGGCACCCTAGAAGAAAATGGAAGGATATATTCAACATGCAAATGGAAAAAATATGCAGCCAAGAATATTTTATCTAGCAAAACTATTATTCAAAATAGAAGGAGAGATAGTTTCCCTGACATAAAGAAAAACTAAAGGAGTTTATGACCACCAAACAAGCCCTGTGTGAAATATTAAAGGGGACTCTTTGATTGGGTGAAAAAAGACTAAAAGCAACAAAGACTACAAAGGGAAAGAGAATATCATCAGAAACACCAAGGTAACAGAATGGCACTAAATTCATATCTATCAGTAATCACTCTGAATGTAAATGGACTAAAAACTCCAATAAAAATCATAGAGCATTAGAATAGATTTAAAAAAAAAAAAGATCCATCTATATGCTGCCCACAAGAGACTCGTTTTAGACCTAAAGACACCTGCAGATTGAAAGTGAAGGGATGGAGAACGAGCTATCATTCTAATGGACACAGAAAGAAAGCCCCAGAATTGCCATACTTTTATCAGATGAACTAGATTTTAAACCAAAGCTTGTAACAAGAGATGAAGAAGGGAATTATATCATACTTAAGGGGATTACCCATCAAGAAGTTCTAACAATTGTAAATATTTATGCCCTCAAATTGGGAGCACCCAAATATATAAATCAGTTAATAAGAAACATAAGGAAATTCATTGATAATACTATAATAATAGTAGAGGAATTTAACATCTCACAGCAGTGAACAGATTATCTAAGCAGAAAATCTAGAAGGAAACAGTGGCTTTGAATGACACACTGGACCAGATGGACCTAACAGATACAGAAAGATCAAGATCATACCATGCATATTTGCAGACCACAACACTATGAAAGTCAGAGTCAACCACAAGAAAAAAATTGGAAAGACCTCAAATACATGGAGACTAAAGACCATCCTACTAAAGTTGAATGGTTAACCAGGAAATTAAAGAAGAAATTAAAATATACATGGAAGCAAATGAAAATGAAAACACAATAGTATAAAACCATTGAGATGCAGTAAAGGCAGTCCTAAGAGGGAAGTATATTGCAATACAGACCTACCTCAAGAAGCAGGAAAAGCTTCAAATACATAGCCTAACCTTACACTTAAAAGAGTTAGAAAGGAACAATAAAGAATGTATAATGCCAGCAGAAGAAGGACATAATAAAGATTAGAGCAGAAATAAATGGTATAGAAACAAACAAAAACAGATCAACAAAACTAAGAGCTGATACCTTGAAAGAACTAGTAAAACAAATAAACCCCTAGCTAGCCTTATCAAAAACAAAAAAGAAAGGAACCAAATAAGTAACATCATGAAAGAAAGAGGAGTGATACCAACCAACATCGCAGAAATACAATTATAAGAGAATATTATGAAAAATTATATGCCAAGAAAATGGGCAATCTGGAACAAATGGACAAATTCCCAGAAAAGTACACACTACCAAAAGTGAAACAAGAGGAAATAGAAAAACTGAACAGACCCATAATCAGCAAAGAAATTGAATCAGTAATCAGAAATCTCCCAACAAACAAATGTCCAGGGGCAGATGGCTTCCCAGGAGAATTCTACTATTAAAAGAGAGTTAGTACCTATTCTTCTCAAAATGTTTCAAAAAAAAGAGAAATGGAAGGAAAACTTCCACACTCATTCTAGGAGGCCAGCATTACCTTTGGTTTCAAAACCAAACACCTCACTAAAAAGGAGAATTACAGGCCAAAGTCCCTGATGACCATGCATGCAAAATTTTCAACAAGATACTAGTAAATTGGGATCCTAGAGTGCATTAAAAGAATTATTCACCAGGATCAAGTGGCATTTATTCCTGGACTGCAGAGATGGTTCAAAATCTGCAAATCAATCAACATGATACGCCACATCAATAAAAGAAAGTGTAAGAACCATATGATCCCCTCAATAGATGCAGAAATACCATTTGACAAAATACAGCATACTTTCTTGCAAAAAAACAAAACAATACAAAACCCAAAACCCTCAATAATGTAGAGATATATGGAACATACCACAACATCACAAAAGCCATATTCAAAAGACCCACAGCTAATATAATTCTCAATGAGGAACAACTGAAAGCTTTTCCTCTATGGTCAGAATCAAGACAGGGACGTCCACTCTCACCAGTACTACTTAATATAATACTGGAAGTCTTAGGCTCAGTATTCAGGCAACAAAACAAAATAAAAGGAATACAAATGGGCAATAAGTCAAACTTTCACTATTTGTGGAGAACATGCTCAATGTAGAAAGCCTGAAAGACTCCACCAAAATATTGCTAGAACTAATATATTAATTCAGCAAAGTCACAGGATATAAAATCAATGTACAGAAATCTGTTGCATTTCTACACACCAACAATGAAGCAGTAGAAAAAGAAATCAGGTAATTGATTCCATTACTTCCATTAAAACTATACCAAAAACCGTAAGATATCTAAGAATAGACCTAGCCAAAGAAGTAAAATATCTGTACACTGAAACCATAGAACACTTATGAAAGAAATTGAAGATTACACAAATAAATGGGGAAATTCCATAGTCACAGATTGGATAAACAAATACTGTTAAAGTGCCCATACTACCCAAATCGATCTACACACTTAATGCAACCATCAGCATTTTTCACAGACCTGAGAGAGTCCTAAAATTTGTATGAAAATCATAAAAGAACCTGAATAGCCAACACAACCCTGAAAAAGAAAAACTAAAGCTGGAGACATCATGATTCTGGACTTCAAACTATATTACAATGGTGTGATCATCAAGACAGTGTGGTGCTAGCAGAAAAACAGACATGTAAATCAATGGAACAGAATGAAAACCCAAAAATGGACACAGAACTCTATGATCAACTAATCTTTGACTAAGCAGGAAAGAATATTCATTGGGAAAAAGACAGTCTATTCCCAAATGGTGTTGGGAAAACTGGCAGCAACATACAGAAGAATGAGAGTGGACCACTGTCTTACACTGTGCACAAAAATAAATTCAAAATGAATAAAAAAAACCTAAATGCAAAATAGGAAACCATCAAATATCTAGAGGAGAACACAGGCACCAACCACGTGGACCTCAGCCTGTAGCAACTTCTTGCTATCTACGTTGCCAGAGGCAAGGGAAACAAAGGAACAAAGGAACTATTGTAACTTCATCAAGATAAAAAGCTTCTGGGCAGCCAGGGTGGTTCAGGGGTTTAGCCCAGGTTTAGCCTTCAGCCCAGGGCCTGATCCTGGAGACCTGGGATCGAGTCCCATGACGGGCTCCCTGTATGGAGCCTGCTTCTCCCTCTGCCTGTGTCTCTGCCTCTCTCTCTCTCTCTCTGTGTGTCTCTCATGAATAAATAAATAAAATATTAATTTTTAAAAAAAGATAAAAAGCTTCTGTAAAGTGAAGGAAACAAGCAACAAAACTAAAAGGCAACCTACAGAAGGAAGAAGGTATTTGCAAATGACATATCTGATAAAAGGTTAGTATCCAAAATCTATAAAGAACTTAATCAAACTCCACACCAAAAAAAAAGTAGTAGTTGACCATAGAGTTGAGGGCCCATTTCTGGGTTCTCTATCCTGTTCCATTGATCTATGTGTCTGTTTTTGTGCCAGTACCACACTGTCTTGATGACCACAGCTTTGTAGTACAACTTGAAATCCGGCATTGTGATGCCCCTGACTCTGGTTTTCTTTTTCAATATTCCCCTGGCTATTCGAGGTCTTTTCTGATTCCATACAAATCTTAAGATGATTTGTTCCAACTCTCTAAAGAAAGTCCATAGTATTTTGATAGGGATTCCACTGAGCATGTACATTGCCCTGGGAGGCATAGACATCTTCACAATATTAATTCTTCCAATCCATGAGCATGGAATAGTTTTCCCTCTCTTTGTGTCTTCTTCAATTTCTTTCAGAAGTGTTCTGTAGTTTTTAGGGTATAGATCCTTTATCTTGTTGTTTAGGTTTATTCCTAGGTATCTTATGCTTTTGGGTGCAATTGTAAATGGGATTGACTCCTTAATTTCTCTTTCTTCAGTCTCATTGTTAGTGTATAGAAATGCCACTGACTTCTGGGCATTGATTTTGTATCCTGCCACACTGCCAAATTGCTGTATGAGTTCTAGCAATCTTGGGGTAGAGTCTTTGGGTTTTCTATGTACAGTATCATTCATTCATATGGGGAATATAAAAAATAGTGAAAGGGATCATAAGAGAAAGGAGAGAAAATGAGTGGGAAAAATCAGAGAAGGAGACAAAACATGAGAGACTCCTAACTCTGGGAAAATAACAAGGAGTGGTGGAAGGGGAGGGGGTGGGGGGATCGGGTGACTGGGTGATGGGAACTGAGGGGAGCACTTGACAGGATGAGCACTGAGTGTTATACTATATGTTGGCAAATCGAACTCCAATAAAAGAATATACAAAAAAAATCTTTCATAGAAAAAAGAAAAAACACCAAAAATCCCCAAATAATCCAGTTAAGAAATGGGCACAAGACATGAATAGACACTTTTCCAAAAAAGGCATGTGAAAATATGCTCAACATCACTCATCATCAGGGAAATACACATCAAAACCATGATGACAGACCACCTCACAAATGTCAGAATGGTTAAAATTAACAACACAGGAAACAGATGTTGGTGAGGCTGCAGAGAAAGGGGAACATTCTTACAGTTGGTAGGAATGCAAGCTGGTGCAGCCACTCTGGGAAACAGGATGGAGGTTCCTCAAAAAGTTAAAAATAAAGCTACCCTATGAACCGGCAATTGCACTATTAGGTATTTACTCAAAGGATACAAAAACACAGATTGAAAGGGGCACATGCACCCCAATGTTTATAGCAACATTATCAACAATAGCCAAACTATGTAAAGCACCTGGATATCCAATGACGGATGAATGGGTAAAGAAGATGTGGCATATATAGACAATGGAATATTATTCGGCCATTAAAAAGGATGAAATGCTGCCATTTGCAATGACATGGGTAGAACTTGAGGGTATTATGCTAAGTGACATAGGGCAGTCAGAAAAAGACAAATACTATTTCACTTGTGTGTAGAATTTAAGAAACAAAACAGATGAACATTTGGGAAGGGGGAAAAAGAGAGGGAGGCACCGTAAGAGACTCTTAACAATAGAGAATAAATTGAGGGATGATGAAGAAGGTGGAAAGGGGATGGGTGTTAAGAAGACCACCTGTGATGAGCACTGGCTGTTATTTGTAAGTGATGAATCACTGAGGTCTAATCCTGAAACCAGTATTATACTATATATTAACTAACTAGAATTTAGGTAAAAATTTGAAAAAAAAATCCTAATAAATAAGTTAATTGTCAGGCATACTATTTATCTCCTTCCCACTCCGTCTTGCTGTGATTTGGTTGTGTTCATTCATTTGGAACATATTCCTCTGTCTCCTCACGTTGTCTAACTCTGTTTCTGTGTGTCAGGAAAGTTAGCTATGTCTCCATCCCTTGACTGTACTGACCTTATGAAGAAGAGGTCCTATGGTGACCTTCAGTGCAGTGTCCCCTGTTCATCAGAATGTGGCCCGTTGGGGTGTCTCATATGTGGCCTGCATGTGCCCTCCTGTGGTGACTGAGCTGCTTGGCCTTCAGTCCCCTCATCTGCAATGACTCCCACTGCCTGTTGTGGGCAGGCTTTGTTCCCTGTGGCATCAGTGGGCCAGTCTGGGGCCTCCTTGGGCTTCAGTTGTGTCAGACCAAGCATTTGCCAGAGATGAAGCAGCACCAACCTAGGGCACATTCCCTGTGTTGCCCCCTGAGAAGCTTTCCTTGGTGGGAGGGCCCTGCAATCAGACCAGCTTTCAGCCACCAGCCCACATCTGGGGCCACAGTAAGAATGTTCTGTGAGGTTATCTTCCCCACGCCCAAGGCAGGACTCCCTTTGGAGTGGTGTGGCCCCTGTCAGAGCTGCTTGCACACCCCAGCCTTGTGGCACCTCTTTGGGTGGGCTCCCAACAAGAGCGTGATGGAGGGCAGATGCTCGGAGGAGCATGGGGCTGGGAGCTGCGGTGTTAGCAGGGTTCACACAGGCACGCTCTCAGAGGGGACTGCAGCCGATGGGGTGCAGGCAGCTTGTCCTCTTGTGTCTGTGAAAACCCAAGTGTAAATTTCTGCCGGTCACTGATCAGCAGCAGAACAGGCACCTCAACTCCTGACCAGTGGCTTGTTAGAAATCCATGTAGACACCTAGGACAAGGATTGACCCCTATGTCAGGTGAGCATGCGAGACGGGGTCAGGGTGTCACAAGACAAGGATACATGAAGACAAAAGCACACAAGCAAAGAAAGGAATAGAGGAATATTTTGAAAAATTGAAAGAAAGGAGGAGGGCAGTGAGAAGAATGTTGCAAGGAAGAGAGACATTAGCCCAGCATCCCCAGAAGCCACACCCACATCCATCAGAGGGGAGCTTCCAGTCACTAAGGATAGAAATCCACCTTATTGGGCTGAAACCACACAAGGAAGGTATTACCTGATGGAACTGGAGAGCCCAGGGTCGTGGGGGCTCCAGGACCTTCTGTGAGTCTGTGTGTCTGCCTTTGCTTTTCTGGTGCTTTGGTTTTGCTGTTACTTCTGTTTCAGTTTCAGTGAAGGATGATGACAAATGAAAATTTTAATTGTGGACAGCATGCAGCTTTCCAGCCGCCCAGGGAGGAAGGCGGGGGCCATCACGGGCCGTCGGGGCCCTCGCCAGCTCTAACAGGTGCAGCAGAGCCTGTGACACCACATGAACGAAGGTCCTCCTGAGAAAGTCTTCCAACGACTTCTCAGAGAGGCTGGCCTGAAGATCCCAGGAACCTGGTGCACATGGAGCATCCAGGGAGCCGCGTCTGAACGCTCACGTCCATACCTGCCCTGCCTCCCGTGAGGCGTGCAGCATTTCAGAAGGAAATGGTTAAGAAACTTGATTTGAAGCAAATCATGAAAATTAATCTTTTTTGTAGCATTCTTCACAAGTTTGACTACTTTGTCATTTTCTCTTAAAAACATATAATGAAGTAACCACTTGAGGTTTTGATGTATGCATACATGGTGACATGATGGCCACAACCAAGCCAATTAACATGGCCAACATTTCATATCAGGAACTTCTCCTTCTCTTTCTTTTCTTTTATTTTTCTTTCTTCTGGTAAGAACACTCGGGGTCTAACCTCTGGGCAAATGTCATGTGTATAATTTCTCTGCCTTCTTGCAGGCAGGCTTCATCCTCGGGCTTGCTTCTCTGGTGCTGAGAAATGGATTGTACTTGTTTCAGGCTTTAAACCCTGACTTATCCAGGACAAGAGAGAGCATCTCTTTCCCCTCCATTGACCACAGCAATCAGGCTCCATGTGACCTGTGCCACTTGGACCAGTGCCTGACCTGGAACCATCACTCTGTGTGGTATAAATGGCATCTGTCTGGTGATTGGTCTGACCTCGAGGTTACCTATCCATCCTTCAGCCTGTCTCATTGTCAAGGATGCTTTCTCCTGATGGCCTCCGGGTGATCAGAGCCCAGGGATACCCATAATTTAGAGCCAACCAACCAAAATCCACATGGTGACGATACAAGGGTGCCAAGATGGACTTGAAGTTAGAGAAATGGTCAAGTAGTCTGATCGAGGCAGGAAGATTGGAAGATTGCAGAAGTTCTCATAATTTTCTCTCCTAATTCCCATATTTTCATCTTTTCCACCTCTGCTATCTCAACATTATTTTCCAGAAATGTCCACATGTACAGAGCTGGGAGCAAGCATGTGGTCCCTCTGGACATTCTCCAGCCTTGGGCCCTACTCTCAGCCCTAAAAAAAAAAAAAAAGGTAGAACTAAGTCTAATTAGTTCCCTTTCCCCGAGTTCAATCCAAATAAGTTGCTGCATTAACTGGATAGAAACAATAATGGAAACCATTATCAGATCAGAGAAACAAACTTTCCAAGCTCCTAAAACAGTGATGGCCTTTCCCTCCCCACTACTTGACACTCAGATTGGCCCTGCTGCATGATCAGAGCTTGAGAATGGTTTGTTGAGTTAATTAATGAAACGGACTTCTAGCCAGGGATGTCTCCACTCACACGGTGATGGGAGTCATCAGTCACCAAGGGGCCATTTCATTATTTATGGATTCTGTGCTGATCAGCCTACCTGTGGACATTGATTTGTAACCACCAGATGCATGTTCTTACTGCTATTCATGGGCACTTGGTGTGTCTGACATGTGTCACCCACCATACCTACTCCCAGGTGAGGCTGACCCAGGTGCTACTCTATGTACCTGTGTTAATTCCCACCTGGTAAACACGTGTCTTATTCACAGTTCCTTTGGTGCCACACTTTCTGAATTTATGTGCTCTTCCTAGGTGATACCACTGTTTAGAACAACCCCAAAGCCCAGAGCTGCAGGGCTGACTGGAGTTCCTAAGCGGACGATAGTAGCATGCACCTCATGACAAAATGCCTGTGTAGATAAGGCTCGTTCAGGCTTATTCAGGCCCCTGATGCAGAGCTGTGGGCCATGAGTTCAGTGGCAATGAGACAACAATGCAGCAAATTGAGGAAAAAGGACAGGACAGTCATGACGTCTATGTGGAGACACTCCAGGAAGTGTTAGAGTAACACTAAGACGCTACAATGACTCCACAAGAAAGGGGGAAAGGGACCTATGTTCATGGATTCATGAGATGAACCCCCCAGCTGATTTTGCTAAAATGCAAATTCTGATTCACTGAGCCTCAGCTGAGGGCAAGACCTTACATTTCTAACAAGCCCCAGGGTAACATCTCTGCTGCTGTCCCTGAGACCCACAACCAGCAAGGGCCACCATTCTGCCTTTCTCTTTTAATTCAGAATACTCAAGGAACAAGCCCAGTCCAGTAGATTTGCATAGTTAAATAATAGAAATCTTCACAGGAAATCCGATTTCTTCTAGGGGCCTGGAGGTGTCAACAGGAACAGGGCAAGTGTGAAATTCATCGGCCAAGTGAGATTTCTACATGAAGAGCATCAAACATCTCAACTACTACAAATATGCCAGGAAGCAAAAGAAAAGAAAAACTCATGAATTTGTCATGAATTCAACACATATTTTTATTGAGCACATATTCCATGCAGGTGAGACTCCTTGCTAAGAATATAAATATTTAAAAGACATGGACTTTGCTTTCAAGAATCCTTAGAAGAGAAAGGGGACCAAGTGAGAGTAAAAAAGGCTAGGGGTCAGGAATAGATAAACCAGCGGAAGTTCTCACCAGGCAGAGGCTGCTTTCACATCTGAATCAGGAGGGCTCACTGGAAGAAGTGACATTTCATGCCGGTACACCTGGAGGTGGCTGGGACCTCATTTTGTACTGAGTTAAATTTTGATATTTAAGTTCCAGAACCAAGTCAGAACACAAATCGCACTAAACTACATTTAGCTTACATGGATAATATATCATTAAGCATCACAGAAACACAAAGTTGCACACAGGGAGTTGCCAGGACATCAGTGCTGAGCTGGGTTTAGGTAAGTGCTGGAGCTTGGGCTGCTGGGTTCCTGCTCCGAAGGGAAGTCCGTGCACTGAGGTCTCCAGTGGGCTTTCCTGGAGGAACAAGGAGGAGGCCCTCTGCAGCAGGTGGAGGGGAGGCTGCAGGGGGGAGGGCACGGGCCGCAGGAGGGCTGAGGACACACGGAAAGGTGGGGAGACACGGGAAAAGAGCAGGAAGGGGGCTCCAGAGACTCACCAGCGCTTCCAGACCCACCACGCCAGGCCTGCCAGGAGCACCAGGGGCACGATCACCACCAGGAAGACTAAGCCCACGGAGTAGGGCTGCTCTGTGGGGTTGGGCACAAAGGGTGTCATTTCCTGTCCACCCCGGGTTGAGCTGTACTCCTTGGTCCTCTTTACTTGTGTCACCTTTGCTGAACCAACCTCTCTTCCACTTTTTTCTCCCATCCCACTTCTGAAATACATCATTCATCCAAACCTCCCCATCCTCCCACATCAGCAGGACCCTCACCCTCAGTTCTTCCGTTTCTTGAATTATTAATTTTAAGTCCTTTTTGGTCTGCAGTGCTTAGATTCCCAAATATTTCATCAGGCTCCCCAACTCTGCTGAAGGACCACCTGCCCCCTTTTCCCACTTGGGCCCCAGCCCTTCCTCACCCCAGTGGAGGACCATGTCCTGGCCTCCTAGACTGCTGTGTCTCACACGGCAGGACAGGCCAGCTGCCTCCTTGGATTTCACATCCAAGGACACCTGAAGGTACCACGTCCCATTGGTATTGGGCAAAATATCGCTATACAATGTGCCCTGCTGCTCCTGCTCACCCCGCATCCACGTCACCCACACAGGCTTGGGGTAGAAGCCAGAGACGTGGCACGCCAGCCACAGATGGCCAGACCGGGGCCGGGGGCCAGCGGACAGCCAGGCCTCGGGCCGCACTGTGGAGACAGGACAGGGATTCACAGAGTGAGGGGAGGTGCTCACATCACATTAGACAGACACACCTTTCCACCTTTTGAAGCCCATCACCATGACCCCCTCTCCCTCTTGACTCTCTCTTACCCTGAATTTGAAGGCATCATGCAGATTTCTGAGCGCAGGATGCAGAAAGCTTGGAGGGAGGGAACAGGACTGACCTTGTCGCTGGAGATCCGCCTTCCCTGCATCAAGAAGACTCAACAGGATCCAGGGGCAGATCTCATTGAGGAGCTTGCGTACTATTTCATGGGAAACATGGTCCTGGTTGAATAGACTGCAGAACTTCTGAGCCCTACGTCCTCCCTCTGGAGATGGCCTCCATTCATGTTCTGGAAGCTCAGGAGATCAGATCCCTGATAAGCCAACTGCAGGAAGCCTGCTGATGCTTCTCCAAAGTGGGAATCACAGCCTAATACCAGCTGAATCTGAAAGGGATCTGGGGAAGACAGATGTGAGTGATAGGACAGCGGGAGTGAAAGAGATGACATGAGACGAGTGGAAGCCATGGATGGTGGAAGCAGAGGGAGAAGTTTGGGGGATTGAAAGGAATGGAGCACTGTTTGGCTTGAGGGGAGCCTCAGACAAAAGGGAAGTGGTGGTCGCTGGAGGAGGAGGGAGATGTGAATGATTGAGGAAGGAGCAAATCTTGGAGAAGAACCACGAAGCTTGTGGGCAAAGAATAGGGAAGGGCTCATGGGGAAAGGTGGGGAAAAACAATCTAGGGTAAAGGGAGTGCAGTGGGCGGGGGGTGGGTAGGGGGAACATGTAGACAAACATTGCTGATAGGACTCAATGGGGAGGAAAGTACAGTTCAAGAAGTCAGTCACAGAGTGAGGGAGCAGAGGTGCCTGGTTGGAGGCCAGGGAAAGGGGTGGTCATGGGAGAACTAGTGGGACAGGAGAGCCCAGCCTGTGGTCAATGAGAGGAGCGGGACGGAGCAGAAGATGTGAAGCTTTTCAAGAATCGGGGTCTGGCTCCATGCTCTGTCCAGATGAGTGTGAACCTTTATTGGCAGAGAGACGTGAGGTTCAGAGTCCAGTGGAGCTCACTTCCTAGAGGAAGAAGGAACTCAGGGAGACACACACGCACCTGCCACTTGCCACCCAATCCCGAGGGAACAGAACTCACATTCGAGTTGCCATCGACTAACATGGTTGTGATGTGTTGAAATAGTTCTAATGGTGTATGTGTAGAATAAGTTCTCACTTTGATCAGCTCCTCATTGCTGAAGTTGCCGTTGGACCAAGCCTGCAGGAAACTGATAGCACCAGTCTTGGGGTCCCCGCCGTGAGTCTGCAGCTCATCCAGCCAAGCTGAGTCTTGATTTTTGTGTTCAGGAACGGCTGTATAAGGATGTGGTCAGGATGATCCGGAAGGAGATTGGCTCCTGGAAGACTGTGGGAAAAGGACAGATAGACTGAGGAAGAGGAGGACATTGGGAAGGAGAGGGAATGGAGACTAAGATTCCAGGGACGGGACCCAAAATCTGGAGGACAGAGAAGCCATAGTCATCTCAGGAGACACGTGCTGCCCCAGAGCCTGAGCCTCGCACCCATCCTTCAGGAGAGCACAGGGCCCTGGGGCCGGGGATGCTCGGGGAGGAAGCAGGCTGACTCTCTCATCCTCAGGTATGTGTGGAAACACATGCCACAAGCACACACACCCACACACAGACATGCACACCCATATGCATATACAAACACAGATATACAAACATGCATACTCCCAGTTCCTCACATGCACAAACACACAGATGCACAAAAGCACTTAAAAACATACACATACACACACACACACTCATATACACAACTGAAGCCACTGGGCCAGACCCGAGCTCTCACCATCTTCTCTGTCACCCCCCGGGAGGAGAACCGCCAACAGCACAAGTTGCAGGAACAGCATCGTGTTTGCAGATGTTCTTTCTCTTGCAAAGTCGCTCTTTGACGTCTGTCCTCACACACCGACCCCCTCCCAGCCCCTCTCCTCTGACTTCCTCTCCACACACAACCCTTCCCTGAGTCTCTGCCACAATGCAAATGTGCTCCTCCCTCAGCCCTGGACACCTACTCAGTCTCACTTCCCCTCGTGCTCTGCCTCCCCTCTGGCCTCCAGCTTCTCCCTGTCACCAGCGTCCATCCCGCCCCCGCCCCTTCATTCGGATGCTACAGAACAAGTCCTGTGTGGCCTGGAATAGTGGCCCCACCTCTCAGCCCTTTCTTCTCACCCAGACAGTAACCCAGGAAAACACCCAGCTCCCAGCACCAGCCCTGGACCTGCTGTCCCTCTGTCCCTCCTGCCCTGTGACCCCCCCCAAGGTATTTCCTTCCCCATCCCACCCCCACCCCAGCTTCTTTACATCTCTGACTTCTTGTGGTAAAAAACAAAATCAACCAGGTAAATTTCAAGATCTATTTGTTTTATTAAGTGATTCAAATACCCACCAATTGCTTCAACGTGGATGGAACTGGAGGTTATTATGTTGAGTGAAATAAGCCAATCGGAGAAGGACAAACATTATATGGTCTCATTCACTTGGGGAATATAAGAAATAGTGAAAGGGAATAAAGGGGAAAGGAGTAAAAATGAGTGGGAAATATCAGAAAGGGAGACAGAACATGAGAGACTCCTAACTCTGGGAAACGAACTAGGGGTGGTGGAAGGGGAGGTGGGCGGGGGGTGGGGGTGACTGGGTGATGGGCACTGAGGGGGGCACTTGATGGGATGAGCGCTGGGTGTCATTCTATATGTTGCCAAATTGAACACCAATAAAAAATAATTTTACAAGAAGAAAAAAGAAAAAAAAACACAAATATAGGGCAGCCTCCCACCTGGCAGGTGCAGGGGAGCTCTGAGCAGTGGCGCAAGGGGTTTTCATAGGAAGTTGACAAAAGAAGAGAAAGGAGTGTTTCAGGGAAAGTCACTTTCCTTTAACTGGCAGAGCAGGAGGTCTTATCATACAGATGACCTCCCCTCCTCAAGGGGTGAAGAGCGTCCACACGACAGAGAACCTCCCTGGTGCAAGCTAGAGAATTCCTGATTGATGGTGAAGAATTAATATCTCTGGATCGGTGGCCATCACAGAGACCACAGGACATTGAATCATCTGAAGAGTTCCCCCTCCATCTGACTCGCATTAATATATATTCACTCATCACCAGCCACTTAGCACCTGCCTGGACCCAAGCACTGTGCTGCCCTTGTGAAGGTACAGTGTGCGCAGGGCAGGCACTGTATTCAAGGAGTTTTTAGTCTACTTGGGAAGAAGAACCAAGAACTCTCCATTTTGGTGTGTTAAGTTAGTTTTTTTTCTGGTTTGGTTGGGGGTTTTTTTTGTTTTTTAATTCCACTATAGTTAACATACTGTGTTGTATTAGTATCAGGTGTACAATATACTGATTCAGCAATTCTAGACATTACTCAGTGCTCATCAACCTAAGTGCACTTCTAATCCCCTTCACTTGCTTCCCCCATCTCCCCACTTACCTCCCTCTGGGAACCAGCAGTGTGTTCTCTATGGGTAAGAGTCTGTTTTGTCCTTGTTCATTTTGTTGGTTTCTTGCATTCCACATATGAGTGAAATCATACGGTATTTGTCTTTCTCTGACTATGTCCTTTCCCATGATATTCTATAGCTCCGTCCACGTTGTTGCAAATGGCAAGGTTGTAGTCATATTTATGGCTGAATAATATTCTATTGTGTGTACATACCACATCTTTTTTTTTTTATTTATTCATCTATTGTTGGACACTTGACTGCTGAAGTAAACATCAGGGTGAATGTTTCTTTTCATTTTAGTGTTTTCATATTCTTTGGGTAAATATCTAATAATACAAAAAATATATCCATCAGCAAAATTGTGGGATAGTATGGCAATTCTGTTTTTTTTTTTTTTTTTGGAGGGGGGACGGTGTTTTTTTGGTTTTTTGGTTTTTTGAGGAATTCCCCATAGTGTTTTCCATAGTGGCTGCACCAGTTTGCATTCCCACCAACAGTGTAAGAGGGTTCTTTTTTCTCAACATCATGTCCAAAACTTGTTTCTTGTGTGTGTGGTTGTTTTTTTTTTTTTTTTTGAATTTTTAAACCAGTGTGGCAGGTGTGAGGTGATATCTCACTGTGGTTTTGATTTGCATTTCCTTGATGATGAGTGATGTTGAGCGTCTTTTCATCCGTGTGTTGGACACCTGCATGTCTTCTTTGGAGAAATGTCTATTCATGTCTTCTGTCCATTTTTTAAATTAGAATATTTGGTCTCTTAGGTGTTGTGTTGTAGCAGTTCTTTCTGCTACCCAGTCTGGCACTAACTATGAACCTGAGGACCTGACTTCTGTCATGTCCTCTGCCAGGTAGAGAATGGGAATGCAGGGACCATTAGGGTCTTTGTCCCCTTTCCAAAGTCCAATCTGTCTCAGATAGAAACAAATCTTGGCTCCTTTAGCCAAGATCCTTCCCACTTCACTAAGGAATTCAAACACCTCACAACTGTTTTTTATCTCACCTGGCAGGACATTCATATCATCCTTACATGTGTTGCCCTCATGAGGGAAAAACCATATCTGGTCTTTGATTCAGAGCTGGGCTGATGGGGCCCACACTCATTCCCACGACTGCCCTGGTGGGGGCATAGGGGACCCAAATGCTGAACTTAGATGGCATTATCAGAAAGATGACCCTTGTAAAATTATTCAGGATTACATGAAAACTTGCCTGGTTGAGAGTATAAAAAGCAGTCACAAAATCTGTAAATTATGTAAAGAAATAACCCAAGGCCAAAGTGAAAATCCCATGTTATTTCATTTTTGCTTAGCAAAGGCCATGAGGAGATACAGAAACCTAGATCCTGAGGTCCAAGATGTAATGGCAATATGAGCAATGCATTTTATTAGCTAGGTCTCCCGTGATGAAAGGCAAACCTTCAGAAACTGGATCAAAGACCTCAGACCCATGTCCCCGTACTTCTGGATATGGCCTTCAAGGTCTTCAATAACTGAAAAGTAGACTCAAGGGCTGAAAGGGAACAGAGACAAGGGCCAGGACCAAAGTATGGCTGCAGCTATCGCCAGCTCCCTGCCTTTCTCTGAGTCCACCCAGAGTCAAAAGCCATTAAAGGTACAAGCCACTAAGTCTCCCCATGTCCCAGGAGGACCTCTAAGGCTCCATTGTTTTTTTGCCAATCAGGGCATCTGACCCAGTAGTGTCTACTGCCCCCTCCATCAGGGCTTTGTCTGGTGTGCAAATAACCAGGGCGCTGGAAATGAAAATGCCCCTTCTTCCCATGTGCAGGAAGGCCATCCCAGGCCCAAAAGATCTAAGTCCAGGCCATCACAAGTTATCAATGAGCTCACACCAAGGCTACTCTGGGCAACCCCATAGCTCTATACCTTGATTATGAGGAGCCCAAAGGAGCAGAGGAGGATGATCTCCTCTCCTTTGACTGACAGGGCCCAATACTGTGCAGGCTCCCATATTCTCCATCACTACAGCGGAGCCTCGGCTAATACTGTGTGTAGCATGAGACAAAATTGAATTTCTACTATATTCGGGAGCCACTTAGTCTGCTCATATAAAATACACATGGTCACCCTCCCATCCTTGGACCTCGTCACCTTCATAGACGAGCACCCAAAGAAGAGACCTTTCATTCCCCTTTCATTTGATCTTAGCTTAACAGTACTTTTACCCACTCCTTTCTTGTTTACCTGATTGTCCAACTCCATTACGTGGAAAGGACATAATGACAAAGGTACAAACTAACCTTTGCATTTCTGAGATTGACCTCCTTCTGCTGGCATTTTTGTCCTCTGAGCCCTCCGGCAAGTAGAGCTGCAAGCCAGATGGAGATCTCTGCTTGTCCCAAAGGAGACTCAGGTGATGCACACCTAGAGGTCTAGAGGCCCATGCATCAGGCCCATTGCCAATTTGCACTCTCTTGCATTCAATCATTCTAAAATATTAAAATTTTCCTAAATATTTTCCTCCTGACATCCTCATGATTTCTCCTTCCCAATTCCAAGACCTCAATCTTGACATTTTCATTCAGGGTGACCTCTCCAAGTTTACCTGGTGAGAAATTGTAACGTACCTGGACCTACACCCTCTTGATATCCTGCTCTCACAATACAATCATGTCTCCTTTGGGGTTATCCTTGTCCTCATCCTAATCTTTTGGCTTCCTCCCTCCAGGATCATGCAACATAAGGATGGTTTTCCTGGGAAGAAACCTGATCATGGCTCTCCTGGCTTCTCCCCTTTTTAGAGCCCCTGGACTCAATACTCATAGTCCTAATTATTGGTCCCCCTCCATTTCATCTCTTTGTTAAATTTACCTCTTCTAAATGGGTAGGAAATATCAGAAAGGGAGACAGAGCATGAAGACTCCCAACTCTGGGAAATGAACTAGGGGGGTGGTGGAAGGGGAGGAGGGCGGGGGGTGGGGGTGAATGAGTGATGGGCACTGAGGGGGGCACTTGATGGGATGAGCACTGGGTGTTATTCTGTATGTTGGCAAATCGAACACCAATAAAAATAAATTTATTATTAAAATAAATAAATAAATAAATAAAAATACATCTACCTTGTCTAAAATCCAACAGTTCCGTATACAAATGATGGTTCAACATGGTTTCCAGTCCATACCATGAGAGGATCTCCTCCCCCTAATCCCATAGACCAGCCACTAGGAAATGTCACTCAAATCACGTATAAACACATTAATATAACACCATGCTCCAGTCTATGATTGTAGAGAAGCCCCGATGGACTGAGAAGTTCTGTAGGGACCTCTCTATACCCCCCATTTAGCAAGAAGAAGCATCTGAAGGTGAGACATCCACTCAAATGCCAAAGATTTGTCATTGTTAATGTGTTGGGGGGAAGTGGAGGCTACTTGTAGGAAACCAACTTGATTGTAGAAATGAAACCTGTGTAAGATAGAAGGGTCCACAGTGACCCCACATTAGGCAACTCCCCTAAAAATACGCTTAGGCCATAGCTGACCAACAGGTTACTTACTCCTGGACACAGGTACCAAGAAAGAAAACTCCTTATGCTTCCATACCTGCTCACCTTCCCCCTTCACTGCTTCACCACAGCCCCCTCCACTGCCTCCTGGCAGACGGTCTCTCCCTCCCATCCTGTCTGCTACTCCCTGGCTGTGTAATCAATAAACTTGTCTCCTTTGCTCTGCTTTGGGTAAATTCTTTCACCACATGAGCCACCATCCTCCACTTTGTCAGGTCACCACATCGTATGCAAAGCCTTGCTTACTTAGGACAGATGCCAGATGCTCTACACCAGAAAGAATAATTCTGCTGAAATGGTTAACAAATGACTGAAGCCAAGCGTGAGTACTAGGAGCCACGGGAAGTCACAGACCCAAGAAATTCTCTGTATATCTAGGTTTTTCCCCTGACCTCACTGGGGGCCCTGACAGACTGGAATCCAGGATACAGACCAGAGAACGGCTTTCTCCAGGCCGGGTACAAGCCTGAAGCTACAGGGGACCTGCTGCCTGAGAAGGACAGGAAGACCACTATCTCCCAACAGAAAGAAGCCTTAACCAGGTGTGGGAAGGACAGGGAGCCTCATTGCCTCAGGGCACAGGTGAAGCCACACTGCAGCTCAGGGCAGCGGCAGGGGCAAGAGGGGTGGGACAGTGAGCGAGGGACAGTAACCTGTCCCAGAGCTGTCCCACCCTGTCCCAGAGGAGAGGCTCCATCTGCTGAGGGAAAGGCAGGAACCCTTAGGAGGCCCAATCCCAAAACTGAACAGTAAAGCACGTGGTTGAGGATGAGACTGGACCTGAACAGTGCCCCACTCTCTGTCCCAAGTAGGGTACCCAGCAGGGTATCAAGAGCAGCTCTGCTGGTGGAGGGGCAAGAGTCTGAAGACAGGTCTCCATGAGGTTCTTCCTGTTAGAAGAAGAACATCACAGGCCCAAAATGGTGTTTCTTAGACCCAGTTCCTACACTGGGGCTTCACACTGGGACCTCATACCTCATCTAATTATAGTTTCAATCTCCCCCAGAAATTTGCCCTTAACCCATCATGCAGGAAATTATTCTTTCCATCAGCACCAGTCAGTCTATCACCTGGGTCCTTTCTGTCCCCCACAAGCAGATGAAGTCATGTGCATGACAAGACCCTTTGCTTTCTTCCCCCTCCCCCGCAAAACAGGCCTGATTCCTGGAACGGGGCTCTTTTGCTACTAACTCCCCAGCCCCACCCTCCTTCTACAAGAACCTTCCATTTTGCACAGCTCCTCTGAGTGCCCACCTGTGTGCCATGTGGGGAGTTGCCTGATTTGTGGATCATTTAATAAGGCCATTTAGATTGTCACATACACATGGTTGAATTTTCTCACTGAAGAGCTCTGAAGTTTGACTCTGGGTGATTAAATGTACAAATCAAAAAAGGAAGGAGCTTGGAAGAAGAGATTATTCATTGTATCTTAAATACCTGGATGCAGAGCTGCTTCTCATATTGTTGGAACCACTTTCAGAGTGGTTACCATCAAATTGGAAGAGCTGAGTAAGTGATGAATGAATGAATTAATTACTGTGTCAGGAATAAATCTATGGAAAACTTCTTGCATTTTGAGTATATAACTGTCATTGCCATAACACTTCCCAGTTTGTTACATGCTGGAGCAGCTCTCCCCTTCGTCTCTAGGAAAATCCTGGAGTATAAATATTTGCCAATCATGTAACCCACAGCAGACCCTGCACCTCGATTCCTGACCAGTGGTCTGTTAGGAATCCATGAAAACACCCAGGACAGAGATTTAAACAGATGTCAGGGTTAATATGCAAGACGGGTAAGAGTGTCACAAGACACGGACACATGAAGACAAAAGCACACATCCTTTAAGTGTAAGGTTAAGTTGTGTATTTGAGGCTTTTCTTGTTTCTTGAGGTAGGCGTGTATTGCAATATACTGTCCCTCTTAGGACTGCCTTTGTTGCATCCCAAATATTTTTGGATTGTCATGTTTTCAGTCATTTGCATCTATGAAATTTTTTTTTTCTTCTTTAATTTCCTGGTTAACCCATTCATTCTTTAGTAGGATGTTCTTTAATCCCCATGTACTTGTGGCCTTTCCAAAAGTTTTCTTGTGGTTGACTTCGAGTTCCATAGAGTTGTGGTCAGAAAATATGCATGGTATGATCTTGATCTTTTGTACATGTTGAGGCCTGAGTTGTGACTCTGTGCGTCATCCATTCTGGAGATTGTCCCGTGTGCGCGCCAAAGGAATGTGTATTCAGCTGCTTTAGGATGAAACGTTCTGAATGTGTCTATTAGGTCCCGTTTGTCCAGTGTGTCACTCTAAGTCATTGTTTCCTTGTTAATTTTCTTCTTAGGTGATCTGTCCACTGCTGTGAGCAGGATGTTAAAGTCTCCTGATATTATTTTCTTATTATCAATGAGTTCCTTTATGATTTTTATTAATTGATTTATATACCTGTGTGCTCTGAATTTGGGGGCATAAATATTTACAATTGTTGGATCTTCTTGATGGATAGACCCCTTTATTATGATGTAATGCCCTTGTTCATCTCTTGTTAAGTCTTTGGCTTAAAAATCTAGTTTATCTGATATAAGTATGGCTACTCAGCTTTTTCTTGATGACCATTAGCACGATAGATGGTTCTCCATCCCCCTAATTTCAATTTGCAGGTGTCTTTAGGTCTAAACTGAGTCTCCCTAACTCTGGGAAACGAGCTATGGGTGGTAGAAAGGGAGGTGGGCGGGGGGTGGGGGTAACTGGGTGACGGGCACTGAGGGGGGCACTTGATGGGATGAGCACTGGGTGTTATTCTATATGTTGGCAAATTGAACACCAATAAAAAATAAATTTATTTAAAAAATTAAAAATAAATAAATAAACTGAGTCTCTCATAGGCAGCAAATAGTTGGATCTTGTTTCTTTATCCATTCTGATATCCTATGCATTTTGATTGCATCATTTAGTCCATTTACATCCAGAGTGATTATTGATAGATATGAGTTTAATGCCACTGTGTTTCCTGTGAATTTAGCGTTTCTGACGATGGTCTCTGTGCCTTTCTAGTCTTTGTCACTTTTGGCCTTTTTTTCCCCAAAGATTCCCCTTTAATATTTCTTCCAATGCTGGTGTAGTGGTCACAGACTCCTTTAGCTTTTGTTTGTCTGGGAAACTTTTGATCTCCATCTATTCTGAAAGACAGACTCATGGGATAAAGTATTCTTGGCTGCACATTTTTCCCATTCAGGATGTTGAATATATTATGCTACTCACTTCTGGCCTGTCAGATTTCTGTGGATGGACCTGCTGCAAACCTGATCTGTTTTCTGTTATAGTTTAAGGACTTTTTTACTATGGTATGTCTTGGCGATGGTCAACTTTTGTTGAATTTAATTGGATTTGTCTTGTCTGTGCTTCTTGGATTTTGGTGTCTGTGTCCTTCCCCAGATTTGGGAAGTTTTCATCAATAATTTACTTGAATAAAATTTGTGGCCCCTTTTCTCTCTCTTCATCTTCTAGGACTCCTATGACACAAATGTTATTACAGTTTGATAAGTTGCTGAATTCTCTAAGTCTATGTTTGTGACCTGTTATCATTCTTTCCCTCCTCTCAGCTTCATTATTTTCCATAATTTTATCTTCTATATCACTGGTTCATTACTCTGCTTCATCCAGCCACATTTTTATGGCATTAATTTGGATTTGCATCTTGGTTATAGCATTTTTAATTTTAGTCTGACTAGATTTTAGTTCCTTTATTTCTGCAGTAGTTCTTTTATTTCTGCAGTAAGTGGCTTCAATGCTTTTTTCAAGCCCAGCTGGTAGCTTTATAATTGTTATTTTAAATTCTAGCTCAGACATCTTACTTGTACCTATATTGATTAAATCGCTGACTATCAGTTCTATCTCCTGTTCTTTCCTTTGGGGTGAATATCTCCATCTTGTCATTTTGTCCAGAAAAGGAAAAAGAAGAAGAAGAAAAAAAAAAACTGAGTGTGTTTTAGTCTGCTTGTTAAAAGAAGCTAGATCCAAAAATAAAATTATATATAAATTAAAATTAATAATAAAGGAGAAAAAGAAAAAAAAATAAAGGAGGACATGGGTGGTTCAGTCAGTTAAACACTGCCTTCAGCTCAGGTCAAAATTCCAGGGTGCTGGGATCGAGCTCTGTGTTGGGCTCCCTACTCTGTGGGGAATCTACTTCTCCCTCTCTCTCTCTGCCCTCTCCCCCTCTTGTGAACTCTCTCTCAAATAAGAAAATAAAGTCAAATAAATAAATAAATAAATTTAATAAGAAATAAGTAATGGAATTTAAAAATGAGAAAGAAATGAGGGGTGCTTATGTGCTCAGTTGGTTAAGTGGCTGCCTAGCATTCAGGTCATGATCCCAGAGTCCTGGGATCAGACCCCATGTTAGGCTCCCTGCTCAGCATGGAGTCTGCTTGTTCCTCTCTCTTGGCGCCTCCACGTACTCTCTCTCAAATAAATAAATAAACTACTTTTTAATGAAAAAATAATAAAAAAGAAAATAAAAAGAAAGCTAGATCTACTTCCCCTAGAGATGAAGCTTTGCAACACTCTGTGATCCATAGACTTGGTGCAAGTGAGTTATTAGTGCTCATCTTCTGGGGTCGGGGCCTACTGCACTGATTCTCAGGTGGACTTGCCCTAGTGGAGATGTACCTCCAGGGCGCCTTCCTGCCCCCTCCCCACCTCCTGTGGGGTAGAGCTTAGTGTAAGTGGCTCAGATCTCCACGAGATGGTGCTGTTTTGCTCCCTAAGAGATTCAGCACTGATGGGTGGGATGAAAATGGCTGCACCTTGCTCTCTAGCTCCAGACCGGAGAGGTTATAGCCTCCACTCTTCAATAAGCCCTCACAAAAAAGCAATCAATCACCCTTCTGTGTCCCTGGTTTCTATCAGAACCCTATATTGATTCTGCCTGTATTTTATCTCAAGCGCTCAACTGAGTTTCAAAACTCCAAATTTTAGGGACTCTGGCAGTGCAAACCCACACTTTTCCTTGGGTGGGGACAGGGAATTGTGTCTCTCACGATTGTGCCATTTTCTGGACTGTCCTTAGGAACAGTGTAGCTCATTGGAACCCTCATTGGAAGTTAATATCTCTGCTAGACCTAATACTTATACTTCTTAAACTCTTCCAAAATATTGAAATGGAAAGAAAATTTCCAAACTCATTCCATGAGGACAGCATTACCTGCATTTTAAAAACAGACAAAGACCTCACTAAAGGAGAATTACAGGCCAACATCCCTGATAAACATGAATATAAAAACTCTCAACAAGATACTAATGAATCAAATCTAACACCAAAAGAATCATTCACCACAATCAAGTGAGATTTATTCCTGGGCTGAAGGGGTTGTTAAATATGCACAATGGAATCAATGTGATACAGGATATTAATACAAAGAAAGGATAAGAACCATCTCCTCAAGAGATGCAGAAAAAGCATTTGACAAAGTACAACATCCATTCATTATAACAATCTTCAACAAAGTAGTGATAGAGGGAACAACCTCAACATAATAGAGGCCATATATGACATATTCACAGCTATTATAATCATCAGTGGGGGAAAATTGAGAGCTTTCCCTGTACAATCAGTACCAGGGCTATCCACTCTCATCATTGTTATTTAACACTATAGTGGAATTTCTAGCCTCAGCAATCAGACAACAAAAAGAAACAAAAGGCATTCAGATTGGTCTGGAAGAAGTCAAACTTTTACTAT
This sequence comes from Canis lupus baileyi, assembly GCF_048164855.1. Taxonomy (NCBI): domain Eukaryota; kingdom Metazoa; phylum Chordata; class Mammalia; order Carnivora; family Canidae; genus Canis; species Canis lupus. Next base: position 501,160 of record NC_132875.1, on the reverse strand, counting down.
TTTCACATGACATGATATTCTATGTAGAAAACCTGAAAAATTCCCCCAAATTATTAGAACTGATATATGATTTCAGTTAATTCATAGGATATAAAATCAATGTACAGGGATCCCTGGGTGGCGCAGTAGGTTAGTGCCTGCCTTTGGCCCAGGGCACGATCCTGGAGACCCGGGATCGAATCCCGCGTCGGGCTCCCGGTGCATGGAGCCTGCTTCTCCCTCTGTCTATGTCTATGCCTCTCTCTCTCTGTGTGTGTGACTATCATAAATAAATAAAAAATTTAAAAAAAAATCAATGTACAGATATCTGCTGCATTTGTATACACCAATAATGAATCAGTAAAAAAAAGAAATCAAGGATTAATCTCATTTACAATTGCGCCAAAAATCATACTATACCTTTATTCCTATAAACCTAACCAGAGAGGTAAAGGATCTGTTCTCTGAAAACTACAGAACACTTATGAAAGAAATTGAAGAGGACACAAAGAAATGAAGAAGTATTTCATGCTCATGGATTGGAAGGAAATATACTGTTAAGATGTCTACACCACCCAGAGCAATCTACACATTTAATGTAATCCCTATCAAAATACCAACAGCATTTTTCACAGAGCTAGAACAAACAATCCTGGAATTTGTATGGATGCACAAAAGACCCCGAATAGCCAAAGCAATCCTGAAAAAGAAAAAGCAAAGCTGGAGGCATCATGATTCAGGAATTCAAGCTGTACTCCTCCAGGCAGTGTGGTACTGACACAAAAACAGACACATAGATCAATGGAACAGAATAGAAAACCCAGAAATGGACACAGAACTATATGTTCAATAATCTTTGACAAAGCGGGAATGAATATCCAATGGAAAAAAGACAGTCTCTTCAACAAACGGTGTTGGGAAAACTGGACACCAACTTGCAAAATGAAACTGAATCACTTTCTTACACTGCACACAAAAATGAATTCAAAATGGATGAAAGACCTAAATGTGAGATAGAATGCCATCAAAATCTGAGAGAACACAGGCAGCAACCTCTTTGACCTCAGCCATAGCAACATCTTTATTGTTGTTGTTATTATTTAAATTCAATTTGCCAGGGATCCCTGGGTGGCACAGCGGTTTGGCGCCTGCCTTTGGCCCAGGGCGCGATCCTGGAGACCCGGGATCGAATCCCATGTCGGGTTCCCGGGGCATGGAGCCTGCTTCTCCCTCTGCCTGTGTCTCTGCCTCTCTCTCTCTCTCTCTGTGACTATCATAAATAAATAAAAATTAAAAATAAATAAATAAATAAATTCAATTTGCCAGCATATAGTGTAATACCCAGTGCTCATCTTGCATCTTCTAACTAGGCATGTCATGGAGGCAAAGGAAGCAAAAGCAAACTTCATCAAGATAAAATGCTTCTGCACGGAAAAAAAAAAAAAAACCAATAGAACTAAAGGCAACCTTTGGAGGGAAGATATTTTCAAATGATACATCTTATAAAGGTTTTGCATCCAAAATCTGTGAAGAGGGCAACCCCAGTGGCTCAGCAGTTTAGCACCGCCTTCAGCCCGGTGGGATTCTGGAGACCCCGGATCGAGTCCCACGTCAGGCTCCCTGCATGGAACCTGCTTTTCCCTCTGCCTGTGTCTCTGCCTCTCTCTTTCTCTGTGTGTGTCTCTCATGAGTAAATAAATAAAATCTTTAAAAAAAAAATCTGTGAAGAACTTATCAAACTCAATACCCAAAAAACTAATAATTCCGTTAAGAAATGGGTGAAAGACCTGAATAGACATTATTATAAAGAAGACATCCAGATGGCCTACAGGCGCATGGAAAGATGCTCAATATCACTCATCATCAGGGAAATACGCATCAAACCCATGATGAGATACCACCTTACACTTGTCACCATGACTAAAATTAACAACACAAGAACTAGCAGGTGTTGGCAAGGATGCAGAGAAAGAGGAAAGAAACCTCTTACATTGTTGATGGGAATACAAACTGGTTCAGCCATGCTGGAGAACAATATGGAGGTTCCTCAAAATGTTAAAAATAGAGCCACCCTACAACCCAGCAATTGCACTGCTAGGTATTTACCCAGAGGTTACAAAAATACAGATGTTTTGTTCAAATAAGCCTTCTGCCCCCTTTTCCTGCTCTTCTTCTGAGACTTTAAGATACAAAAATTATGTTTTATGGAGTCTCTGACTTTCCTAAGTCTATCTTTGTGGTTAAACATTTTTCTTTTCTTCTTCTTTGCAGCTTCATTATTTTCCATGATGTTATCTTCGATACCACTTCTTCATCCCTCTGCTTCTTCCATCCTTGTGGTCACTACATTCAGTCTCAAATCTCGGTTATACCTGGTTAAACCTGACTAGTTTTTAGGTCCTTTATCTCTGTGGTAAGGGATTTCCTGATGTCTTCTGTGTTTTTCTCAAGCCCAGCTAGTGTTCTTATGATTAAATTCTGCATCAAGTATATCACTTATCTGTTTTAATTAGATCTCTGCCTGACCTTTTCTTGTTCTTTCTTTTGGGATGAATTCCTACATTTTGGCAATTTGTCTGGTCTCTGTCTTCTTCTCTGTGTTATTAAAAGCCTGTGTGTTTCCTGCTAATGAGAGTAATGGCTTTATTAATAATTGATCTTATACTGTCCAGGACCTGGTGCTTCAGGAGAGATCTCTGTTGTGTGCTGTGTGCACTCTGCTGCTGTGTTTTCACTGCTCTTTCCCTCTGGTCAGTTGTCTGCAGAGGATCTCCTAGGCTGCAGTGAGCAATGTTTGGACCTTGTCCAGAGTGTGGTGAGTTTTTACAAGGTGTGCTCTGGTCTGCTTGTTAAATGAGACCTGATGCAATTTCCACTAGAACAGAAGCTGTGCAGAACTCTGTGGTCAGTAGATGTGGTGCATGTGAAGGTTTCTGCTGGTCTTCCAGGGGAATGAGCCTACTGACCTGCTTCTCAGAAATACTTGCCTGAGAAAAGTAGCACTTGCAGAGTGCAGAGGGGCAAGGACTTGGTGCAAGTGGTTTAGGACACTACTGTTGGCACTGTGCTACTTAATAAAAGTTTATGCTGAGTGGTGGGGGAGGAAAATGGCCCCAGGCCCATCACTCATTCCCAGAGAGGGGAGCCATGCCTGTTGCTATTAGAGAAGCCCTCTCAGAAGAGCAAACAATTTCCTCTTTAATGTCCCTGGTGCCCCTCAGATCCTTGCATTTACCCTAACTGTGTCCAGACCATCTCCCACCCAACAGCACAGTGCCTCTATGTTTTATCCCAGGGATGCTGGATTTTGAAATTCCAAACTTCAGGGAACTGGCATGGTGCAGACTCCCACTGATTCTTTGGGGGAGGGTCTCACTGGGCTGGGACTGGTGCAGGTTTATCCCAGAAGGAAGTCACACCAAAACACAGGGGCTGGGAGTTTGGAGTAAAGTACAGCAAATAAGTGGTGTCCAGGTAGGTCCCTCTCTGCGAATGTCTTTGCACCTATGTTCTGGGACAGAGGAGGGTAATGGCGCTAGCCAGTTTCTTTGTCCCTGGGTATGCAAAGCCACCTCCCCCAGATGTACTCCAAGAAAGGGGAACTATTTCTCCTGAATGTTCCAGGAAATCCTTAGATTGTGCCACCTGTCCCTGGGTTACTGTCCTCCTTCTCCAGAGGAGCACAACAGCACCTGCCAGACCCACACCGGCCAAAGTGTCAACTTCTAAAATTCCAGTCTTTCATCCCTACTGGTTGTAATAACTCATGAAAATCAGTCCCTCTCTTTTTCCCAGTAGGTGGCATTGGGGAACTGTTTTCATTGTGTGATCCCCTGTGGGCTCCTCTCTAACCCTCTCTCCCTCTCTTTCTTTTTCTCTCCTCCATCCACAACCAGGACTCCTACCCTTCCATAGCACCTGTGATTTGTATCTACCCAAACCATGATTCTGTGCCCCCTACCTTCCATGATGTGGCCTCTTCTCTCCCTAAGTTGTGCAGTTTGTTCTCTCAATCCTCAGATTAATTTCTGGGTATTCAAAATTATTAGATATTTATCTAGCTGTTTTCAAGCGATAAGCAAGTCTGGGATCCTCTTACAACTCTGCCAATGAAGCTTCTCCCTCCTGACCTGCTTCCTTCTTTATTTTTCTTTTATGTATTTGTAGTGAAACACTTGGGATCTACTCTCTTAACAAATTTCATGTATACGATGTCTCTACCTTCAGGCATACAGATTTCAGCCTCAGGCTTGCTTCTGTTGCTGAAAAATGGATTGTAGTTGTTTCCAGCATTATACTCTGCACAATATAATCTAGGACAAGAGAGAGCATCTCTTTTCCCTGTCATTGACCATAAAAATCAGGCTTTGTGTGACCTATGCAACCTGGAGCAGATGGCCCCAAACCATCAACCTGGGTGAGGACAAATGGGATCTGTCTGATGACTGGCCTGAACTGGAGGTTACCAGTGCATCCTTCTGTCTGTCTCCTGATGACCTCAGGCTGATTGGAGCCCAGGGCTACACATGAGGGTAGAGTCAACCAACCAAAAACAACATAGTGGCAATGTGAGGATCACTCAGTAGATTGGGACCTAGAGAAGCAACCAGCTGGCCTAATCCAGGAGAGAAAATTGGGGAAGTATCACTGTTTCCACTCCCTCATTCCATAATTTTCACCTTTACCACCCCTCCTATGTCAATGTTATTTTCCAGAAATGTCCACATGTGCCTTCCTGTGCCTGTATTGGGTTCCTTGGGAGGTTCTTCTGCTCTGGGCCCTTCTATCAACACCTAAACATATTAGAACTACATCCCTTTACCCTAGTTCACCCACTTAAGTTGCTGTACTAACGAACTCCATAGAAACAACAATGAAAACCATAATCAAATCAGGAAAGCAAAAAATTTCAAGCTTCTAAAACAGTGATGACCTTTTCCTCCCCACTGCTTTACACTCAAAATGTCCCTGCGGCATGGTCAGAGCTTGAGAATGGTTCCTTGAGTTAATTAATGAAATCTAGAGTAACTGAAGTCTAGCCATGGATGTCTCCACTTGCACTGCCATGGGCGTCACCAGTCACAGGGAGTCCATCTTCATTATCACAGAATCTGTCTGTGCTGATTGGCCTACCTACTAATATTGAATTGTAACCTCCAGACCATTGTGCTGAGTGCTACTCCCGGACACATAGAGTGGCCAAAAGGGGCACCTACCTCAGGTGATCCTAGCTGAGGCTGAACCAGGTGCTCTTGTGCCTCTCTGTTTTAATTCCCACTCTGTAAACACGAGTCCTATTTATGGTCCATTTGATGCCTCATTTTCTGCATTTATGTGCTTTTTCTTGGTGATTTTAGTGTTTAAAATGTCTGAAGCCAAGGCTGCAAGGCTGACTGGTGTTCTTAAGTACAAGAAGGGGGGATGTGCCTCACAGACAGAACACCTTCTTAGCTAAGGCTCACTCAGGCTCCTGATGCAGAGCTGTGAGCCGTGAGTTCAGTGCTAATGAATCAACAATGCAGTAAATCCAGGAAAAAGAATAGGACATTCATGATGTGCATGTGGAGCCAATCCAGAAAGTGCTAAAGTAACATTTGGATGCTATCATGACACCACAGGAAAGAGGAATAGGAGCTATATTCATGGATTCCTGAGATAATGACCATTTCTTATTTGTCTGCTCCTAAAATCATCACGGGCAGCACAGCAACAGGGCTGAAGGCAAAAAAAACGGTGCTCACAGTACCTAAGCTGGAAAAGTTACACACTTCTGAGCTGGTATTTCAGTCCAGGGAAATATTCTATATGATAAATTGTTTACAAATATACATATGTATTAAAGAAGCTGTCTTTAAACAGAAACACACATGAAACCAAGATGGGTAGTCATCAGTTGGCAAGCATTGTGAACAGAGTCCCCCAGACACTCAACCTCGATTTTGCCCCAGGAGCACCGGCTCACTGTCACTGACTCCCGGTCTCCAGTGACTAGAATACACCAGCCACAAATGCCAGGATGAACTATATGCATCCTCCTTGATGGATCCCCATTCATTCCTGAGAGGTAAATGTTCCCTTTTCTGGATTTTCTCTTTACCCTTCAGGGACACACTTGCCCTGCTCCCTCTCAGGCATCACATTTAGGTCCCTGAGAATCCTCTGCTGATTTTGCAAAAGTAGAAATTGTGGTTCAGTGAGTCTCAGCTGAGCCTAAGACCCTATATCTCTATCAAGCCCCAAAGTGACATCTCTGCTGCTGCCCTTGAGCCCCCCCCACAGCAAGCATCCTGCCTTCCACTTGTAATTCAGAATACTTGGTGCAACAGGTCCAGTCCAATGGGTGTCTGTGGTTAAGTAATAGACATCCTCCCAGGCAAACTTGTTTCTACTTAAGGACCTGGAGATGTCAACAGGAACAGAGAAAGAGTGAAGACACTAGCTAAGTGAGGGGACTTTTACAAAAAAAAAAGCATCAAATGTCTCAACTACAAACATATTGGGAAGCAAAAGAAAAAAAAAAAACACTATGAATTTGTCCTACATTCAACATATATTTTTATTGAGTACAAATTCCATATAGGTGAGGTTCGTTGGCAAGGATGCAAATATAGAAAGGACATGATCTTTCTTTCAAGAATTTTAAGAATTACAAAGGAAAAGGGGCAACAAGACCTGGGGTCAGGAATAGTTTAGCCAAAGTGCAGGTTAAAGTGGTGGATATTCTCACCGGGCAGAGATTGTTTCCACTTCTGACTCAGGGAGGGCTCACTGGAGGAAGTGACATCTGATGCCTGTGACCCATAGAGGTTGCTGGGACCTCATTTTATATTGAGTTAAACTTTCAGACTCCAGTTCAAGAACCAACCAGAACAAGAAACCCCACTAAATGACGCTGAGCTTATATTGACAACTGATCAATAAACAGAAGTTCAATAAAGTTGCACACAGGGAGTTGCCAGAACATCAGTGCTGAGCTGGGTTTAGGTCAGTCCTGGGGCCTGGGCTGCTGGGATCCTGCTCCGAAGGGAAGTCCGTGCACTGAGGTCTCCAGGTGTTTTCCTGGAGGAACAAGGAGGAGGCCCCCTGCAGCAGGTGGAGGGGAGGCTGCAGGGGGGAGGGCACGGGCCGCAGGAGGGCTGAGGACACACGGAAAGGTGGGGAGACACGGGAAAAGAGCAGGAAGGGGGCTCCAGAGACTCACCAGCGCTTCCAGAGCCACCACGCCAGGCCTGCCAGGAGCACCAGGGGCACGATCACCACCAGGAAGACCAAGCCCACGGAGTGGGGCTGCTCTGTGGGGTTGGGCACAGAGGGTGTCATTTCCTGTCCACCCCGGGTTGAACTGTACTCCTTGGTCCTCTTTACTTGTGTCATCTTTGCTGAACCAACCTCTCTCTTCCACTTTTTTCTCCCATCCCACTTCTGAAATACACCATTCATCCAAACCCCCCCATGTCCCCACATCTGCAAGACCCTCACCCTCAGTTCTTCTGTTTCTTGAATTATTAATTTTAAGTCCTTTTTGGTCTGCAGTGCTTAGATTCCCAAATATTTCATCAGGCTCCCCAACTCTGCTGAAAGACCACTGCCCCCTTTTCCCACTTGGGCCCCAGCTCTTTCTCACCCCAGTGGAAGACCATGTCCTGGCCCCCTAGACTGCTGTGTCTCACCTGGCAGGACAGGCCGGCCACCTCCCAGGCTGCCACATACAGGTTCACTCAGAGATACCATGTCCCATCAGCATGCGGCAGGACCTCACCTCGCCCGGTGCCCTGTTGCTCCTGCTCACCCCGCATCCACGTCACCCGCACAGGCTTGGGATAGAAGCTGGAGACGTGGCACACCAGCCACAGACGGCCAGGCCCAGGGCTGGGGCCAGCGGACAGCCAGGCCTCGGGCCTTACTGCAGAGACAGGACAGGGATTCACAGACTGAGGGGAGGTGCTCACATCACTTTGGATTGACACACCTTTCCGCCTTTTGAAGCCCATCACCATCACCCCCTCTCCTTCTTGACTCCATCTTACCCTGAATTTGAAGGAAGAGTGCAGATTTCTGAGTGCAGAATGCACAATCTTGGAGGGAGAGAGCAGGACTGACCTTGTCGCTGGAGATCCGCCTTCCCTGCATCAAGAAGACTCAACAGGATCGGGGGGCAGATCTCATTGAGGAGCTTGCATACTATTTCATGGGAAACATGGCCCTGGTTGAATAGAGACCTACTGATCCCTACTTCCTCCCTTTGGAGATGGCCACCATGACATGTTCTGGAAGCTCAGGAGATCAGATCCTTGATAAGCCATCTTGGTGAATCTACTGATGCTTCTCCAATGTGAGAATCACAGCCTAATACCAGCTGTACCTGAAAGGGATCTGGGGAAGAGAGACTGTGAGTTACAGGACACGGCAAGTGAAGGAGATGAAGTGACATGAGTGGAACCCTTGGATGGTGGAAGCAAAGGGGAAGTTCAGGGGATTAGAGGGAAACGCTTTGGTTTGAGGGGAGGCTCACACAGGAGAAGTGGTGTTTGACCGAGTTGGAGAAAGAGATGAATGACTGAGGAAAGAACAAATGTTGGAGGAAAGACATGATGGGTGTATGGGTGTGGGTAGAGAATAGCAAAGGGCTCAGCAGGAGAGCTGGGGTAAAAACAATGTGGGGTGAAGGGAGCACTGTGGCTTACAGGGAACACAGAGTTAAACATCATTGATGGGATAAAATGGGGAGAAAAGCACATAGATCAAGGAGTCAGTCACAGAGCGAGGACCAGAGCTGCCTGGTTGGAGGCCAGGGAAAGGGGTGGTCGTGGGAGAACTAGTGGGATGGGAGAGCCCAGCCTGTGGTCAATGAGAGGAGCGGGACGGAGCAGAAGATGTGAAGCTTTTCAACAATCGGGGTCTGGCTCCACCCTCTGCCCACACTGGTGGGATTCAGCTTTGTGATGGGGACACCTGAGGTTCAGAAGCCAAAGGAGCCTCTTTCCTGGAGGAAGAAGGATCCCAGGACACACACAGACCAGCCTCCTCCATCCCACCCAGAGGGAACTGAGCTCACATTTGAGCTGCCAGTCACTGAAATGGTCATGAAAAAGCAGAGGAGATCTAATGGAGAAAGTATGGAATAAGTTTTCTGCTTTCATCAGCTCCTTGTTGCTGAAGTTGCCCTTGGACCAAGGCTGCCGGTAAAAGAAACTGCCAGTCTTGGGGTTCCGGCCGGGAGTCTGCAGCTCATCCAGCCAAGCTGAGCCTTGATTTTGTGTTGAGGAACGGTTGTAGAAGGATGTGGTCAGGATGATCTGGAAGGAGACTGGCCCCTGGAAGCCTGTGGGAAACGACAGAGAGATTGAGGAAGAGGAGGACATTGGGAAGAGAGGGAGTGGAGACTAAGGGGCCAGGGATGGGACCCAAAATCTGGAGGACAGAGAAGCCATAGGCATCTCAGGAGACACGTGCTGCCCCCGAGCCTGAGCCTCGCACCCATCCTTCAGGAGAGCACAGGGCCCTGGGGCCTGGGATGCTCGGGGAGGAAGCAGGCGGACTCACTCCCTGCCCAGGTATGTGCTGGGGAACCCACACCACTAGTGCACACATGTACCCCCACCCTCACCATGAGTGCACACATGTACACATGCAGAAACACACCTACACATCAACACATACATTTATGCACTCTAACACAAAAGAACATTCATACAATCACATGCACACAAGCATACAGGCACGGGGAAACATGTACAGACATGCACACATACACACTCATACACACATGTGCATAATAAAACACACATACAGACATGCCAACACATGTACACACACACACACACACGTGCGCCCACTGGGCAGGACCGGAGCTCTCACCATCTTCGCTGTCACCCCCCCACCCCCCCACCCCCCCCACCCCCAGGGAGGAGAACCACCAACAGCACAAGTTGCAGGAACAGCATCGTGTTTGCAGATGTTCTTTCTCTTGCAAAGTGGCTCTTTGACATCTGTCCTCACACACCGACCCCCTCCCAGCCCCTCTCCTCTGACTTCCTCTGCACACACAACCCTTCCCTGAGTCTCTGCAACAACACAAATGTGCTCCTCCTGGACACCTACTCAGTCTCACTTCCCCTCCTGCTCTGCCTCCCCTCTGGCCTCCAGCTTCTCCCTTCCAGCTTCTTCCAGTGCCCATCCCGCCCCCACCCCCTGATTCAGATGATACAGATCAAGTCCTGTGTGGCCTGGAAAAGTGACCCCACCTCTCAGGCCCTTTCTTCTCACCCTTTCCTTGTAACCCAGGAAAACACCCGGCTCCCAGCACCAGCCCTGGACCTGCTGTCTCTCTGTCCCTCCTGCCCTGTGGACCGCCCCCCCCCCCCCCCGCCCAGGTATTTCCTTCCCTGTCTCACCAGCAACCTTCCAACTCATTCACGTATCTGTCCTCTCATTGCTTTAGTTAAAAAACAAAATCAACCAGATAAATCTGAAGACCTACCTGGTTTTCTTAAGTGATTCGAGAGTAGGGCAGCCTCCCATCAGGCCGATAGAGGGGAGCTCTGACGAGTGGTGCAAATGGGGGGTTTTTGTTGGAAGGAAGTTGACAAAAAAGACAGGTATGTTTCAGGCAAGGTCAACTTCCCTTAAATGGAAGAGCAGGGGGTCTTACCATGCAGATGACCTCCCCTCCTTGTGGGGTGGAGAGGGCACATGTGACAGAGTAACTCACTGGGGCTGACCAGAGAATTCCTCACTGATGGTGAACATTTCTGGGGGAGGTTGGAATTGCAGTTGGGTTAAGGATTAATCAAGGGTTGGGGACTTGGCCTGGCCTGAGATGCCATTTTCAGCTTATGGGTTTCTTTGAAACAATTACTCTATTTACTTGTACAAATCCCCCCATGGTTGCTTATGTAAGAGTCTCACCAACCCCCAGTCCTCCATTTTCTTAGGAAGGAACCAGTAGGCATCACTGAGGCCACAGGACATGGAAACATCTGAAAAATACCCCCTCCATCTGACTGGCATTAATACCTACTCGCACACCAATTCGACATTTAGCATCTGCCTATATCCAAGCACTGTGCTGCCTTCATGAAAATACAGTGTTCACAGTCACTTTCTTCAAGGAGTTCCTAGTTTACTTAGGAAAATAACACTTAAATGAAGACTATTCATTTTGGTGTGCTGAGCTTTATTATAATACACACAATCTAGACAAAAAGAAGCCTGCTGGAAATAATATTTCTAAGGTGGTGACCCTTGCTCATTCATAATCTTGACTCACTGCTTGGCCTCAGGCATTTCTCCCCCTTCACGACCCCAACATAACAGAGGGCCTGGCATGTGGTAGGTGCCCAATGGTTATTTCTGAATGATTGAATAGTTCAGTTCTGGGGTCCAATTACTTTCAAAACCCTGAAGATATTCAACATAAAAATTTTGTAAGCATCACAAAATTATTAGTTGCATTCCTACTTCATGAGATGACAATCTTACCAATTTTTTTTTTCAAAATAAAGTCATATGCAAAAATTATGGAGTTTACACAGAGGGTCTTGCTTGAAACTCTTATTACTTGTTATAAGAAACCATGAGACTGTGAAGCAAGTGAAGTTAGTAGAATGTTCTAGAATCATGTGTCCAGAGTCCCTTCTTACTCTTCCTGCTTACTCTTCCATGCTTGTTTTCTCATGAGCTGACCTCTGCTGGACATGCTGACCTTCCTTTTTCATGATGGTCTTAAGGTTTTATGACAGTTCAATATTTGTTTGTGCTTTATATTACCTGGATAAATGTGTTTGGCTATTTGACTTGTTATTTCTTGGTTAACAGGTAAACAGATGTAATCTCAGGCTAATGCTAAACAGATTTTTTTTTAGAAAGTTATGATTGGAATATAGAAACAACCCACTCCCATAGTTAAGAATTTTAAGAGCTGGATAATCAAAACCTTGTCTCTTGAATCCATCAGAGCCAGAGGATCAGAGCAACGTGGTAATCAAAATATGTGGAAAGACAGACTCTTCAAAAGAAATAGGGGATGCTTGCTTACTGGGGACATATGACAGATGCTCAGAAAAAATAATTAAGTCAGAACAAATAATTCCACTGAAATTGTCAACAGATGACTAAAGACTGGCATGAGTACCTGGAACTCCGAGAATCACAGTATCAGGAAATTATCCTTATCTCTAGACTTCTTCCATTGACCACACCAGGTGCTCCTGAAAGGCTGGCAGCCAAGATACAGACCAGAGAACTGCTTTCTCCAGGTATAAGCCTGAAGCTACGGGAGCCCTGCTGCCTGAGAAGGGCAGGAAGACCATCATCTCCCAACAGAAAGAAGCCTTAACCAGGTGTGGGAAGGACAGGGAGCCCCACCGCCTCAGGGCACAGGTGAAGCCACAGTGCAGCTTGGGGTCCGGGGACACAGGGAGGGAGGGCCAGTAACACACCCTGTCCCAGAGGAGAGGCTCCATCTGCTGAGAGAAAGGCGGGAACCCTTAGGAGGCCCAATCCCAAAACTGAAAAACCAAGCACCTGGCTGAGGATGAGACTGAACCAGAACAGAGCGGGTGCCCCACTCCCTGTGGCAAGCAGGGAGCCAGCCGGGTACCAAGGGCAGCTCTGCTGGTCGGGGGCAAGAATCTGACAGTTCTCCATGAGGTTCTTCCTATTAGAAAATTGTTAAGTCCAGAATGATGCCCTGAACGGAGTCTGCACACGGGGGCTTCATACCCATCCTAACTAACTGAACCCCACCGGAAATGTAGCCTTAACCAGTCAGTGTCAGTAAATTTTTCTTTCCATCAGAGCCAATGAGTCCGTCACCTGAGTCCTCTCCACTCAAAAGGTAGATGAGGTCATGTGCATGATAACACCCTTTGCTCCTCCGCCTAGAAAGCAGGCCTGGGTGTTGGAACGCTCCTTCTCTTTTGCTAATAGCTGCCTGGCCTCACCTTGGCCTATAAAATATTTCATATTGTACAACTCCCCCTAGTGCCTCCCTACTTCAGAGGTGGGTCCTGCTGATTCATGAATCATTCAATAGAGCCAATTAGATTTTCAAAAGTACTTGTTTGAATTTTATTATTTAGTAGATTTGGTGGTATCGGTGGGATCCCAAGTGAGCTTCCAGCATCCTTGAGGGACCTGGAGAAACACAGCAGGACCCCAGGCACCCTTGAACCCCACTGCGTTTCCCACCTTCCCAAGGACCGCAGGTAAGCTCCTGGCCCGGAGCCCCGTTCGCTGGCATTCCCAATCCTATTGGCTTTCTTTTCCAGGCAGGGTCAGCTGGAGCTTGCAGACGCTTACGCCTGGAGCCACCCGGACCTGCAGCCTTCCCTGGAGCACACAGAGCTGCCAGAACGGTCTGCCCAAGGCCACACCCCTAGCCTTTGAGACCAAACTCTTGGGGGCACAGCTTCCACAAGGTCGCAGGGGAGTTGATGGTGCTTGGGGCCTTCTTATGGCCAGATGCAGAACTGATCCTATAGGTAGGTGCATGTTTGTTGTCTTGGTGTGTGTAAATGAAGGCAGTTGCTAGAAGGATCTCAGGGGTCAAACAGCCCCAAAGTTGGGAGCATTGGAGCACTGAAAGGCTGTTAGAGCCCTCGCCACCCCCCAGAAGGTTCCTGAGACAGAAGTTGGTCACCAGATGGGTCGGATTGACACTCGGTCACCTGCCAACCTCAAGAAAACTGAGCAATGAGGTACACCGTAGCCCATGCACAACCCCAACCCCATGGCCCGTCCTTTGTAGCTATTATTGCAGCTCTAGGAAACCCAGAGGCTTCATGAGGTCCTTAAATTCTAAACAGTCAAGCATGTCACCTTCAGGAGCACCTGCTTGTGGAGGCCGAGAAAAATTAAGGCCATTCCACCTCACGTTTAGCATTAGCACCAGTACAGCCATCTTAGGCCCCCATGAATAAGAGCTGAACTTTACAGGAAAAACTACAGAATTGCCCTTGGCAGGGAATCCCATATCAGAAAGACAACAGAGCCCACACCCGTGGCAGAAAGTCCCATATTAGAATGAGAACAGAGCTCAATGCCCATGAAAGCCCCATATCAGAATGTAAACAGAACTTGAAAAATTCCTCCCCCCCCTCCTGAAAATCCCCTAGACCAGCCCATAAAAAACCCAGCTGTAACCCACTTCGGGATCCAAGTCCCTGCTCCGCTGTGTCGGGTATACTTGGACCCAAGCTCGAGCTTGCAAGTAAACCCTCGTGCGCTGGCATGGGTATTGGCTCCTCGGTGGTTTCTCGGATTCGCAGTCTTGGGCACTACACTGCTCAGCTCATGTCTAAGAACCTCAGTCCTGGAAGCTGGAGTCAAGGAGCAGGGTAAGTGTACGTATTACAACTGACCTAGACTGACAGTGGGCGCTACGGGGAACCTTCCAATCAGACAGCGTTCATTGAAGAAGTGCACTTGAAAGTGTACTTTTTCCACTCCTTGGTCAAAGACCGAGCAAAGGGCCACAGCAAAATATTTCTTCCAACCGAGGGAGGGTCCTCCAGAGTTGTTTTAAACCGATTACTTCCTGAGCCCAGCAGACAGGGAAATAAATACAAGTTCGCATTAGCCCTTTCTTTCCAAATCCAAACCCATTGACTACTAATCCTTTCTCAAAATAACTATTTCCTTCCCGCTCATCCACTTTGACGTCCTAAGATCACGGTTTGACTTCCTGCTGCCTGGGACACGCGGGGTATTGAGTCTTTCTTTCTTTTTTTTTTTTTTTTTTTAAGATTTTATTTATTTATTCATGATAAACAGAGAGAGAGAGAGAGAGAGAGAGAGAGGCAGAGACACAGGCAGAGGGAGAAGCAGGCTCCCTGCAGGGAGCCCGACATGGGACTCAATCCCGGGACTCCAGGATCAGGCCCTGGGCCAAAGGCAGGCGGCAAACCGCTGAGCCACCCAGGGATCCCCTCCTATTGGGTCTTTCCTTGGTGATCTTTGGGGTGCCTCCAGGCCTGGTAAAGGGAGGATTTCTGCAGATGCCTCTCAGCTCCATAAGGTTGCGCTGCCAGCGCCCTTTACCGCTGTCCCAGCCACGTCCTGCTAGGATACATTGAAAAATGTCATAAATCCATCATCAGAACTTTGGCCAAAGTAAAAGCTGATGTTCAGAGCTGAGGGAAACTACTTCAGGCCTCCTCTCCTAAGCTAAAGGTCCCCAGAGGAAAAGAGGACTTTCTCACAGGTGGACGGATGTGTCAGTCCTTTGATATTTGTCAGGCAATTTGGAAATTCTTTGGGAAACTAAAAACAGCTCTTCCTCTTTCAACACCTCTAGTCTACGGGGCCAGGAGCGTGGTTCCAAAAGCAAGTCAAAGACCAACAGTCCTTTTTTAACCGGGACATCTTACATGCATTCTAAACATTCTGACCTTAAAAGATCCAAAGTCCTTCTAGAAAGGGCTGCCTGTATTTTCTCCAGGGTCTCCCAATTATAAATACAAGGAGTTCTGCCGGCAGATCTCCAGGAATTCTTTTCAAATGCAAATTCCAGAGAGATAATCCTTGTCAAGTGCAAAGAAGACCGGAAAGCCCATTTAAAACTGGACTTGCCAAGGACAAATACAAATCTTAAGTGTCTTTGCCACAAATACCTTTTTTATTTTATTTTATTTTATTTTATTTTATTTTATTATTTTATTTTATTTTTTATAAATTTATTTTTTATTGGTGTTCAATTTGCCAACTTATAGAATAACACCAACACCCAATGTTCATCCCGTCAAGTGCCCACCTCAGTGCCCGTCACCCAGTCACCCCCTTTTAAAAAAATCTTTGCCGTGTAGACAAATCATGTTCATTTATTTCTTCTACGGAAAATACCCCAAACAAACAAACACCTCAAGTGCAACTTTTATAGGGGTGAATGTTGCACCTGGTTGACGGCGGCAGTAATTTTAAAACGGAAGCTGTCCATTCTGTATCTGTCTTGTGTGTTCATGCGTGTCTATACCTGTGTTGGAAATGTGTTTCCATCTTGGGGAGGCTTTGCTAAAATTAATTTGTGAAAGAGCTGTTTAGTGGGTTTGAAGGCCTGCAGGTATGAGGATTGGGCATTCTAAAACTCAAAATAATAGAAATGGACCCCAATGTTGTTCAGGCTCATGTAAATGGAAGAATATTTAATATAAAAGCTACTTTGAGATTGATGGCTTAATTAAAACAAACGCGTTTAGAGTTTTCAACATTATCTATAACACTTCTACCCGTTTCTCCAGCCTAATAAATTGACCTAATCTTGGGTAAGAGTCGTCAATAACAATAACAAAACATAAATGGTGTTTGACTTCCTCTAATACTTCCTGAAGTTTTGTGGGTAATCTGAACATAATTGTTAAGATCAAGTAAACTAAATAGATGTGAATAAGGTAAAAAGGGTTGTAGGTAGATTTCAAATGGTTCCAAAATCTTTGGTAATTTAAAAATCTCAAAAGTTTCGCTAAGTTTTGGCTTAACTGAATTAAGTCCAAGCCATTAAATGTCTGCATCTTTTCCAGATAAGACAAAATTCTAGAGCATTTATTACTAAACACAGGCTTCTCTACTTTGGGCTTAGTACAAAAAAAATTAAAATATTTGGGTATGTCAGTGTTGCATTATAAAATTCAGGTGACACATGCTTCTAGAAACTTTAAATGTCTTCATAAATGTGGACGTTTGAGAAATCCAATGTGACACTTCACAATGGCTCACCTCTTAGGTTTCAGTAGAAAAGAAAGTTAATAAGGGTTAATTATTCTAAGTAATATATATATAATGAAAGCTACTAGAAATCACAAAGGGAATATCCTCATACACAGGGAAAATAGGATGTGTTTGTGGTCAGAAGGAGTGTAAGGAAGAGAGATGCATTCTTTTGTTGTTGAAAGAAAAGAAAGTAATTTTGTCTAAAATGAGGCTGCTGCTTTAAAGAAAAACATTGGACAAAAATCAAATATAAAAAAGAAAATTGTAGAAGGCTTGTGGGAATGGTAGCTTTAAAAAGAAATAATAATACATGGTCAAGCTGGGTGAAATTAAAATAAATTTGCTAAAAAATAAGTTTTAATATCAAAATTAACCCCATACAAAATTAAAATTCAGTCTTCTTTTGAAAGGACAGTTTCCTTGGATGTTTGGTCTGCTTATGCTAAGATTGCATAATTATTTGACCTTTTAAACATTTACCTTTTAAAGATTCTTAATTCTATTTAAGCAAGTCTTTTAAACTCCATTTGATATATTTTGCCAAACCATTTTTGGGGTGTGATTTTTTTTTTTTACCTTCCATTTTGTTTAATATAATTCTTCAAAGCAGGTAAGTCGAATCTCTTCTGTGTGAATGAGTTCTTTTTTTCCACTTAATTTAAAATTTAAGAAAACATTTGCCAAACCATATTTGGGGTGTGATTTTTTTTAACCTTCCATTTTCTTTAATATATTTCTTCAAAGTAGATAAGTCGAATCTCTTCTGTGTGAATGTTTTTTTTTTCCTTTTAATTTAAAACGATATATTTGAGAAACTTTCGAAAATCAAATTCAAGGATAAAATAGAAAAGAAAGAAGGAAGGAATGGGAAGTGAAGGGAGGAAGGAAAAGGAAGGGAGAGAGCAAATGGGGAAAGAAAAGGAGAAGGAAGAAAGGAATGAAGGAGGGAAGGAAGAAGAAACTAGATAGAAACACAATGAAACAGGTAAACACATTAGGAAAGCAAAACTTTTACACTCCAGAGGCAGTGATGACCTTTTTCTCCCCACTACGCCCACTAAATGTCCCTGCTGCAAGGTCAGGGCTTGAGAATGATTATTTTAGCTAATTAACGAGATCTAGAGTAACTGAAGTCAGGCTGTGGATGTCTCCGCTTGCACTGCCATGGAGGTCATTGGTCACAAAGCATCCATTTCCTTATTCGTGGACTCTGGGCTGATGCACCTACCTGGGGACGTTGACTTGCAGCCCCAGACACATGAACCCACCACTGTTCATGGACACAAAGGGTGGCCTGACGTGTCACCCACCTCAGGTGCCCCTGAGATTCCCCTGTTAATTCCCACACTGTAAACGTGGATCTTGTTCACGGTCCATTGGTGAACCGCCATGTTTCCTCATTTGCATGGTCCTTCTAGGTGATGTCACTGTTTAAAAAGTGCCGGAAGCCCAGGGCCCCGGAGCTGACTGATGACCTAAGCACAGGAAGGTGAGATGTGCCTCACAGACAATATGCGTGTGTACAGCGGGCTTGCTCAGACCCCGCTGCAGAGCTGTGGCCATGAGCTCAGTGCTAATGAAGCTACAGTGCAGTAAATCCAGGAAAAGGGGCAGGACAATCATGATGTCCATGTGGATCCACCCCAGAAAGTGCTAAAGTAACAACGAGAATCCTGTGATGATGCCACGAGAAAGGGGAAAGGAGCTATGATCATGGATTGGTGAGATGATGACCATATCTTGTTTGTTTCTAAAAACATTGTGGGGGACAGCCCGGGTGGCTCAGCGGGTTTAGCACTGCCTCCACCTCAGGGCGTGACCCCGGGTCCCGGGATCGAGTCCTACATCTGGCTCCCTGCATGGAGCTTGCATCTCCCTCTGCCTGGGTCTCTGCCTCTCTCTCTCTCTCTCTCTCTCTCTCTGTGTCTCTATGAATAAAAAAATAAAATGTTTAAAAATAAAATAAAATAATAAAATAAAATAAATAAAATAAAAACATTGTGGGAAGCACAGCTGTGGGGCTGATGCCAAAGACACTGGCAGTCAAGTACCCAAACTGGGAAATGTTACACACTTCTGAGCTGGTAATTCAGTATCGGGAAATTCTCCATACGATAAAATGTGCACAAATACACGTATGCATTAGAGAAACTGTCTTAAAACTGAAACACGTGAAACCAGGCTGTGTGGTCATCAGGCGGAAGGTGTTGTGAGCAGAGTCTCCCAGGAGCCCACTGAGCATCTCCCCAGGAACAATGGCTCACCTTTGCTGACCTGAGGACTGCAACTCCACAGCCCGGAATGCCAGGAGGCACTGTGTGCGCCCTCCTTGCTGGGTCCCCATTCATCCCTGACCGCAACGCTCCGGCTCTCTTTCCTGGAGCAACCCCTTTTCCCCAGGGACACACTTGCCCTGCTCCCTCTCAGGCATCACATTTAGGTCCCTGGGAATCCTCTGCTGACTTTGCAAAAGTAGAAATTGTGGTCGCGTGAGTCTCAGCTGAGCCCAAGACACTATAGGTGACATCTCTGCTGCTGCCCCTGAGCCCCCCTCCCGCCCCCCCCCCCCCACAGCATCCTGCCTTCCACTTTTAATTCAGAATACTTGGAGCAACGGGTCCAATCCAATGGGTGTCTGTGGTTAAATAACAGACACCCTCCCAGGCAAACTTGATTCAACTTAGAGGCCTAGAAGGTCAATGGGAACAGGTCAAGTGTGAACTGCCTCATTCAGGTGAAACAACCTTTAAAGAAGAGAATGAAGCATTTCAACTACTATAAATATGTCAGGAAGGAAAAGAAAAAACAACAACAACAAAAAAAAACCACTATGGATTTAGCACAAATTCAGTGGATATTTTTATTGGGGACATAATCCATACAGGGGACTCTCCTTGCCAAGGATACAATTATTAAAAAGACATAGACTTTGCCTCAAAATCATAAAAATTAGAAGGGAATAGGGAACCACACGGGGCAATAGGGCTGAGGGGCAGGAATAGAATCCCCAAAGTGGAGTAAAGTGTGGTGGAAATTCTCACCATTGCTTCCACTTCTGACTCAGGGAGGGCTCACTGGAGGAAGTGACATCTGAGGCCTCTGACCCACGGAGGTTGCCGGGGCTTCAATTTACATTGAGTTAAATCTTTGAGAATTAATTCCCGAAACGAATAGGAACAACAAATCCAACTAAATCATGTTGAGCTTATGTTGACAACTGATCAACAAACAGAAGTGAAATAAAGTTGCGCACAGGGAGTGGCCAGAACGTCAGTGCTGAGCTGGGTTTAGGTAAGTGCTGGAGCTTGGGCTGCTGGGTTCCTGCTCCGAAGGGAAGTCCGTGCACTGAGGTCTCCAGTGGGCTTTCCTGGAGGAACAAGGAGGAGGCCCCCTGCAGCAGGTGGAGGGGAGGCTGCAGGGGGGAGGGCACGGGCCGCAGGAGGGCTGAGGACACACGGAAAGGTGGGGAGACACGGGAAAAGAGCAGGAAGGGGGCTCCAGAGACTCACCAGCGCTTCCAGAGCCACCACGCCAGGCCTGCCAGGAGCACCAGGGGCACGATCACCACCAGGAAGACCAAGCCCACGGAGTGGGGCTGCTCTGTGGGGTTGGGCCCAGAGGGTGTCATTTCCCGTCCACCCCGGGTTGAACTGCACCTCCCACGACCTCTCCGGCCCTATCACCCTCCACCTCACTGAACGCTGTTCCTCATCTATCCTCTCCCATCCCTCCTCAGAGATGGGCCCTTCTCCAAATCGCCACATCCTCCCACATTTGCAAGACCTTCACCCTCAGCTTTTCTGTTTCTTGAATTACTGATATTGTGTTCTTTTTGGTCCAGAGTCCCTAGATTCCCAAAGGTTTCATCTGGCTGTACTGCTCTGTGGGACAAAACATGCCCCCTTTCCCAGCCAGGCCCCAGCTCTTCCTCACCCCAGTGGAGGACCATGTCCTGGCCTCCTAGACTGCTGTGTCTCACACGGCAGGACAGGCCGGCCGCCTCCTTGGCTTTCACATCCAAGGACACCTGAAGGTACCACGTCCCGTCAGCATGGGGCAGGACGTCACCTCGCCAGGTGCCCTGCTGCTCCTGCTCACCCCGCATCCACGTCACCCGCACAGGCTTGGGGTAGAAGCCAGAGACATGGCACACCAGCCGCAGATGGCCAGACCTGGCTGGGGCCAGCGGACAGCCAGGCCTCGGGCCTTACTGCGGAGACAGGACAGGGATTCACAGACTGAGGGGAGGTGCTCACATCATGTTAGACAGACACACCTTTCTGCCTCTTAAAGCCCATCACCATCATCCCCTCTCCCTCTTGACTCTCTCTTACCCTGAATTTGAAGGAAGAGTACAAATTTCTGAGCACAAAATGCAGAATCTTGGAGGGAGGGAGCAGGACTGACCTTGTCGCTGGAGATCTGCCTTCCCCGCATCAAGAAGACTCAAGACGAAACGCGGACAGTGGCCAGTGATGAGCTCATGTGTGAGTTCAGTGTCATCATGGTCCAATTCGTTGACTTGTCTGCACACCTGCTGGGCCCTACTTCTTCCCTTTGGAGATGGCCACCATGACTTGTTCTGGAAACTTATAAGGTCTTCCCCCTGATAAGCCAACCGCACGAATCCTACTGATGGTTCCCCAAAGTGCAGCTCACAGCCTAATGTCACCTGTACCTGAAAAGGATCTGGGCAAGAGAGACTGTGAATTATAGGAGAGACGGAAAAAAAGAAATGAAATGAGATGAGTGGAAACCAGGACAGTAGATGCAAAAGTTGGAGATGAGGGGATTGCAGGGAATGGATGTAAGTTTGATTTGAAGGGAGGCTCACACAAAGGGGAAGTGGTGGTGGATACAGAGGAGGAAGTAAGTGACTGAGGACTGAATATTGGAGGAGAGACATGAAGGTGGTGGGAAGAGAATAGGGAAGGGCTCGGCGGGAGAGCTGGGCCAGAAACAACCGAGGGTGAAGGGAGCACAGAGGGTGACAGGGTCGCATAGACAGACATCGCTGCTGGGATAGGATGGGGAGAAAAGCACATAGATCAAGGAGTCAGTCACAGAGTGAGAACCAGAGCTGCCTGGTTGGAGGCCAGGGAAAGGGGTGGTCGTGGGAGAACTAGTGGGACGGGAGATCCCAGCCTGTGGTCAATGAGAGGAGCCGGATGGAGCAGAAGATGTGAAGCTTTTCAACAATCGGGATCTGGCTCCACCCTCTGCCCACACTGGTGGGATTCAGCTTCGTGATGGGGACACATGAGGTTTAGAAGCCAATGGAGCCTCTTTCTTGGAGGAAGAAGGATCCCAGGACACACGCAGACCAGCCTCCTCCATCCCACCCAGAGGGAACTGAACTCACATTCGAGCTGCCAGTCACTGGAGTAGTTATGAAAACACAGAGGAAGTTGAATGGTGCTTGAATGGAAGGACTCTTCCGCTATAATGAGCTCCTCGTTGCTTAGGTTGCCCGTGGACCAAGGACACAGGAAAATGAACGCGCCCATCTTGCTGTCCCAGCCGTGAGTCTGCAGCTCATCCAGCCAAGCTGAGCCTTGATTTTGTGTTGAAGAATGGTTGTAGAAGGATGAGGTCAGGATGACTTGGAAGGAGACTGGCCCCTGGAAGGCTGCGGGAAAAGGACAGATAGACTGAGGAAGAGGAGGGCATTGCGAAGGAGAGGGAATGGAGACTACGGGGCTGGGGACGGGACCCAAAATCTGGAGGACAGAGAAGCCATAGGCGTCTTAGGAGACACGTGCTGCCCCCGAGCCTGAGCCTCGCACCCATCCTTCAGGAGAGCACAGGGCCCTGGGGCCGGGGATGCTCGGGGAGGAAGCAGGCTGACTGTCTCCCTGCCCAGGTCTGTGCTGGGAACCCACACCACCCGAGCACACACACAGAGAGATAATTACACAGAAGGACATATGCACAAACACACTAACACAAAAGAACCTACAAAGAAACACATACACACAAGTATACAGACTCAGAATCACACACACACATACACACACACACATACACACTCACACTCTCTGGTCCTGTAGCCACTAGACAGGACCCGAGCTCTCACCATCTTCGCTGTCACCCCCCAGGAGGAGAACCGCCAACAGCACAAGTTGCAGGAACAGCATCGTGTTTGCAGATGTTCTTTCTCTTGCAAAGTGGCTCTTTGACGTCTGTCCTCACACACCGACCCCCTCCCAGCCCCTCTCCTCTGACTTCCTCTCCACACACAACCCTTCCCTGAGTCTCTGCGACAACGCAAATGTGCTCCTGGACACCTACTCAGTCTCACTTCCCCTCGTGCTCTGCCTCCCCTCTGGCCTCCAGCTTCTCCCTGTCACCAGCGTCCATCCCGCCCCCGCCCCCTGATTCAGATGCTACAGACCAAGTCCTGTGTGGCCTGGGAAAGTGGCCCCACCTCTCAGACCCTTTCTTCTCACCCAGACAGTAACCCAGGAAAACACCCAGCTCCTAGCACCGGCCCTGCACCTGTTGTCTCTCTGTCCCTCCTGCCCTGTGACCCACCCCCCATTTCCTTCCCAGTCCCACCCCCACCCCAGCTCTGACTTCTCACCATTGAAGATATAACTGGTTTTATTAAGTGATTCTAGAATCAGGTCGCATCCCTTCTGGTAAGTAGAAAGGAGGTCTGAAAATTGGGAAGATTTTATAGGAAAGAAGTTGGCAAGAAGAGAAAGGAATGTTTCAGGGAAGGTCACCTCTTTATTAGGAGAGCAGGGCTCTCCCCATGCAGATGACCTCTCCTCTTTGGCAGGTGGAGAGGGTCCATGGAACAGAGTAGGGCCGACCAGGGAATTCCTCACCGACAGGTGAACATTTCTGGGGGAGGTGGCAACTGCAGTTGGGTTAGGATTAAGCATGTTTTGGGGACTCAGCCTGGCCTGAAGCACCATTTTGGGCCTATGACTGTCTTTTTAACAATAGATTTATTGGCTTGTCCTGATTCTCCCATGATTGCCTGTGTAGCAGCCTCAGCAACCCCCAGTCCTCCATTATTCTTCGGGAGGAACCAGCAGGCATCACAGAGACCACAGGACATGGAAACATCTGAAGAGTCCCCCCTCCATCTGACTGGCATTAATACATATTCACTCACCACCAGCCACTTAGCACCTGCCTGGACCCAAACGCTGTGCTGCCCTCGTGAAGGTACAGTGTGCACAGGGCAGGCTGTATTCAAGGAGCTTTTATTCTACTTGGGAAGAATAAAACATGAACTGAATAATATTCATTTTGGTGCGCTGAGTTTTATCATAATATACACACTCTAGACAAAAACAAGCCTGCTGACAACAGTATTATGTAAAGCAGTGACCCTTGCTCATGTAGGCCCTTCATAATCTTGCCTCATGCTTGGCCTCAGGTGTTTCTATCCCCTCATGACCCCCACATAACAGAGGGCCTGGCAGGTGGTAAGTGCCCGATAATTATTTCCGAATGATTAAATAGTTCAGTTCTGAGATCCAGTTACGCTTAAATATTATGGCAGCATTCAACATAAAATTTTTTTAAGCATCCCAATGTTATTAGCTGTATTCTTACTTGGTGAGATGACAGTCTTATACAGTTGTGTTTAGGATAAATTCATATATTAATAATCAGCAAGTTTCCACAGAGGGTCCTAATGTGAATCTCTCCTATTCCTTGTTATAAGAAACCATGAGAATTTTTAGCAAGTGAAGTCATTAGACTGTCCTGGAATCATATACCCAGATTCCCTTCTTACTGTTCCTGCTGGAATACTCCATGCTTGTCTTACCATGAGCTGATCTCTGCTGGACATGCCCACCTTCGTCTTTCATGGTGTTCTGAAGTGTTCAAAGGCTCTTCGATATTTGTTTGTGCTTTCCCTCACTTGGTATAAATGTGTTTGAACTATTTTTCTTGTTATTTCTTGGTTTACAAGTCAACAGAAACAATCTCAGCCTAATATTATCATGATTTTTGGAAAGTTAAGATTGGAACATAGAAATCTAGAAAGAGCTCACTCCCACATTCAACCTTATGAGACCTTGATGATCAAAATCATGTCTCTTGAATCCATCAGAGCTGAAGGATCAGAGCAACTTGTTAACCCAAAATGTAGGGAAAGACAGACTGCTCCAAGGAAAAAGGGGATGCAAACCCTTACTTCCTTGAGACAGACGCCAGATGCTAAGACAGAAAAAGTAATTCAGCTAAAATTGCTCACTGAGAGCCTGAGATTCAAAGATCTGGGAAAACTGTTGTATCTCCAGGCTTCGTCCACACTCCTAGACCTTTCCAGGTGCTCCTGACACCAGGTGGAAATCAAGGATACAGACCAGAGAACTGCTTTCTCCAGGCCGGGTATAAGCCTGAAGCTACGGGAGCCCTGCTGCCTGAGAAGGGCAGGAAGACCATCATCTCCCAACAGAAAGAAGCCTTAACCAGGTGTGGGAAGGACAGGGAGCCCCACCGCCTCAGGGCACAGGTGAAGCCACAGTGCAGCTTGGGGTCCGGGGACACAGGGAGGGAGGGCCAGTAACACACCCTGTCCCAGAGGAGAGGCTCCATCTGCTGAGAGAAAGGCGGGAACCCTTAGGAGGCCCAATCCCCAAACTGAAAAACCAAGCACCTGGCTGAGGATGAGACTGAACCAGAACAGAGCGGGTGCCCCACTCCCTGTCGCAAGCAGGGAGCCAGCCGGGTACCAAGGGCAGCTCTGCTGGTCGGGGGCAAGAGTCTGAGATAGTTCTCCATGAGGTTCTTCCTATTAGAAAATTGTTAAGTCCAGAATGATGATCTAGAATTACAGTGGGCATTAGGGGAACCTTCCAATCAGAGCGTGTTGTTCACTTAGTAACTGCACTTGAACATCAGAGTCCTCAAATTCAATAAACAGAAACGGATGCCATGGCATGCGGGGAATTCCAGGAAAAGGCAGGATTCCAAAAATGGTCTCATCAAAAGATTCCTTACAAAAAGCTGATAAAAAGTCTAAAACAAGGAAGCCTTGTTATAGCTCCTACTGCCCCTCCACCCTTCCTCACCTGAGGACTCCCAGCCCAATTTTTCATCTCAATCACCCTCCACTCCGCAGAGGCCCCACCCTTTCAAACAAAACCTCCTGCGGTTACAGGTGTTGCTCCTCAGACTCTTTGGTCAAAGACTGAGCGAAGGGAGTCCCTTCACCCGAGGGAGGGTCCTCCAGAGTTGTTTTAAACCGATTACTTCCTGAGCCCAGCAGACAGGGAAATAAATACAAGTTCGCATTAGCCCTTTCTTTCCAAATCCAAACCCATTGACTACTAATCCTTTCTCAAAATAACTATTTCCTTCCCGCTCATCCACTTTGACGTCCTAAGATCACGGTTTGACTTCCTGCTGCCTGGGACACGCGGGGTATTGAGTCTTTCTTTTTTTTTTTTTTTTTTTTTAAGATTTTATTTATTTATTCATGATAAACAGAGAGAGAGAGAGAGAGAGAGAGGCAGAGACACAGGCAGAGGGAGAAGCAGGCTCCCTGCAGGGAGCCCGACATGGGACTCAATCCCGAGACTCCAGGATCAGGCCCTGGGCCAAAGGCAGGCGGCAAACCGCTGAGCCACCCAGGGATCCCCTCCTATTGGGTCTTTCCTTGGTGATCTTTGGGGTGCCTCCAGGCCTGGTAAAGGGAGGATTTCTGCAGATGCCTCTCAGCTCCATAAGGTTGCGCTGCCAGCGCCCTTTACCGCTGTCCCAGCCACGTCCTGCTAGGATACGTTGAAAAATGTCATAAATCCATCATCAGAACTTTGGCCAAAGTAAAAGCTGATGTTCAGAGCTGAGGGAAACTACTTCAGGCCTCCTCTCCTAAGCTAAAGGTCCCCAGAGGAAAAGAGGACTTTCTCACAGGTGGACGGATGTGTCAGTCCTTTGATATTTGTCAGGCAATTTGGAAATTCTTTGGGAAACTAAAAACAGCTCTTCCTCTTTCAACACCTCTAGTCTACGGGGCCAGGAGCGTGGTTCCAAAAGCAAGTCAAAGACCAACAGTCCTTTTTTAATCGGGACATCTTACATGCATTCTAAACATTCTGACCTTAAAAGATCCAAAGTCCTTCTAGAAAGGGCTGCCTGTATTTTCTCCAGGGTCTCCCAATTATAAATACAAGGAGTTCTGCCGGCAAATCTCCAGGAATTCTTTTCAAATGCAAATTCCAGAGAGATAATCCTTGTCAAGTACAAAGAAGACCGGAAAGCCCTGGGAGAAAGGGCTTCCCTGGTGCCCTGGAGGCTCAATGGGCTAAGCTTCCGACTCCTGACTTTGGCTCAAGTCAGGGTCTCAGGGTCAAGATCGCAGGGTCAGGAGGTTGAGCCCTGCCTCTGCCTCTGTGCTCAGTGTGGATTCTGCCCAGATTCTCCTTCTGCCCTTTCCCGGCTTGTGCTCATTCTCTAAGTAAATAAATACAATATTTTTTAAAGTCAAAAAATAAACAAATAAGTAAAAACTGACATGACAAAGATAAATATTAATCTTGTGTCTTTCAAAAAAAATACTTAAAAAAAATCTTTGCCATGTAGACAAATCAAGTTTGTTCATTCCATCTGCCCCTCCCCCAAAAAAAGAAATAAGAGAAAAAGAAAAACCCAAATCAACAAACAAAAAATACCTCAAGTGAAACTTATAGAGGTGGTGAATGTTGCTCCTCCATGATGGCAGTTATTTTATTTTATTTTACTTTTTTATTTTTTGATGGCAGTGATTTTAAAACAGAAGCTGTCAATTCTGTATCTGTCTTGTATGTTCATATCTGAGTTGGAAATGTGTTTCCGTCTCAGGGAGACTTTGCTAAAATTAATTTGTTAAAGAGCTATTTAGTGGGTTTGAAGGCCTGCAGGTATGAGGATTGGGCATTCTAAAACTCAAAATAATAGAAATGGACCCAAATGTTATTCATGTGAATGTAAAAATATTTAACATGAAAGCTAGTTTGAGATTAACGGATTAATTAAATCAAACACGTGTTTAGAATTCTCAGCGTTAAATATTACACTTTTGCCTGTTTGACTAACCGAATAAGTTTACCTTAACTTGTGTAAGATCCATCAACAACTACAACAAAACGTACATGAATGTTGACTTCCTCTGATGCCTCATGAAGTTTAGTGGGTAATCTGAACATAACTGTTAAAGATAAGTAAAATAAATAGATGTGAATAAGATTAAAAGCTTTATATATATTCAATTAATTAACATATAGCGTAGTATTAGTTTCAGAGGTAGATTTCAGTGATTCATCAGTGGATATAACACCCAGTGCTCATCCCATCACCGGCCCTCCTTCATGCCCACCACCCAGGTACCCTGTCCCCCCACCTCCCTCCCCTCCAGCGACTTTCAGTTTTATTTATTAAATTAAATTAAATTATAAATTTAATTTATGGTTATGGTTTGTCTCTGTCTCTGATTTTGTCTTGTTTTATTTTTTATTTTTTTATTTTTTGTTTTTTGTTTTTTGTTTTATTTTTACCTCCCTTCCCCTGTGCTCTAAATAGCTCCAAGGGCAGCTAAACCGGGTGGCTCAGTGGTTCAGCGCCGCCTTCATCCCAGGGCATGATCCTGGAGACCCCGGATTGAGTCCCACGTCGGGCTCCCTGCATGGAGCCTGCTTCTCCCTCTACCTATGTCTCTGCCTCTCTTTCTACCTGTGTCTTTCATGAATAAATAAATAAAATAAAATAAAAATAACTAAATAGTTCCAAAATCCTTGGTAACTTAAAGATCTTTAAAAAGTTTTGCTAAGTCATGGGACACCTGGATGGCTCAGTGGTGGAGTGTCTGCCTTTTGCTTGGGTCATGATACCAGGGTCCTGGGATGAGGCTCCCTGCTGGGAGCTTGCTTCTCCCTCTGCCTGTGTCTCTGCCTCTCTGTGTGTCTCTCTCATGAATAAATAAATAAATCTTTAAAAAAAAAGTTTTGCTAAGTCAAATAATTAAGTTCAGACCATTAAATATCGAGATCATTTCCAGATAAGACAAAATCCTAGAACATTCATAATTAAACACAGGCTTCTCTACATTGGGCTTACTACAAAAAAAAAAAAAAACAAAACAAAACAAAAAAAAAAAACTAGAGTATGTGGGTATGCCTATGCTACACTGCAAAATTCGGGTGAGACATGCTTCCAGAAATTTTAAATGTCTTCATAAATCAGCAAATTTTTTAAAAAAATGTTGATATAACAGACAGTTCACAATGGCTCTCCTCTTAGTTTTTGGTAGACATGAAATTTCAGAAGGGTAAAAAATTCTAAGTAATATATGTAATGAAAGCTACTAGAAATCATGAGGGAAATATCCCCATATACCAGGAAAATAGGGTGTGTTTGCAGTCAGAAGGGGCGTAAGGAATGGAAATGCATGTTTTGGTTGAGGGAAAAGAAAATTATTTTGTCCTAAAATGGGGCTAATTCTCTGAAGGGAAACACAGGACAAAAATAGAGTATAAAAAAGGAAATTGTAGAAGGTTTGTGGGAAAGGTAGTGTTACAGGATTTCTTCCCCTTTAGTGCCTACGGGTTTGGGCCATGTTGCTTGGAAGAATGAGAGGTAGACCGGACCAATAGGGGTGGGCAGCAAAGCAAGGATTATTGAGAGATAGATAGAAAGTGAAGTGATAGAAGCTGTGGTCTATGAATACGATGGAACATTCCTCAGCCATTAGAAACGACAAATACCCACCATTTGCTTCGACGTGGATGGAACTGGAGGGTATTATGCTGAGTGAAATAAGTCAATCAGAGAAGGACAAGCATTATATGGTCTCATTCATTTGGGGAATATAAAAAATAGTGAAAGGGAATAAAGGGGAAAGGAGAGAAAATGAGTGGGAAATATCAGAAAGGGAGACAGAACATGAGAGACTCCTAACTCTGGGAAACGAACTAGGGGTGGTGGAAGGGGAGGTGGGCAGGGGGTGAGGGTGACTGGGTGACGGGCACTGAAGGGGACACTTGGCAGGATGAGCACTGGGTGATATGCTAAATGTTGGCAAATTGAACTCCAATTAAAAAAAAAAAAAGAAAAAAGAAAAAGAGAAAGAAAGTAAAGTGATACTACAAAGCTCCCAAAGAGGGAAGAGAGCAGAGAAGGATGCCCCCGGACTTTATCTAGGGGTTTTTATGGGCTTCTTGGAGTGGCTGTTTTAATCTGATTAACCGTCCTTGAGCCTGTCAACCAATCAGGTTGTCATCTGTCCTGTGGGAAAGGGTGGAGGGCTCCTTCAAGGATGGTGTAAAATCCTTTTAAGGGTGGTTTCTGCTTTGGTGGGGGGCTTGGCCTTGCCTGCTTTTTTTCCCCAACAATCCTTCATCGGTAGCTTTAAAAAGAAGTAATAGTATGCAATCAAGCTGGGTAGAATTAAAATAAATTTATTTAAAAATAAGTTTTAGGGTAGCCCCAGTGGCCTAGCAGTTTGGTGCCATCTTTGGCCCGGGATGTGATCCTGGAGTCCCAGGATCAAGTCCCACATCAGGGTGGCTTCCTGCATGGAGCCTGCTTCTCCCTCTGCCTATGTCTCTGCCTCTCTCTCCGTGTCTCTCATGAATAAATAAAATCTTTAAAAAATAGAAAATAAAAATAAGTTTTAATTTAAAAATTAAGCCCCTACAAAATTAAAATTTGGTCTTCTCTCTGTTTCCTTGGCTTTCTTGGGCTTTCAGCTTGCTTGTGCTAAGATTGTATAACTTTTTTACCTTTTAAATATTTACCTCTTAAAGATTCTTGATTCTATTTACGTAAGTGCTTTAAAATCTTTTTGATATATTTAACAAACTTCCAAAAATCAGGGGTATCCCTGTTAGCGCCTGCCTTTGGCCGAAGGCGTGATCCTGGGGTCTCAGGATCAAGTCCCACATCAGGCTCCCTGCTTGGAGCCTGCTTCTCCCTCTGCCTGTGTCTCTGCCTCTCTCTCTCTCTCTCTCTCTGTGTCTCTCATGAATAAATAAATAACATCTTTAAAAACAAAACAAAAACTTCCAAAAATCAAATTCAAGGGAAAGGGAGGGAAGGGAAGGGAAGGGAAGGGAAGGGAAGGGAAGGGAAGGGAAGGGAAGGGAAGGGAAAGGAAGGGAAGGGTAGGGTCTTTTGGGGTCATGATATTTGAAAAGATTTGTTAAACTAATTAGGACTATTTAGTATGTAGTTTACGTGGAAAGTATTGTCAAATCAATAATACCAGAGCCTTTCAAGACTCTGTCTGTACAAATATAGCACGTACGCTCTGCTTCTGGAAAGATTGACCCTCATTGCCAGACTTCTGACATCCTCATGCCCTTGTGACATGGCAACCATACTTCTGAAAAAAAAATTACTATGATGAAATAATGGTTTCAAATTCAATCTATTCAGGGTTCTGGGTTCTGGGAAGCCCCATGAAGGTCATTGGTTCATCCTGGCTCCCTGCCTACCCCTAGTTTTGGTGTTTGCATTCCTTCACCCACACTGATACACTTAAGATGCCTCCAATTATGAATAGACATTGGTGTAGAGACTTCTATGTAATTTTCACACCTGCAACTGGACGCCTTTAAACTGCCCCTCAGTACAGCTTATCGACATGTTCGTATCGCTGTGTGTGTGTGTGTGTGTGTGTGTGTGTGTGTGTTTTCTGGATGCAGTAAAGCCTCTCGCTGCTGCTTGGATGAGGCAATCTTGGGAAAAGAAACCAGAACAACTACAACAAACTGTTGAAATGTGTTTTCCATGTGGGGTGTACTTTCCACCCTCTCCAGTGACCAAGGCACTCACTTTGCTGGACAACCACAGGATCCTCAACAAAGACCTTACAAATTCTAGAAATTCCACTGGTGCACGACCTCTTGCTGGTCTCCTGTTGTCTCACGCAGGTGGTACAATGATATGTGATGTTAGACCTAAGTGTCTAATGACTGATGCTCAAGCCTGTCCTCTGCAGGTTAAAGAAGGCTTCCTCAGTCCTGGGGCACCTGAGTGACTCGGTCCATGAAGCCTCCCACTCTTGGTTTCAGCTCAGGTCACGATCTCCAGCTCATGATATTGAGCTCTGCATGGGGCTCCGTGCTGAGCCTGGAGCCTCCTCAAGATTCTCTTTCTCCTTCTCCCTATGCCCCGCACCCTGCTTGCACACTCTCTCTAAAAACAAATAAAGAAACAAACAGAAGATAATTTTTTTAAAAAGAAGAAGCTTTCCCCTGTCCTAACTCCAAGGAACGTGTGGGTCACAATCTAGGGCCTGGTGAGTTGTATTCTAAAATATCAGCAGAGGAAGGCAGCCCTTGTCCCAATGACAGGGACTCACCCAAGTGCTCCTGACCACTGACACTCCCATAAAACTGTAGAATGCTCGGCCTTTGGATGCAATTGACTGGGAAGGGGGGGGGGGGGTAGCTGACCTCCAAGTAGACTCCCTCTACTCTGGCACTGGCATCCTGGTCTGCATCTCCCAGGTCATTGCTGGGAGCAGAGACCTCATTTATTTCAGGCCAGGAAATAATCTAACCATGCCCCTAACTTCTTACCAGCAAAATAAACCATCTCATTGGTCGCTCCCCTAAATGCATTCTGTTGAGTTGAATAGGATCCTCCTTGACTCCGTGTAGCAGATCGCTATTTCCCTGGTTAAGGATAAACAGAAATGAGACTGTGATCAAACACTGCTCCTTAATTGTTTAAATTACTGCAAAATCTGCTGCGAAAGCAATAGCAGTGCAGCAAAGTTCCCTAAAATCTCTAGCCAAAGTCTACTTGTGCTAATTCTGACATCACCTGCTAGGCCAGGAAGGACACTTCTGGCGAGGCTGAAGCTCAGTTGCTTAAGAACAAGACAGTGGCTTTAGAAGGGTGACACTTTCCTCGGGATCTTTCTTTTGACTTATCTGATTTTTATTGGTTTAGGTCTTGGGGACCAGGAATAAAAGTAAACTCCAAATATTGCGATTTATAATGCTTGTAGCAATCTTCAACTCTCCGGTGCATTGTATTCTCTCCAAAGCTTCAATGTGTGTTCACAGCTGCTAACCACCAGGCAATTGACCTCCCTTAGCCTGGAACATCTAGCAATGAGGAAAATAACAACCTAAAGAACATGAACCCGAAACCATGCTCTGTTATCACAGAGGCTAAATGAAAACGTCATGACCTACAGCTACTACACAAGCAGCAGCCAAAACTGAGCTGCAAGCAGGAGCTGAGAGTAGCGCTTAATGCATGAAAATTAGATCACATGTCTCAGGTAAGGTGAGAGGCTAATTGTTACAGAAAAGAAAATCAGAGACCCAAAATGGTGACACAAGGCCAAGTTCCCACATTGGGACTTCAAACCCAATCGAATTACAGTTTCAACCTCCCCCAGAAATGTGGCCTTAACCAGTCAGGCAGGAAATTTTTCTTTCCAGCAGAACTGTTCAGTCTGTCACCTGGGTCCTCTCCACCCCCACGGGCAGATGAGGTCATATGCATGATAAGACCTCTTGCTTTTCCCCAAGAAAACAAGCCTGAATCCTGGACCAGAGCTGTTGTACTATTAATTCCCTGGCCACCCCCACCTTTCTACAAAAATTTTCCATTTTTCACAGCTCCTCTGAGTGCCCACCCGCATGCCAGATGGAGGACTGCCCGATTCATGCAGCATTTAATAAAGTCAATTAGATCTTCACATAGACATAGTTGAATTTGCATATTTAACAGTTCTGAAGTTTGACTTTGGGTGATTACATGTAGACATTGGGGGGGGGGAAGAGAAAGCTTGGAGGAAGAGATTATTTTTATATCTTTATTTTTAAAAAGATTTATTTATTTATTTATTTATTTAAGAGAGAGAGAGAGAGAAAGAAAGAAAGCAAATGTCAAGGGAGGGGCAGAGGGAGAGAGAGAATTACAGACTCTCCGCTGAGCTGGGAACCCGACATGTTTCCTGATCTGAGACCCTGAGATCTTGACCAGAGCCAAAATCAAGAGTCAGATGCTGAACCAACTGAGCCACCCAGACGCCGCTCTTTATATCTTAAATATCTGCACACAGAGCTGCTTCCTGTAAATGGTGGAACTTCTCTGAAAGAATATGTTTACCACATAAATAGTAAAAGCTGAGAGACGAATGAATGAACTGATGCATTGGATCTGAAGGAAATCTATGAAAACTCTTTGCATGTTGAGTGTTTAACTGCCAAGCCATGATACTTGCTGGCTTATTTCATGGTGGTCCGGCTTGCCCCTTCGTCTCTAGGAAACCCTAGAGTATAAGTATTCACTGATCATGTAACCCGCAGCAGACCCTGCACCTTGATTCCCGACCGGTAGTCTGTTAGAAATCCATGAAAACACCCAGGACATGGATTTATCCAGATGTCAGGATAATATGCAAGACGGGTAAGAGTGTCACAAGACAAGGTCACATGAAGAAAAAAACAAACAGGCAAAAAAAGGATTAAGAAATATCTTCAACTTGACGGGATGAGCACTGGGTATTATTCTGTATGTTGGCAAATTGAACACGAATAAAAAATATATTTATTATTAAAAAATGTAAAAAAAAAGAAGAAAGAAATATTTGCAAGAAACATTGGCTGATGGAACTGGGGAGCCCAGGGTCGTGGGGGTTCCAACACTTTCTGCGGGTCTGTGTGTCTGCCTTTGCTTTTCTGATGCTTTGGTTTCATTATTGCTGCTGTTTTCAGACTCACTGGAGGATGATGACACCTGAAAACTGTATCTGTGGACAGTGTGCAGCTTTCCAGCCGCCCAGGGAGGAAGGTGGGGGCCACTTCAGGCCATGGGGGCCCTCACCAGTTCTAACAGGTGCAGCAGAGCCTGTGACACCACATGAACGAAGGTCCTCCTGAGAAAGTCTTCCAACGACTTCTCAGAGAGGCTGGCCTGAAGATCCCAGGAGCCTGGTGCACATGGAGCATCCAGGGAGCCGCACCTGCATGCTCACGTCCGTACCTGCCCTGCCTCCCATGAGGCGTGCAGCATTTCAGAAGGAAAATGCAGGATTGGTCCAGAAAACCTCCACTGAAGCAAATCACAAAAACTTAATGTTTAATGTAGCATTATCACATCTTTGAATACTTTTTTTTTTTTTTTTGCTGGGCAATAACTACTTTCTTTTTAAAAACATAAAATGAAGTAACCAACTGAGGTATAACCAACCCAGTTACCTTGGCCACCCTTTACATCTTAACCCTCTTCTTTCTATTTCTTTTCTTTTATTTTTCTTTCTTCCAGTAAGAACACTCGGGGTCTAACCTCTGGGCAAATGTCATCTGTATAATTTCTCTGCCTTCTTGCAGGCAGGCTTCATCCTCGAGCTTGCTTCTCTGGTGCTGAAAAATGGATTGTACTTGTTTCAGGCTTCAAACGCTGACCTTATCATCCAGGCCAAGAGAGAGCATCTCTTTCCCCACCACTGACCACAGCAATCAGGCTCCTGCAGCAGATGCGCCACCTGGAGCGGGTGCCTGGCCCTGAATCATCACTCTGTGTGATACAAGTGGCATCTGTCTGGTGATTGGCCTGACCTGGAGGCTACCTGTCCATCCTCCAGCCTGTCTCATTGTCAAGGATGCTTTCCCCTGATGGCCTCCAGGTGATCAGAGCCCAGGGATACCCATGAGGGTGGAGCCAACCAAGCAAAATCCACATGGTGGCCATACAAGGGAGACGAGGTAGATTGCAAGTTAGAGAAACAGCCAAGCATTCTTTTTAAAAAATATTTATTATTTATTCATGAGACACAGAGAGAGGCAGAGACACAGGAAGGCAGAGAAGCAGGCTCCCCCCTGGGAGCCCGATGTGGGACTCAATCCCAGGACTCCAAGATCATGCCCAAAAGCAGACACTCAATCTCTAAGCCACCCAGGGTCCCACAGCCAAGCATTGTGATCCATGTGAAAAGATTCCAAAAGCCCCATGATTTTCTCTCCCAATTCCCAGATTTTCATCTTTCCCACCTCTCCTCTGTGCGTTATTCTCCAGAAAAGCCCACATTTGTAGGGCTGGGAGCAGGCACATGGTCCCTCTGGACATTCTCTGACCTTGGATCACCATCCCTCAGCCCCTAAACAAACTAGAACTAAGTCCCTTTCCCCTAGCTCAACCCGCATAAGTTGCTGCGGTAACAAACTTGTGAGGAACAAAAATAAAAACCAGGATCAAATCAGGAAAGCAAATATTCAAGCTCCTAAAACAATGATGACCTTTCCTGTCCACTACTTGACACTCAAAGATTCCTGCTGCATGGACAGGAATTGAGAAAGTTTTGTTGAGTTAATTAATGAAATCTAGAGATACTGAAGTGTAGCCATGGATGTCTCCACTTGCACCGCCATGAGGGTCATGGGTCACAAAGCATCCATTT
Source organism: Canis lupus baileyi (assembly GCF_048164855.1). Taxonomy (NCBI): domain Eukaryota; kingdom Metazoa; phylum Chordata; class Mammalia; order Carnivora; family Canidae; genus Canis; species Canis lupus. Next base: position 465,105 of record NC_132875.1, on the reverse strand, counting down.
CATTATTCGTGGACTCTGTTTGTGCTGATGGACCTACCTGGGGACATCGATTTGCAGCCCCAGACACATGAACCCACCACTGTTCATGGACACAAAGAGTGGCCTGACGTGTCATCCACCTCAGGTGCCACTCTGATTCCCCTGTTAATTCCCACACTGTAAACATGGGTCTTGATCATGGTCCCTTGGGTGCCAATTTTCTGCATTTATGTGCTCTTTCTAGGTGATATCAGTGCTTAAAACAGCCCAGAGCTACAGGGCTGACTGGGGTTCCCAAGCAGAAGATGGGATGTGTCTCATGACAAAATACTTGAGTATGTAAAGCTCGCTCAGACTCCTGATGCAGAGTTGTGGGACGAGAGTCAACAATGCAGTAAATCCAGGAAGAGGAACAGGACATACTTGAAGTCTATGTGGATCCATCCCAAAAGGCTAAAGTAACCACTATGATGCTGTGATGATGCCACGAGAAAGGGGGGGAAAGAGCTATATTCATGGATTCATGGGACCATGACTACTTCTTGTTTGTTTGTGTCTAAAACCATTGTGGAGAGTACAGCTGTGGGTCTGAAGCCAAAGATCACGGTACTCACAGCACCCCAACTTGGAAATGTGACACACTTCTGAGCTGGTTATTCAGTACAGGGAAATACTCCATACAATTAACTATTTACAAATATATACACGTATTAGAGAAGCTGGCCTGAAACAGAAACAGGTGACTACAAGAAATAGTCCAAGACTACCCAGGCTGTGTGGTCTTCAGATGGCAGGCGCTGTGGACAGAGGATCCAGGAACCCAACCCCTCATTTCCCCCCCAGAGCAATGGCTCACTGTCACTCCGTCTCTGTCTTCAGGACTGGAAATCCGCAGCCGGGAATGCCAGGAGGCACTGTGTGCGCGCTCCTCGCTGGGTCCCCATTCATCCCTGACCGCAACGCTCCGGCTCTCTTTCCTGGAGCAACCCCTTTTCCCCAGGGACACACTTGCCCTGCTCCGTCTCAGGCATCATATTTAGGTCCCTGGAAATCCTCTGCTGATTTTGCAAAAGCAGAAATTGTGGTCCAGTGAGTCTCAGCTGAGCCCAAGACCCTATAGGTAACATCTCTGCTGCTGCCCCTGAGCACCCCCCCACAGCAAGCATCCTGCCTTCCAGTTTTAATTCAGAATACTTGGAGCAAAGGGTCCAGTCCAATGGGTGTCTGTGGTTAAATAATAGACACCCTCCCAGGCAAACTTGATTCAGCCTAAGGCCCTGGAGAAGTCAATGGGTACAGAGAAAGTATGAACTCCCTTGGCCAGGTGACAAGACGATTAACAAAAAAAGGCATGAAACATTTCCACTACTACGACCATGTCAGGAAGCAAAAGAAAAAGAAAAAAAAACTATGAATTTAGAACAAATTCAACACATAATTTTATTGGGGACATATTCCATACAAGGGACTCTCTTTGCCAAGAATACAAATACTAAAAAGACATGGACTTTGCTGTCAAACATCCAATAATTAGAAGGGAAGGGACACAATGGGGGCAGCAAGGCCTGGGGGTCAGGAATAGAATTGTCAAAATGCAGGTTAAAGTGGTGGAAATTATCACCATGTAGACTGCCTCCACTTCTGACTGAGGGAGGGCCCACTGGAGGGAGGGACATACGATGCCTGTAATGGATAGAGGTTGTTGGGACGTCATTTACACGGAGTTAAATTTTCAGACTTAAGATACTGAACCAATCAGAACAGGAAATTCCATTAAATCACACTGAGCTGACACTGAGAACAGGTCAATAAGGAGGACTAAGGAAGAGTTGGCCACAGGGAGTGGCCAGGACGTCAGTGCTGAGCTGGGTTTAGGTAAGTGCTGGAGCTTGGGCTGCTGGGTTCCCGCTCCGAAGGGAAGTCCATGCACTGAGGTCTCCAGTGGGCTTTCCTGGAGGAACAAGGAGGAGGCCCCCTGCAGCAGGTGGAGGGGAGGCTGCAGGGGGGAGGGCACGGGCGGCAGGAGGGCTGAGGACACACGGAAAGGTGGGGAGACACGTGGCGAAGAGCAGGAAGGGGGCTCCAGAGACTCACCAGCGCTTCCAGAGCCACCACGCCAGGCCTGCCAGGAGCACCAGGGGCACGATCACCACCAGGAAGACCAAGCCCACGGAGTAGGGCTGCTCTGTGGGGTTGGGCACAGAGGGTGTCATTTCCCGTCCACCCCGGGTTGAACTGCACCTCCCACGACCTTTCTGCCCCTGTCACCCTCTCCCTGACTGACCGCCCTTCCTCCTTTCACTTCTCCCATCCCTCCTCAGAGACGGACACTCCACCTAACCCTCTGCATCCTCCCACATCTGCAGGACCCTCCCCACAGCTCTTCCATTTTTTCGGTTACTAATATTGTCTTCTTTTTGCTCTAGAGTCCCTAGATTCCCAAAAGTTTCATCAGGCTCCCAGCTCTGATGGATGACCATTTACCATGTTGCCCAACCAGGCCCCAGCTCTTCCTCACCCCAGTGGAGGACCATGTCCTGGCCTCCTAGACTGCTGTGTCTCACACGGCAGGACAGGCCAGCTGCCTCCTTGGCTTTCACATCCAAGGACACCTGAAGGTACCATGTCCCATCAGCATGGGGCAGGACGTCACCTCGCTGGGTGCCCTGTTGCTCCTGCTCGCCCCGCATCCACATCACCTGCACAGGCTTGGGGTAGAAGCCGGAGACGTGGCACACCAGCTGCAGACGGCCAGGCCCAGGGCTGGGTCCAGCGGACAGCCAGGCCTCGGGCCTCACTGCGGAGACATGACAGGGATTCACAGACTGAGGGGAGGTGCTCACATCACCTTAGACAGACACACCTTTCCGCCTCTTGAAGCCCATCACCATCACCCCTCTCCCTCCTGACTCTCTCTTACCCTGAATTTGAGGGCATCGTGCAGATTTCTGAGCGTAGGATGCAGAAAGCTTGGAGGGAGGGAGCAGGACTGACCTTGTCGCTGGAGATCCGCCTTCCCCACATCAAGAAGACTCAAGACGTAACGCGGACAGTAGCCAGTGATGAGCTCATGTGTGAATTCATTGTCTTCATGGTATTGATTGAATACGCTGGAGGCCTGTTGAGCCCTACTTCCTCCCTTTGGAGATGGCCTCCATGACGTGTTCTGGAAGCGTATAAGGTCTGTACCTTGATAAGCATACCTCATGAATCCTGAGAAAGGTTCTCCAATGCGCAGCTCACAGCCTATTTCCATCTGTACCTGAAAGGGATCTGGGGAGAAATGACTGAGTTACAGGAGAGGGGGAAATAAAGAGATGAAATGACATGAATGGAAGTCATGGACGGCGGAAGTAGAGGGAGAAGTTCAGGGGATTGAATGGAATGGAGCACAGTTTGGCTTGAGGGGAGCCTCACACAAAGGGGAAGTGGTGGTCGCTGGAAGCAGAGGAAGAGCTGATTGATAGAGGAAGGAGCAAAAGTTGGAGGAGAAACATGAAGGATGTGGGCATAAAAAAAGGAAGGGCTTGGCGGGAGAGCTGGGCTAGAGACAACCGAGGGTGAAGGGAGCACAGGGGGTGACAGGGTCACATAGACAGACATCGCTGCTGGGATAGGATGGGGAGAAAAGCACACAGATCAAGGAGTCAGTCACAGAGCAAGGACCAGAGCTGCCTGGTTGGAGGCCAGGGAAAGGGGTGGTCGTGGGAGAACCAGTGGGACGGGAGAGCCCAGCCTGTGGCCAATGAGAGGAGCGGACGGAGCAGAAGATGTGAAGCTTTTCAACAATCGGGGTCTGGCTCCACCCTCTGCCCACACTGGTGGGATTCAGCTTCGTGATGGGGACACATGAGGTTTAGAAGCCAATGGAGCCTCTTTCCTGGAGGAAGAAGGATCCAAGGACAGACACACATACATCTGCCACCTCCTTCCCACCTTCTCGTAGGTACCTGAACTCACATTCAAGCTGCCATTGGCTGACATGGTCATGGTAAACCAGATTATAAAAAATATAGTTTGAATAGAATAACTGATCTGCTTCCATCCGCTCTTCGTTGCTTAAGTCTCCCTGGGCCCAAGGCCACCGGAAAACGAAAGTTCGATTCTTGTTGTCCCAGGCATGAATCTGCACATCATCCAGCCAAACTGAGCCTTGATTTTGTGTCCAGGAACGGTTGTAGAGGGATGAGGTTCTAATGACTCGGAAGGAGACTGGTTCTTGGGAATCTGTGGGAAAAGGACAGATAGAATGAGGAAGAGGACATTGGGAAGAGAGGGAGTGGAGACTACGGGGCCGGGACGGGACCCAGAATCTGGAGGACAGAGAAGCCATAGGCGTCTCAGGAGACACGTGCTGCCCCAGAGCCTGAGCCTCGCACCCATCCTTCAGGAGAGCACAGGGCCCTGGGGCCGGGGATGCTCGGGAAGGAAGCAGGCTGACTCTCTCCCTGCTCAGGTATGTGCTGGGGAACCCACACACCCACACCACCCGTGCACACACACAGGGACAATTGCACAGAAGGACATATGCACAAACACACTAACACAAAAGAACCTACAAAGAAACACATACACACAAGTATACAGACTCAGAATCACACACACACACACACACACACACACACACACACTCACACTCTCTGGTCCTGTAGCCATTAGACAGGACCGGAGCTCTCACCATCTTCGCTGTCACCCTCCGGGAGGAGAACCGCCAACAGCACAAGTTGCAGGAAGAGCATCGTGTTTGCAGATGTTCTTTCTCTTGCAAAGTCGCTCTTTGACGTCTGTCCTCACACACCGACCCCCTCCCAGCCCCTCTCCTCTGACTTCCTCTCCACACACAACCCTTCCCTGAGTCTCTGCCACAATGCAAATGTGCTCCTCCCTCAGCCCTGGACACCTACTCAGTCTCACTTCCCCTCCTGCTCTGCCTCCCCTCTGGCCTCCAGCTTCTCCCTGTCACCAGCGTCCATCCTGCCCCCGCCCCCTGATTCAGATGCTACAGAACAAGTTCTGCATGGCATGGAAAAGTGGGCCCACCTCTCAGCCCTTTCTTCTCACCCAGACAGTAACCCAGGAAAACACCTGGCTCCCAGCACCAGCCCTGGACCTGCTGTCCCTCTGTCCCTCCTGCCCTGTGACACCCCCCCACCAGGTATTTCCTTTCCCGTCCCACCCCCACCCCAGTTCCTTCACATCTTTGTCTTCTCACTGCTTGTAGTAAAAAACTAATCAGCCAGGAAAATCTGAATATCCACCTGGTTTTATTAAGTGATTCAAGAATGGGGCAGCCTCCCACCTGGCAGGTAAGGGGAGCTCTGAGCAGTGGTGCAAATGGAGGGTTTCATAGGAAGGAAGTTGGCAAATGAAGAGAAATGAAGAGAAAGGAGTGTTTCAGGGAAGGTCCCTTACCCTTAACGGGGAGAGCAGGGGGTCTAACCATGCGGATGACCTCCCCTCCGAGGGGATGGAGAGAGCACATGTGACAGAGAACCTCCCTGGGCCAAACCAGAGAATCCCTCACTAATGGATGGGGCCGGTGGGAACTTATTTCTGGGGGAGGTGGGAACTGTAGTTGGTTAGGGAATAAGCAAAGTTTGGGGACTTGGTCTGACCAGACACTGTCACCCATCTGCTGGGATTTCTTCTTAACAGTCGCTCTGTTTGCTTGTCCAGATTCCCCCATGATTGCCTGTGTAAGAGTCTCAGCAACCCCCAGTCCTCCATTATTCTTAGTGAGGAACCAATAGGCATCATAGAGACCACAGGACTTTGCACACGTGAGAGAAACAGAGCATGAGCAAGGTGGGGGGAGGGGAGAAGCCTGCTCCCTGCTGAGCAGGGCTCAATTCTGGGACTCAGGATCATGACCTGAACCAAAGGTAGACGCCTAACCCACTGAGCCACCCAGGCACTATTGATCGTCCCTGAACCGTCTCATAGTGCCCTTCTTTGTCTCTTGCTAAAGTCTTTCTTTAAAGTCCATTTTGTCCAATACAAGTATTGCTGCCCCGGCTGCCCATTTGCTTGATAAATGCTTCTCCATCCGTTCACTTTCTATCTGCACGTGTCTTTAGGTCTGAGATGAATCTTTTCTAGGTTTTGCATGTAGATGGGTCTTGTTTTTTTACCCATCCCATCACCCTGCGTCTTCTGATTGGAGCATTTAGTCCACTTACATTCAATGTGATTATTGACGGGTTGGACTTATTGCTGTCTATCACTGGTTTTGTGGTTCTCTGCTCCTTTGCCTTCTTGCTATATTTTCCCTTGGTTAACTCACTTTCTTTTGTGATATACTTGGATTATTTTCTCTTTATTTTTTTGCATATCTATTATTAATTTTTATTTTTGGTTTGTGTTTATCATTTGCTTTGTATATAACAGCTTCCGTAGAGAACTATCAATATTAAGTTAAAGTCACTTAAATTTGAAACCACTCCTTACTCCTTTCCCTCCTCGACCCAAATTTTTAAATATGCTGTCGTACTTTGCATCTTTTTATTTCGTGAGTCCCTTGACTAATAATTATGGATATTTTTATTCTTATCATCTTATTTTCCTTGGTCTTTGCTTTCCTTTCCACTCAGACTCCCCTTTAACATTTCTTCCAGGGCTGGGTTAGTGGTCATGAATTCCTTTCACATTTGTTTGTCTGGAAAACTCTGTATCGGTCCTATTCTAAATGATAGCCTTGCTGGATAGATATTCTTGGCTGCAGGGTTTGTTTTTTGTTTGTTTGTTTTTCCTTTCACTATTTTGAATATATCATGCCACTCTCTTCTAGCCTACAAAGTTTCTAATGAAAAATCAGTTGATGCTTTTATGGGTTTCCTTTGCATGTAACTTTCTTCTTTTCTTTCTTTTTTTTTTTTTTTTTAAACAACAGTAAGATATCTCATTTCCTTTTTTTTTTAAAGATTTTATTTATTCATAGATATATAGAGAGAGGGGCAGAGACACAGGCAGAGGGAGAAGCAGGCTCCATACAGGAAGTCCGACATAGGACTCGATTCCAGGTCTCCAGGATCACACCCCAGGCTGCAGGCGGCACTAAACCGCTGCACCACCGGGGCTGCCCAACTTTCTTCTCTTCTTTTGCTTGTTTTAAAATTCTCCTTTATCACTAATTTTTGCCATTTGAATTAATGGTGTAGACTCCTTGAGTTGATTTTACTAGAGGCTCTTTATACCTCTGAACTCTTGATTTCTGTTTCCTTCATCAGTTTTGCGAAGTTTTCAGCTATTATTTTCTCAAATAATTATTTGACCCCTTTCTCTCTCCTCTCCCTCTGTGATCTATAATGCAAATATTTTTATGGTTGATCAGGTTGCTGAGTTTCCTAAGCCTATTTTTACTTTGTTTTTCCCCTCTCCCTTCTTCAACTTAATTGCTTTTTATACCCTGTTTTTCAGATCACTGATCTGTTCTGGTTCCTCTATTCTGTTGTTTTCATCCATGTATTTTTAATTTCACTTATTGAGTTCTTCAGGAATGATTGGATACTTTTTATGCTCTCCATCTCTTGGCTGAAGATCTCGCTTAGGTCATTTCCTCTTTTCTAAGGTCTAGCAAGTATCTTTATGACCACTACTTTAAATTTTTTATCAGGTGTATTACTTTTCTCCTTTTTACTTAGCTCTCTTGTTGTGAATTTGGCCTGTTCTTTCATTTAGGACATATTCCTCTGCCTCCTCATTTTGTCCAACTCTGTTTCTGTGTGTCAGGAAAGTTAGCTATGTCTCTTGCTATTGAAAGTAGTGACCTCTGGATGCCTGGGTGGCTCAGTGGTTGAGCATTTGCCTTTGACTCAGGTCATGATCCCAGGGTCCTGGGATTGAGTCCCACATCGGACTCTCCGCAGGGAGCCTGCTTCTTCCTCTGCCTGTGTCTCTGCCTCTCTCTGTGTGTTACTCATGAATAATTTTTTTTTTAAAGCAGTACCCTACTGAAGAGGAGGTTCTGTAGTGACCTTCAGTTCAGTGGCCCCTCTTTTTCAGAATCTGGCACTTCAAGTGTGTCTGAAATGTGAGCTGTATGTGCCCTCCTATGGTGACTAAGCCACTTTACTTTGAGTCCTTTCATCTGCAATGAGAGAGTCTCACCTGAGGCCAAGATCCTATATTGCCAGAAATCCCCAGGGTGACAGCTCTGCTGCTGTCTCTGAGCCATACAAATAGCAAGCATCCTGCCTTCCTCCTTTAATTCAGGATACTTGGAGCAGCAGGTCCAGTCCAGTAGGTGTCTGTAGTTACAGAAACCTGTAGAACAGAAACCTTCACAGAAAAGCTTGTTTCTACTAAAAGACCTGGAGATGTCAACCGGAACAGGGAAAGCATGAAGACCTTGGCCACATGAGAACATCTATAACATGAACATCACCAAATATTTCCACTACTACAAACATGTCAGGAAGCAAAAGCAAAAGAAAACCTATGAATTTCATTAACATGAATTCAACATGAGGGGAGAGTTGCAAGCTTTTATTAGTTTATTTGAGAGAAAGAGAAATAAAGCACAAGCAAATGAGGGGCACAGAGAGAGAGAGAGAGACAGAGACAGAGACAGAGAGAGAGAGAGAGAGAGAGAATATCCAGCAGATTCCTCACTGAGCACAGAGCCTGGCACAGCCCTTGATCCCAGGTTCTTAAGATCATAATCTGAGCTGAAGTCAGATGCTTAATCAACTGAGTCAACCAGGCACCCTTCAACACAGATTTTTATTAAGGACATGTTTCATGCAGGTGAGATTCCTTCATTTTTTTATTTATTTATTTTTTTCCTTCATTTTTTTAAAGATTTTATTTATTTATTAATGAGAGACACAGAGAGAGACAGAGACAGAGACACAGACAGGAGAAGCAGGCTCCCTGCAGGAAGGCTGATGTGGAACTCGATACTGGGACTCCAGGATCACACCCTGGGCTGAAGGCAGGTCACTGAGCCACCCAGGGATCCCCACAAGTGAGACTCCTTGCTAAGGATACAAATAATAAAAAGACATAGACTTTGCTTCAAAATCATAAAAATTAGAGGGATAAAGAGACCTATGAGGGGCAATAAGGGCTGAGGGGCAGGAATAGAATTGCCAAAGTTCAAATAAAGGTGGTGGAAATTCTTATAATGTAAACTGATTCAACTTGTGAAACAGGGAGGGCTCACTGGAGGAAGTGACATCTGATGCCTGTGACTCATGGAGGCTGCTGGGACTTCATTTTACATTGAGTTACATTTTGAGATTTAAGTTCCAGAACCATGTTAGAACAACAAACCACGCTAAATCACACTGCGCTTACATTGAGAACTGGTCAATAAGCGGAATTGAAAGAAATTTACATGCAGAGTTACCAGGACATGACCAATGAGCTGGGTTTAGGTAAATCCCGGGGCCTGGGCTGCTGAGATCTCTCTCCAGAAGGAAGTCCGTGCACTGAGGTCTCAAGTGTGTTTTCCTGGAGGAACAAGGAGGAGGCCCCCTGCAGCAGGTGGAGGGGAGGATGCAGGGGGGAAAGGCATGGCCGCAGGAGGGCTGAGGACACACTGAAAGGTGGGGAGACATGTGGGAAAGAGCAGGAAGGGGGCTCCAGAGACTCACCAGCGCTTCCAGAGCCACCACGCCAGGCCTGCCAGGAGCACCAGAGGCACGATCACCACCAAGAAGACCAAATCCAAGGAGGGGGGCTGCTCTGTGGGGTTGGGCACAGAGGGTGTCATTTCCCGTCCACCCCGGGTTGAGCTGTACCTCCCAGGACCTCTCCGCCCCATCACCCTCTCCCTGACCAACCACCCATCCTCCTTTTACTTGTCCCATCCCTCCTCAGAGATGGGCCTTTTTTTCTTTAATGTCTTTTTATTATTATTATTATTATTATTATTATTATTTTTATTGGTGTTCAATTTGCCAACATATAGAATAGCACAACACCCAGTGCTCATCCAATCAAGTGCCCCCCTCAGTGCCCGTCACCCAGTCACCCCCACCCCCCCACCTCCCCTTCCACCACCCCTAGTTCGTTTCCCAGAGTTAGTCTCTCATGTTCTGTCTCCCTTTTTGATATTTCCCACTCATTTTTTTCTCCTTTCCCCTTTATTCACTTTCGCTATTTTTTATATTCCCCAAGTGAATGAGACCATATAATGTTTGTCCTCCTTCGATTGACTTACTTCACTCAGCACAATACCCTTCAGTTCCATCCACGTCAAAACAAATGGTGGGTATTTGTCATTTCTAATGGCTGAGGAATATCCCATTGTATACACAGACCATAGCTTCTTTATCCATCATCTTTCGATGGACACCGAGGCTCCTTCCACAGTTGGGCTATTGTGGCCATTGCTGCTAGAAACATCAGGGTGCAGGTGTCCTGGTGTTTCCCTGCGTCTGTATCTTTGGGGTAAATCCCCAGCAGGGCAATTGCTGGGTCGTAAGGCAGGTCTATTTTTAACTCTTTGAGGAACCTCCACACAGTTTTCCAGAGTGGCTGCACCAGTTCACATTCCCATGAACAGTGTAGGAGGGATCCCCTTTCTCCACATCCTCTCCAACATTTGTAGTTTCCTGCCTTGTTAATTTTCCCCATTCTCACTGGTGTGAGGTGGTATCTCATTGTGGTTTTGATTTGTATTTCCCTGATGGCAAGTGATGCGGAGCATTTTCTCATGTGCTTGTTGGTCATGTCTATGTCTTCCTCTGTGAGATTTCTCTTCATGTCTTTTGCCCATTTCATGACTGGATTGTTTGTTTCTCTGCTCTTCAGTTTAATAAGTTCTTTATAGATCTTGGACACTAGCCCTTTATCTGATACATCATTTGCAAATATCTTCTTCCATTCTGTAGGTTGTCTTTGAGTTTTGTTGATGGTATCTTTTGCTGTGCAGAAGCTTCTTATCTTGATGAAGTCCCAATAGTTCATTTTTGCTTTTGTTTCTCTTGCCTTCATGGATGTATCTTGCAAGAAGTTACTGTGGCCGAATTCAAAAAGGGTGTTGCCTGTGTTCTCCTCTAGGATTTTGATGGGATCTTGTCTCACATTTAGATCTTTCATCCATTTTGAGTTTATCTTTGTGTATGGTGAAAGAGAGTGGTCTAGTTTCATTCTTCTGCATGTGGATGTCCAATTTTCCCAGCACCATTTATTGAAGAGACTGTCTTTCTTCCAGTGGATAGTCTTTCCTCCTTTATCGAATATTAGTTGACCATAAAGTTCAGGGTCCACTTCTGGGTTCTCTATTCTGTTCCACTGATCTATGTGTCTGTTTTTGTGCCAGTACCACACTGTCTTGATGACCACAGCTTTGTAGTACAACCTGAAATCTGGCATTGTGATGCCCCCAGCTATGGTTTTCGTTTTTAAAATTCCCCTGGCTATTCGGGGTCTTTTCTGATTCCACACAAATCTTAAAATAATTTGTTCTAACTCTCTGAAGAAAATCCATGGTATTTTGATAGAGATTGCATTAAACGTGTCAATTGCCCTGGGTAACATTGACATTTTCACAATATTAATTCTGCCAATCCATGAGCATGGAATATTTTTCCATCTCTTTGTGTCTTCCTCAATTTCTTTCAGAAGTGTTCTGTAGTTTTTAGGGTATAGATCCATTACCTCTTTGGTTAGGTTTATTCCTAGGTATCTTATGCTTTTGGGTGCAATTGTAAATGGGATTGACTCCTTCCTTTCTCTTTCTTCAGTCTCATTGTTAGTGTATAGAAATGCCACTGATTTCTGGGCATTGATTTTGTATCCTGCCACACTGCTGAATTGCTGGATGAGTTCTAGCAATCTTGGGGAGGAGTCTTTTGAGTTTTCTATGTACAGTATCATGTCATCTGAGAAGAAGAGAGTTTGACTTCTTCTTTGCCAATTTGAATGCCATCACTTTGGATAGACACACCTTTCCACCTCTAGAACTGTCACCATCATCCTCTCTCTCTCATGGCTCTTTCTTACCCTGAATTTGAGGGCATGGTGCAGATTTCTGAGTGTAGAATGCAGAATACTTGGAGGGAGGGAGCAGGACTGACCTTGTAGCTGGAGTTTCACCTTCCCTGCTTCAGAGAGACTCAGCAGGAACCCAGGGCAAGTGTCATAGAGGAGTGTGTGTACTAATTTGTGAATGATATAGAACTGAGTCAATTGTTTGCAGACCTGTTGAGCCCTACTTCCTCCATTTGGAGATGGGATCATGACATGTTCTAGAAGCTCAGGAAATCTGATCCTTGGTAAACAATCTGGGCAAAGCCTACTGATGGTTCCCCAACATATAGCTCACAGCTTCTGCCATTGTACTTGGAAGGGATCTGGGCAAGAAAGACAGTGTTACAGAACAGGGAGGGTGAAGGGGATGAAATGAGATGAGCAGAAGCCATGGATGGTGGAAGCAGAGGGAGAAATTCAGGGAATTGGAGGGAATGGAGCAAATTTGGTTTGAGGGGAGACTCAGACAAAATGGTGGTTGCTGGAGGTGAAGGAAGAGTTGAATACTTGAGGAAAGAATGTTGAAAGAGGGGCATGAAGGGTGTGGACAGAGAATAGGAAAGGGCTCAGTGGGAGAGCTACGTGAGAAATAATCTAGGGTGAAGGTAGAGCAGTGGGGCATAGGGTCACATAGACAGACATTGATGATGGGACACAATGGGGAGAAAAGCAGTGTCAAGGAGTCAGTCACAGAGTGAGGACCAGAGGTGCCTGGTTGGAGGCCAGGGAAACGGGTGGTCATAGGAGAACTAGTGGGACAGGAGAGCCCAGCCTGTGGTCAATGAGAGGAGTGGGATGGAGCAGAAGATGTGAAGCTTTTCAGGAATCAGGGTCTGGCTCCACGCTCTGCCCATAGTGGTGTGATTCAGCTTCATGATGAGGTTAAGAAGCCAGTGGAGGCTCTTTCCTTGATGAGGAAGGATCCAAGGACACACACAGACCTGCCTCTTCTATCCCACCCTCGAGGGTGGTGAATTCACATTCAAGCTGCCCATCACTGACACTGTCATGAATTATCTGAAGAAATCTCATGGAGTTTGTATGGAGTATCCTTTCCAGCTCTGTGAGCTGCTCCTTGCTGAAGTGACCAGTGGACCAAGGCCACATGAAAATGGAAGCACCATTCTTGCTATCCCAGAATGAGTCTGAACTTCACCAAGCCAAGAAGAGCCCAGATCTTGCGTCCAGCAATGGTTATAAAAGGATGAGGTCAGGATGATTTGGAAGGAGATTGGCTCTTGGAAGTCTGTGGGAAAAGAATAGATTCACTTTGGAAGAGGAGGACAATGGGAAAGAGAAAATGGAGAACAAGGTGCCGGGGATGGAAACCAAAATATGGGGAGCAGGGAAGCCATAGTTGTCTCAGGAGACACGTGCTGCCCAAGAGCCTGAGCCTCGTACCCATCTTTCAGGAGAGCACAGGGCCCTGGGGCCCAAGTTGCTAAGGAAGGAACCAGGCTGACACTCCCATCCCTTGGTAAATGGTAGCACCCACTCCACCAGGGTACACAGGCACATGAATACACAAATACACACACACAATATATATGCACATTTACACTATCCCACACAAACATACCTGCAGATACTCATGTGCACTCTAACAAAAATAAGCTTGCTTGAAACAATATTTCTAAAGTGATGACTCTTGCTCATGTTTGCCCTTCATAATCTTGACTTGCTGGTTGGCCTCAAGTGTTTCTCCCCCCCTCATGACCACATAACAGAGGGCCTGGCAAGTGGTAGGTGCTCAATGATTATTTATGAATAATTGAATAATTCGGTTCTGAGATCCAGTTACTATGGAGATGTTCAACACAAAAATGTTTTAACCATCATAAAGTATTAGCTATAATTCTACTTGATGAAATGACAATCTTACCCATTTTTTCTTGAGAATAAAGCCATATGCTAATAACTATGAAATTTAAATAGAGTCCAGCTGTAAATCTCCTATTGTTTATCATTCAATACCACGAGAATTTGAGGCAACTGAAGTTAGTAGAATGTTCTAAAATCATGTATCCAGATTCCCTTCTTACTCTTCCTGGTTTAATGTTCCATGCTTCTTTTATCATGAGCTGACCTCTGCTGGACATGCTAACCTTCCTTTTTCATGATGGTCTTAAGTGTTTTATGACACTTCAATATTTGTTTGTGCTTTACATCACCTGGATAAATGTGTTTGGCTATTTTACTTGTTATTTCTTGGCTAACAAGTAAACAGAAGTAATCTCAGGTTAATGTTAGACAGATAATATTTTTTGGAAAGTTGATTGGAATATAGAAAGAGTGCACTCCCATCGTCAAAATTTTGAAAAGCTGAATGATCAAAAATCCTGTCTGTTGACAAGAGCCAAAGGATCAGGGCAACTTGTTAACCCAAAATCTGGGGAAAGGCAGTCACCTCCAAAGAAATAGGGGATGCAATCCTTGGCTTGCTTGGGACAGATGCAAGATGCTCTATAGGTCAGAAAGAATAAACCTGCTGAAATTGTTAACAAATGACTGAAGGCTAGCCTGAGTACCAGGAGCCCTGAGAACGACAGACTAAAAATTCTCTGTATCTCTAGTCTTCTTTCTATCAACCTCACCAAGGACTCTTGACTGGTTGGTATCCAGGATACAGACCAGGAACTGCTGGTCTGGGAACTGCTTTTTCCTGGTACAAGTCTAAGGCCTGAGAGCAGGTGTTCTCTGAGAAGGGCAGGAAGACCACTATCTCCCAACAGAAAGAAGACTTAACCAAAAGTGGAAAGGACAGGGAGCCCCACTGCCTCAGGGCACAGGTGTAACCACAGTGCAGCTGGAGGGGGAGGGACAGTGAGGGAGGGACTGTCCCTCCCCCTGTCCCAAACTAAGAGGTTCAGTCTACTGAGGTAAACACAGGAAACCTTAGGAGGCCCAATCCCAAAACTGAAAAACAAAGCACCTGGCTGAGGATCAGACTGGACCAGAACAGAGCTGGTACCCCATTCTCTGTCCCAAGCAGGCTAGCCAGCAGGTTACCACGAGCTGCTCTACTGGTCAAGGGGCAAGTGGATGAAGATGTCAAGGAGAAAGAACTTGCTCTTTGCCTTTCACAGTCCTTCTTGCTAGACTACAATCAGATTGACATGAGACAGATTAACAGGAGAAAATTAAATTCAATTGCATTTGTACAGAGAATCCATACAGAAATGGAATTCCAGAGACAATAAGTCAACATGAAGCTTCTGTGAGCTCAGGAGAGTCATAGAGGCCTGAGGATACAAAGGGGAGGAAGACCATTAGTAGAAGGTGAGAGGAGAGGTTTGGAAGACAAAGCTGCTCTATTATGCAGATAAGTTTCTTAGGTAAAGAGGAATATTTGTTAATAACTCCCTTCCTGATATTGGCATGCAAGTGAAGGGGAGGTCAAGACTTTTCTTTAATATGCTGGGTTTTTATTGCTTTTAACTCAAAATAACCTTTATGTCAATGTGGCCCATTTTGGGATGGCCTGCTGTTGGTCCCTATAAAGATCAATCATGGGTGCCTGGGTGGCTCAGTCAGTGAAGTGTCTGCCTTTGGCTCAGGTCATGATCCCCGGGTCCTGGTATCCAGTCCTGCGTCTGGGTTCATGCTCACCGGGGAGCTTCTCCTTCTGCCCCTCTCACTTGCTCCTATGCTTTCTCTCTCTTTCAAATAAATAAATAAAATCTTTTAAAAAAAATCAACCTGAGGCAGAACCCAAATGTAATACTCACAGTTGATAAGTATCAAACCCTCATGCAAACAGCTCAACCCTACAAAGAAAGTAATGGAAGAGAAATATGAGGACTGTGGAAACAATCAGCACAAACCCAGGTACCTCGACTAGAGGGACTGATCCCCCCTACACAACACTTAGCAAAAGAACAGGAAGACACATTGCCATGCCAAAAAAAAAAAATATCGTATGTACCTCAGTGTCTTATTCTCCTGAGATGTCTGCATTTTGATCAAAAATTATTAAACACATGCAAATAAAAGCAGGGGGGTGGTGCCCCCAGGCACCTAAGAGAGTCTGCATTTGCCATTTGAGCCCTTGTGCCCGAGGAAGAGTGACATTTTGCACATTAAATGAGCAAAAGCCACAGCAACAAGAACAAGAAGCACTATGACAAGTTGAACAGTAAAGACTTCAAAGAAAGCAAAAGTTTGATATTGGAAGGCCTTTAAAAGCAACTCCCCCCACCATCACTCTTTAACTATGAGGACTCACAAATGCTTTTTTATGCTCAAGGCTGAATATTGTGAGTGTCCAGTGCTTACACTCTTGAGGTTGGTGTGGGATAGTGGGAGTGGGTGGATGGGTTTGGGAAGGAAGGAGAAGGAAGAGTGATAATGAAATGAGGAGTGCAGCTCTGACAACAAAGTGTCTGGAACTGGCCAGGGATACCAAAGGGCATAACAGATGCAAGAGAAGGACCCAGAAGACAGAGTATAAACAAGCAGAATTAGAGGTCTCTAGAAAAAAAAAAAAGGCAAATATAGCTTTTCTGGCATAGGAAAAGTCATTTTCAGCCACTAGCCAGCCAGTGAAAGAAGGTAAGAAGAGCCACCATCAAGTCAGGAGATAGCCCAGGAGATAACCTCACATCACACTAAATCAGTGGGGAAACTCCCAGGGCTGGTTCAAAAATGAGGGCTGACCTGGCACACACTCTTGAGTCATCTCTGCAGGGCCTAAACCTATTGGGGCACCCAGATGCTGGCCCTACTGCAGCCAGAGAATTGGTGATGCCCGCTCCCGTGGATCTCGTGACTGACCTGACCACTGTCACCTTCAGATGATTTTTCCCCAGTTCCATGCTGAATTCCCCACTGGGCAAGCCCCTGCTTGAGAATGTATGCATTCCCTTACTTAAAACTTCCTCAATTTTGTTGTCTGCAGAGACACTGCTTTGGGAACGATCCCCTTGTTCTCCTTGTTTGTTGCAAGTAGAGCCCTTCCTTGTCTTACTCTTCGGCTTGCTGTGTCTCTTGGCTCGATGCTCACCAAGAGGTAAGGGCAGCTTCCGGTAATGAAAGGAAGAGAATGAGAAGGAAGAAGAAGAAGAAGATTGGAAATTGAAGTGGCCTAGAGCTCGGCTACTGTGGGCAGAGAGGACTCCAATCAGGGGTGCAGGAAGCAGCTGGTACATGAGTCATGGTTCCCCTGAGGATCTACAGCTTTCTCAGCATAGAGGTCAAGGGCAGGCTGCCCTAGGATGGGCCACCTCGGCATGAATAGTATTGTGAGTTAAAAAAAAAGCAAAATCAAGCAAATTCATGAAAAGTGCTTTGTCTCTCTCTCAACTGTCTAAATTTTCATTGGAAAGCAGAGACTGTACCGGGACGGGAGCTACCAGCAGAGATTCCTCTTTACCTAAGAAACGTATCCACACAAGAGAGCACCTTTGTTTTCCAACGTGTCCCCCTCACCTTCCCACTAGTGGTCTTCCTCCCCTTTCTATCCTCAGCCCCCAGGACTCTCCTGAGCTCACGTAACTGCATGTTGCTTCACCATCTTTGGAATTCCATGTCCGTGTGGCTTCCCTGGATATACAATTAAATTTGATTTTATTCCGTTAATCTGTCCCGTGTCAGTTTGATTCTTAGTCCAGCTAGAAGACTCATGCAGTGAAGAGGAAATTCTTCCTCCCAACACCAGCCAGCTCCACTCCTGCAGGTATTCTCGGGTAGGTTGGAGAGGTCAAATTCTGAGGGAAGAGATAGGAGAGGAGCTTCTCAAGAGAGAGCCGACTGTGGAGGAGAAGGGCTGGCTGTCAGGTCACCGACAACCGTGTACTCCCTGGACACAGGAATCCCCCCATGGAGAACTCTGGAAGGTGATTGGAGGTGAGCTGGTGGGGTGTTCAAACCTCCCCTGGGGAGCAAGGCATCTTCCATTTCCCCTGATCACCCTGGACCCTCCTACTGACTCATTTGTGCTCAGGCCTTGAGCACACTCGAGTTTCTCTAACAGCCCTTGCTGGGTGCCCCCCAAACACCATCACAGCCCTTGAATTCCTCCTTCTTCAGGACACAGACATGATCCACCTCCCCAGGAAGCCCTTTGAGTGCCCCTCAAACAAAAGAAACCTCAACTTCTCAGCTGGAGGAGTTCACTAATAACCATGTGCCTTTACTGAGCTTCTCCTTCCCCCCACACTCTCCGTCCAGTGTGTCTCCTGTCCGTCTGACCTCCAGCACCTCTGTCTGCATCTGCTCTGGGTGCTCCTCACCTCTCCCATCACATCCCTTTTACTAAAAGAGCTTTGGACTGAGTGTCAAGAAAACTCCTGGCTGGGATAGCCACTGGACACAGTGAATTGGAGAAAAAGTATTGGCATCTGGTCTCAGTTTCCTCATCTACAACATGACAGGATTGAAGGAACTGAATATTTTCTAGCACCATTCGGCACTCCGGCACTCTACATGTCGTCCTGTGTCCCTGTCTCCTCCCACACACATGTTCTGCTCCTCCCCACTCTGCTCTGCAGCCAGGTCCCCATGGCGTTCAACTCAGCTCCCGGGTCATCCCCTCCATCTCCTCCTACTCCCCATCCATTCAATACAACCTCTTCCTTCCTTCCAGACTTACTTTCAAACCTAAAGCACTGTTCTCTCACGTGACCCTTGGGATCCTGTGAGCAGATATACAGAATAGATATGGATTCTATTCCTGGCAAGACAGCATGCTCCATAACTTGAAGAGATACATAATACAAACACCCAGAAATGCAAGATTAAAAAAAAAAAAAAAGGCTTTAGTTCTTTTTGAAAGCAGAGCTCCATTCATTATGAAGTAAGGGAAACCCACAGAGAATGACACAGAAGAAATGGGAACCCGGCATGGCAAACAGGGCACGTGAGCATACACGGCACTGCGTGGGTCCCCTGGGGGCTGGCTGTTCTGGTCTCCCTGCTTGGATCAGGAGACAAGGCCTGAGACCAATCAAACTGGTGAAAGTTGCCATGAGAGTTTCTGCTGTGACCTCTCAGTGACAGGAAGGACCAGAAGAAACCCACCCCGATGTAAAGAAGAGGAAGTTTGTCCATCTGTGTATTCCCTGAGTGTTGGCTTCCTTATTTGCTTGTTCCTCATTCTAAGAATCACTAATCACAAGAGGGACATTGTGGTTCACAAATATTCTATGCGTGTGACCCTGAAGTACACGATCCAATAAATTAAAATAATGGACGATTCCAAGTTTGCAACACCCTTGTGACCCTTGGTGAATTTTTTTTTTTGTTTAATTTTTTATTTTTATTTATTTATGATAGGTCACACAGAGAGAGAGAGAGAGAGGCAGAGACACAGGCAGAGGGAGAAGCAGGCTCCATGCACCGGGAGCCCGACGTGGGATTCGATCCCGGGTCTCCAGGATCGCGCCCCGGGCCAAAGGCAGGCGCCCAACCGCTGCGCCACCCAGGGATCCCTAATGCAAAATTAATCTCAAGAGAACCACCCTCGACACAAGCTGAAAGGATTCCACACACATTAAGCCTTTCCCAGTATGAGACCACAATCCTGAATTAGCACAGAGAGAAATAATTCATCATGAAGTTAAGTCGGCAGACAAATAACACATTAGATCCCTCAAGAAATCATACATACCAGAAATTATATTTTTCTAAAGATTTTATTTATTTATTCATGAGAGAGAGAGAGAGAGAGGCAGAGACACAGGCAGAGGGAGAAGCAGGCTCCATGCAGGGAGCCCGACGTGGGACTCGATCCGGGGACTCCAGGATCACGTCCTGGGCTGAAGGTGGCGCTAAACTGCTGAGCCACCTGGGCTGCCTAGAAATTATATTTTAAAAGCATAAAGATATAAAAAGAAATAATACCAGGAAAGAAATACACATTATCAAAAAATACCAGATTTTTTTATTTTTTATTTTTTGTTTTCATCCCAACAAGTTTTTATTTTTTTTTACATTTTTTATTTGAATTCAATTTGCCAACATATAGTGTAACACCCAGTGCTCATCCCGTCAAGTGCCCCCCCCCGTAGTGCCCGTCACCCAGTTACCCCATCCCTTCACTTGCATCCCCTTCTGCAACCCTTTGTTTTCCAGAGTTAGGAGTCTCCCATGTTCTGTCTCCCTCTCTAATTGTTCCCACTCATTTTCTCTCCTTTTCCTTTTAATGCCTTTCAGTATTTCTTATATTCCCCAAATGAATGAGACCATATAATGTTTGTCCTTCTCCAACTGACTTATTTCGCTTACCATCCTACCCTCCAGTTCCATCCACCTTGAAGCAAATGGTGGGTATTTGTCATTTCTAATGGCTGAGGAATATTCCATTGTATACATAAACCACATCTTCTTTATCCATTCATCTTTCGATGGACACCGAGGCTCCTTCCACAGTTTGGCTATTGTGGACATTGCTGCTATAAACATCGGGGTGCAGGTGTCCCGGCGTTTCATTGCATCTGAATCTTTGGGGTAAATCCCCAGCAGGGCAATTGCTGGGTCATAGGGCAGGTCTATTTTTAACTCTTTGAGGAGCCTCCACACAGTTTTCCAGAGTGGCTGCACCAGTTCACATTCCCACCAACAGTGCAGAGGGTTCCTCTTTCTCCGCATCCTCTCCAACATTTGTGGTTTTCTGCCTTGTTAATTTTCCCCATTCTCACTGGTGTGAGGTGGTATCTCATTGTGGTTTTGATTTGTATTTCCCTGATGGCAAGTGATGCAGAGCATCTTCTCATGTGCTTGTTGGCCATGTCTATGTCTTCCTCTGTGAGATTTCTGTTCATGTCTTTTGCCCATTTCATGACTGGATTGTTTGTTTCTTTGCTGTTGAGTTTAATAAGTTCTTTATAGATCTTGGACACTAGCCCTTTATCTGATACGTCATTTGCAAATATCTTCTCCCATCTGTAGGCTGTCTTGCAGTTTTATTGACTGTTTCTTTTGCTGTGCAGAAGCTTTTTATCTTAAGTCCCAATAGTTCATTTTTGCTTTTGTTTCCCTTGCCTTCAGACAGATTTTTTTTAAAGCAAATTAACCTTCTAGGAATAAAACCTCTAACCACTGTAATTAAAAACTCAGTGGGTGCAGTAGGTAACAAAAGAGATGGACTGATTGCATTTAATATTGGTTTTTTTTGGGGGGGAGGGGGCAGGACTCTTGTTATCAGATAGAAAGTATGTGAAGATACTCTTTGCTGTATGTTTACTCAAATTTCTACTTAAAAGTATCTTCTACAAAAACTATCATTTTTTAAAGATTTTATGTTTATTCATGAGAGACACACAGAGAGAGGCAGAGACCCAGGCAGAAGGAGAAGCAGGCTCTCTGCGGGGAGCCCGATGTGGGTCTTGACCCCAGGACCCTGAGGTCATGAACTGAGACAAAGGCAGAGGCTCAAACACCGAGTCATCAGTTGCCCCTACAAAAATTATCTTAAGAAGACTTTAATTTTCCATAAAAAGATCTGAAAATGCTACCTAAGGATTTAATATTATCCTTCAAGGACTGCTCTATGTTTGCTTACTTTTCCTCTTGCTTAATGCCTAACTTTTTAAAATAAAACTTTGTGTTAGTCTATTGGGGCTGGATGAAAAAGTACCGTAGACAGGGGGGCTCAAACAAGTATTTCTAACATTTCTAGAGACCAGGAGTCCAGGACCAAGGTGTCGGCAGGTTTGGTTCCATCTGAGCCCTCTCTCTCAGGCTTGTAGACAGATGGCCTCCTTATCC
The DNA here is from genome assembly GCF_048164855.1 of Canis lupus baileyi. NCBI lineage: Eukaryota > Metazoa > Chordata > Mammalia > Carnivora > Canidae > Canis > Canis lupus. The sequence goes on along the minus strand of NC_132875.1, from coordinate 443,442 downwards.
CTGTGTCCTCACATCACATTTCCTCAGGGCACCCCTGGAGTCCCTCTATGTCCAAATTTCCTCTTTTAAGGACACTATCCAGGGTAGACCGGCCCCCCCCCCCACCCCCATGGCCTCATTTTGATTACTCTTTAAAGACCCTATCTCCAGATGCAGTATCATCCTGAGACACTAGAGATAGGGCTTCAACATGCAAATACAGGGAGACACAGCGCAGCCCATGACCCTGGATATTTCACTTTTCAAAATGTTCTTCACTTTCAAATGTGATTTATTAAATTTTATTTCTTTATTTGAGAGAATGAGAGAGAACAGGGTGGAGAGGGAGAGAGAATCCGAAGCTCAGCAATGAGCCTGATGCGGTGCACAAACCAATGACTGTAAGATCATGACCTGAGCCAAAACCGAGACTCGGTCACTCAACTGACTGAGCCCCCCAGGCACCCCAATAATGTGTGTTTTTTTTTTAAAAAAAACAAGGTTGTCATTGATTTCTAGACTGCAGAGACTATTGCTCTCTTGTGAAAGTGACTTTTAACCTCCCCAAAGCCTGTAACTCTGCATTGTCTTTTTATTAATAAATTGCTGCTCTGAAAAAAAATAAATAAATAAAAAATAAATTGCTGCTCTGGTGTTTAGGATTAAATCAACATCTATGATCTAATCACTAGGGAATGCTCAGCACTGCAAGTGTGGGGAAATTCACGCCCCACAGGGCATCCTGGGCTACTAGGGGGAGGGCTCTGGCTGTATTCATAATTCCAGTTTTTCAATCGAATGCAAAAACAAACATATTTCCTCTTCTACTAGATGCACTTGAGGAAGAGGAAAAAGGAAGAGTCACTCTCATGAATATTAAGATATCTTAAAAATCTAAAATAATTACTTTATTACATTTCATTGGCAAAAGGATAGGCTTACAGAAGACAGCAACAGAACAATGAGTTCAGAAGCAGATCCATACATACAGCCAAGGTACCTGGTCCTACATATCGGTGGTGTTAGTCAAGTGACTGACATCACAAATAACATAGCGTTACCGTATTTCACACCAGGCGCAAACATCAGTTCAGGTATATTGTGCATCTAAATGTAAAAGGTTAAATAGTTCAGGTTCTCAGAGGTAAAATACTACAGTGGTTTTCAGTGATGACCCCAGACCAACAGAAACAGCATCATCTGGAAATTATAAGAAATGCAAATTTCTGGACCTCTTCCCTGACCTAAAGAATTACAAACCCAATAATTTGTGCTCTAAAATGCCTTCTGGAGGATTCCACTTATATTTGAGAACCACAGATTAAGGAGAAAATCTTGTGACCTCAGCATAGGAGTGAATAATTTATGGGATTAGATAATGATGGTTGTAAAGAAAAACATCCACAAACCGTGTGCTGTCAAAAAGAAATCCTCCTCATCCAAATGTGACTTTATGAGAGTAGAAAGTAAAGCAGAGCCTCCGGTGATATTCGCAATCACGAATCCAACAAAGTACTTGTGTACAGAAATTATAGAGGAATTCAATTCAATAAGAAAATGACTGACTCCTCCCCTAGACACACACACAAATAGCTAAAACCTAAACTGGCCCTTGACCGAAGACGGAATCCAAATGGCTAACAGGCATATGAAAATAGGTTAAGAACCATTAGTCAACAGGGAAACACGAACTAGAACAACAGTTGGATACACTACATCCCCACCAGAATGGCTTAAATTAAAAAAGTGAGCACCAAATATAAGTGAGAATGTGGGGACGATGGAAGGTGGATCACCGCGAAAAGCCGTTAACCAGTATCCATCAAATGCACAATGTGTGACCTGTGACCCAGCGATTCCAATTCCACATACGGTCCCAAGAGAAATGAAGGTTCAGGTTCACAAAAAGCTTGATAGGTTAAGACATGACGCCAGGCATTAGCGGTGGAACCCCGGGAGTTAGACCAGGAAAGGAAAGGCCAGTACAACGGGTCACAGGGAGCCCTGATCCTCTATGGTGCGCCTGAGGGTGCAAGGGGAGCACGTACCAGCCCCCCTCCCCCTACTGGCCCAGGATACCCCGTGGGGCCTGAATTACCCCCACGCTTGCATCCACTAGTGATAAGCAGCTTCTCACAGGCGTCCCAACCACATCCTGAGAAAAGCCTTAGCGCCCAAATGCAGGAGATAAGCAAGGCAGCTGCAGTTGGTTCTCAGGGCGGGGCTGAGAAGCTGTGAGGCAGGATGCAGGAGGCCCCTGAAACCTTCAGGATTTGGGGAGCAAACAAAGAAAAGAGATAATCTACACACAAAGTCAACTTCTTTCATGGGGAGCCTTCCAGGCGCCAGTCTGCTCAGTAACTCACACCCAGTGACACCTAGTGGTGAACTACACACATCCAGGGGCATCGACTTCCCAGGCTTGGGTGGTGTCTGCGGGGGGGGGGGGGGGGGGGGGGGGGGACCCCACCCCTGACACCAACCCCCAACCCCCAACCCCTAACCGCCCCCCACTCCTCTGCTGCTCAGACGCACTTGATCTGAATTCAAAACCCGGTGCCTGGTGTGCACAGTCACCTGCAGTGACATCTGTTCATTGGTTGGGACCTTATCTTAACCCAACACTTCTTAAAAGACCAGACAACTCATCGCAGTACCTTGTAAGTAAACTACGTTGATGTGGGGAGCTTTGTAGTCAGACTCTGCTGTAAGTGCAGGGTTTTATCTCACTCTGGGCTACTCCCCCCACCCCCATTTTTTCCCACAGTTGCAGTCAGCCTTAAATGAGATATCTGTGTCACCTTTGTAACCTAAACGTCCTAATTTCTCCAGCTTTGGGGAGGCATTCTACTTCAGGCTGCACATTTAAGGATTTAGGAGAAAGTATACCAAGTAACTTCCATTAGTCCAACCTAATTCCTACCTATTCTAAAGCGGCAATGAAATGATTCCTATTGTTCCCAATTTTATTTATAGCTTATTGAAAGTATATTCATTGGATTGACACTTTTTCCTATGAAACAATTATATGTGGTAAAAACTAACTGGCAACTCAAATGTTAAATTTCACTTGTAAAGGATTTATTTTTGTGAGTTTCCTTTCGTAACTGTTGTTTCTTCCAAAATGCAACGTTCCCAGATTAAACTGCACGTACCTGAATGTTGCTCTATGCGGTCTTGTTCACTACTCGATTTTCTTTTGTATTGGTTTCACCACCACGTACATTTATTTTAAAATTTAAATAAAGCAGGGGCACCCGGGTCGCGCAGTCAGTTGAGAGTCCCACTCTTGGTTTCGGCTCGGGTCACGGTCTCAGGTGGTAGTCGAGGGTCTTGGGTTGAGCCTTGAGGAGGGCTCTGCGCTCGGTGGAGAGTCTGCTTGACTCTAAACTCCTAACTTCCTAAACTCCCTTCTGAATCCTTCATTAACCAATGAATTATTTGAATTGTGCTGCTTAATTTTCAAACATTTGGGTATTTTTTTAAATTTCTTCTTACTATCTATCTCAAATTCAATTCCGTTATGATCGGAGAATACATTCCGAGGAATTCCAATTCTCTGGTATTTGCTGAGACCACTTATGGCCTCGCACAAGGTCTACAATGATACTTGTTTCATGTGCCGGGGAAAAAACATATATCCTGAATGAGCAAGGTGTAATGTTCAATAGGTGTTATACTCGAATCTTCTATGCCCTTATTGATTTTTGTTCATTTATTGTATTAATAAATACAATGTGTGTATATAAACAATAAATAAATAATAATATGAATAATAGTAATAGTATAATAATATAAATAATAATATAAATAATAATATAGATACAGTGTGTTAAAGTTTCCAATCATGATTTATCTTTTTCTCCCTGAGGATCTACCAATCTTTCCATCAAGAATTTGGAAACTCTGTTATCAGGTGCATTGACTGGACTTTTATGCCTTCTTAATGAATTGATCATAATATTATCATTATGAGGTATTTCTGTTATAGACTATTCCCAGATCTCCCTGGTCCTTCAGTTTTTCCAAGCTTATACCTGGTATCTTTTCTCTTCATCCTAAAAGACTCACAGTAGCATTTCTTAATAGGTCCACTGGCAGTAATCCTCTCAGCCCTCATTTATCAGAAAATATTTTTACTTAGTCTTTATGTTTGAAGGATAGTTTTGATGAATGTATCTAGCATTCCATAAAATTTTAAGTTGAAGGTTGTGCTTGAAGATACCATTCTTTGCCCTTCAGCTTTTATTTCTACTGGGAAGATGTCGTTCTTACGTTTGTCCTTGTACGCAGTGTCTTTTTTCATGGCTGCTTTTAGGATTTTCTCGTTCTCTTTGGATTTCAGTGTGTATGAGGACATACGCTGGTGTGGTTCCCTTGGAGTGTATCCTGCTTGGGACTGCTAGGATGTTTGAATTTTCGAGCTGATGTTCTTTCATCAGTCTTGGGGAAAATTGGGCCATTATTTCTAAAAAATAGTTTTCCTGCCTCTATCCAATGATTATAACACAAATCAAAGGTGCTGTTCAATTATTTTAACTTATCAGCCCTTTCCCCCAATGTTTTATTTCAGATCATTTCTGTGGTCCTTTATTCCACATCACTAACTCCTTCTTCCGTAGTGTTTATTCTGTTGTTAAGATCCTACACTATGCTTTTCTCACAACACTTTCTGTACATTTTTTAAAAGACTTTATTTATTTATTTATTCATGAGAGACAGAGAGAGAGAGAGAGGCAGAGACACAGGCAGAGGGAGAAGCAGGCTCCATGCAGGGAGCCCGACCTGGGACTCCATCCCAGGATTCCAGGATCATGCCCTGGGCTGAAGGCAAGTGTTAAACCGCTGAGCCACCCAGGGATTCCCTAGTTCTGTACATTTTAAAAGTTTTCTAGTAATCTATGAGATTCCCCATTTTCACACATTCTTTTTATCTTGACGTTTAAATTTCTAAATATATATTATGTGTTTTTCTTTGAAGAGAGAGGTTTATAAAGGACTATGGATGCAGTGTAAGTGAACCTCAAGTAAAGTAACCTGAAGCTAGTGGCCACAGAGCCATCACCAGCTCTAGGCCCTACTAGCCAAGTAGAGGGAGTCATTAGTGGAACCCAGGAGGAGAAAGTGATGCAGAGCCAGCCACTCTGAGGGGAGCTGTGATCCCTACCTGAGGGCCAGAGATAGCCCACGGCCGTGCCCCGAGCCAAACTTATTGCTGGTCCTAGTTTCGAACTCCTTTCCTGTTAGTTTCAACATCTCGGCTATCAGTGGATCCCTTTCTCTTGATATCTTTTTTTAATGTGTCCCATTTTCCTCTAATACCTTCCATTTGTTTTATGATGTTCTACATTGTACATAGATACCATGGGGTCTTGATAATTCAGCTCTTTTACTCCTAACTCTGGGAAACGAACTAGGGGTGGTGGAAGGGGAGGTGGGCGGGGGGTGGGGGTGACTGGGTGATGGGCACTGAGGGGGGCACTTGATGGGATGAGCACTGGGTGTTATTCTGTATGTTGGCAAATTGAACACCAATAAAAGTAAATTTATTAAAAAAATAATAATTCAGCTCTTTTGCTTTGTTTTTATTTCTAAGAACATGCAATCTCTTTCCAGTGCAGGGCTGCTGAAGTGAGGAGGTGACTGCTCCGATTGTCTTAAGTATAACATGAACGTTAGCCTAGGCAAGTGTTTAAAATTGACCTTGCCTTTCAACCGTCCTGTCCTCCCAGAGCTACAGTGCTTCTCGCCAAGTCTGATTTCTTTGGTCTCATCAATATTCAATCCTGGAGCCTGGCGGGAGTTAGACACGTTTCATCTTTTGAGACAGGGTAAAATCACAAGAAGACGTGAGACTAGACTCTTCTATTTGACGGTCCCACCCGCACTTCCCCTTTTCTCAGCACAAGGAGACTGGGAAGCTAGGGAGAATTTTTAGGTCAAGTAAATTATTGCTGCATTTGAGAGTCTCGAGACCCCAGCACCCCAGCCCGCCCCCGACATTGCTTCCTCGTCTCTCTGAACGCTGCCAAGCTTTCTTCTCCAGTGTTGCTTCCTTCCTCACGGGTAAGGTGACCTCTCTCTGAAGATCAGTCCGTTGGGCGTTTTCTTGCTTCCACATCTCTTCAATAGCTTCCTAGATAAATACCCCTTTTATAATGTCTAATTCTTACTGTTATGATGGTAACAAGGATCTTCCACCTCCTTTCCGATCCCAGTCAGAAAGCTGCTCATCGTGTTTGCAGCATATCCAAATTGCAAAGAAAAGGATAGTCTCTTTGTTGTTGTTGTTGTTGTTGTTGTTGTTGTTTTCCTACGACTGCTCTGGTTCACCTCTAGCTTCGATCTGTTTGATTAAAAGAAAGGAAAGAAAGAATACAGTCACATATAAACCTCAGCGTGGCCTCGTGGATTCCATTTTTCTGTCATGAACTTAGGAGCTCCCCTCGAGAGGATCGCAGAGCTTCCCAAGGGCTGCGGCTCCGTCGGGGGTGACGGCCAATGGTCAAAACGGTGCAGAGTCTCCGGAGAGTACTGGGTGCTGTCAGAGTCGCGGCCCGCTGTCCCCCTGTTGCTTTGAGCCACCCCGTGTTACCGTAAACCGTCATCCTGTTGCTCCCCGCTGGGGTGCCCCCCCCCAAGGCATGGTAGTTTAGCTTCCCTTAGGGAATGGAAAGCTGGCCAAGGAGCCACAGCACATCGGCGGTTCGTCGCTTCCCGTGGCGCTCTGGTGTTTGAGTCCCTCTTAGCTTCACACACGTGTGAGTCGTCATCCCCATGAAGAAAGGAAGGGGAAGTTCAGAGAAGTAAGTTGAATTCTCATGACGCTGCCGGGACCCAGCCAAGTGGACGGCAACAGACCGCGTGGCTTCGTCGGTGGCGGCCACCCAGCCACCCCCGGCCCGCCGAGCCCAGGAGGCCGCGGTCACCAGCACAGTGGCCGCCTCCCGCCCATCGCACTGGCCCTGCTCCCGGGGACACGAGGCCACACAGCTGCGCCGCCCTGTCCTCCTACAGAGAAACCACCGTCCCCTTTCCAGGCCCGGCCCTGCGCTCGGGGTGCCTACACCGGTGGCACTTCACAGGAAGCCCGCGTCCCCGCCCTCCTCGTGGGTCCCCCTTGGCACCTACCTGGGGATGTCGATCTTCTGACACAAGTCAACTTCGGTTTTGCTTCGGCCGCCGAACTCTGTGGTCGGCCTGTCCCGGCCCAGGACCCCCCGAGCCCGCACCGGTGTCTGCACGGTGCTCGCCTCGGGGAGCCCACGGCCCCCTGCACCCTTCTCTGCGGGACCGCATTCGCCTGCAGCCTCCGGCCTGCTTCCTTCGCTTTCCCAAAATAGTCTCAGGGGTGCATCTGTGGGGCGAGACGTCTACGGTTTCTTCCTGTGACGAGACCTTGTCCAAGAGCTTTCCCAAGGGCTGTTCTGAAAAATCACGTCTAGTCTCCTCCCGGCTGCCAGTCTGCGGAGAAGGCCAGCTCCTTGTACCTGCGGTCCCACGACAACTACGACGCTGGTTATTTCTTTTTATGGTTGTTACCCAATTCAGATTTGCTCTTTATGAGTTACCCGTCGAGTCTGCCCTGTTACTCTTGGAGCTCTGAGCTGCTTCTTATAAATGAGTAAGAGATGTTTCCCATTATTAACACTGTGCAAGGCCATCTGTGATTTAATATAGATATTTTCCCCAATCTGTCTCCTGCCATACAAAACTCTAATTTTTAAATTTATATTCGAATTTATATTTATAAATATATTTTATTTATATATTTAAAATAAAATGTATATTTTATTTTATTTTATTTATTTTATTTTATAGTTTACTTGTTCCTATTTTGGTAAAAAAAAAAAAAAGACTTCAAAACTTCCGTGTTTAGTATATCTGGAATTTATTTACGCTGCGAGGGAGATTTCCAATATTATGGTTTTCCTAGACGGAGAGCCAGCGCCCTCATTGATCATGCTTCTGCAGTGACAGGAACTCTCTCCTTTCCCTGCCTTCCTCTTTTACTCCTCTATACTCTGGTTTCTTTTCAGATTGCATAAATCTTTTGCCTATTTTACTCCTCTACTCAACGATTGCTCAATTTTATCACCAGAGTCCTTTCTTTTTAGCTTTTCATGATTTGATTAGATTTTCTCCGAAACACGTCTGACACAAAACATAGCCTTCATTTAAGGTATGTAACACTTGAATTCGATATGTTTGTATATTGTAATACGATTGCCATTGTACCAATAATTAGCACCTCTTTCATGTCACAAAATTAATAGCTTTTTAGTGGTTGGAATAATTAAAAGCTAGAGTCTTAGCCAGTTTGATGATTTGTATTCGCTCTACTGTAGTTAGAATCTCTGTCCAGGTTCACATCCGTCCTGTCCCCCCACACGCACCCCCACTGCCCATAACCGTATTTTGATGACACTGCCTCTGAGTTTTAACATTTAGTACCGCAGATCCCATACTCAGACCATTTTTTTTTTCACATTTTTGGCTATTTTAATACCAAGAATGTCATTTAGCTTACACATCTTGGGGATTGATATTTGATTATTTTAACTCTTTTTTTTTAAATTTTATTTATTTATTTATTTATGATAGTCACACAGAGAGAGAGAGACAGAGACACAGCCAGAGAGAGAAGCAGGCTCCATGCACCGGGAGCCCGACGTGGGATTCGATCCCGGGTCTCCAGGATCGCGCCCTGGGCCGAAGGCAGGCGCCAAACCGCTGCGCCACCTAGGGATCCTTATTTTAACTCTTCTAAACCAAGAACAGACTGTATGTTTCCATTCATTCAGAACGTGTCTTTTGCCCCTCAGAGGACTCCGTGCCTTTTCTTCATTTGGGGTCTGTACCATTTTTGTGAAATCTCTTCCTAAGAATTTTATAATTCTGTCATTTTTTTTTGAATGGACTATTTATTCCCGTTTTCAGGTCTAGTTGGTTATTGCTAATAGAGAGAATAGCTTTTTTAATAAATTTATTTTTTATTGGTGTTCAATTTGTCAACATATAGAATAACACCCAGTGCTCATCCCGTCAAGTGCCCACCTCAGTGCCCGTCACCCATTCACCCCCACTCCCCGCCCACCTCCCGAGAGAATAGCTTTGATTTGCATACACTTACCTTGTCCCCATGACAAAAATTCCCATCTAAATGCAAGTCGTTTTTTGCTCTGTCAAATACCGTTGCTTGGATTTTCTTTTTTTCTTACTGGGGTTCAATTTGCCCACATATAACACCCAGTGCTCATCCCATCAAGTGCCCCCCTCAGTGCCCGTCACCCAGTCACCCCCACCCCCCGCCCACCTCCCCTTCCACCACCCCTAGTTCGTTTCCCAGAGTTAGGAGTCTTCATGTTCTGTCTCCCTTTCTGAGATTTCCCACTCATTTTTTCTCCTTTCCTCTTTATTCCCTTTCACTATTATTTATATTCCCCAAATGAATGAGACCATATAATGTTTGTCCTTCGATTGACTTACTTCACTCAGCATCATACCCTCCAGTTCCATCCACGTCGAAGCAAATGGTGGGTATTTGTCGTTTCTAATGGCTGAGGAATATTCCATTGTGTACATAGACCACAGCTTCTTTATCCATCATCTTTCGATGGACACCGAGGCTCCTTCCACAGTTGGGCTATCGTGGCCATTGCTGCTATAAACATCGGGGTGCAGGTGTCCCGGCGTTTCACTGCATCTGTATCTTTGGGGTAAATCCCCAGCGGGGCAATTGCTGGGTCGTAGGGCAGGTCTATTTTTAACTCTTTGAGGAACCTCCACACAGTTTTCAGAGTGGCTGCACCAGCTCACATCGTCCCCTCCAAAGCTAGAACACAGCAGAGTCTCCCATACAGTCCTCCTTCTTCAAAAAAGCTGGCAAGGTTGGTGGGTTCCCCCGTGGGGCCACAGCGTGACGTCATGCCAGGCCTCTGACGTCACTGGGGTTGCCGTGGCGACCTGATGTGCTTTGACCCAGGGTCGGAGGGGCAGCCCAACGGGGCAAGAGGGTTCCCCTTTCTCCACATTGTTGCTTGGATTTTCCATGTATGAAAGGTCTTACCATCTGCAGGAAGAGTTAAGCTTAGCTCTTCTCGTCACATCTATAGAGGACACAAGGGTCCCTCTGCCTTGCCAGCTGGGTCTCGGGCTCGAGAGAAGAGGACTTCTGCTTGGTTTTCCAAAGGCCACGAGGCCAGCATCTCAACTCGGGCTCCTCACGGCTCACCCGGCCTGGCCCGGGCCTCCCAGCACATTCTCTGTGTCGAGCGCTCTTTGCCCAGCAAGAAACCGGCCCCACTTCCCGTTTCTCTTTTGCCAGCACCACGACCTTAAACGTCTGAAGTGCAGCGCAGGGCGTGCGACTCTGCACCCTCCAAAATGCACTCCCGGGAGTGGACTCTACATTTCTAAGGTGAAACTGCCCCCAGGCCAGCGCCATCCCGGAGCTGTCAGGCCTTGATGTGGCCGGCGCTGCTGAAATCTGGAATCCGAGATCAGGCCGCGGATGTGACTTCCCACTTCCCTCCATTTCAAGCTAGAGCTTGAAATTAATCTTCTCAGGAAGCTCTGACCAGGCTGCTTTCCCCCTCGGGTCCCTCTGCCCGCAGCCGCTGCGTGTCCGCACGCAAACGAGGCTTCCCTCGGAGGCCTCTTTCACACGGAGCACGTCGTAACCCACGGGGATGTCCGTGTGCATCCCGACGTCAGACACACTGTCCAGCACAGGCCCGGCGGGGGGCTCAACATTCCCTGGCTCAGGGCTGGGGGTCATCCCTGACGCGGCTGCAGACAATGCTTCGCAACCCACAGGTGGCAGGTGTACATGTTCGACTGCAGGTTGAGCGCACAGCACTTTGCTTGGCTTCCATGCTCGACCTCTAACTTCTAGGTCTGAGCCTCACTCCTCTTGGCGGGGGCGGGGGGGGGGACACAGAACCTCAGCTTTCCCCAGTCTCTGCCGCGGTTCCCGGAGTCCTGACCCGAATCCAACAACCCCCGGTGCTTGTCCCCTGAGCCACGCAGACAAGCGAGGCTCAAATGTTCGCCTCGCTTCCCGCACCGCCTCTCAGATCCGGTGTCCGTCCTGACCTTTCGGTGCCACAGTCACAAGCATGTGTCACAGCTTCCCCGCTCCACCGCCCAGGACTGCCCCCTGGTCACTCTCTCCGGGGCCTGCCGCTGCCCTGGCACACGTGTCACGGGCAGCTAGAGCCCTCACACACACCTTGCTCTGGCTTGCGAAGATCTTCCAGTCTAACCTGCCACGTCCTACACCGTCTGCCATCACTGAACCTTCGGCGACGCAACCTGGGGTTCCTGTCTCCCCGTTCTGCAACATTCTTCCCTGGGGCACACGGGAATGCACGGGCACCTTGCGTGCGTGGGTAAGAACGAAAAGTAAAATCTCAAGGAAAGGAATGAAGACATGCGTTCAAACATGAAATATTATCCAGATACATAACTTCAGAATTTTTCCAAAAAAAAAATGAGTTTGGGCCCACAAAGTTTTTCCACTTATGGTTTGTTATTTATTTATTTATTTATTTATTTATTTATTTATTTATTTATTTTTAGGGTTTTTTTTTTTTTTTTTGCTTGTGTTTTAAATGTCCCAGGCCGTCTAGGAACAGGGGTGCGCTCAAGGTGGGGAGCCCGCAGGGTCAAGACACCAGGCACAAGCCCCAGGGCTGTGCTGCACAAAGGCCAGGTGGAAGGGTCCAGCTTAGCAAAGGTGGACGTGTGTCCGCTGATAGACGTGAGGGGAAAGCCCCTCACCCCGTGAGCCAGAAGGAGGAAGATGTGGGACTCATTCCTGGATAATCCTGACTTTCCCAGGGAAATAGAAAAGACGGTCAGGTGCAGGGTGAAAAGCCAAGGGACTAAATGTAGAAGAGCCTTCTAGGGACGGTGCAGCAGGATCACAGAAGCCCTGGGGGAAGCCAGTCTGAATTGGAAACCGCAGCCGGAGGGCCCAGCCTCCCCGCGCAGCGCCCCACGGCAGCGGCCGCACTGAGCCAACGGGGCAGGGGGCGCAGAAGCCGTGGGGAGACCGTCGGGGCAGGGAGCCTGAGGAGTGGACAGTCGCACGGGAGGGTCCCCGTGGCCTCCGCAGAACAGAGGCCCATCCCGGGAGGTGGCGCTTGGAAGCCGGGGCTGTGCACGCACAGCAAACGGTACATCCCTCAAAAGCCTGTGCCCCGTCACGCCTGCCCTGCTTGGTTTATCACCGGGTCGCCTCCTAACCCCAGCATGGCCTGGCAGGGAAGCTCTGGGAGGGGAAGCCACGGCCTCACCGCGAAGCCCATCGACTCTGTGCCAGACTTAAGAGCAAGGGTCAGGTGAGGGACAGCCTCGGAGAGCGCGCCAAGGCCTCCATATGGTCACAGACGCACCACGGGCACCCACCCGAGTCCAGTTAGGAAGCAGAAACCACAGCATAAGCAAAACAGACGGGGGTTAGTAGAATCGGTAAACGTGAGAAGACGGTAACTAAGATAAAAAGAAGACCCTACGGAAAACTGCAGGGCCGGGGAAGAATGTGCAAGGAGGCACGGCTGGAAAGGTGACCCTGCCCCTCCAGGGCTAGAGCGCAGGCGTCGTCGGAGCAGGTGGAGGCCGAGAGGGCCACACGCGGCCTGCAGTCGGTGCGCACGCTGGAGCAGTTCTGCAGACACGGCAGGGGCACGAGCATAGGCCGGGCAAGGCCCTGCAGGTGGAGTGGGCTCCCGGACGGACCGACGGACAACGTGCCAGTGATCCTTGGGGGCGCCGGTGTCGTGCAGACAGGGCATGGGAAGGTTATGGCCCGGCTGAGGGCACAGGGCCGTGTCCAGGTGCTCTGGGCAGGTGGCAGGGCCCGGCAGGGTGGGCACCTGCGCACCCACTGTGCGCTCCCAGCCCGGGGGGGCGGAGGGGCCTGGCAAGGTGGGCACCCGTACACCCACTGAGTGCTCCAGGTGGGAGGATGGCCTGGCAGGGTGGGCATCCGTGTACCTACTGTGCATTCCAGGTGAGAGGGGCCTGGCAGGGTGGGCACCCACTCTCAGACCCACTGCGCTGGCCGGGACCTGGGGCAGCCCCTCCCTCCCTCGGGCAGGGCCCCCCCACCCCCACCGATCTCAGAAGGGACTGGAACGTGCGGCCTGAGTGTGCACCGGCCACCGGGAGGGTCCACAGCCTCCACCGCGGGAGGAGGATGAGCCAACTGGGCGCCTGGGTCAGGTGGTATCAGGGACGGTAACAGGGCGAGGGGGGGTGGTCCTTGTTTTAGTTTAAAGATTTTATTTATTCACGAGAGACAGAGGCCGAGACGCAGGCAGACGGAGAAGCAGGCTCCATGCAGGGAGCCCGATGTGGGACTCGATCCCAGGGCCCCGGGGTCACGCCCTGGGCTGAAGGCAGGCGCCGGCCCACGGGGCCCCCAGGCGCCCCCAGGTCCCTGCTGTGAAGGTGTTACACACCACACGCTGGTCCGCATTTGCTCCCCACCCCCGGGAGGTCACCTGTCGTCTCCCGCCGGGTGCTGTGCCCAGATGCCAGGAAGGGGTGGCTTATACCCCGTTCTGCAGGCTGGGGGTCCAAGGCCGGGCGCCTGAGTCAGGATCCTGCTTCCACTTGACACAGGAGGACCCTGCAGCCAAGGCCCTTGCTGGTTCGCCTCCAGCCTCCCCTTCCAGGAAGCCCCCCCCCCCCCCCCCCCGACTAAGCCCAGGCCCGGGGCCCCACTAGCCGTCGGAGGAATCCGTGGCACCGCGTTCCCCAAAGCCAAGGCGCCGCGTCTGAATGTCAGAACCCCCCAAAGGCCTGTTCAGACACACGTTCCGGGGGCCCCGCTCCCGTCCCTCACTTAGTAGGGCCGAGACGGGGTCCCGGTCAGGAGAAGGCAGCTGGGAACCAGGGCCCTGGGAGCCGGGAGGTCCTCGCCCACATCCAAGGCTCCACCTGCGGGCCCAGCGTACAAGAGGCCGAATATCCTAATTCTCTCCAGCAAACACTCTCCAAAGTTTAGCCCCACTTCCCGGAGACACTCGAGGGTCCCCAACTGGGCGGGACCAGCGCAGCCGGCCCAAGCTGACTCCTTCAGGACTCCCTTCCTCCAATCTCAACAAAGTGGCCGTTTGGAAAAAACCGCCCCACCCAGAGTAACTTCGTTTTGTTCTGTTTTTTCCTAACCCGCTCCCATTTCCCCTTCGCAAATCAGTTACAGCAAATAAACCCTGAGACACCCCCGTTTCCCACAGCCTTTCTCTGAAAGAGGAACATGTCCCCCTTGTTAAAGCCGGATTCGCAGAAGCAGCTGTGCCCCCGAACTACCAACCTGTCATTCAGGACCAGCTCTTTTCCAAAAGAGACCCGAACTCTGAGCCCGCCCGCGGCCATCCGGGAGCCGCCCAGGGGAACGCGGCGCGGGGCACACGTCTTGGAAGAGCTCGAGTGCGCGTGTTAACGGGCTCGCGCGAGAACCTAGCCATCGGCTCCCCTGGAAAACGTAGGCTCTTCCTCTATTCATGCGCCCCTTCCTCTCCGACTTCCTGGGGCGCGAGCACTTCCCAGATCGCGGCCGAGGGCGCCACCCGACACTGACGGCCGCACACGGCCTTGCGCGGCGTTCCCTGCGTGCCCCCGGACCTTTGCACGCCCTGGTTTACAGAACCCCTTGCGGCTTATAAACTCGCAGTTTACTGAGAAAGAGCTTTGACCTTAGACTGTTAAAGGGCCGTGATGCGAGCTGCCCTGTGAGTGTCCTGTGTCCCCGAGGCAGCCTTTCTTCACCCTCAGCCGCTGCGCCCACGTCCTGGGCCCTTGGGGTCCTGAGTCCCACACGGGCAGGTGCGGCGAGCACAGTCACAAGATGTCTTGATAGGAGCTGAGAAGGTGTAGGGGGGAGAAGGCATTAAGGGGGGCGCAGGGGGCGAGGCAACGGAGAGAGGCTGAGGGAAGGGGGGTCAGGAAGGGGACACCTACCGGCGCGCCCTGCACCAGGCGGCTGAGCATCCAAGGCACCCGATCACCAGGAGGGACCCCAGCACGGCCACGGCGACCAGCCACGCGGAGGAGCGGCTCCTCCCTGCGTGGGGATCACAGGCTCTCACCCCAGGACCCCTTCCTACGCCCACAGGAGGGTGTCGAAGCACTTCTCACCGCCTCCCCCCAGGGAGCGCCCACTCTGTTCCTCTGCAATCCAGGGAGCCCGTCTCGTCTCCGGGCCTAGGGGCCAGGACCCCGCGCTGGAGCACAAGGCGGGACCCCGTGCAGAGGAAGGACCCCAGCGGCCAGGCCGACCTGGGTCAGCTCTTCCACTCCCCCCGCGGGACCAGGGCCAGCGGACCCGACCCAGCTCAGTGCCCGTCCCTTCAGCCCTAAACTCAGAAGAATGGCACCGGTTTCAAAGGAGCTGGGGACAAGGGGCCTCCAGGCGGGGCACAGTCAGGGAGCCCTCAACCCTGCCTCTCTGGGGGAGGGACCCCTCCTGGGATTCTTTATTTGACACCTACTTCTGGACCTGCAAATTGCTTGGTCTCTTTTTTCTTAAATATGGGACATTTATCTCAACCCCCCCCCCTTTTTTTAAGATTTTATTTATTTGACAGAGAAAAAGAGAAAGAAAGAGAAAGAGATAGAGCGTGCACTAGCACAAGCCGGAGGGTGGGGGGCGGGCAGCAGAGGGAGAGGGAGAAGCAGGCTCCCCACCAAGCAGGAGCCCCACCCAGGGCTGGATCCTATGATCCCACGACCTGAGCTGAAGGCAGACGCTCCGCCGACTGAGCCCCCACCCACGGTGGACGGTGCCCCATCCCGACCCTTCTCCTGTGCAGACTTTGTTCCTCTAAGTGGCTGCCCTCCTGGCGGGGAGCGGGCTCATCTTGGAAACTCCTCTGTCCTGTGTGTCCAAACCCACCTGTGGCCCAGGCCCCTCTGGATGCTTGCAGACCCCCCTCCTCGTGCACAGTGGGGCCCCAGCCCCTCCTCACCCCAGTGGAGGACCATGTCCTGGCCCCCTAGACTGCTGTGCTTCACCCGGCAGGACAGGCCGGCTGCCTCCTGGGCTGCCACGTCCAGGGTCGCTCGGAGATACCACGTGCCGTCAGCATGGGGCAGGACGTCGCCTCGCCGGGTGCCCCGCTGCTCCTGCTCGCCCCGCATCCACGTCACCCGCACAGGCTTGGGGTGGAAGCCGGAGACGTGGCACACCAGCCGCAGCCGGCCAGGCCCGGGAGTGGGGCCCGCGGACAGCCAGGCCTCGGGTCGCTCTGTGTCCAACGAGGAAGCGGGGGATCTCAAGGTGGCGACCCGCTGGGGTGGAGGCCCTCCTGACTCTCCCTCACAGCCCCTCACAGATCCTCCGGGATCCCCTGCAGAGCCCTGTGAGGTGTACTGCTCTAACTGTTCCCCGGTCTCTTTGGGCAGAGACCCTGCTTGACCCCCACTGTCTACCTAATTCAGCTCCTGGGACCCCAGGGGTGCAGAGTGAGCCTCTGCAGGAGGAGTAAACAGCCTCAGGCCCCCACCCCACTCCCCGGTGACCCCAGAGTCTGGCCCCAGCGCCCATGCACCGGGGTGCAGGCAGGGGTGAGGGGCAGGCTCACCTTGCTTCTCCAGTTCCGACCTCCCTGCCTCCAGCAGGCCTCTGACAAACGGGGGGCAGGTGTCCCGGAGGAGCTCCCGCACCGTCCTCCTGGTCCCCTGGTCCTTGTTGAGCTCCTTGGTGGCCCTGTGCACCCAGCGCGGGGCCTGGGGCGCGGGCACCCAGTGAGACCCCTGGAAACTCAGGATCTCTTCCCCCTGGACGGCTGCGTGGAAGAAGTCCTCGGAGGTGTTCCCGGGGCGCACCTCGCAGCCGGCGGACACCTGGATCTCCAAGGGGTCTGCGAGCAGGCGGGGCGGGGACCAGGTCAGGGCGCGGGCGCGGGTGCGGGTGCGGGTCGGGGGCCCGGGGAGGGGGCGGCCGCCGGGGCCGGGGGCTCACAGCGCAGCTGCAGCATCTTCACGAGCTCCCGCACGTCCCGGGTGAAGCTGCGGCGGTACAGGCCCAGCTGCTCCTGCAGCGCGCGCCACCTCCCCGCGCCCCACGCGCCGCGCGCCCAGGGCCGGAGGCAGCGGACGGCGTCCGAGCCGTTGCTCCAGCCGAAGGCCTGCAGCTCCCCGAGCCAAGCCTGCCCGTCCGTGCGCGCCCAGCTGCCGTTGGCGAACACCGACACCTGCAGGCAGCGCAGCCGGGACGGGGACGGGGACGGGGGCGCGGACGGGGACCGGGGCGCGGCGGGCGGATCGCCGGCGCCCAGCGGCAGCCACGCGGCCCACAGCAGCCACCAGCCGCGCGGGATCCGCACCTGCGCCGTGGCCCGTCGGGGGCCCCGGGACCCTGGGTCTCCGGCGCCCCCCGCGCGCGCCGCCCCGCGCGCCCCCAGGGCTCCCCCGACCCACGGGGCGACCCCCCCACCCAGCGGCGGCCGCGGAGCGCCCAGGGCACCGGCTGGGGAGCCCACCTCGCCGCCCTCCCCGCGGGACGGCCCCTCCGCCCCAGCCCTCCCCCGCACCCCCCGGCAGGATGCCGCTCTTAAAGCCGCTCCTCGGGCCGCGCCCCCCGCGACGCCCCTCCCCGTCCCCTCCTCCAATCTCCGTCCCCGGCCCATCCTCCCCCAGAGCCCCATCCCCGGCCCATCCGAGCCCACAAGCTCACATCTCTGGCCCCATCCGAGCCCACAAACTCCAAGGCCCCGCCCCTCCTCCCCCCAAGCTCCCATCCCCCATCCCCATCCTCCTCCCAAGCCCCCATCCCCCGTCCCCATCCTCCCCCCAAGCTCCCATCCCCTGCCCCATCCTCCCCCCAGC
Source organism: Canis lupus baileyi (assembly GCF_048164855.1). NCBI lineage: Eukaryota > Metazoa > Chordata > Mammalia > Carnivora > Canidae > Canis > Canis lupus. The sequence continues at coordinate 425,622 of NC_132875.1, read as the reverse complement.
TCCCAGCACCCGCCCCATCCTCCCCCCAAGCTGCCATCCCCCACCAGTTCCCAGCACCTGCCCCCATCCTCTCCCCCAAGCTCCCATGCCCCTCCCCATCCTCCTCTGAAGCTGCCATGCCCCACCACATCCTCCCCCAAGCTCCCATCCCCCACCCCATCCTCCCCCCTCAAGCTCCCATCCTCCACCCCAAGCTCCCATCCTCCCCCAAGCTCCCATCCCCCACCCCATCCTCCCCCCTCAAGCTCCCATCCTCCCCCAGCTCCCATCCCCCATCCCCATCCTCCTCCCAAGCCCCCATCCCCCATCCCCATCCTCCCCCCAAGCTCCCATTCCCTGCCCCATCCTCCCCCCTCAAGCTCCCATCCTCCACCCCAAGCTCCCATCCTCCCCCCAAGCTCCCGTCCCCCGCCCCCATCCTCCCCCTCCAACATCTGAATCCCCCGCCCCTCCAATCTCCTTGCCCCCACCTCGCACCCCCCAATCTCATCAATATCCCCCTCAGTGTCCCCAGCCCCTCTTTCCCCCCCATCCAGGCTCCTGTTTCCCTCCTGCCCCCCTGCCCCTCCCGCTCACCCCCTGCCTCTCCACCTGCCCCGTCTGCTCCAGCCCCTCCTCCGGTCACCCTCCAGATGTGAGCCTCTGCCCGAAAGGCCAAAAGCCCATTACGACTGCACGGGGACAGCAGGGCCCCCACGGCTCCCAGTGGCCCTGAACAACCGGCCGGGGCTCCAGAGCGTCCACGCTAGTGAGGACAGGCCCCTCTGGCAGGTCCAAACCTAGACGCCCCGACACCTCCCAGCCCCGCACTATTCTTACCTGAATCCTGGGCAACTCCTCCAGCCCCCGTCTTTGGAAGCATCTCGAGTGTGTCCTCCTCTACCTTTCCAGCGCCACCACCACCGCCCTAACCTGCGGCTGCATCTCCGGAAGTAGGTTTCTTAAGATAAAGACCACGGAGGTGGATGGGGCCTGGCCTGACCTCGGTGGCCCTGCTGTGTCCCTCCCATTGCTCCGTGCCTGGCCCAGCCACCAGGCTTTCAGTTCCTCCAACATGCAAAGCTTCTTCCTGCCTGACCTCTTTGTAGAGTTTCCTCCGCTTGGAAAGCTCCAGGCCCGCTCCTCCTGTCACCCCCTTCTGATGCGTAGTTTCTCTTACTCAGACCTCAGCTCAAAGGTCACTTTCTCAAGGGGTCTTCCCGGATCTCCCTGAATGAGCAAAGGCAGACAGGAAGACCCTAAGGGGCCCCTCTCCGCTGCCAGCTGTGTCACTCCCCGCTCCCCGCGCACATCTGCTGGTAATTACAACAAGAAGAGGGCCAAGCTCTGTCTCTCTCCCAGCCCTCCCGGCCCCCGCGGAGCCTGCGGGGTGCAGGGACAGTCCTCCAGAGACAGGGCTGTGTCTGGGAGGCAGCCCTTACCCAGCCCGCCTCGGGGCGCTCAGTGCGGCCCCAGAACACTTTGAGACCACACGGACAAATTATTTTGAGGGCTTCTGGGAGGCCCAGCTGCTTAGGCACCTCCCTGCGGCTCGGGTCATGGTCTCAGGGTCCTGGGATCGAGTTCCGGCATCGGGCTCCCTCCTCGAAGGGGAACCCGCTTCTCCCTCTCCCTCTACTGCTCCCCCTGCTTGTGCTTTCTCTCTGTCAATAGATAAATACAATCTTCCAAAAAATTGTGCTGCACGGGGAGAGTGACTGAATGAAGCTGTGAAACTGACCAAATAGTGGCTGGAAGCCCAGAGAGGAGGCGGAAAAGTAAAAGGATCAAGGCTCTCCCAATCCCAGCGCGGTGCCTCACTTAGCGTCCTCCCAGCGTCCAGCCTCCTGTCAAACTTGAAGAATCTGTTTATAGTTTATCTGCATCCTCGAATTTTCTAGTGCTAACATCCTTTCTGACTCAAGAACTGTTTGTGATTTTTTTTTTTTTTTATCAGAAACAAAAGCCAGGTAGCATGACCGTCAGAGATCGGGGTTATGGAGGAGATACGCCAACGAATTTTCCAAAGGTCGCGTGAGGCGGATGCGTTTAGCCACGACAGCTTTAGCCGCTTCCTTCTGGAGGAGACTCATGGAGTCACCGGAGGACCCTGGGGGGCAAGGCCAGGTCCCATCCCACAGGTTGGGGTCACAGAAGCAGGGCACGGGCGTCATCAGGAGGAGGGGCCAGAGTGCTCCCCCGGTGCTGGGAACCGGCTACCATCCGAGCCCCCAGATCAAGCCCACCCTCGCTTCTAGAGCATTTTTGGTTCCCCAAGAGCCGTCACATGGGCCACTTCGCGTGCCCCCCATAACAACTGCTGGAGAGAAGGGTCATCACCCCAGGGGGCCAGGGAGCGGCCTGGCCACAGCAACGTGGGCCAGCACTCCGATTGAGGTCTGCTAACCCCTGGCCCAGGACTTCTTTTTCTCAGGGCTGCATTGGGGGGGGTGGGGGCGGCACGTCCTACTAGGAGATAGAATGATACCAGGTGACAGGATTCCTGTGGTTTCCTTCAGCCTCGAGGGTCCGTGACCCCAGGCCACCACGGCCGGGGCAGGGTGGAGGCCGCTCCGAGGATCACAAGGGTCTGACCAACAGTGGCCACAGACAGGACCAGCGCTGGAGGCCCGGCCGGGCACCTGGGTCTGCGGCTTGACTTCCACCCCGGCCTCCCGGTGGGGGGGAGGAGGCCCCGGGACCACCCAGGGGGCTTCTCGCGCCCCCCGGGGCTCCTTCCCGCGCTGGGCCTGCCGCTGACCTGAGCCGACCCCGGCAGGCTCCACCCGAGTATTGTGGGCGCTCTGACCCCCGAGAACTGGCGCCCGCGTGTCGCTCTCAGAAATCAAAGGGCTCCTTTCCGTTCTCACCTCCTGCCCTGGTCTGACTCGACACGGTGCCCAGTGGCCACTACACTGCCGGCCGCACCGCAGGTCCCGATGCATGTGTATCGGGCAAGAATGTCACTAAGCGCGTCTAGTCCGCGGCATTCTGAGCCGTCTGAGCGGTGACTTACCCGTCCTGCTAAAGGCTCCAAAAGGTGTCTTGCCCGTTATGTCCCCTGCGGTCTTCAGCACCTACAACCGTCCCAGGTGCGCAAATATTTTTTTAAAGAGAACGAAGACGGGTGGTATTAACTCACCTTTCACTGCTGGGCTAAGTGGTGCGAGATTTCCGCGGGTTTCAGTGGGGACGCTGGGCCCCTAGCTCGGCTGCGTTCTTCCCAAGCGTCACGTTCTTCCCACCAAACCTCGCACCTTCGCCCCTAAGACCCCCCGGCAGGCCCTGACTGTGCTGGCGACGGAGGTCAGGGGAGGGCCAGCGGATTTTCGGGATTTTCCCACCCAGGAGAGGAATGTGAGTAAGGGTGTGAGGGTCTGGGACCCTGGGGCCGAGACGGCGGGGCGGGAGGCAGAAGGGGAGCTGGGCCCCGAGGTCCCCCATCCCACTGCTCAGCCATCAGTACAGGTAGTGCCGCCAGCAGCAGCACGGGCGCAGCGGGAGCCGGGCCAGTGTGGACGCTGCCTGCGCACGCTCCTCACGTGCTCCAGGGGTGAGCCCTTGGTCCCCGCCCGAGGCAGTGGTGAAGCAGGGTCCCCGCATTCACAGCTGGGGTCACAGATCACAGACCGGATCTGCGCAGCCTTGGCCCATGGCTACCCCGCGGGTGCCGTGCACACCTGACAGCACCGCCAGCCCCGGTGCACACCCGTGCACACTAGTGTACACCTGTGCACGCCTGTGACGGCACCACCAGTCCCCGTGCACATCCGTGTACACCTGTGCACGCCTGATGGTACCGCCAGCCCCCGTGCACACCCATGCACACCAGTGCACACCCATCAGCACCACCAGCCCCAGTGCCCAGTACACACCGTGCACACCCGTGTGTGCCCGACGGTATCGCCAGCCCCGGTGCACACCCGTGCACGCCCGTGCATGCCCAACGGCACAGCCAGCCCTGGTGCACACCCATGTACACCCGTGCATGCCCGACGGCACCACCAGCCCCTGTGCACATCCATGTACTCCCGTGCATACCCGACAGCACTGCCAGCCCCCATGCACACCCAACGGCACCACAAGCCCCCATGCACACCCTTGCGCGCCCGATGGCACCGCCAGCCCCAGTGTGCACCCATGCACACCCTTGTGCGTCCTACAGCACCGCCAGCCCCGGTGCACACCTATACACACCGTGCGTGCCCTACAGCACCGCCAGCCCCCATGCACACCCATGCACACCAGTGCATACCCGTGCACACCCGATGGCACCGCCAGCCCTGGTGGACACCGTGCATACCCGTGTGTGCCCGACGGCACCGCTAGCCCCCGTTCACACCCATGCACACCCGACGGCACCATCAGCCCCAGTGCACACCCGGGCACACCGAGACCCGTGTTCACAGCAGCCATGTGTGCAAGGACCCCGCACTGCAGCCATCCAGCTTGGGAGCCCTCGTGCTTCCTTAGGTGGTGCTTTCAGGTATTTCTTCCGTTTCTGAGGCTCCCAGTTATTATATTTTCAGGGCTGCTTCTCCAGGGCCCCTGCAAGTCCGCCCTAGACGTCCCAGCACAAACCCGCTGCAGTTTCTTGCTCTCCCCCACGTCTCTTCGGCTCACAGTTATTCTTTCCTCCCTTTTCCCTCCCTTCCTGCACTTTTGGGTACTTTTCTGGGGACCACCTTCTACGTCACCAACTCAACTATCTCGGTTGTGCTACTGACTTATTCACTGACTTGCTAATACTGGAGACTGGTTCCTAAGTTCTTAAATTAGGTCCATCTGATTTTTGAGGAAATCCTCCTGTTTTCATCATACTGTTCTTCTTTTTGTGAGGGTTTCTCTTCCTTTTTTTCCCCCCATTTTAGCTGACTTTACATTTTTGGCATACTTGTTTTATTATCTTTTGCCTTATTTCGTTACCTGCAGCTCTTGGGACGTGAATTTTCTTACTGTAACTGCTGACTCTTCCACGAACGTAACGTGCACTTGTTCTTAGGTCCTCCTCTCCGTCCGTACGCTTCCATTGAGGTTTTATAATTGTTTCCCTGTGAGCGTCCCATCTGACCTAGACTGCAGGGGAAATTCATGGAGAACTGTTTTGCATTTTGCTGCTGGCAAGGTCCTAGGAATGCCAGTGGTCCCCATCAGTTCTTATGTAATTCCTCAGTATGAGGCTCACTGTCCTGGTGGATGATATCAGGCCTCAAATCAGCGCATATCGCAGGCCTGGAGGGTAATTTCTCCAGCATGATTTATATATATATATATATATATATATATATATATATTTTTTTTTTTTAATTTTACGCAAAGCCCTAGTGAGCTTTCTCATCACTTCCTGGGGTCAATAGCAGGGTTTTCTTGGCCCCTTGTCATAGATTTTACACCTATTAGAGGAGCCAGCATCATGAAGGGGACCCGTCTCACAAATTTCTACCTTCCACGATCCCAAGCCACGTCTCCGGTCCCTGCCTGGGCAGAGCAAAGCCAGCTGCCAGCACGTAGGTGTAAGCAGGACCCGCGCGCCCGTGAACTGCTGCTGTCCCTCCCTCTTACTGTGGTGGGTTCGGGGCTTCTCTTTCACACAGGCAGGTCTGGGCTTGACTGTGTGTTTATCATCTTCGGGTGAAACGTACAAGTCTCTGAACCCCGGGCTGGGGTGCGGCGGGTCGGGGGGGCAGCCCCTATTACCTAACTGTGTTTTGTTACCGGAGACTATTCACCACGGTGTTGGATACTGTTTGGTTGGTTGGAGAAGAGCATTTGCAGTGACATCCTGTCCAAAAGGAGTCATTCAAAACGGGGAAGAGTCTGAGATCATCAAAACAAAGAGCAATTTAGGGAGCTCGCCAGACCAGCCCGTGTCTGAAGATCCTTCCCGCGTCCTTCGTTCACCCGGCGGGCTGCTCTGGCAGGTGGCGTTAGGCCCCGGGTGCGAAAGTCACCGAAGGCACAATGTAGCTCGACACAAGAGTGGGACGACCTTAGAGCCGCTACGGGGACTCGGTAAAAGACGGTCTGATTTTGTGTGTGTGTGAGCTGGGCCCGGAGCGGTGCCCGTCCTGCACCTGCATGACCACGTGCCAGACACGCTGGAAAAGAAGTTACCGCAGGGGGCGGGGGGGTCTTGTGATTCTAAGACTCCTTGTTTCGGTGATAAAGCTCTAATCTCACGGGCTCTTCCCTTCATGGTTTGCGGCTCAAGTGGCCTGGAAATCCACGCGTGTTAGCCACCGATGAAACGGAACAAAGGGGGATCCCTGGGCGGCTCGGCGGTTGAGCACCTGCCTTCGGCCCAGGGCGTGACCCCGGGGTCCCGGGATCGAGTCCCGCGTCGGGCTCCCTGCGTGGAGCCTGCTTCTCCCTCTGCCTGTGTCTCTGCCTCTCTCTGTGTCCCTCATGAATAAATAAAATCTTAAAAAAAAAAAAAAGAAAAGAAAAGGAACAAAGTTCACAGGTTAACCGAAAAGAGGGAGGAAAACATGTCTTGAATGGCTGCTTTCTCACGTCCTACAACTTTCCCTTCAAGGAGAGGACGGGACACCTCGCCCTTTGAACCTGGTCCAGAACTCCAGGACTCACAACTCACAGATGAGGAGCCTCTGAAACATTTTGCAAGAAACACACAGCTACACTTGCCAGGGGTGTTGTCTACACAGATCTCGCGGATCCGGGGGATTTTTCATCCCCCCCCCAGGGCCTCTCGTCCATTCCCTTCCCCTCCTTCCAGCCTGCCCTGCATCCCCTCTCCGGCTCCTGCTCTCCTACATCCGCCCCCTGCTCCAGCCCTCGTCCCAGGTGGCATCTCAGGGGCTGCGTCTGCCCCGGGGGCACAGAAATGGAAGTTACTGACACAAAATGGGGTTCACACTGTGACCGCCGTGGCCCAGCTCGGGCCCCGACTTTTCGACCCTTCGGTGACTTTCCGTTTCACCCACAGCCCACGCGCTCCATGAGGGACGGCATGTCAACCAAAGTTCACACCAGTGAGGGAAGGAGCTGAGGGAAGTGGGCCCTTCTGGCCGCCCAGGACGCAGGGAAGCTCGGCCACCTGCCCGGGGCTGCGCAGTCACCGCGTGAAGTACATGCCAGGCTTTTCCACTAGGAAATCACATAAGACACCGCGTTCATAATCTGAAAAATAGCAATCGCGCGCTAAAATGTCCATATTTGGGGTGCATCGGGCTGCGTGTATTACAGGGAGTCGCACCTGGCTCTTTTTACCTTTTTTTAACATGACTGCCGGGCGCTTTAAGTATGTACGTGGCTTCCGCTCTACCTTTAAGTAGACGGTGCTGTCCTAGCCTCATCCTAACTCTCATGGACAGCAACCCCGCTTGCGAGGCCACGCAGGTCCTGCCGGCAGGTGCCCCAGCTCCCCACGGAGGCCAGCGAGGCCCCGCGCAGCCTGGCAGCCCTGCTCTGGTCTCACTTGCACCTGCCGTTCTCTGAGCATCAGGCGAGGGAGGAAACACAGAAGATGCTACCTGTTTGCTATTACAGACCCTTTGTTTCTCTGCCATAGCTTGGATTTTTTTCACTTATAATTAAAAATATATTTTTTTTAATTTTTATTTATTTATGATAGTCACACAGAGAGAGAGAGAGAGAGAGGCAGAGACACAGGCAGAGGGAGAGGCAGGCTCCATGCACCGGGAGCCCGATGTGGGATTTGATCCTGGGTCTCCAGGATCGCGCCCTGGGCCAAAGGCAGGCGCCAAACCGCTGCGCCACCCAGGGATCCCCCAATTAAAAATATATTTTAAAAAAATATTAGGGATCCCTGGTGGCTCAGCGGTTTAGTGCCACCTTCGGCCCAGGGTGTGATCCTGGAGTCCCAGGATCGAGTCCCGCATCAGGCTCCCTATATGGAGCCTGCTTCTCCCTCTGCCTGTGTCTCTGCCTCTCTCTCTGTGTCTATTATAAATAAATAAATAAAATATTTAAAAAATATATTTTAAAAATAGTGACGTAGGGGCATCTGGGTAACTCATTCCATTAGGCGTCTGGCTTGCCCTCAGGTCACAATCTCGGGGTCCAGGGAGGGAGCCCCACGACAGGCGCCCTGCTCAGCGGCGAGTCTGCTTCCCCCTCCACCTCTGCCCCTCCCCTGCTCGTGCTCATGCTCCCTCTAACAAATAAATAAAATCTTTCAATAAATAAATAAAAATAGTTGTGATATATTAAGTTTCCATACGTGTGTATATAAGGCTATTGTATTGGAAGGGACATCTCTAAGACGTTCACGGCCTTTTTTCCGAATCAAGATTTCAACAGGCGACCTTTGTTTGGTTCCACAGCATAAGGGGTTTTCTGAAATGTGTACAAGACAGGTAACGAAAGGGAGGGTGGAAAACGTTAATTTATGACCCATCAGCCAGGCCTGATAAGGCACAGGAAGTAAAGTCTGTTTCCTGTGCTTATGAAGGGGAGGGAAAGCGGGTTTTCTGGGAGTTCTGCGAACCCCACCGACACGTCAAACAAGCCGCTGGCCAAGGCGGCAACAGGTAATCAGTACACGAGGAGGATGTCTGGGCGGGGGGGGGGGGGGGGGGGGGGGGGGGGGGGGCTGTCGTCTGTGCAGCAAGGCCCGGATGAGGCCACGGAGCCCAGAACATGGGTCCCTTCGTCTTGAAGCACCAGCCACCCGCCAGCCGCACACGTGAGCCGACCAAAGTCATGGGGCACTTGGGAAACAGCAGCGGGGTCCCCGAAGAACCCGAAGATGCACGCGGTTTCCTGTCCAGCCCCAGATGTGCCTTCCTCGGCCGGGGAGGCGGGAGGCGGCAGCACTAGCCCTGCTCTCTGAGCAGCAGCCTCCCCCGCGTCCGCGCCCACGGCCCACCAGCCCTCCCCGCCACCCCACTCCCACCCCCAGCTGTCAGCCAAGAGGCTGGAAGGGAGAGCGTGAGTGATGGTTCCCTCGTCTGCTCCGTCACCTAAGGGACCCGGGACACGCGGCTCTCAACTGCGCCCCAAGCGGGAGGGCCAAGGCCCCGCTCTGAAGAAGCCACCTTGCAGCAGCCGGGGAGCAAGTGCAGCGGGCTCCTGGGGCCTGCTGACATCCCCCGTCAACAGACTCCCTCCCAACAACCCTTTTGGTCGGGAAAAGGAGGAAGTCACTCTCTTGACCTTCCAGGGCTTTCCACAAACACGCACCCAACCCGTGGTGCCCATCCCTGTCACGCCCCTGCACCTCCCATGGATAAATCAATCCATTTGCAGCGGGAAGAATCAGGTTAGACCCTGTAAGGCCTCTTTCAAGTAGAGCTCAGGCAGCACCACTTCCCCTTCCAAGCACACTGCTGTTCCCTCTTCTGCTTCTCCTTCCTCTGTACACTTTGTTTTCCCAACAGTGTGGTTCTCCAGCCCCCCGGGGTTATGAATCACCCGGGGAGGCACGATGTGCAGCCCCAGGAAACTCCCAGCAGGCGGGCAGCAGCAAGGCCTGCCCTCACTCACAGAGACAGGGAGGGTGACCTCGGCGCCCAGCTCATCCGACCCTGTCGTTTTTCCAGGGACAGTGAGGTGCATCGAGGGGAGCTGCTTCGTGGGAGAGACTCAAAGGCCCAGAGCAGTCTTCCAGACACGAGGGTGAGCAGGGAAAAGAACGGCTGACGACAGAGGCCGTGCAGGGAACAAGGTTTTGCAAGGGATCAGGTCTCGGGGGCGCCGGTCGCAGGGCCCTGCACCTGTCGGGGGGGACGCAGCAGCAGGTGAAGTGGCTTCCCAGGGCCTCCCCGTTGGGGACCGCGCCCGGAGTGCGGATGCTGGAGGCCATCCGACTCCCCAGCGCCAAACACGGTCACATGAAAACGCCGCTCCCACCCGGAGAAGGTCCCGCTTCCCTCCTCGCAAGGCCACGCGGGACCCGAGTGTTCTCGCCACGCTGCACTGCTCGCGTTTCAGCGGCAGCAACAAGCCGGGAATGATCCCACTGCGGACACCCTAGCCCCGGTCACGGGGACTCCAGGGCTGCAGTCCTAACGTGCACGTTAACAGGACGGACCTAGGGCTGGGGGCAAACAGAACGAGACCCATACAGCATTTGTTGCATGGAAGGACGATGGTGAGAAGGAATCCAAGGGGCTTAGTGGGACCCGGCACAGGTGGGCTCGCTCCTTCAATGCGTATTCACTGAGCACCGACGACGTGCCGAGGGCACCCGGTGCCCCCCAGGACACGGTGCAGGCTGGGGCCTCAAGCCCGGAGACGGGCCTGTGGGATGGAGGGGACCAGCGTCCAGGTGGATGCGGGGCGACCGGGTATGGACGCGAGTCTCGTTTCCTTCATCTGCTGCAGATAGGAGCCGGTGGTCAGGACGGGCGAGGCCTTGACGGCCCTGCATGAGCGGAAGGCGGGCCGGAGAACAAAGGGCGCCCGGGTCAGGTCGGGGCGCAGTCGGTTACCACCCAGCTCCGGGCTGCAGCTCACGTCAGCATCCCTTGGCGGCCGTGGGACCGGGCCCCGCGTGGGGCTCAAGGGGAGCCTGCTGGAGATCCCACCCCCCCGCCCGTGCCTCTCCCTCCGCCTCTCCCCTGCCCGTGTGCGAGCTCGCTCGCTGCTCGCTGTCTCTAAAATAAGTACGTTAAAAAAAGAAAATACAACCGAGCGTTTTGTGAAAGTGGGGCTGACATGAGACGAGTGTGAGACATGCTCACCCGGCCCCTGGAGGAGCTCCGAGGGCTGGCAAGCGAGGGAGCCCTCCCGGCCTGCTGGCACCTCCCGCTCTCGCGGCCCGGCTGGAATGCACGGGAGCAGATACTCGCCGGCTGACTCGTCTCCCGCCGCGTCCTCTCGCCCTAACTGCGTCTTCACTCCCGCTGCCACCCCCTGACCCCCCGGGGACCCTAGCAGACACCCGCCGAGCAGCCGTAGGGGAGCGAGGGAGCCCCCGGCGCGCCCCTGCCTTTACCGTCCTCCCTGCGCCCCGTGGCCGCCGCGGTGAGGCCCAGGCCACGGTCTCGGACCCGGATGCACAGGATGCGGGCAGGGAGGGAACGTGTGCAGGGAGAAGCAGACTGCAGGCCCTGAACACGGTGCCAGGCGCTGAGAATATGACGATGGGACAACCGGGGCCTGTACAGTGAGCAGACGACACCGACAATCAGTCGGTGGCCCACGGCCAACCCGCAGCGGAGCTGGGCCTCAGCCCTCCACCCACCGGACGCGGGGCCAAGGACCTGCAGCCCCGCAGGTGAGAGAGGCTGGAAAGCACAGTAGCCTGCTGCGTCCTGACGGAAGGAGCGGCCCGGGAGGAAGCCTTGGAGGACGTGCTCCTCCCGCCGGATCTGCAGGAAGGCGAACACATTAGCACCGCATCCTCCTGATGCTCGCTTCCTAGTCTGGAAGACAGGCCTCCAGCAAGTGAACAAGTCCGTTCACGGCGAGATGATGCTAGAGGGAGATTAGGGAAGGCGCGGGACAGAGCGGCCAGGGAGGGCACCAGTCCAGGTACGGTTGCTGGAGAAGGCCTGAGGACAGTGTCTCAGGAAAGCCCTGAGCAAGGTCACCTGGGGGCAGAGGGGCGGTTAGGGTTAGGGTTAGGGGGGAGGGAGAGTATTCCAGGGAGGGTGTGCTTGGCGGGTTCTCACGACGACGACGGCGGTGAAGTCCGGGCAGCCGGAGCAGAGAGGCCTCAGGAGGAGCGGAGGAAGTCCCTGGGTGCGCAATCATATGGGGCTTGCAGAGGAATCACCGTGAGCATATTTAAGCGAATCAAAGGCGCAGTTTCACTTCTTTATGGTGGGAGCAAGGAATGCACATGCGGCTAGTATTAGTCAGACACCCCTGAGGGTAAATCCACCGCCCACAGGAATCGCAACGCATTCTCAAGCTAAATAATCACAATCATAAAATTATTTAGTCTTTGGGGATCCACGCTTGCCCCACCCCCGCCCGCTGCCTTCTTGTCTCCAGTAAGACAACTTAGGGCAGACCAGGGAAAAAAGGTTTCTCAACGGTTCAGGAAAATCTTTTGCGCGGGCAATGCTTCTGTGCCAGGCCAATCAGTGCACTAAGGCATGCTTTAAAAAAGAAAAAAAAAAAAAAAAAGATTTTATTTATTTACTCATGAGAGACACAGAGAGAGGCAGAGACCCAGGCAGAGGGAGAAGCAGGCTCCACGCAGGGAGCCCGATGCGGGACTCGATCCCGGGACCCCGGGGTCACGCCCTGGGATGAAGGCAGATGCTCAACAGCTGAGCCCTGCAGGCGTCCCCTAAGGCGTGCTTAAAAAAAAAAAAGCTGAGGCCTAGCTTCCCCATTTGTGCAGGGTTCAACTCAACAACGGGCTTCCCCTAAGGCTAACACCTCAAACCTCAGGTCCCTCCCATCGCCAGGTAAGAGTCGCTGGGGGCTGCGCGGCACCGCACCTGCCCCACCGGCGAGGGACCCAGCTCCGCGAGCTGAAGGGCTGCAGGTGGGCTGCAGGTGGGCTGCAGGTGGGCGCAGCCCTGGCCGAGGGTTCACGGCCCCGTCTCCCCTAGGACGAGGCCAGGCGTGGGGCGCCTTGGGTTACTAAGCCCTCTGGGGCCACCGAAGCGACGCAACAGCAAGATACGGAGGACCGCGCAGCAGGGCGAGGCACCGGCGCCCCCCTGCACCCCGTGACCTCGCGCCCCCGCGCCCCCGCTGGGAGGGCCGCTTCCTCCCCTGCACGCACGCGCCCCCGCCCGCCAGGCCTGCTCCAGCGGTCCCCTCTCCCCCCCCGCGGTCCTGCCATCGGGCCGTCACGCCACGGCCACGCGGCTCCTGCACGCCGGGCTCTCCGGTGGTGCAAAGCGCGCCTCTGCCCGCGGCGGCCGCACGGACTCCAAAGATTCGGCTTCGGAACTACAACACCCGTCACGCCCCGCGCGCGGGATGAGCGGCCCAGCCCCTTCCGCCCCCGTTAGCCAATGAGCTTCACCGACTTCCTCTGCCCCGGAAAAGCCACCGGAAGAGAGGGCTCATTCTGTGCTGTGACCCGTTCAGATTGACCCTCGGGGATTCCAAAAGTGCGGCGCTGCACGCGAAACCAAGGTGCAGGTCCTCGGCCCAAGGACGGGGCCTTCGGCGGCGTCCGTGCCGCTAATGAAGCGTGGGCCGCTGGGGCGGACGGCCGGGGCCACGCAACTCCTTGTAGGCTCCCTTCCCACCTCTTCCGGGGCGGGTCCGGGACCTGAGGCACATGCGCAGTTCGCCTTCCCCGGCGGGGTCCGGGACCTGGGGCGCATGCGCACTGCTTCCCACCGGCCCTCGAGTCGAGAGCCCTGATGCACTGATGGTCTTCAGTGCTCTTCCAAGGACATAGTATTTTGGGTAATGCTTTTTTTTTTTTTTTTTTAATTATTTTTTTCTTCGTGTGTAACGTCAGGATGCAACAATGGAATGCTATTTTTAAAAAGCCTAAGGCTGTTGAGCAGCCCTGGGGTCACTGGGCGCCCGAAGTCAGGTGGAGCCGGGAGGCCCTGGCACAGCCTGCCGTGTGGCGCGGGGCGGCTGGGGACCCAGGCCTGCGGTGCAGAGCCCCGGGCCCCGTGCACTCTGCGGGAGCGCTGCAGAAACCAGCAGGTGCACCGGGCAGGTGCGGAAGCCAGCAGGTGCACCGCGCAGGTGAGAAGCCAGCAGATGCACCTGGCAGGTGCTGGAAGCCAGCAGGTGCACCTGGCAGGTGGGAAGCCAGCAGGTGCACCGCGCAGGTGAGAAGCCAGCAGGTGCACTTGGCAGGTGCTGGAAGCTAGCAGGTGCACCGAGCAGGTGGGAAGCCAGCAGGTGCACCGGGCAGGTGCGGAAGCCAGCAGGTGCACCGTGCAGGTGAGAAGCCAGCAGATGCACCTGGCAGGTGCTGGAAGCCAGCAGGTGCACCAGCAGGTGGGAAGCCAGCAGGTGCACCGCGCAGGTGAGAAGCCAGCAGGTGCACTTGGCAGGTGCTGGAAGCCAGCAGGTGCACCGGGCAGGTGGGGAAGCCAGCAGGTGCACCGGGCAGGTGGAAGCCAGCGGGTGCACCAAGCAGGTGCGGAAGCCAAGCCAGCAGGTGCACCTGGCAGGTACAGAAGCCAGTAGGTGCACCGGCAGGTGGGAAGCCAGCAGGTGCACCGGGCAGGTGGGGAAGCCAGCAGGTGCTCCGGGCAGGTGGGAAGCCAGCAGGTACACCAAGCAGATGTGGAAGCCAGCAGGTGCACCCGCAGGTGGGAAGCCAGCAGGTGCACCGGGCAGGTGCGGCGTCGGGTCGGGAGCAGGTGCGGCAAGCAGGGCAGCGCCTTGGGGCCGCCTGGAGGAGGCAGCCCGGAAACACCGGGGCGGCGTCGCCAGGCCTTTCCTCCACCGCAGATCCGCGCTGTTCTCCGCCCACGTTCCTTCCCGTCGGACCACCTTCCCATCTGCCCCATTCACAGATGACCATCACGTCTTGCTGGGGTGGTTTCCCTGCGTCTGGTGCCCCCCTCGCCCCGCAAGCCCTGTGGAATCCTTCTAAGATGCACGTGTGATCATTAAAGCAGGCCGTGGGTTCCCCTGACACGGCCCCTCCAGCCCCCCTGGCCTGGCCTTGGGCTGCAGCACAGCTCTCCCTCGTGCTCCAGTCCCCGCACACCAGGCTCCTCCCCGGGACCCCTCCCTACAGAAGCACCCTAATGAGCATCCTGGCGGGCGGCACCCTGCCCCCCCGGCGTCCACCAGAGCCTCCAGCCACACTCCGTGCTCCCTGGGGGGCCCCGCCGCACCCTGCAGCTCTCTGCTTCCTTGGCTACCAGCAGTCCAGTCAAGTGAATCTGCTCCAAAACTTCAGCCTCACACCAGGGTTGCACCGTCGAGCCCCTCCGCACCTGCCAGGCTTCCGCTGTGGGACTTGGTTGGGGGAACGGGTGCGACGTGTCCTCCGGGGGACTCCAGCTAATGTAAAGTACTCGCTGCACTGGGAGCTGGAGGGGGCACTGGGGGAGCTGGGGCGGGAGGGCAAGGCGCTCCCTCGCCTGACTGGGCCTGTAACCGCAGTCATCCAGGTTCTCCGCCTCCCGGGGTACGGCTGACTGGCCCCTGACATCTGGAAGGCACCCAAACGCTAGCTCTAATGGGCACGCGGTTAGTTTCCTGGAAGCCCTGGGGTCGCACGATCCCCGATGGGGACTCTGCTCCAGCTGTGCTGCTTCCTGCAGGCCCCAGGTCCTGCCCCTGGTGCTGCAACCAGGCCCCCCTGTTTTCTTGGGAGGAGAACCAGCCACATGGCTCAAGGCCTGCCGACCTCCGCGCTGCTCGCGTGACTCTCAGAAGCCTCAGAGACGCTTGTGCACCAGCAGGACCCCCTTCCCGCTAGCAGGCTGCCAGGGAAGGGAGCTCGCAGCTTCTGCTGTCGCTGCACTGCAGCCTCTGGGTGGGACGTTCCTCCCATTGGAGCCACCGTTGGGGGACCTGGAAGGGGTGAGGGAGCTTTCGTGTGTCTGGCTGGGGCCCTCCACGCCAGTGAGGACAGGATGACGGGTGAACAGCTCCCCGGAGTGCGATGCCTGTGCTCAGACCCCAGGTAGAGTCCTCGGGCGCTGTCCCCTCCCTCCACACCCCCCACGGTGGAGCAGGTGTTCCACAGGCCCACGGAAAACTGCCGCTTGGCCTCCAGGGCCCCAGGATGAGACTGGGTGTGGTTCACACAACGCGGTTCCCGACACAAGACCCTCCCATATCTCCCGCCCTGAATCGTCCGCTCTCCCCTTTAGCACGGGGGCAGCATCAGGGGCAGCATTTTTGTCCGAAGAGCCAAGTTTCCGGGTGAACTAAAACACGAGCCTACCTGGGACATCACATTCTGCTGTTCATTCCGCAAATACATGGGAGCAACATGCATATGGTGGTTTTCAGGGAAACAACAGCACAGACGGTTCCCGCTCTCAAGTCACCATCGGCCCCGGGGTGGGGGTGGGGCACACGTTGAGCCCCAAGGGCCCTGCTGGACTTCCGCATGCATGGCTTGGAGGTGCAGGTCAGGGTCCCAGGCTCAGCCTTAGGACAGGAGCGGAGCACACGGGGAGGCAGGAGTGGGGAGATGCAGGGCGGCGGGGGGTCAAGGAGGAGGAACTCCTGGGCTCCTTGCTGCACAGTGGGGGCGGTGGACAGGCAGATGGCATGGGCTGGAGGGTGGGCTGGCGGTGCTGGCGGTGCCTGCGAGGGGGGTGATGTCTGGGTGCAGGCACGGGGCCACGGGGTGCGGGCAGCCCCCTGAACTAGGGGAGGGGATGAGACCACCAGAGGGGACCCCAGAAGACAAGGGCGGGGGTGGACTGGGAGGGAGCGGCCGGCAAACAGCAGGGCCCTGGGGGAGGGTGGGGAGGGCGCAGGGGTGGGGGCTGGGGGGGTTGCCTAGGGGGAAGAAGAGGGCAGGAGATGGGGGGACTGGGAGGGATAGGACAGGGGATGTAGGGGGGCCGGGCGTCGTGGGCTCTGCAGGCCGAGGGTGCAGGGCTGCGGAAGCCGACCCGGCTCAGGTTGGTAAGCCCGGCTGTCAGGCCAACGGGAGACAAGGCCGCCTGCGGGTCGTGTGCCCCAAGGACGCAGGTCTGTTCTCCCGCAGGCCTGGAGGTCAGAGGCCGCCAGCCGGGCCCCTCGCGGAGGCTGCAGGCGGGAATCTGTCTTGTGGCCCTGAGTGGCCTCCAGAGGCGGCCTGGACTCCTGGGCCCGGCCTCCCCTCGTCTTCAGAGGCAGCCACATGTCCCTGTCACCACGGAGAGCATGAGGCTACGTGGCGCCTCTTGGGGGGGGCGTCGCTCAGCCTGCGAGGGGGGTCAGTCCGCTGGCGCCTACTGGGTACCCGGTGGATCATCACTAATAACGTCGATGTTTCTGTGCTGAGGAGATGAGGAGCCTTGGGAGAGACGTTGCAAACCCGAGAGAGACTCGGGAGCAAGGCCGCGGCCGCGGGGCAGCAGGCGGGGCGGTGCCCACAGCCCTGCAGAACCTCCCACGGCCCTGCAGTCCACTGTTTCCACCCTGCTCCTTCGGGTGCCCACGTGCGGAGGGACCGCGGGCCACTCGACTTCAGCTGGCGGCCTGGCCGCCTGTTCCCGAAATCTCACCTCCGACCTATCGTGTGTCCCCATAACTCCCCCCTCCTTGGCTCAGCCTCCTTTGCAGATCCATCTTGGATACAGCTTTGGGATGAAGCAGCAAATGAACTAGTGGAGGAGCAACTCTGGGGGATCCCTGGGTGGCTCAGCGGTTTAGTGTCTGCCTTCGGCCCAGGGTGTGACCCCGGGGTCCCCGGATCGAGTCCCACATCGGGCTCCCTGCATGGAGCCTGCTTCTCCCTCTGCCTGTGTCTCTGCCTCTCCCTCTGTGTCTTTCATGAATAAATAAATAAAATCTTAAAAAAAAAAAAAAAAGAGCAACTCTGCAGGCAGGGGAGGGGGGCTTGTGGGTTTAGGGGGATGAGGACGGAGCCGCCCCCAGCCAGAGGCTTCTTGCCCAGCAGCCTGTGTCCGCGGGGTCAAGGGCACGGACTTCGAGGAACAGAAGCAGGTCCTGCAGGTCAGAGGGGTTCTTGGAGTGGGGGGGGCAGGGGTGCCACCAGCCCCGGGGAGGAGCGCGCACTGCCTGACCCGGGAGGTGCAGGCGGAGAAGAGCAGAGCCACGGTGCAAGGAGCCTTGGAATAAGAACAGCCCCATGGTGGATTTTTTTTTTTTTTGTAAAGTCAAATGCCTGGTTGTAGGATTTCTGCACGACTTGGAGCAAACCAGTGCACCTCTGGAGCGGCGCTGCCTGCGGGGGTTAAGCCGGCCGGTCAGCCTTTGCCCGCAGCTGCGGTCCTGGGTGGCGGTCACTGGCTCTGGTCACCGGCTCGCAGACCGTCGATTCCTGAGCAGGGGCCCCGCGAGCTTGACCTCCTCTCTGTTCCACGTCGGAAAGTTCGGGGACTCTACAGAGACGGGAGGCCGGAGGGGGTGGCGGGCGGAGGACGTGCAGATGCGTGTGTGCATGTGTGCGTGTGCGTGTGTGTATGCACGGATGGCGGGAACTGGCTCTGCGGTGATGGAGCCCAAGCCTCCTGCTCTGCCACCTGCACCTGTGATTCAGCCCAGGCCCCAGGCCCGAGGCCGGCGGCACTGTCACAGGCGCAACAGGATGGCGGTCACAGCTCACGGGGGCCGCAGAGACGAGAGGCGCCGGCACAGCTCAGCTCTGCAGCGGGGAGACCGTGTGGGAAGATGGGCTTGGGGCGCAGCCACCGCGGGCCTCTACGGAGCACGGCCTCAGGCTGACCCCAGCGCGTCATCAGGGGCACGGGAAGCCCAGGCCTCCGACTGCTGGCGGGAGCTTCCGTGGGGTCACGGCCAGGGGCACGCGCGGGGCTGTTTCTGCTCCGGGCACCGGGATGGAGGGAAAGCTGAGCACAGGGAGGCCACGAGTGTTGGCTGCACGGTCGCTGCTCCGAGACAGAGAGGAGCTCAGAAGTGCAGGACAAGTGTCCCCCTGTTCCAGGTCCTGCTGCCTCCCTGGGCGTCCAGCCACCCCCGCCCGGGGTCTGCTCCCTCCCTGGGCCTCCAAGCACCCCCGTGTTCCAGGTCCTGCTCCCTCCCTGGGCATCTGGGTACCGCCACCTGGTCCCCCAGAGATGCAGGCCCACTGGTGGTGAAGTCGACGTGTGCTGGGTGCGTCGGTTTTGTTTCCCCAGAGATGCCAGAGGGGCTTCACCATGACCCAGAGGGGAACGAGGAGCCACGTGGTCCTTTCAGACATCCTGAGTGCTTGGCCGTGTCCTGCAGGTTGGAAACCCGAGCAGGGAGCATGAAGGAGACCAGCAGGCCTGGGGGGCCATCGAAGGCCTTCGGTGCCCCTTGAGACGTGAGTTGGGGCAGCCGGTCAAACCACAGCCCTGGGGAGGCCGCGGACTAGGACCTGAGGAGCATGACAGGTAAGGGACGGGGAGGCCCAGCCTGCCGCAGAGCCGAGAGGAGCCCCAGAGGTCTGCAGCCGGGAAGCAGAGGACACACGGACGAGGATGCTGACGGGCCTGGGGCTCGGCTTGCGGGGGCGGAAGATCGGACCGCACACTTTACACGGTGACTACACGGTGCATGACTCCTTCCTCAGTGAAGACGCTAAAAAATAAAAGAGGACAGCGATGACGTGTCCTAGTGGACGCGGGGAGGAGGGGCCGGAGCGCCGAGCGTGTGTCCACGGTCACTTTCTCCGTCAGCTCCTCAGACAGGTGAGGGACGTGGGCAGGTGGTCGGCAAGGTCCCGTGCCCGTTTCCCGGGGCTGGAATCAAGTGCTGTGCCCCCTGCAGAGGCTCTGGGGCAGCGTCTCTCTGCCCGTCCGGCATCTCCTCCTCCTCCTCCTCCTCCTCCTCCTCCTCCTCCTCCTCCTCCTCCTCCTCCTCCTCCTTCTCGGCGGCGTGTCCGTCTCTCCTGCAACTCGCGTCCTCCTGTGTCACGAGGGCGCCTGTGACTGTGTTTGGGACCCAGTAGGATAAGCAGGAGGGGCACCTCCCCTCCAGGTCCCTAAGTCCACCCACCTTCTGCGTGACCGTAACACCCCCACGTCCCAGGGAACTGGCACAGACGTCCAGGGAGGTCGTCCCGGGGTGGGGGAGCCACTCACAGACCCGGAGGAGAAGCAGCTCAAGGAAAGCTGCCCGGCCCTGTATCCTCTCTCCTCCCCGACTCTTATTTAAAATGACCTACATTTGTGTCCCGTTTTATGGTTGAAAGGTCCTTATGCCTCATAAGCTCCTTCCAGTCCCATAAAAACCAGTACGCGTTGCATTACTGCTTTAATTCCGTCCGTGAGGCATAGGTGGGGGCTCGGGGAGACGACGTGACCCTACGGAGGCCACAGGCGCCGCACACATGGAGGGCTGTGCTCCGACAGGAGTCCTCCCGCTGGCACCACCTGCCCACCTCTCGAGGTGGCTTCGGGAGTCCCGAGGCCCAGCGGGGGAGCTGCACCTGGAGCTCACGAACACCACGCGTTTCATGTAAAACGAGCGTAAGATGACTCCAAGGTGGGGGGCGGACGGGCTGGGCACCTGGGAGCCAAGGATGCACATGGCGGTGGGTTCCCTGGGCCTTCATTTTGTCTCGTACACCGTGGGTGGGGTGCTGGAGAAGCACTACGAGGGGCGTAGACCAAACAGTCTCAAGAAAAGCCTGCGGGGCTTTCTGTAGCCAAACCCTGGGGAAAGGGCAATCCCGGGAGACATCAAGGTCTTAGACCATGGTTGGCCTACTCGAGCCAAACGTGGTTCCACCCCCACCTGTGAGCAAAGACCAACTGGGCATCCCAGGGCCCCACTGTTGCCCAGCTGGAGTGAGGCGCCCCTCCCCATGCCCCACCCCGGGTGGGGGTCCCGGGCTTCTGCATTTGCCCAAAGGTAATGGGGTCCCCACTCAGAGGTAGCAAAGTGCCCTTCCCGGTCACCTGGGGGCCCTGAGGACCCTATCCACCCAGCCGTCAGGCGTCACCGGTCTCCCCGACCCTGCGCTGATGAGGTTAGGCAGAGAACTTGGACCTTCACCCCTGCCTGGCGTTGATGTCACAGGAGCCCCGCCAGAACAGGAGAGCTAAATAGGATCCAGAGTCTCGGAACACCCAGATGTCCCGCAAGCAGAGCCGTACGGCACAGCAAGAACCACAGGAAAAAGTCTGATTTAAAAAAAAAAAAAAAAAAAAAGGATGCTAACAGCAAGACGGTGCAGAGACTGGACGTACCCAACAAGGACTCTAAAGAATCATAAAAATGCTCCAACAAGCAGCTATGAATAGTCTTGAAACAAAGAAGAAGCAGAAAATCTCAGAGAAGACGTTGATGACACAGAAGGAGAACCACCTGGAAACTTTGGAACCACCCAGTAGGATCACCAAAGTCAAAGATGGCCAGGATGGGTGCGGAGGGGCCGGGGAGAGCGTCTGCGGCCGTGAGGACGCCGCGTCCGGCTGAGCAAGGCCGAGGAGCGGTCGCTGGGCGGGCAGCGCAGGCCTCCTCCCGCCCGCGCGCCCTCTGGGTCGTGCCCGACCCTCCAAGCCCAGAGCCCGGCGCTTCTGGACGCGAATTCCCACCTATTTAGAGGAAATACTTAATGAGGTCGCCCGGACAATGGAGGCGGAGCGGGGTGCAGCCCGCGGGAGGCCTGTTTTCCGCCCCGTCTCTCACTGGGAGGGTGTGGACACCCTGAGTCTTCACGGCCTAGGGCGATTCTGCGGCGCTTACGGGAACCTCCGCGGGTGACAAGCTGCCGTAGAAGTACACGCTCATGCTTGTTCTGACGCCCGCTGGCTGGTTTTGACTTGGTCCTGTGTTGCACACAGTCGGCCCTTGGGGTGCACGGGGTCTCTGCTATCTCTGCAGCTCCCTGATGCGCGGGGTCTCTGCTATCTCTGCAGCTCCCTGGTGTGCGGGGTCTCTGCTATCTCTGCAGCTCCCGGGTGCGCGGGGTCTCTGCTATCTCTGCAGCTCCCGGGTGCGCGGGGTCTCTGCTATCTCTGCAGCTCCCGGGTGCGCGGGGTCTCTGCTATCTCTGCAGCTCCCTGGTGCGCGGGGTCTCTGCTATCTCTGCAGCTCCCTGGTGCGCGGGGTCTCTGCTATCTCTGCAGCTCCCTGGTGCGCGGGGTCTCTGCTATCTCTGCAGCTCCCGGGTGCGCGGGGTCTCTGCTATCTCTGCAGCTTTCTGCATGTCTACCGTTATGGCCAAATGAGAAGAAGAACAATAAAGGGGGTTCGGGGGCGCCCTCATGCGCAATCGGGGAGCCCTTCCCGACCTGGAGGCGGGGCGTGAGGGCTTGTGGACTAGAACCTTTGATTCAGACCCTTGCCTCCCGCTCAGGTGACGTCACAGAGCCTCAGGCGCCCCACCCACCACCTGGGGTGCATCCATCAAGCCACCCCGTGACGACATCCATCCCAGGGCAGCGGGCGCACGTGAGCACCAGGGCTGAGGACGCGGGGAGGGGCCGCCGGCCGTCTGGGGTGTAGCCATCGGGGCAGTCTGCGTCCACACCCCTCGGCTCCCCATGTCTTCCTACAACTCCCAGCCTTCCTGTGGGACAAGGGCACCCTCGCCACCGCCATAGCCGGCCCCGCCTACCTGGTGAAGGTCCTCTCCTTCTCTACGCTCTTGATGACACTCGTCGTTCTCCTCATCCTGGTCTGGAAAGTCACCAAAGACAAAGGCCCCGCGGTCAGAGCGCGGAACCTGCGGAAGGAGGGGACCTCGCTGGCATGAAGACGCAGGGGCCCTGCCGTGGGCGCCCCTGAGGGCCCGCCCGGAGGCTCAAGGGGTGGGGGGAGCCTGCGCCCCCGAGCCCCTGCCTCCCTCGCCCTCCGCCGCCGCGGCCTCCGGTGAGGCGGCGCGTCCCTTGGTCCCCTGTCCGGGCCGTTCCCGGGTCCTCTCTCTGTGGATCTCCCAGACGGAAGCCGTAAATGGCTCTGGGTTTCTGCGTGAACAGAGAAAAGGGGAGCACAGAGGGCCACACACGGATGTCGAGGCCCGGGTCCTGTGTCAGTGGGGCGGGCTTGCCTTGGGACGGGCGGGAGCCCCGGGGCGCCCACGGCTCACGGCCCGGCTCCAGGAGCTCGCCGCCCCGAGTCCTGGGCCGCAGGGTTGTCGGACTCCGGGAATGTCCCGTTCTAACCTAGTGACTCCGTCCTAAGCGTCGGTTCCCGAGCATCCAGCGAACTGACCCTCTTTGCAAGTGGCGTCCGAGTTCAAGGGCCCGTGCCCTGGAAATGCGCAGTCTCCCTCGGGCTTGGGTGGCCCCCAGGGGCATTTGACCATTTGCCCGGAAGGAATTAGCAGGGTTTTGGGGAAATGCCTCGGTGTCCAACCCCAGCGTTAAGCCTCCCCCTCCCCAAGAGCCCTTGCTGTTGCTTAGAACCCTGGGGCCGTGTCCCGGGTCTCTGACCGTCCGCTTCCCCTGGAATTGGGCTGCGAATCTGCATCTGGACCGTGGCTCGGCCATGCGGTCCCACCTTCACCCATAGACGTTAAGGAGCCTGGTCACCTGGTGCTGATGACAGGCCCGGCTCAGCGCCAGACCCAAGGGGGGCCCACCCGGGCCAGCAGGGCTCCCAGCTGTCTGCTCCGCTGTCTCAGGAGACGTGGCTTGTTCCATGGTCCGTGAGCTTCGGCGGGGACGGAGCACGGTGGGCCGGCAAGGTGCCCGGAGACCTCAGGGCAGAGCAGGACGCGCCTGTCTCTCCTCTGCACGTGGGTCCCTTTCTCCGAGGCTGTTGGCATCGTCTCCCGCCGCTACTGCACCCCGACTCCATCCAGCACGCCAGCTTGGGAGGCAGAGGGAGGGGTGGGGCCTTGCCCTGAGTGTGCACGGCTTCCACGCGCGGCTCAGGAGGAGGGCTCCGTGGGGGCCCGAGCGCGCCGCGGGGTCGGCCGCAAGGTCCTCGGCACCCCGACCTTCGCCGACCCGTCTCCCGCCCTGCAGAGCCTGCGGTCAGCCGTCAGATGCTTGCAGAGCGCGTGCCATGGGCCAGGCTGAGTCCCGGGCGGCGGGGCTGCAAGGGGAAGGGGCCCCATCTCCCCTGCGCACTGAGACCCAGACGTCGGGGAGGCGTCACACGCGGGCATGCCTGGTTACAAACCCAGACACGCGCTCCGGCCTTACGGGGGGGGGGGCGTGTGGGGTGTGAGTGTGGAGCTGGCCATGGGCCGGGCGCCCAGGTGTGCACGGGAGGCTGCGCGGAGGCCGACCCTCCGGAGCAAGACCAGCACCGCGGGGCCGTCAGGGGTGGAGTTGGTTGTGTCCATGGAGAAGGACGGACAGGGCTTCTAGAGCAGAGAAGGACGCAGGAGGACGGAAACCCGAGGGCGGTGGAGGGGTGGGGGGTGCATCTCGCAAACCCTGGAGGGCAGGTGGCCCCAGCCGCTAAGGCCCTGCGGTCAGCAGCCAAGTGCGAGTGTGACAGGCCGCTCCCTGGGGCCCTCGGTCACCCCTGCGCCCCCCAAACGTCCCGGTTCACGCGCCGACCGGCCGGGCTGCACTGCAGGCCTAAGGCCACCCGATGGCAGCAAAGGGCCAGCAAACTGGGCCTGGGGGCCACAGGAGGCCGGGAGCCTCCCCCTCAGGCAGGACAGCTGGCCCCAGCCCCCCGCGGGGACGGCCACCTCTCCCCAGGAACGAGAGCCTCTCGGGATCTCCCGGCCCCGAGTTCATCCTTTTTAAAACACAGACAAGGAGCACGAATCACAGGCCAGCTCCGGGCAGCCGGTCGGTCCTGCCGCGGTCGGGAAGGCCGCTGACCCCGCGGCCGGGCAGCTGAGGCCGGAGCTCAGAGGGGCGCACAGCCCCGCGGGACCACCCCCCTCCGCGTCCCCGGCTTCCTCGGCCTCTGCACCTGCCAAGTGGTCTGAGGGCTGCCCGGGCCCCGTGTGCACAGGGACCGTCCAGCTGTCAGAGGGTGACGGGGACCAGAGGGAGGAGGCGGGGAAGGGGCTCCACGGGTGGCTGAGGGCCGGCCTCGGGCCAGCGTGATGTTGGAGACAGGCCAAGGTCGAGTGCTGGTGGGGTGCTCCAGGGGCGGATCCATCAAGGAGGCCTTCCTGAGGCAGGGACATGTTGGGGTACCAGGCAGGATGTGGGGTGCAGGGAAGCATGTGACACGCACGATGGGCCAAGGAGCAGGGAGCCAGCCGGGCCGAGAAGAGAGGACCGGCGGTGGCACGGGCCTGGACGGCCGACGAGGGCTCCCACATCCAAGCAGGAGGAACAGGGAAGGCTCTCGACGACGGAGGGTGACAGCACCATCGAGGCGCAGGCGACAGGACTGGGAGAGGCTGGCTCACGCGCCCACTTCCCGGTCCTTCCGTGCATCTGTGACCTCGGGATTCCCGTTCCCTCCGCCTCCAGTGCCCTTTCCTAGACCTGTCCCTGCTCGCCACTGGCTGTGAGGACGGAGGGAGGCGGAATTCTGAGCTCCGTCTGAAAGCCTCACGGGGACCGACCTTGGACCACAGCCTGTCCCCGCACGACCCCCCCATCCTCATCTCTCCGTTGGAGATGTGGCCGCTGCTGCCCCCAGGGCCGCGTAGACAGCGCGTTCCCCCTGTGGCCCGGCCTGGGACCCGGAGCTGCTGAGCTGGGGTGGGAGGAGTCAGGGCCCAAGGGTGCCCAGAGGGGTCACGTGGGGCGGGATGGGGGTGGGTGGGTGGGTGGGTGCTAGGTTCACCACGTCACCCGGCTGCGCAGCCACCGGCACAGTGAAGCCGTGACCCTCAGAGCTGGGTCCTGGGGTTCTGGGGGCCCCCACAACCCTTCCCAGGGTGGAAGCTGCTTTGCTACAAATATCTCCGTGTTCTTTGCCTTTTCATTTTTAAAAATTTTTAGAGTCAAGCTCTGCACGCAGCATGGGGCTGGCGCTCAGGACCCCGAGCCGGGCCTGGGGCTGGGGTGGGTGGGCAGCTGCAGTCGGTGCGCTAAGTGGCCAGGGTCAGGAGGCTGGGCCCGGCCGCCGCTCAGGTCCTGTGGAGGGCGCCCGAGGTCCCTACTTGCAGGTGAGCAGGTGGGTCCCTAACAGGGTGGATGTGGGGACACCACCCAGCGCACCATGCTCCTCGGGGTCCTCCGGAGCTTCCGAGGGGGAGACCCCAAAGCCCCCGAGGCCGACTGAGGCTCCACGTCTGTCTCCTGACCTGCAAGCACACATTGGCCACCCCGCCCCACGGCAGGTGCAAGCGGGGGGGCAGGTGTCTGTGCGCTCCCAGCTCCGCTTCCTGGGCCCCCGCCGGCGGCCCCCCATCCCCCATGCCCTACCCCATCCCCCATCCCCACACCTCCCCACCCCTACCCCCCGTGGGCTGTCCTATAAGGGCTGGGTCCGGGTCTGCAGTAGGAGCGCCGCAGGCGGTGCGGCCGAGCTGCTGGGTGAGCAGCTACACACAGTCCCCATCCCGCCGGTCCGGCCGCCTCCATGCGGGGGGTGACAGCCCTCCTGGATTGGCCGCGGCGGTGAGGGCCCCACTGCCACCACCCCACGGCGGCATCCCGCCCAGGAGCCCGCGGCCACTCCCAGCGCAAAGAGCACTGGGCATCCCTGGAGCCAGGAGCTCGTCGGGTCCCCCGGGCCTGTCCCAGGAGCTGGCGCGGCCGACTGGGCGGCGGGTGGTGACCGAGGGACGCACCTCTGCGGGGCTCCCGGCAACTGCTGTCCTCCAGGTAGGGGGCTCTCCGTGTTGCCTCGCTGCCCCAGGACCTTTGCATCGCTGCTGCATCCACCCTCGGGGCACCTGTCTTCATTCTAAAGGAAGCGGATCCTAGAAAAAGTCACAAGGGGGCTCCTGGCCCCAGGGGGTCACTCACTTTCTGCACAGATGAGCCTCAGTTTCCCTGGACAGCAAGCCCTTGTCTTTTCAGCCTGAGGATTGGCCCCCGCTCCTTTGGGCCGGTGCCCCCAACCCTGCCGCCGCCACAGGGCCCTGGCCTAGCGAGCGGTGCAGGCGTGGAAGCTGGTAGAGCAGTGCAGGGCCTGGGCAACCGCGCGGGGAGCTGCGGGGGGGCCACAGGGGGAGCCGCAGGGGGAACCTCATGGGGAACGGCCTGGGGACAGCCCGGGGACGGCCGGAGCCAGGCCCACGTGCCCCGCTGCGGGTGGGGCGAGCTGGACGGTGCCCGATCCTCTCCAGGGAGGAGGCCAGAGCAAGGGGGCCATGGAGAACACCTGGACCAGCGTGGGCCTCCCAGGACGGGAGCCCTGCGTCTGCCGCCCCCTCGAGCCCCAGCCTCTTGGCTGCCCCGCCCCTAGAGACCCCGTGTGTCCCTGAAGCCCTCGTGGGTGGGCCCAGCAGGACGAAGGCCCGGGTTCCTTTAAGCCCTGTCTCCCGTCCCCGCGCCATCCACCAGGAATTCCTGTTCGTACAGACTTAAATGTCATCTCCTGCTGTTGATCTGTCTCCTGTCGTTTGGGGTCTTGGTCCCACTAGAAGGACCACGACGGGGACGGGGGTTCTTGCTTCCCGACCGTGAGGAGTCCGGGCGCTTCAGCAGCTGCCCAAAGGGTATGGACAGGTCTGGGATCCTGACCCAAATGGTCCCCGGGGTCCTCTGGGGCATCTGCGTCCAGCCAGGCTCCCGGCTCCGAGCCCCCTGTGTGCACAGGGACGCGGGGTGACACTCAAGGGTGAGGGGCCCCTTTCCTCGAGCGCCTACGTGTGCCAAGCCTCGCCCTCCGCGCTGCATCCCCCCGGGGGCTCGGGGAAGAGGAGCACACCGTGCACACGTTAAAACACGGAGACACAAAGGCTCACAGAAGAAGCAACCGCGCCCTGCTCCTCGGAGGCCTCACGCTCCCCCCAGGAGCCCCGTCCCGCCTCGGGCAGAGCTGGCCTCTGGCGGGACGTGACCAGCTGTGTCCTCAGCTGCACGCTGAGCAGGACGCCTGTCCCACGGGGCTCGCTCGGGACCAGGGGAGCACACGTGGGGAGAGCCAACGCCGCCCTGGGCCTGCTGGCCAGACCCTAAAATGTGGCGGCCCGCGCCGCGAAGGCCAGGGAGCCAGCGCCCGCGTGTGGGGCTGGGGCGGGAGGGACGCGGCCTCCGAAGGCCTCCATCCCACCCGCAGCTGTGGATGTCAGAGCCCCGCAGGAACGCTGTTTGCTTGCTCTCTGGGCATCACCTCTGAGGGCCCAGTGGAGCTCCCGGCCCCGCCCCGGGTGGCCGGCCAGGACGCAGGCAGGTGGCGGCGGGGCCCTGGGGGGGCAGCCCCGGGGGCCCGGGCTCGGAGCGCGCACCCGTGTCTGTGGGTGAGTGTGATGCACCTTCCTGCGCGGCCAGGGCGGCTGCGGCTCTGCCAGGACACGGTGGCCGTCTCAGCCTTCTCCCACTGCCTGTGCTGGGCGGGGTGGTGGGATGGGGGGGCAGGGGGGAGCCGGCTGGGGGCCCCGACCCACCCACGTGGGGCCCCGGCGGCAGCTCTCCTCCGGGTGGCGGATGGCGACAGTGGCTCCCATGCAGGCCCAGGCCTGGGTGCTCCGGGGGAGGCCGGGAGCCAGACCCCGAGCCTGGCGCCAGACTTGGGGTCTCTGCAGCACCCCAGGGCCCGGGGGCCCCAAAGGCGCCGGGATCGCGGCCGTCCTGGGCTCCCAGGCTCCTCCCCACGCTCCCTGCTCCCACTTCTTCGCCTCTTCCCTTCTCTTTCCCATTAAAACCTTTCCTAGTGCGTGACAGGATTTTTTTTTTAACATTTCCAGGAGAGATACGGCAGACGGTATATATAGCCTCCCAACCTCCTCCACTGTGTTTTTTTTTTTTTAATTAAAATGGTAGTGATTTCCACTGTAATCTTGAATTTATAATTATTTTATGTTGACCGGCACGGAAGCTAATGAAAATAAATCAAACCTATAAACATATTAAGCTTGTTTTTTGCTGTTTTTTTGTTCTGTTTTGTTTTGTTTTGTTTTTTGAAAGAAAACCATTCTGTGCTCCAGCCAAGGGAGGCTACGGGTCCATTTCCAACCCTCCGGGAGCTGAAGGGGAGCCACGCCTCCCTCACGGGCACGAGGAGCCAAGGTGGCCTCCCCGCAGCGCCTGGCTGCCGAGGACACGGGCCGCCCGGGTGTTTGTCCGCGGAGCGTGGGGGGCCCCGGCCGCAACCTGCTGTGCCCTGGATCCGCGGAGGAGAGCTGGATGGGGGGCAGGAGGGATCCCCGGGTTCCCGTGGGGGGCCTGGGACCCCCGGAACGGAAAGCCGCCTCATGGGTGGGCCCCGGGGAGGCATCGAGCCCCCCGGACGCTGGAAGGGGCGTCAGGCCACGCGGCCCGCAGGTGCTGACGGGCTGGATTCGGGGCCGCCCTTGACGGGGACCACAGAGTGACCCCAGGATGAGGTACCGCATCAGGTTAGCATCGCAGCAGGAGGTTGGGGGGCGGCTCCGGGGTGAAGGGTAAGGCCCCGAGGGAGCCTGGCTCGTGCCCGGTGTTGGCCCCACAGAGGCTCGGGCCTCGGCCTCCAGGTGCCAGCGTGCCGCGTGTGTCCTGGGTTTGCGGCAGATGAAGGGGGGGAAGATGCCGGCCCCCACCATCCCCCCCGGTGCCCGCACCCGGCGCTGGTCCCTGGCTTCGCGGGACGCCGGCGGGCACGGTTCTCGGGCGGCCGAGTCCTCCCGGGGGTGGGGGGGACCATCCGGGGCGCCCGCCGCCTGACCGCGCATGGGGCCGGGGGCCAGAGGCACAGGCATAAAACCAGGGTTAGTAACCTCGAGCCTGTCAACGGCCTTCAGGTGGTTGGGTGAGCGCGGCCCTGGGGGCTCCTGCGCTGACCGGCCCGGCGGGCGCGTGGGCGCGTCCTCTGCACTTCAGGGGGACGTCGGGCGGCTGCTGCTCGTCAGGACCAGCAAGGGAACGAGGAGCTTCCTTCTCCCGGGGGCGATGGCTCCACACCCATGCGGCCTGGAGCGCAGGCCCCAGGACACAGCCAGGGGAGCGGGGAGGCCGCCCGGCCCTGCGGGGTTTGGGGTGCTGGACGTGGGACCCACGCCCGCCTCATTCCCCCGCTTCTGTGGATGAGGAAGCAGAGACGCAGGAGGTGCCAGTGACCCTTGTCACGCCAGCCGCCCAGTTGGAGCTCCGGGCAGGCCCCTGCACAGAACGTTCCAGGCCTCGGGGCAGCCGGGGAGCCGACTGTGTGGGGTGGGCTTGGCCGAGCCTGAGCCGCGGGAGCCGGGCCCTCCTGCTGCGGGGACAGGATGGCTCCCGGGCCTTTGGGAGGTGAAGGGCCGCTGTCCCCTCCGTCCCCTCCATCCCCTATGGGGAGACCCGAAGGCCTCGTGCTCACCGAGGGGGACCGGCCAGGGAATGCAGAGAGCCCCAGGGGTGAGGTGCAGAGCTGCCCCCCAGTGTTGTGCGGCGGGAAGCACGCCTCCCCCCTGCAGCCTGCCCCCCACCGTGTCCTCCCCACCGCCTCCCCCCACAGCCTCCCCGCCATGGCCTCCCGCTCACAGCCTCCTCCCCCCTGCCCTCCACCGGCCCGAGCCAGAGCAGCAGAGCCAGGGAACCGCAAGGCCACAGCAAGGGTTTGCAGGATCCGAGATACTTAACTCGGGAGAGACCCGCCTGGTGCCTCGGAGGAGACATGACATCACATCACGGCGATGAGTAACGTGGAGGGGATGGGGGCGGGGGGCTCCCCGGCCGGCCTCGCCCGGGGATTACAGACACTGGGCGGAAACTGCAACTGCAAGGAGGCAGGTTCATGCTCCGTAGAAGCAAGAAACGTCCTCCCCTCGGTCCTGCCAAAACAATAGGAAAGCCTGGTTTTCGGAAAGTGCTGATAATAAATCAGCAATAGGGCACGTTCACATCTATTAGGTTGAACCACGTAGAATTGCTGATGCTCGACCATCTCTGACCTAGAAAAACAGCACTTGCGTGCATTTCCTCACCTCAGAGCAACCTCAGCCCTCTGCTGGCCTGCAGGCCCCCGAGCCCCGTCCCCGCCTCCCGCACCCCGGGGCACCCCCAGCGGGTTCCTCGCGGGGCCATGGACCCTCACACCTCTGTTTTGCTGCGGGAGCTTTGCCACTGCAGGTGCCCCTGCCTAGAACATTCTCTCCGCAAGCTGACCTGGGCTCTTCTCGTCCTGTACACCCCCTCGTCCCGCCCGCTCGCCCCGCGGTGTCACCCTCCACACGCTGTCCTCCATCGTCCCCGGGAGCGCCACGGGGGCAGGCGCCCTGTCACCCTGCGAACTCCCCGGGTTTGGAACAGTGCCCGCCCCCCGGTGAACGTCCAGTATGTATATTTGACAAGAATGAAGGACTGATGAGTGTCAACCAGCGACTCGGGGCCTGGAGGGGTCGCATGATGTTCCCAGCGGCTCCGAGCAGCTGCCTGGAGGGGCTGAGGGAAGCCCCAGGACTCAGATCCCCAAGCACAGACTCTCGAGAAGCCGCCCTGCTCTCGGAGACCAACGGTCTTGATGCAGACTGTCCCGAGGCTGGATAAACGCTCCTGCTCCGGGTGCAGAGGAGGCGGGGTCCCACGGGGGCGGCCTCGACTCTCGGGGGTGCAGACCCCGGGGCCACCTCTGCTGGAGAAGGCTCTCCGGGGAGCAGAGTGCTGGTCACCTCCAGAAACCCACAACCAGGTACCGGGCCACGGGGTGGGCACGGCGCCGCCTGAGGGGCACTACTGACCAGGGCCTGTTATACGGGAACGAAAAACATGAAATGATCCTCACTTGGCAAATGCGTGCGGGATGTATTTGCCTGGCGACAAATGAGGGAGCAGTGCCAAGTAGAGAGGGGCATAGAGAGGACAGGGAGTGGGACAGGGAGAGGGACGGGAGAGGGATGGGAAGAGGGACAGGGAGAGGGATGGGAGAGGCACGGGGAGAGGGACGGGAGAGGGATGGGAAGAGGGACGGGAGAGGGACAGGGAGAGGGACGGGAGAGGGATGGGAAGAGGGACGGGGAAAGGGACAGGACAGGGACACAGAGAGGGATGCGGATAGGGATGTGGAGCGGGACGGGGATAGGGACAGGAGGGGGATGGGGAGAGGGACGGGGATAGGGACGCGGACAGGGACGGGGATAGGGACGGGAGAGGGACGGCGAGAGGGACAAGAGATCCGCTGGCTCCTGTGTAAGGAGGCACCTGGGAGCAGGTAGTCACCACGTAAGGATGGGGGTGAGGAGACACTCGGCCTCCGCCTCAGGTGCTGGGTGTGCAGACAGCTGGTCTCCCGGGTCAGACACGGGGGACACAGAGGCCACTGCCCGCCATCGGCTCTCAATGGGGCCGTCAGGACACAGCATGAACGGGGGAGGCGGGGCGGGCGGGCTCCACGAGTCGCACCCGAGGACATCGGCACCCATGGGCGAGCGCTCGGCAGGTGCTGGGGCTCGGGTGCCTCGTCGCCCTGCGCGTTCACAGCATTTTCCAAGGCTGCGCCCGGGCGCTGACCTGCGGGACCCTGCAGGCCTGAGGCACCTGGGGCGGCTGCCGACTGCTCCCGTGTCCCCAAGGAAAGGGGCCCCGGGGCGCACGCTCAGGACCCCCTTTCCCCGGGCAGGGCCCATCATCATGTGGTGACAGCACCCACCTGCCGGGCAGAGAGCGCCGGGCGTCAGAGAGCCACGGGTCACCTGTGATCACTGCGCCCTGACCCGCACCACGCGGGGCGGCCTCATCCTCCAGCCTGGGCGCTGGGTCGGTGGGACCCGCAACGTCCTTCCACGCGGCCAACGCACGTAGGTCAGTGCACGGCCCTTGGGGGGAGGACCTGGGTGCCCGGCATCCATGGGGTTGACCATCCCGTCCCCCCTGCAGCTGCCCACTGTCCCGTCCCCCCCGGGGCTGCCCACTGTCCCCTCCCGTCCATCCGTCCTCCACGCATGTGCCGGGGCCGAGGCCACCACACAGGGTCACCGGCCCGGGCCTCCGAGGAGGGTCGCAGGTGCATCAGGCCCGGGGGAGGGGCGGGCCTCCGGGGGAGTGGCCTTTACAGCTGCGGAGCTTGGTGGTCCCTGCCTGTCCGCAGGCTGGGGGCGGCAGGGCGCCGGGCATCCAGCCTGGACGGCACCTGCCCAACGGGCCTCCGCGATGTGCGCCTGTTTCTCCTCGTCTTTCCTTCCTCAGGCCGTTCCGCTCGCCTCTGGACCCCAAGTGCTGCAGCCCGCTTCCCCCCCGCGGCCCCCGGCCTCTCATTCCCGCCCGCCGCCTCTCCCCACGGCCCCCATGGCGCCGGCCCTGCCTCAGCGGGGCCTCCGCGCGTCACCGCCAACCTGCTCCGAAACGGTTGCCTCACCTGTGCGTGCTGCTCAGCTGCGCCACCTCCGTCTGTGCGTCCGTGTCCCCGGCACGCGGAGTGGCCGCCGCGGGCCAGCGCTACTTTGCTTGGCTGTCCCACGCGTGATGCAGACCACAAGGCCTCGCGTGTCTCTGGTGATTTATGGCTTTCGAAAAGCGTCGTCTGAACACAGCCTTTTCTCCCGGTGCTCCTCAAACACGCTTGTGAAACGGTCAGAGCGAAATCCTTTCGGAGGCCACCGCACTCCGGGATTTCGGATTTGTCGGCGGGATGCCCGCGCCGCCCACGGCACCCGCTCCGTCCCCCGCTCGGGACGTCTGCACCTTAATAACTGGAAACGGTCCGGCTCCCCCGCCTCTTGGCTCCTTTGGGATCCGGACTCCAGGCCCCGTCACCCCCTTTCCTGCCCCAGGAGTGGAGGAGGCATCGGCCTTTCGAGCGCGGGGTTGTGGCGGCTGGAGCCTCCCGCCGTTGGCGCCCCGCACCCCCCACCCCCTGGCCTCAGGGCCCTGCGGCACTGCACCCCAAGTCAGCGCCTCGAGGGGACGCGAGCAGACCATCCCTGCAAGCGCAACCCCAAGGACCAAATCCCCCCGAGTGTGACCCCGTCACCCCCAGCCTTTAAGTAACCAGAACTGCCCACGCCTTAAAGGACACAAAACATGGTACTTTTTAAAACATTTATATTTATATATATAAAAAAATTAAATATATATAATATATAGTGTGTTTGAGACTAAAAATATAGTACATAATATTTAAAAAAAAGGAAAATGAAAACAGAGTAGGAAAAGGCGTGAGGGCACACAGACACACGTTGCTAAAAACCTACGATGGTCTGTCCTAACAAAAATAATATTCTTTTCTCTCTTCTCTTAATCGTCATCATGGATCCGTTTATTATTGGGGTTCGGGAGGACAAAATGCAGCCGGAGCCGGGAGTGGAGGCCGTGACCCCAGGCTGGTCGGGGCGGAGAGCGCAGCCCCCCTCCCGGCGAACGGGGCGCCCTCCCTCCCCCCCGGGTCTGGCCGCTACCAGGCGGCGCCCAGTGGGACTGCACGGCCGCTCGGCTGCTCCGTCCCCGGTGGGGGCGTTCCCAGGGGCGGGGGCACACCTGACCCCCAGACACAGGTAGAAGGCCGCAGGCCCACCACCCCAGCGAAGGCCAGGGGTTGCGGCGGGCGGGAGGCCAGGGGCAGGGGCAGGAGGCTGGCGGGAATGTGACAGTTCTACGCAATCGGAGCTACTAACATTATTATTATTATTACCGTTATTATTTTTCAGGGCAGGCTTGTACCAGAGCCGCCCATATGGCCTGTGACTGCTGCGCAGCAATGGTTTCTCCAGGGACGGGGCCTGGAGCCCCCTCACAGTGATGCTCGGCGGGCCTGACCCCGCCCCGCCCCCGCGCGCACCTGGCCGCGCACCTGGCCCCGCGCACCTGGCCAAGCACCTGGTCCCACGCACCTGGCCGCACACCTGGCCCAGCACCTGGTCCCGCGCACCTGGCCAAGCACCTGGCCCCATGCACCTGGCCGCACACCCGCGCACCTGGCCGCGCACCTGGCAGAGGGAGCCCAAGGCAGCACAGGGAGGCCAGGCGGACAGGTGCTGTGGGGGGAACCAGGAAGGGGGGAGCTAAGTCGAGCTTTGTAGCTTCTTCACAGAAACACGCCTGTCCCAGCGCTGTCCCCTGATGCGTGCATGAGCGTCCCCGGCTCCCTGCCGGTTCCACACACCGTGACTCCCTAACGGGAAGGGCCCGCAGAGGAACACCATGTGGACGGGGCAGCCGTGGGGAGCCAGGTCTGGGCCTGGACATGCAGGGGCAGGGGTCCCCACAGCCCGCCTGGCTCCATCCTGAGGAGCACAGGGCCGCACAGAGCGGGGGGCACGGGGGCTCTGTCCCAGATGCCCCTCTCAATGCGTCGGGCAAGAGGGGCGCGGGGGGGCCCGCAGGCGGGTCAAGCTGTCCTTCCCTCCCCAGGCAGGGCACCCTGCCCCTGCGGGCCCCTGCCTGAGCTCACTACCACCCTGGGGCTGGGCCCCCACTAGGGCAGCCCCTGCAGCTCCCCCAGAGTCGCACCTGCCTCTGGGACATTCGGAGTCTGTGTCACAACGCTCTACCCTCCTGGGTCTCTCGGCTGCACGGAGGGGGCAGCGCGCTCACCTCCCCGTGTGCTGGGGGCACCCCGGCTTCTCCGCGCCCAGCGAGGGCGGCTGCAGCCCTTCCCCTTGGTCCAGGCTGCCTGGAGCCGGGCACCAGGGGACGCAGCCCACGCCCGGGCCTGGCCACACACAGGAGTCGGGCGGGGGCCAGAGATCGCCCCACACCCACCTCACATGCGGCCCCCAGAACACCCTGCAGGCGCGTGTGCCCCACACGTCCAACCAGAGGCCCACAGCCAAAGCACCCTCCCACAGGAGCCCCTCCGGCGCCCCCTGCCCCGCTGGCGTACTGCCCCCCGCTCCCCACCCTGGCGCTGGGCCTCCACCTCCCCAAACAAACAGCAAGACCAGGATGGCAGCCCTCCATCAGACCAGCATGCAAGAGGCGGGGGGCGGGGAGGGCCTGGGGCGCTGAGGTCCCCCAAGCCGTGCCCAGAGCAGGGAAGGGGCTCCGCTCACAGGTGTCTGGAAACCCACGGTCCCGAGCCGTCAGCCGAGGTGGCCAGTGGCTAGAGACCCCGGGTGCCTCCGCATCATCGTTTTGGCCGAGTGGGCCCAGCACTGACACAGGAAGGGAGGAGTCACAATGCGGCCAAACCCCGAGTCCAAATGAACAGTTTCTGGGACGCTCGTGTTTAAAAAAGCCATCGTGGTGTTCAGAGGTGAGCGGGCCGGGCTGCGCGCGGCTTGTTTCTGCGACGACCGTCAGGCCAGGCAGGAATCCACCCGCACGGGAACCTGCACCCTTCCCAGGCCTGTCCCGGGCTCGCCCAGGGGGACGCTGAGGGAGGGCCAGCCCCGGGGGAGGGGCAGGCACAGCTGGAGCCCCTGTGGCTGCTGGGGGTGGGGGGGGGCACGCAGGGGCAGCCCACGGGCTGGGCATTAGCCGGTCCGTCCCTCCCAGGGCGGGTGAGGAATGTCACCCCGCAGACCCATCCGCAAGGTGGCGATGGCCCGTGGCTGATGAGCATGTAAGTCGTTAAAGCAAACAGGACTAATGAGTGGTGACCACGAGAGAGAGCACGCGGGTGCCGGGGAGCCCGGGCGGGGGCACAGTTCTCTTTGGTCAGAGGTGGTGGCTGGGAATGGCCGCGTGGAATGTGCGTGTGGGGACAGCATGGGCGTGACTGCCTGCAGTGCCCTCCCGCGCCACCTGCCCGGGGCGGCCCTCCCCTCCCCTCCAGGCCCCTCTCCCGCCGACACCTGACAGCGTGTCTGGGGCTGGCGATACCCGTCCCCTGTGGCCCCCCACACTGGGCCCTCGACCGAAGCTGGACACTCAAGGCACTGGAAGTGAAAGGAGGAATCTGATTGGTCCAAGAAACAAAATCAAAAAAAAAAAAAAAAGACTCAACAACAAACCCAAAGCTGTCTCCGGACACTGCGGCCTGCGCCCCCCGAGTGGCGGCCTCCTGAGGGCCGGGCCCCTCCCCGAGCCTGTCACAGCCTCCGGACAGGTCTTACCACCTGAATGTTTAAAAATGGATTCAAAGTGCTTGGAAATTCAGAGTAAATGGACGGTGCTGGGAATCTAGCAGAGAACGGGTGTCCCCTTTCCCTCCCATCGGGGCTCTGCGCGGGGGCGGGGGCGGGGACTCCCTACAGCTCTTTTATTTTGTCTCCCCGAATGAGGTTTTCATTGTTTTTTTTTGTTGTTGTTGTTGTCTTTGAAACCTAGCCTGTGGCATCCCACCCCGACGCCACCCGCTGGCACAGGCCCCAGAGTTGAAGCCGGGATGCGGGCGTCGGGGCAGGAAGGGGCTCGGGCAGAGGGGTCCCGGGGGGCTGGCTGTCAGCACCCGGTGCCCCCCCCCCCCCCCCCCGCCGCCCCCCATCTAACTGGCTGGCTCTGCACGGACGGGAAAGAAAGCAGCTACTGGAGAAATCTGGATCCTCTGCAGGCCGAGGCGCAGGTGTCCCCACGGGCGCGCGGGTGGCAGCGGGATGAGGGCTGGATGCGAGCTGGGGCGCGCCCGCTAACGCTGACCCGAGGTCCCCGCTGCAGCCCGGGAGGGGACTGCGAGGGCCGGGCCGGGCCACCGCGTTTCCACCCACCCGTGCGCGCGCCCCCTGCGCACCCGGGGCCCCGCGCGCCCCAGCACCTGGCTCCCCGGGGCCGCGCCGGCGCAGGGCGAGGGCACAGGTCGGAGGAGACACGTCCTCCCGAAGAAGAGGGAAGGGCAGGCCCGGGAGGCCGGGGCTTGCGGAGCACCATCCTCGGGACGGGGTGTTTCCGGGAGACCCGCTCCCCGAAGGCCGGGGCCGCCGGCCGGGCGCGCGCCTACACGTGCGTCTGCATGCGCTGCTGGAAGCGCTGCCCGAAGTCCGAGTGCTGCGACGTGTAGGAGAAGCGCGTGGCCGTCGCGTACTTGCCGATGGGGTCGTAGGCCTCGAACGGGGTCCGCTCCAGCCCGGCCGGCGCCTGCGGGTAGCCCAGCCGGTAGCCCGGGAAGCCGGCGGCCGCGGGGAACGGGTGCGGGCCGAACTTGTCGTAGTTCTCGTAGGACAGCGCGCCCGCCCCGTCGGCGCCCGCGGCGTTAGGGGGCCCGGCGGCGGGGGGCTCCGGCCCGAAGTCGGACGCGGGGGCGCGGCTGTAGGAGCTGAGCTGCGCGTAGCCGCTCGAGTGCGACAGGCGGGAGGCGGGGCGGCCGTCGAAGCGCGCGGGCCCCGGGGCGCGGTAGTCGGCGTAGAGCACGGCCCGGGACGCAGGCCGGTCCTCGTGGGCGCGCACGTTGTAGTAGCCGTTGGTGGGGTCCTGCGGGCGAGGCGGGCGCGGTGGAGGCGCGGGAGCCGTGCACCCGCCCCCCGGGAGCCCGCGCCCGTCCCCAGGCGCCCCCACTGCGCGCACCTTCACGTCCCTGAGCCCGCGCCCCCTCCCCAGCCCCCCCATGCGCGAACCTCACCTGCCCAGGCCCCCCCAGACCCCCCTAATGGGCGCACCTCACCTCCCCGGGGAGCCCGCGCCCCCTCCCCAGCCCCCCCACGGTGCACACCTTCACCACCCCGGGAGCCCGCGCCCCTCCCCAGGCCCTCCCCACCATGCACACCTTCACCTCCCCGGAGCCCGCGCCCCCTCCCCAGCCCCCCCACGGTGCACACCTTCACCACCCCGGGAGCCCGCGCCCGTCCCCAGGCGCCCCCACTGCGCGCACCTTCACGTCC
This sequence comes from Canis lupus baileyi, assembly GCF_048164855.1. Taxonomy (NCBI): domain Eukaryota; kingdom Metazoa; phylum Chordata; class Mammalia; order Carnivora; family Canidae; genus Canis; species Canis lupus. The sequence goes on along the minus strand of NC_132875.1, from coordinate 387,578 downwards.
CTGAGCCCGCGCCCCCTCCCCAGCCCCCCCATGCGCGAACCTCACCTGCCCAGGGCCCCCCAGACCCCCCCCTAATGGGCGCACCTCACCTCCCCGGGGAGCACGCGCCCCCTCCCCAGCCCCCCCACGGTGCACACCTTCACGTCCCTGAGCCCGCGCCCCTCCCCAGGCCCTCCCCACCATGCACACCTTCACGTCCCTGAGCCCGCGCCCCCTCCCCAGCCCTCCCACGGTGCACACCTTCACCTCCCCGGAGCCCGCGCCCCTCCCCAGGCCCTCCCACCATGCACACCTTCACCTCCCCGGAGCCCGCGCCCCCTCCCCAGGCCCTCCCCACCATGCACACCTTCACCTCCCCGGAGCCCGCGCCCCTCCCCAGGCCCTCCCACCATGCACACCTTCACCTCCCCGGAGCCCGCGCCCCCTCCCCAGCCCCCCCACGGTGCACACCTTCGCGTCCCTGAGCCCGCGCCCCCTCCCCAGCCCCCCCCATGCGCGAACCTCACCTGCCCAGGCCCCCCCCCACCGCGTGTACCTCACCTCCCCGGGAGCCCATGCCCCCTCCCCAGGCGCCCCCAATGCGCGCACCTCACCTCCGGGGAGCCTGGGCCCCCTCCCTAAGTCCCCCCCCCACTGCGCGCACCTTCACGTCCCTGAGCCCGCGCCCCCTCCCCAGCCCCCCCATGCGCGAACCTCACCTGCCCAGGCCCCCCAGACCCCCCCCTAATGGGCGCACCTCACCTCCCCGGGGAGACCGCGCCCCCTCCCCAGCCCCTCCACGGTGCACACCTTCACCACCCCGGGAGCCCGCGCCCCTCCCCAGGCCCTCCCCACCATGCACACCTTCACCTCCCCGGAGCCCGCGCCCCCTCCCCAGCCCCCCCACGGTGCACACCTTCACCTCCCGGGAGCCCGCGCCCGTCCCCAGGCGCCCCCACTGCGCGCACCTTCACGTCCCTGAGCCCGCGCCCCTTCCCCAGCCCCCCCATGCGCGAACCTCACCTGCCCAGGCCCCCCCAGACCCCCCCTAATGGGCGCACCTCACCTCCCCGGGGAGCCCGCGCCCCCTCCCCAGCCCCCCCACGGTGCACACCTTCACCACCCCGGGAGCCCGCGCCCCTCCCCAGGCCCTCCCCACCATGCACACCTTCACCTCCCCGGAGCCCGCGCCCCCTCCCCAGCCCCCCCACGGTGCACACCTTCACGTCCCTGAGCCCGCGCCCCCTCCCCAGCCCCCCCCATGCGCGAACCTCACCTGCCCAGGCCCCCCCCCCACCGCGTGTACCTCACCTCCCCGGGAGCCCATGCCCCCTCCCCAGGCGCCCCCAATGCGCGCACCTCACCTCCGGGGAGCCTGGGCCCCCTCCCTAAGTCCTCCCCCCCACTGCTCGCACCTTCACCTCCCGGGAGTCCGCGCCCCCTCCCCACCGCCGCCCCCGCACCTTCATCTCGTACTCCTCCCGCGTGTCCATGGCGTCGCAGCGCAGGTCCTGCTTCAGGTCCACGTCATCCTTGAAGGACTGCAGAGCCGCAGAGGTAGAGGTCAGGGCTGGGGACTCGCCCTGTGCCGCCCGGCCCCACGCCCTGGGGCCCCTGGCTGCGGGGTGTGGGGGTGAGGTGGAGTCTGGGGTCGCGGGCAGACCGGGTGCTGCGGACGAGTGCAGCAGAGGCTCTGGGGCCCGTGGGGGCAGAGACCGGAGCTGGTGCCAGCTTTGTGGCTGACGCACAGTGTGACTCCGGGCATGTCGCTGCCCCTCCCTGGGACGGCCCCTGTCTGAGCTGCTGGGCAGCTGGACCAGAAAACTTCCAGGCGTTTCCAACTCTGACTGCGTGGGAAGGACGGGGCCAAGTGCGGCCTGTGGAGGGCGCGGCCTGCAGGTCCTCTGCTACTGGGAGACCAGCCAGGGGAGGATGTGTGCGCACATGCGTGTGTGCATGAGCGTCTGTGCAGCTGCGTGTACGTGTGGAGCACGTGTGAGCGCACATATGCGTGTGCATGGGACCAAGGCTGGCCCGGGAAGGGACGCGGGGGAGAAAGAGGTCAGTAGAGCAGAGGGGCGGGGGTCCCAAGAGCGGGAAGAGGGGAGTGGGCCGGGAGGCAGGGGCCCTCACCGAGTAGATGGCCTTCATGACCCGAGTGGCAGTGGACACGCTGGCAGTGTCATCCTCCCGGTCGGAATGCATCGTGAGCGGCTCGCGGTTCACGGTCTCCACCTTGATGTCCAGCTTCCGCAGGGTCACGTCCTTGCGGCCTGGACAGGGAGGGGCAGCCTGGACGCTCCGCCAGCCTCTGCGGCTCAGCCCGGGGCGCCTGGGCCTGCCCGCTGGGGGCGCAGGGTGGGCGGGGACCGTACTCACTGCCTTTGCGGCGGCGGTAGAGAAAAAACACCAGGGCGATGAAGAAGAAGGTGAGCAGGACGCCCGCGCCAATGGTGGCCCCCGCGATGACGCCCACGGGCAGCACTTCTGCAGAGGGAAGGGAGGGCTGGGGTGAGGACGGCGGCTCACGAGGACCCGCAGGCCGGGCCCCATGCACTCCACTGGCATCGGGGTCAGGCCCTGCCCCACACCTGCCCCTGGGCCTGCCATCCTTCCCCACCCCGTGGCCCCACCGCTCGGGAGCGGGTTTCCCCAGCTGGGCCCCATGCAGGCCCCAGAGAGCTGCTCCCCACGAGGCCTGCCTGGGGAGAGGCCAGGGAGCAGGACCCCAGCTGCCTGCACCCCAGCCGCGGTCACCTCGCTCTTCCAGCTGGATGATGGCCGTGCCCGGCCCAAAGCTGTTCCAGGCCGTGCAGTTGTAGTGGGTCTGAAAGTCGGCCTCCATGACGTTGTTGATGGTGAGGGTGGACAGCACCCCGCTGCCCGAGTTGGTCCGCTCCACCGTGTAGCGCTCCAGGGTCCCCACCTCCAGGAAGTTCTCCTTCCATGCCCAGGCCTGAGGCGGGGGAGGGCAGGGGGTGATAAGGAAGGGCACCCTCAGGGCACCCTCGTCCTGCGTGTCCTGCGTGTCCTGCGTGCCCTGCGTGCGTCCAGCCTTGCAGCAAACCCAAGTCACAGCTGCTGCCTCCAACCGCAGCACGGGGTCCCCAGCCCAAGAGAAACTGGCTCCCGGCGTGCCGGGGAGTCGGAAGCGCTCAGACATGCCTGGGGACACTCCAGAACGCGGATGCCCGGGCCCTAACTCTGAAATATGAGCCTCCAGGGGAGGGGTCCGGGAGCCCCGTGTTCATAGCAATCCCGTGAAGGCAGGTACGGCCGGGCCAACGCACCGACGTCTGGCAGCCCCGATGTCTGGCCCCCGTGTGGCCCCCCGTCCTCGCCTGCAGCGTGACAGGCCCAGGCTCCGGGTCTGTGGTCTGAGAGGCTCACTGACCGCGGCGCAGTCCCAGACTCCCCCTCGGCCAACCCAGGCGGAGGCCATCCAGGCTCCCCGCCCCATGCAGCGGCGGCACCTCCCCAGGGCCCCTCCAGTGCAGCTGAGGGGCGAGGGGCGGTGGCCGAGCGCTGGCTCCCTTCCAGGATCGATCCTCCTAACTCCGTGGAGAAGGCCCTGGGGAGCCGTGCGCCGCCACCCGCGCGGCCATGGTAATGAAGTGTCCCCGGGCAGCCGCGGAGTTAGCCCAACGGCCGTTAACTGTGATGAGGGCCTCGACGGCTAATGGTCATGGGAGGACTTAATGGCGCGTGGTGTGGGGACGAGGGGGTGGGGGGAGGCAGGAGGGGCAGGTGGCGGGCACCGGCCTCCCGCACCTGTTGCTGCACCCGCCCCGTGCACCCTCCGCCAGGGAGCCTGCCCCGGCAGCTGAGGACCCAACGGGGCTGGGGAGCGCTCATAGCGGCTCAGGGTCACGACCGGGGCCGGGGGCGGGGGGGGGGGGGGGACTCACTATGCGGTCGGGGGGCGGCGTGCTCCCGATGAAGCACTCCACCTTGCCGCCGTCGCCCCTGACGGCGTACTGCACCGCCTCGCTGGAGATGATGGGCGGCCCTGCAAGCAAGACGCAGTCAGGGCCGGGGCGGGGGACAGGGGGCGGGGGGCGGGGGGCGGGCCGCCCCGTAGGCCGCTCACCATTCACGTAGAGGGGCACCTCCCTCTCGGCCACGCCGATCCGAGGCACGATGGCGCGGCAGGTGTAGGTGCCGGCATCGGCCTGGGTCACGGACTTCAACAGCAGCTGGTTGCTGTTACTCAGGACCTGGGCAGAGAGAGCAGCCTCGGGTGGGGAGCCAGGAGGCCTGGGCCCCTGGGTGCGAGGGGGGCCCCGCATTGGACGCAGTGGAGAGAAAGCAGGAAGGGCCACAAGTGAATTCCCCGAAGGGCAAAGGGCGCATCCCCCGACCCCAAACAGAGCCGCGCCGACGCCCGCCGTCTCAGCGGCCTGGGCTGGTGGGGGCACAGCGGCCGGTGGCTCGGCGATTCCCCTGAGGACGAGGCCTCCCTGACGCCCCTTCTAGGGCTTTCCCTGCCAAACAGGGTAGGCGGCTTCCCCCCGAAATCCCTCTCCCCGCGGCTCCGGCCTGCGCGGTCCGTGCTTCCCGCCGTCCGGAGTGGACTCATTCACCCCGTCCGCGGAAGCCCCTCCGCTGCCCCCCGCCGCCACGGAACCGTCCAGCTGCGCTGCCGGGAGAAGCGGGTCTCGATGGCAAGCACCGGCCTCTGCGTCCCAGGGCCCTCGACACGCCCGGCTGCAGCCTGTCCCCACCGCACCCCGCCGTCCCACCTGCGACCGACTCCTTGCTCCGGGCGCCCGGGACGGGCAGCAAGCGTCTTACCATGTTTGAATCCTTTTTGGTCCAGGTGAGGGTGAGGGGGGGATTGCCCACCCAGACGCAGGTGAGCGTCACGTCGGAGCCGATGTCTGTGGTCGTGGGCTTGGGGTCCACGACGATCCGGGGGGCGACTGCGCAGAGAGGAGCCGGGCGAGAGTCTCAGCATCGTCGGGGGCCCACGGGCGCCGTCCTCTGTCCCTCTGCTGCCCCGGCCCCTGGCCCCACGGCGCCCACGGCCCCCCCGGAGCCTGCCGAGGCCCCCGCGGCCACTCACAGTGCACGTTCACCAAGGTGCTGACGTTGGTGCTGCCCACTTTGTTGTGGACCTCACAGGACACCGGCTCCGTGAAGAAGGAATAGTCCACGTTGGTCTCGTAGCGACTCTCGTGGGCGTCCTCGATCACGAACCCGCCCTTGGCCCACCTGGGGGGAGGGCAACGCAGCATGGGGCTCAGGGCTGGGCCCCCCCGCCCCGCGCCCCCAGCCCCAGCCCACGCCCCGTGAGCTCCCGCCCAGCCACCCACCCCCGCCGTGCACCTGTAGCCCAGGATCTCGGGGTTGGCCGTGGCCTGGCACGTGAAGACGACACGCTCGCCCTCCTGCACCGTCTGTGGCTCGATGGACAGGGTCACCGTGGGAGGGTCTGCAAACAGGACGCGGAGGGTCTTTCCTTCTCTTCCCAACACACGGCCCGGGCGTCCCCACTGGGCGGAGAGCCGGGAACCGGAGCCTGTAGCGTTCCAGCTCCGGGGAAGCACCTTCCCCACGTGACCCCGCAGGGTCCCGGCAACACCTCGCCCCCGCACGTGGGTTAAGGAAACCACCACGAACATGCGCTCGCATTTTGCCCCCAAATCGCTTTTAGTTTGGAGTCTCAGGGAAGACCCTGCAGGCCTGGGTTTTAAGCCTCTTCGGGTTTACAGAATTGGAAACTGAGGCTCAGGGAGACTAGGTCACAGCCTGGGTCATGGGCTGGGCTGCACGCGGCGCCAGCCGGGTCCCGGGGCCCCCTGGGTGCTCCCCGCTCACGGTGCACGTCCAGCTCGATGGAGGTCTCCTTGCCAGTCGGGACGGCCTCGTTCACGCTGCGGCAGGTGAACACGCGCCCGATGTCCAGGTCTGTGGGGTTAATGAGCAGCTGGCTGACGGTGGTCTCTCTCTTGCCGTCCTTCAGCAGTTCCTGGGGACACGGGGGGGCACAGGGTCAGGCCACAGGCCGCCTAGGCTGCCATCGGGACGGCCGGGCCGTGAGCTTCAATGGGGGTGCAGCCCGCCCCCCCTCCCCCGGGCCCGGCTCTGCTCTGCTCCTTGCTCATCAGCGTCCAGAGAAACTGGGCAGAAAGCGCAGCGGGTTCCGTGCACCATCCTCCCGGACCCCGCAGAGTCCCGACTGCAAGGCTGCAAGGTGTCCGCGCCGGGCGGCTGACCGCGGCCCCCGTGCCTCGCCACCCCGGGGCCTACGCCGTGTGTCCGGCGGCCCCCGCGGCTCCTCCACGTGCAGCTGCCCCCTCTGCAAAGCCTTGGCGGCCACCCCGGCCCTCAGGACCACCGGGCGCGCGCGTCCGTCCGTCCTGCCTGGCTCTGGCCCGTGTGTCCCTCCTTGTGTGCAGGAAGGAGCGCCCACCTCCCGACACCCCTTGGGTGGAGGGGCCGAGGGCCTGGGGGGCAGCGGGCCTCACCGTGCTGGCCACGGCGCCCTCCTGCTGCGTCCCGTCCCGGAACCAGATGATGGTGGCGGCCGGCTTGGCGTTGAAGGCTCGGCAGGTGAGGTTGTGCGGGGTGCCGGCCTGCAGCAGGAGCACGGGGCCGCCGTCGATCCTGGTGTCCTCGGGGGGGACTGCGGGGCGAGCAGAGCCAAGTCGGGGTGGGGCCGGCAGAGCCCCCGCCCGGTGCCGTCCCTGCCGCTGCAGCCAGCCCCTGGCGGCGGGGGGGCTCCCCTCACTCACAATCACTGTACCGCTCGCTCCTGGGGGCTTCGGCCCAGGCCACCAGCACGGACCCCTTGCGCCCCCCGCCCCCATCCGTGCACAGCCCACACGGCGCACGGGGGGCTTGGCCTCAACCCGGGGAAGCCTGGGCCCTGGGCCCTGGGCGCCTAGCGCGGAGGAGCGCCCTCCTGCCTCCCACCCTGTGGGCCCCGTCCCAGGGCTGGCCCCAAGCCACCTGCAGGCCAGCACCCCGTGCACTCCCGGCCTCCCCCACCCCCCACCTGGCGACACAGCCATCCCCACCAGCGGGTGATTTCCTGCAGCGGAGCTGAGAGTGGGCCAGTGCCCTGCCAGACACCTGTGGGGCCACCGAGCACCCCCCTCACGGTCTGGGCTCCCCAGCCTCCCCGCACTGGCTCACCTACACCTCTGCTGTCCCCCCCACCCCCATCCCAGGCTCCCCCAGCCTCCCTGCACTGGCTCACCTGCACCTCTGCTGCCCCCCCACCTCCATCCCCCAGCCTCCCTGCACTGGCTCTCACCTGCACCTCTTCTGTCCCCTGCCATCCCCCCCACCTGCTGCAGGGGCCATCCCGCCACAGCCACCTGTCAGCGGTTCCCAGGCGGGTGCTCTGAGCGCCTCACCTACCTTGTGTTGGGGGCACAAGGTGACTGTGCGGCCCCCACCCCGCCAGGGCTGCTGTCCCCGGCTCCCGGGCATTGCTGCCGTCCGGGCGCCTACCGACGGTGCACAGTAGGCCCCGGCTGACCGCAGGAGGGATTGGCTGGCTCAGATTTCCGATGCCAAGAAACAGGAGGCCCCCCTGCCCTATCCCCACAGGCCCCTGAAGCCTGGGATTACAAGCTCCTTGGAGATAGGGCCGCTCCTTGCCCTGAAAGCCCGGCTGCCGGGGCAGGCGACAGCCGGTCCCCAGGGATCCCAGCCCACCCAACCAACGACGAGGGGCGGAACACACACAGGCAGGGCTTCAGGGATAATCTCCGGGTGCACCCAGTGTTGGCCAGGCCGGGAGGGGCTCCGTGGGACACGCTTCGGGAGCCGGGAGGGCCCTGCAGGCCGGCGGGGGCGGGGCTCCCGGGTAGGAGCCCTGGAAGGGGCCCACCTGCGCCCACCTGCGCCCACCTGTGCCGAGCTGCACTCTGGCCCGCAGGGGCGGCTCTCCAAGCGGGCTGCCCTGGCCTCTAAGCCTGGCCCATCTCCGCACCTGTCAGGGGACCTGGGGAGGCCCTGGGGTCCGGGCACAGCCATGCCCAGCCTGGGGGCTCTGGGGAGGTGGCGGGGGGTGCTGGCCCGACCGTGTCCCACGTGCCCGCGCTGCCTGTGCGGCTCGCACGAGCCCAACTGTGCGCTGAGGCCCGGGTTCCTCCTCCCGGGAGCACCTGGTCCCAGGCCAGCGGGTGCACGCGCGGAGACGGCGTGGGGAGGCCGGAGTGGACACAGACCCCACGCGGGGTCCACCCGGCCCGGTCCTGAGCCATCTGCCTCTCCGAGTCCGCACAAAGGAAAACGGGGCCACTGAAGCGCCTGCCCCGCCGCCAGCTAGAGGCACACGTGCACGGGGATGCCCGTTCGCAAACACATTTTTATGATTTGTGACAAATGTGCGTGTCAACATGCACACGCGTCCGCGGCATCCGTTTTCCTGTTTGTAAAATTTTAAAAAATAACAGGAACCCTCCCCCAGGAGCGGTGCCGTGAGGTCAAACGGGAAGCACGGACGCGACGCGCAGGGCCGGTGCCCGCGGGGGCTGAGCGAGGTGCCCGAGGGCCGCGCATGGGTTCCGTCCAGCCTCTGTGGCTACACCACGGGCCCTGAGTGGGGTCACCAGGCCACCCGGGGACACCCCGGGGTCGTGACCTCTGCAGGGCCCAGCTCTCCGGACCCCGACACAGGACCACGTCCTGTGGCCCTCTCCCCGCCCCCGCCCACCCATCAGCCCATCCCCCTCCCACCCTTCCGGGGGCTCATCCCAGGTCACAGATTCCAGGCCACCGGAGGGAAGAGAGGGAGCGGGATGGAAAGGAACGGGGCAGCCGGAGGACTAAGGGGGCGTGGTGGGCAGAAGCAAGCCCTGCAGAGGCGGGGGCCAGGGGGCGTGTCGGGGCCGCCCCCCACTATGCCGCCGGCCGGGGTCCCCCCAGGAGGGACATCTGTTCAGGCAGCAGGACCCCAGCTCTCAGCCCCCGGCTCACCCCCAGGGGAATCTCAGGGCCGGGGAGGGGGTCAGGGGCCTGGGGACCCGGTGAGGGGGGCAAACAGCCCCGGCTCAGTTGCTCGGCTGGACTGGGGGGGCCCGGAGCAGCCCTGGGGCAGCAAGGCCGGGCCCCGGGGAGCCCCGTGTCCCGCGGGTGGAGCCCAGCCCAGCCGGCCGAGGCCGCCTCACGCACCCGCCCGGGGCCCAGGCGCCCGCCCCGCTCCCTCCTACTGGACGTGGCGCTGGGGGGTTTAGGGACGGCTGGGGGCTCCGGGGGCAGCGCGAGGCCAGGAGGAGGCCGGGGCGGGGGCAGGGCCGGCGGGGGCCAGGGCCTTACTCAGCACGGTGAGCTTGGCCCGCCGCGAGCGCAGGGCGGCCTCCGTGGCCTGGCACTCGTAGGACGCGTCGTCGGACAGCTCGGCGTCCGTGATCTCCAGGTTGTACTGGCCAGCGTCCGCGGAGCCCACGACCCGGTACCGTGGCCACGCTGCGGGGACACGGCAGGGAGGTGAGCCCCTCACTTCCTGTCCCCACTTCCCGTCCCGGCCTGCGACCCTGCCGCCCTGGACGAGGAGGAGGAGGAGGTCCCGGGGGGGTGCGGGCTCAACGCTCACAGGGGTTCCTCGGACACCGGGGTGAGCTGAGGCCCGGGGAGGAGAAGCGGCTGTCCCGCGCACCCCCCGTCCTACGCACCCCTGCCCACAGGACACAGGGCAAGGACCCTGCCCGGAGGGTGCCCGAGGGCAGCAGGCTCCTCCGGGGGACGGTGGCTGTGCTCCCCACCCCCGGGACCACAGCCTCCCCTCCGTCTGCCTGGAGCGCCTCCCTGGCGTCCGTCTGTCTGAAGCTCTTCTACCTACAGGTCTCTGGGTTTCCCTCCGGGCCTCAGGCTTCCCGCTGCCCTCTTTGCGCCTGGCGGCAGCCAGGAGCAAGTGCAGCACTTGGGGTGGGGGGCAGAGTGGAGGCTGGCGGGCACGCAGCGGGAGCACGGGGAGGGGCGCGTGGACGCTGGGCCGGCGGGAGCCCACTCACCTTTGAGGCCCTGGCCCATGCCCAGCGCCAGCCCGTCCTTGGTCCATTGCACGATGCCCGAGTAGTTGAGCAGCACGCAGGGGAGCACGGCCCGCTGGCCCGCCACCACCGTCTGGTCGGCCGGCTCCTGGCTGAAGCGGGTCTGGGTCCCTGGCAAGGCCAAACGGGCACCGGGTAAGGACACGCAGGGGGAGGGGGCTGCACCACGGGCCATCCTCCTAGGCCCCCCGCCCGCCCGGCCCCTCCCCTAGTCCTGCTCCCCGCCCTGGAACCCCTCCCCGATGGCCCCTGGGAACGTCCTGGGAGCGGAGGCGCTCGGCCATTGCAGACTTCGGTGCCTTGTTATGTAAAGGGTCGGGCCCAGGCAAGTCATGCCGTGTGGGGTACACACAGGACACCGGGGCCGAGGCGAGGGGGATGGGGGGATGCCGGGGCCCGGGCAAGGGGGACGGGTGGGGGGATACTGCGGCCAGGGCGAGGGGGACGGGATGAGGGGGACAGGGGGATGCCGAGGCCAGGGCGGGGGTGGGGGGACACGCTGGGGTCAGGGCAAGGGGGCTGGGGGGACACCGAGGCCAGCACAGGGGGGACAGGGTCAGAGTGCAGACATGAGCCTGAGCCTCGGTCCTCCCATCCGGGCCTGGGTCATCTCACCCGCCCCCCGCTCCCGCCCCCGCCCCCACCCCTTTGCAGGTGCCAGCTGCGTCCTGGTACAGCACCGCTGGCCATCCCGGGGCACAGCTGGGCTCCGTACCCTGCGCCCACCAGGTGTATTGAGTGAGCCGCCGCCAGGCACACACACGAGCGACTCTGTGGGTCAGCAGAGGATGCACCCCGAGGACCCACCCCGAGGGTGCACCCCAAGGATGCACCTTGAGGACCCACCCTGAGGACCCATCCCGAGGATGCACCCTGAAGACCCACCTGAGGACGTGCCCCAAGGACGCACCCTGAAGACCCACCTGAGGATGCACCCCGAGGACACACCCGAGGATGCACCTCAAAGACACCCCGAGGACACACCCCGAGAACACATCCCAAGGACCCCTCTGAGGACGCGCTCCAAGGGCACACCCCGAGGACCCCCCCCCGGGGACCCACCCCGAGAACCCCCCTCGAGGGCCCACCTGAGGGTGTCTGCGCAGTGTCAAGGGCGGCCCCCGAGCCCGCTTCTCTGCGCCTGCCCCGACTCCGGGGCGGGGGGGTGTCCACGTGCCCCCGCCCCGCCCCGCCCCGTGGGAGCCCAGCGTGTATGACTGTTCTGCTCCCCTCGGCGGAGCCCCACGGCTGCGGCGGGAGCGGAGCCAAGAGCTGCACAGTAATTGCCTTTAATTGCGGAGCCCAAGTGGAGCGAGGCCCGGGCTGCTGGCAGCTCCCCCAGGCGCTGCGGGAGGGGGTCAGGGGTCCCCAGCTCGTCCGCCTGTCACTGCCCATCACTGCCGAGAGCTCAGGGGGCTCCTCCCGCCTCTTCCCCGCACCCAACCCTCCGGGGGCCTCTCCACGCCACAGACCTGCCGCCGAGCCCCCCACACGGGCCCCAGGCCGAGTCCCCCTCCCTGCTGCCTCCTCCTCCAGCACCGTGTCTCTCCTTCTTTCCAAACCGGCCCCACGTCCCCTTCTTCCCGGAAGCCCTCCTGGATTGAGGTTCCCGAGGTCCTAGGCCATGCACAGCGGGTGCCCTCGGTCTGCACTTCCGTCCCAAATGGGAACAGGCTGCGCCCACGTCTCCGTCTCGGGGAGACCGCATCTGCGGGGGGGGACCTCCGCGTGCCAAGGTCAGGGCTGGCCGTCTCCGCCCTGAGTCTCCCTGGACAACTGACATCCAGCTTGCCTGCTTCACCAGCGGCCAGGCGGGGCAGCGTCTCCACCGCGGGGGCGGCGTCCACGGGCATCTCCGCAGACCCGTGCCCACCGGGCGCCCACGGCTGGGCCTCGGAGGTTGGGCAGGTGCCGAGATGGCAGGGGCGGCCGGTGCACAGCCTCGTGAGCACTCTCGGCATCGCCCCCCTTGTTACTCGGTTCCCTCACGCCGTGCACCCCTCTACTGCGCCTGGAGCTGCGCCCCATGCCCGCGGTTCTCCTTCCCGGCTGAGCCCGCCCAGGGCCAGGGCTGGGCCTCATGCCCGGCTTCCCTGCGGGGCCCGGACCCCTGATCTCCAGGGGGAGTCCCCAGAAAGCACCAGGAAGCGGCTCTGTCCATGGGGAGCACGCAGCAGCCGCCCCTGCGGCGGGAAGGAGGGGAGGCCCTGGCGGGCAGAGGCCGGGGGAGCTCGCAGGGCAGGGCGGGCCGTGTGTGCCCGCTCACGCTCATGGCGGTGGTTAGGGCCCTGCGGGTGCGGGGTGGCCTGGGAGCCCCAGCACGGACGCTGGGGCCTGCACGTAAAACCTGCTCCTGGTTGAGGCCATTGGGTCGGAGGTCTCCCTGGGATTGGGCCAGGGCACACAGTCAGTCCTGAGAGGCTCCCCGGGGGAGGCAACGCAGGGCTGAGCTGGGATAAGGAGGGGAGCCTGGACCCGGGGACCCCACGCCACGATGGGATGGCTGAGGAAGACCCTAGAAGGTGAGCCGTGAGGGTCACCTGCTGGGGCACCGCCGCGAGGGCAGATGAAGGAGGAGATCCTGGGGACACCCTCCGGGTCACAGAGGTGTGAGGAGCCGGTGCCGGTGGCCCAGCTGGCCTGGCGAGGACCAGCCACGGCCCCGAGGCCTCGGTGCCCCCAGGATGCGCGTCTCCCACCTGGGGCCCAGGCATGGCTCCCGCTCCAGGAGGGTCTCGGGGGGCCCCACCCCAGACCAGCGACACAGGCTGAGCCCGCACAGAGGCCGGGAGGGGGAGGGACACGAAGGGGACCCAAGGAGAAGCTGGAGGGTGGCAGGGAGCGGCCCGGGGAGAAAGGAGGAGTGCGGGGGGCCGGGGCGCTCTGTGCCTCCCACGGGAGCCAGGCTGGGTCACACTGCAGAAGCCCCGTCCCCAGCACCTGTCCCCGCGCAGCTCCCCGCCCCACTCCTCCCTGCACTGCTTGGCTCGGGTCGCGGCCCTTCTCGAGCCTGCCTGGGACTCAGGTCCTCGTGTGTGCGTCTGTGTCCCCCACCCCCGGAGCCCCTGGAGGACAGGGACGCTTCGATTTACCTCTGTCGCCCCTTCACTCCGGGCAGCGGCCCCTAGGGACGGTGACTCCCAATCATAAGGTCCAGCTACGCGCCAAGCACGGGGCGGATGCGTCACACACGTGTCCACCATCACGATCGCTGCGCCGGCGGCTGTTCCGTCCACTTTATACAAACGGGAAACGAGGCTCCGGGGACGTAAGGTACGGACACTACCGAGTAGCAGCGACGAGCACGCACTTGGGGCGCTCAGCCCCGTGCCACCCCCAGGGACACCCAGTGTGCGGGGCTGGTCCCCACTTTACGCCTCGGACTCCAGCTCGGCTCTCCGGACTTGGGCCAGGGCGCCCCCCGCCCCGCGTCATCTCCCCTTCCGTTGGGCCCAGGGAGCACAGGGGTCAAAGCCCACGTCTGATTCGGAACCAGAAGGGACGTCTCGCTCCATCCTGCAGGCCGCGGAGATGCCTGCAGACGCTGCGACACACGCCACAGGCTCCATGTGGACACACACGGGCTGCAACGCGACAGCCCACACGTTCCCGGGCGCCCCCTGGGGCACGCTGCCCCTCGCACGCCCGCGGCCCAGCCTCCTGTCCCCAGAGCGCTGCCTGCCAGGCCAGCCGGGGAGCAGGGGGACGGGGCCAGGCACACGAGGCTGCGGGAGGGGGGCTGGCGGGGGCCAGGCCCTGTCTCCCCAGATTTATCAGCCACGCAGTAACCCACGCTCCGCACTCCAGCTTGCTGCTGGCTCAAAGAGAAGCCTGTGATTCGCCCCGACAGCTCTCAGATGGAACTAAATCTCTGCACACTCCACCCCTCCTCCCGCCACGCTGCCCCCCTCCCCGCCCTCACATGTCGGTGCCGCTGTCCTCCCAGCACCCCCTCCTCCTGCTCTACGACACAGCAGCCAGGGAGGGCCCCTCCGTCGGCCTCGCTCATCTCCCGGAGCAAAGGAGCAAAGGACTGCGATCTCCAGCTGGGCCCGGCCGAGGGGACGGTGGAGGACAAAGGGGGATTCGCACTTCGGGCAAAGGAGCAGAGAAGGCGGGGAGGGCGGAGGCAGGGCCGGAGGGGCTGAAGGTGGCGGGCACGCGGGGCCACGCGGGAGGGGGACACGCCGGGGCTCCGGCTGGGACAGAAGCTGTCGCGGGCGCGGGGGGCGCGGGGGTGGGGGGACGCGGCTCTGCTGACCTGGCGCGGCCCGAGTCCAGGCCAGAAACAGACAATGTGCCGTGGCCCCCGGAGGCTCTGCCAGGCTGAGAGCCGGGGTCAGGAGGCTGGCACAGGTGCCCTCGGGCGCGGCTGAGCAGACGCCAGGTGACGCGAGATCAGATGTGGCCCCAGACAAGCCTCCCACCGCCGCCCCAGCCCTGCTGCGCCGGATCCATCTCGCAGCCCGAGGCGAGCAAGTGGCCCTGGGCACCCAGACTCGGCCCCCCCACCCCCCCTCCCCCCGCCCGAACCTGTCTGCCCTCCCTCCCTCCCTCCCTCCCTCCCCCGGAGCGGGCTGGCCAAGCTGGGGAAGGCACAGCCCAGGGGGAGTCTTTCCAGGGACCAGATGGGATTTTACAAGTGGCCACACTCTGGCCTGGTTTCCCGTGTCTGAACAGGCCACAGGGCTGGCCGCGGGGCCGGCTGGTCCTCCCAGAGACCGCAGAGCAGTTCCCTGGTCTGTGCCATCGGGCCAGCCCCGGAGAAGCAGGGACAGGAACCTGAGAGAGGCTGGGCCTGGCGCCGGACCAGCGCCGGGAGGGCACACGGCAGCCGTGGGCGGCCCCGGCCCCTCCAGCTCTGGGACTTTGCTTCTCTGGGCCTCAGCCTCCTCAAGCCAGGACGGCGAGCCGCCGGGCCCCAGGGCCCTCTGGCTCTGCTGCTCTCAGATCCTGTGGCATCACCTGCTCCCCTGGGGCCTCCGCCAGACCTTGCTGACCGTCCAAGGACTCGGCCCCGTGCCCGTCCCTCTTGGACCGCGAGGAAGAGCTGGTGCACCTGCGGCCAGCCTGGCGCTTCCTCCCGGCCGGGTGGGGGGGCCCGTGGGTTTGGGACAAGACCCAGATGGTGACCCCGCACAGGGAAGGAAGGGCGGCCTCGGCTTCCCCTGCAGGGCGTTCCCCGTCCACTCTCCTGACATCCCCTCTGCTGGACTCACGGTGGGCAAGCGGAGGGCAGAGGGCCGGCCGCCCCGGTCCTCGGGGGACCTGCCAGCCTGGGCCCCTCGCGAGGACTTTGAGCTCCCGAGCTCTGAGAGACTGGCAGGTGCAGCTGGACGCACGCCCCCTCCCCCGTGCGCCTGTGGCCCGGCGGCCCCCTCTGTCCTGCCAGCCCGGGCGACACCTGGGCCAGACGCAAGCTGACAGCTCTATGCAAATATGCCCCTGGCAGGGGACCCGGAGAATGTTTGGTGGGAAGGACAAGGGCATGAGAGCCCAAGTGGAGCTGGCCGCAGCAGGTATGACAGCGGGAGCGGGGAGGGGGCCGCACGAGGTGACGGTTCTGCTGAAAACCTGAATTTCAATCTGGCTTCAGTGGGCAAGGGGAGGGCAGTGCGGGAGCAGAGGCAGGTGGCCGGCAAGGACTTCGCTGACGGGAGGGGGCGGGGAGGACGGCGGAGGCCAGGCCGGTCACACAGCCAGAGGCCGAGGAGACGGACGGAAGGCGGCACAGAACGGGGACCCCTGCTCCCCCGCGCCCCCCGGCCCTGCACCTGCTGTCCCCCAGCAGCCCCCAGCCGGCAGAGTGGGCGCAGACACGGGGGCGCGGCAGAAGCTGGGACAAGAAGAGAGCCACACCCAGCAGAGGGAATCGGGGCAGGCAGGGGGCAAAGGAGCCCAGGGGCCACTGTGGCGAGCAACAGGAGGGAACCAGACAGAAAACGGAACGAAGAAAAGAAAATGAGAAAGAGAGTCCGAAGGTCAGAGAAGACAGGGCCTTGGTCACCATCCAACAGCTTTACTCCAAGAAACTGAGGGTCGGCAGAGGAGGCAGGTATCCGGTGGCCCCCGAGCCGACCTCCCAGCCAGAGACCCCGTCTGGGGGCACCCCCAGCCCTGCTCGTCCTGCACGGGACCCCCCTCGCCCCCCACGATGGGAGGGAGAGCGCGGGAGGTGAGGTGTGGACCAGAAGGCTGGGAAGGTGGACGGAGTGGGGGTGAGGAGGGAGCGGGGCCAGTGATGGGGCATCTGGCAGAGGACAGCGAGCAGCAGGGCCGAGGCCGAGGGCTGGGCGGCCGCCTCGCAAGGCCCTGAGCATCTAGGTCAACGGGAAGAAGTGAAATCCTTGAGAAAGGGAAGGGATTTCTGAGTGGATTAGCCAAGGAGGGGGAGAAGGAGACAACGAGGTGACTCCAGGGGCAGCTGGGGGCCAGGCCCGGGCTCCCCCACAGAGAAGGCCCCCGACCCCCCAACAAGGCTCAAGGCCCAGGGAGCGAGGCAGGCTGCTCCCCAGACCCTCTATGGTGGGCGGGCGGGCAGAAGGAGGGCTTTCCCCCACCCTGGAGCCGCGAGCCTCTCTCTCGCCAGGCAGGGGCTCTTTGGGACACCTGTCCCCTCCCGGGTTGAACGACCTTCACTGTATCCCTCACCCTTCACACCCCTTCCTCTCAAAATTAAAAAAAAAAGGAGAAAGCCCAGCAGATCCAGGTATGGGACTTTGTCTCCCTCGGGGCCGGGGCGGCCTCAGCACAGATGACCCCGCAGATCCCCCGACGCCGCGAGCCGGGCCAGGCAGGCCCCCAGGACGGCACAGGGTGCAGACGGGGTGCCCCACTCCCCAGCAGCGTCTGCGGGAAGGGCTGGCCAGGAGCCCCCAGGCCGGGTGACAGCAGTGACCGCAGCTCCCCAGGGAGCAGGCTTCCC
The DNA here is from genome assembly GCF_048164855.1 of Canis lupus baileyi. NCBI lineage: Eukaryota > Metazoa > Chordata > Mammalia > Carnivora > Canidae > Canis > Canis lupus. Next base: position 370,667 of record NC_132875.1, on the reverse strand, counting down.
TGTCTTGCAAGAACGTTCCCTGCAGTACGCTGCGAGCGCTCCCCACATCTGCAGGGGCTTGGATGAGGCCGATGATCACCTGCCAGCCACCTCCCGGGGGCCTGGCGCTTTCCGATTTTCCCCACGTGCCTCCCATGTTCCCCTCTTGCTTAGACACAGGCCTATCAGATAATCAATCCGTAACCGTTTGATCAGGGTGGCCGGACACGGTTTGCGGGACCAAGGCCGAGGGGCAGAAATTCTGCACAGAGTGTGGGGACAGAGAAAGGACGGGCCACACACAGTGGTCCAGGACGGAAGTCACACATGTCGGAAAACTTCTGTCCTGGTGATCGACGGCGAACCTCCGCGGGTCAGCGACAGGCTGAGTGTCCGATTGCATAGAGTTAGACCATGGCTTCGTGTGTCGTACATGCTGTGTTTCACGGTGGCTCCTCGGCCGCAAGACGAGGCTGTAGACTGGGACGCCAGGCGGCCTCTTAGGCACCTTCCAAAGTGAGGCGCACAGACGTGCTGGGTGCACAGCGGGTGCCCCATAGACGCACGGCATTTGAGCCTCCGGATGACCGAGTGGACAGTGACTCGGCCGTCACCGCAGGTGGATCCCGACGTCCCCCGGTGCCATCGGTGACCCACCACCCTGCACCGCCTGGGCGGCCAGCCAGCACCCGGGCAGCGCCGCCGACGGCCGACCGGTTGGGGACGTGCCCTCCATCAGTGGAAACACGGCGCTGTCCACACGTCGGGCTGAGCCCGGGGCTGCGCGCTGGCGGCCCTGCGGCGCTCGGGACATACTCCACGGACACGCACCTGCTGGCTGGTCGTCCACGGAGCCCTGACGACGGGGCAGGGAGTGGGGGACACGGCCCCAAGGGAGCGGGAGCCCAGACGCCACCGACACGGGCCGAGACACCCGCGAGCAGCTGCAGGGCCAGGAACTGAGGCGCCCGGGAAACTCGGAACTCGGGTCGTGTGTCTTGAAAAATGAAACGCGGGATCCCTGGGTGGCGCAGCGGTTTAGCGCCTGCCTTTGGCCCAGGGCGCGATCCTGGAGACCCGGGATCGAATCCCGCGTCGGGCTCCCGGTGCATGGAGCCTGCTTCTCCCTCCTCCTGTATCTCTGCCTCTCTCTCTCTCTCTATCATAAATAAATAAATAAATAAATAAATAAATAAATAAATAAATAAATCTTTAAAAAAGAAAAAAGAAAAAAAAAGAAAAATGAAACGCTGTCCCCGTCTGGGCGTTCCTCTACCTTCCAGAGGCTTCTACGCCCTTGAGAAAGGCTGCACGCAGACAGGGCACGTCCTGACGGAGGAGACGGAAGTGGAAGCCGGGCTGCTCTGAGGTTCGGGGCTGCAGCGTGTCGCCCATCTGCCCAGCCGGGGCGGCGGTGGGTGTTTGGTGCCCGCGTCCGTGTGGGCGTCCGTGTGGGCGTGTGCGTGCGTGTGTGCGCGTCCGTGTGGGCGTGCGCGTGCATGTGTGGGCGTCCGTGCACATGCATGTGTGCGTCCATGTGCGCGCGTCTCTGAGGGCGTGCGCGTCCATGTCCGTGTGCACGTGCGCGCGTCCGTGTGAGGGCGTGTCCGTGCACGCGCGTGCATGTCCATGTGCACGAGCCCGTGCATGTATGCGCGCCCGTGTGCGTGCGCGTCCGTGTGTTGGTGCGCGGGGGGGCACGTGTGTCCCTGTGTGCGCGCCGCGCCTCGGGAGCGCGTGTCCCTGCTCCCCTCCGCACGGGGGTTGAGGCGGAGGCGCCGCGGCGGCAGGTCGGTCCCGGCGCTCCCACTTACCCTCCACCCAAAAGGCTCCCCGCAGCGCCGCGTGGAGGCCCCGGGGCGCGACGCCGGTCAGTCCTGCGCACCCCGCGGCTCCGCCTAACTCGGGGCGTCCTGCCCGGGCGAGGGGCCCGGACCTGGGGCCGAGGGGCCGGCGGCGCGCAGGCTCCGTCGTGACCGGCGCGGGGGCTCGGGTGGCCGCGCGGCACCGCAGGGGCTCCCGCGGGTGGGCCTCCGCCGCTCACCCCGCCGTCCCCTCGCCTCCTCCGAACCCCCTCCTCCAGGCAGGCCTCCCAGGGCACCACCCGGGCTGAGCCCCCCCCCCCGGCTTCCCACACGTCCTGCCCACTAGTGTCTCCGCCGCAGGGAGGCGCGAGGGGTCTGGGGCCGCGCAGGAAGGACGCAGGTGCAGGCCGGGGGGGCTCTCCCTTCCGGCCCCGCCCGCTCGGCCGCTGGGAGCCGGGTCTGTCTGTCCTTCCTCCCTCCACCCCCGCAGTCTCTGCAGTAACCTCCCGAGTCCCCACCCGGCAGCCGCGCCCCACGGGGATCTGACCGCCCGGGACGCCTCTCTCGGCGGATTCAGCCCCGCGATGTCCCCCTGGGTGACCCCCACCACCCCCACCCCGCGACGGGACAGGGCCGGCATCCGCCCCGGATATCAGAGCCCTTGAGGCTCGGCCTGCCCCCCGGGGTGGACGGGGCGGCGGGAGGAGGAGCTCGGGGAGCTGGGGCAGGGGGGCTCCGAGCGCCAGGGCGAGGCCCGGACGGGGTGGGGTGGGGGACGGGCCTCAGCGCGGGTTCTCTGAGATGGAAGTGGCACCGGGCGCGCTGGCCTTGGCTCAGATCATCCTAGACCTTCCTTCCCGAGCCACCCCGACCTCCTCAACCTCCTGGGACCTCACGGGGCGCCCCGACCTCCCTGGGCATCCTGACCTCTCCGCACCTCACCAGGCACCCCGACCTCCCCAGTTGCCCTGAGCTCCCCACGCAGAGCAATGGCAGGAGGGATGACCTGCTGGGGGGCGCACTGCTTCACTCAGGAGCCAAACGACCAAGGGACACACAGGCCACCAGCTGTGCCCCTGCTCACGCAGTCCCGGACACCTCGTCCCCCTGGGAATGACTTTCCCTACCAACACCGCGGCTCCGGGCTGGGCGGCTGCACGCGGCAGGTGTCCACACTGCAGGGAATGCGCTCCAGTCCAGGCAGGAGGGCGGGATGGGGTGGAAGGTTCCCAGAGGGCAGCCAGCGGGGCAGGAGCAGGGCAGGCCCCACGGAGGGCGGGAGGGCGCGACCCGGGCCTGTCGTTCGCAGCCCCGACGCCTCCAAGGAGGTAGGACGGTGCCCCACGCACGAGACGGGACAGAGGTGGGCGGGTGGGCAGGGGTGCAGGGGGGTGCGGGGGCTTCGGCTGCCCTGTAGTGACCCGGTCAGGGGGACACAGGAGGGCAAGGGGGGAGGTTCCAGAACTGGGCTGGGCGGGGCGTGGGGGCTGTGGAGGGCGACGCCACGATCATTACACGGAGTCCAGTAAAGTCCTGGGGGCACCAGGTGGCAGAGGAGCGCAGGTAAGGCACGGGGGGTGTGAGGGGTGTGGGGGGAGCCTCACCCTGCCCCCCGCCCCCCCACAGCAGCACTGATTCCAACCGGAACCTCGTCCTGGCAGCCAGGCCACCCCATCCCGGCTAGAACCCACCCGAGGCGGCCAGCAGCTCAGGTTCCCTCGTGCCTGCCGCTCAGCAGGCGGGTATGGACACGCGAGCCCGGAAAGCCAACCTGACCCTCGTCCCAGCACCCGCACCGAGCGCCCGTGGCCCCAGGCCCGGCTCTGGCCGCCACCCGCCTCAATCCTGGGGGCTGTCCCTAGCGCAGCCTCGCTGACTTCACTCTGTCCCCCTGCTGAGTGGTGACCGCGCATCCGGGGACGCGGGGCCCCGGTCCTGGTGGGAACGTGGGCCCCTGAGTTCTCAGGCTGGGTGCGGGTGCTTACACGCCTCGAGGACGCTGCCCAGAGCTCGCTAGCTTTTTTAATAAAGATTTTATTTATTTGTTCATGAGAGACCCAGAGAGAGAAGCAGAAACACAGATAGAGAGAGAAGCAGGCTCCATGCGGGGAGCCTGACCAGGACTCGATCCCGGGACTCCGGGGTCACGCCCTGGGCCGAAGGTGAGCCCCCGGGGCCCCCACCCAGAGCTCTCTGCCCCAAGCAGAGGGCTGAACACTGCTGGACACGGCCGGGGCTCAGGACGAAAAGCCAGACGCTGAGGCCCCAGGATGAGCGAGGCCGACCCAGGAGGCACCCGAGTGGGCGGTGAGCATGGCGACGAGTGGGTGGGCGCCAGCGCAGAGCCACACACACGGGTGCCCAGCCCGACGCAGGAGGGAGGCCTTCGTGCGGCGCCCGCGCAGGCGCAGGCCCTGCAGTGGGGAGGGCGCCCTGGGGGTGCTGAGCCGCGGGGACCCTGCGCTTCCCTCCCGCTCCGGGGCGTGGGGCCGAGGCGGGCCAGGAGCTGAGCCCTGCATCCTGCTGCTGCCTCATGGGCCACGGGCGGAGGAGCAGGTTGGAGCCCGCTCGGGCCGAGGGCTGTGGCATCACCGTCCCTCCTCCTCCAGGCGATGAGCACCGGGTCCCAGAGGGCAGCCCCGGGGGGTCTCCAGGACCAAGCCGGGCCTGGACACAGACCCCGAGGACCCCCACGCCCACACCAGTGGCCCCGTTCGCCCCCACGGGACCGGGACGGGTGGGACCGTGGCCTCGGGGCAGCTGCAGCCTCTGCGGGGCGGGGGGGGGGGGCACCGGAGGGGCGGTGGAGGGGCTGCCTCGGCCTGGCCAGGCGCCTCGGGCACTTCTCCGTGGCCACGGGCCTCGCAAGCCTGGGGGGACCGGGGAGGCAGCGACGGAATAATAATGAAGGATTTTTAATAACTCGTCAGCTCCGGTGTCAGCTGAACGGCGCCGCGCAGCCCGTTGGGAAAACTTCGCGAGGTATTGTCTTCCCAGGAAGGGAGACGGAGCGGAGGGCGGGGGGCCGAGAGCTTCCAGCGAGCACGAGGGAGCACCGGGCAGCGTAGGGGCAGGGGGGGCTGGTCTCAGGCCCTCGGGGCGCTTCCACTCCTGCCATGCGGCCACCCAGCACCGGGTGATGACAGCCCGTCGCGGAGCCCACCCAGGTCGCGCCCTCGCCCAGGAACCCACCCGCCACCCTTCCACGCCCCGTACTCGGAGAAGGACACTGGGGCCCAGGGGCGCCGCGGGGAACCAGAAACCCATGTCTCCCCAAAATGAACACAGCTTTACCAAATCCGACTGTCGCGCGTACTTTCCTATGGCTGCGCTGCTCGCACAGGGCGGTGCGCGGGGAGCGGGTCAGGATGGGGCCGTGGAGAGCGTGGGGTAAACCCGCCTCCACTCGCACGTCTTCTCCCGCATCACTCTCGGTGGGCTTCCTGGAAGCGGCGGCCGTGCCCGTGGGGCGGGAGGTGGAGAGACCTGCCAAGCCTCGGGAGCGACAGGTGGAAAGGGCTCGGTGACGCGGATGGCGGAATGTTCTAGGAGACTGAGAAGCCCTGGCAGGTACCAAAGAGCAGGGGTTGTCATCGGAGGCGCAGAGGCTGCAGCGGGCAGGCCGACAGGTGCCGGTTCTTGGAGGTCAGGGACGTATGGGCCTGTGGCTCCAGGCACGCCGAGACCTGGCGGGGCGCACCTCGGGGCAGGACCAGCACCCCTGAAGGGGCGGCCTGGGGGAGGGCAGGGCACGCGGGGCCACCCGAGCGGCGGGGCTCCAACACCGAGCCTCCCATCACGGCTTCAGAAAGGGAAACCGAGGCAGCAGAGAGCAGCCCGTGCTCCCCGGGGACGTCCTGCAGCGGAGCCTGCCCCCGCCCCCACCCTGTCCCCACCTCACCTCCCGCCACTCGGCAGGATGGAAAGTGTCACCCAACTGTGACGCCTCATTAACACTTGGGAAGTCGAATTTCACAGCCTCCCCCGGCTCTCAGGTGGGGGGTTATCGTTAGAGCCGCAGGTGACACAGCGACGCGTGACCGGGGCACGGGGGGGTGGGGGGGTGGGGGCAGCCCTGACCCCCCGGGCGCCCTGGCCCAGCCCCACACCCTCAGGCCGCTGGTCAGTCCAAGAGCCAGGAGGAAGGACGGAGGGCGGAGGAGGCCGGCCCTCAGGAGGGACCGACTGCAGGAGGCCCAGGAGGGCCTTACACAGGGGCTCCCGGAGGGCAGGGTCAGAGCAGGCTGGGGAGCCCATGTCCGGGGGGAACCGGGACAGCGCAGGGGCGGCAGGAGCCCACGGACGCGCTGGGGCTGTGGCCCTCGCACCCACCTCCCCCCGGGCAGAGGCAGCTCCCAGGCCTGGAGCCTCCACCATGGCCCACCCGACCGGCCCCACAGCCCCGCTGGGGCCTCCCTGCCACAGACCCTCCATACGGGAATCCTGGGGACTTGAAGACGGGGGAGGACACGGGGCATCGGAGCCCAGGGCCATGTGGGCATGGCAGACTCAGGTAGGGACGGCGCGGGGACACCTGTGAGGACGCCAGCTGCGCCCTTCCCTCCCGCCCGGGCCCCAGGCCCCCTCATGAGGCGCTGGGGGATGACGCCCGCGGATACCCCCTCCTCCCGAGAGGCCCCTGGGATGGGCAGGTTCTCGGAGGGCCCTCGGGGCTCCGGCGGTCTCTGGCGGGGCTTAGCTGGGCCAGGGCGTGGCCCTCAGCGCTCACACGCCGGGGGTCACCCCAAGTCACATAATGGTGATGAGGACACCTCGGCCGATGTCCACGGGCAAGTGGGTGGCCAGAAACCTGGTAACTTGTGCGGAGGGTTCCCCGCAGCGCCCGCCCCGCTCCCGCCCCCGTGGAATCCTGGAACAAGTCTGAGAGCCCAATAATTCAGTTGGAGTCTGTTCCACACTCGCAGCACGTCCGGGGGACCGGCCGTGTGCCAGCATTTCCACCCAGTTCCAGACATGAGGGGTTCGCAAGGCACAGCCCTGTTCTCGGGGTGCCCATGATAAACCGCTTTCAGGAGAGATAAGGCTCCCGCCAGCCACCGGCGGTGTGCGTGGGGAGAAATGATTAATTCTGACACGGGGAAGACGAGGCGGGGACCCGGGCAGAGGCCGGGTGCAGGCAGGACAGCCTCGCAGCGGCACACAGGAGGCGACGAGAGCCCACGCAAAGCCCGCGGGGAGGGTGGGGTGCGTGGGAGGAGCGAGCCTTGGCTGGAGCTCCGGGTGCTCGTGGGACAACAGGGTTGTGGGACGACAGGGTTGTCGGGATTCAAGGTGACAATCCCCTTGAACGTGCAAGCCACACGCGCGTGGCAATTATTCGGCACCACGCTGTCTGCGGCTCCTCGGGCATAAGAGGGGAGTGGGTCGTGGCAGGTGGTGCCTCCATCCCCACCTCTCGCACCTTTACCCCAGCAGGCGTCAGTCCAGAGTCCCACCCACCTCGGGCCCCCCATGGAATCCGCACAGGGGGGCGGCCCGGCACACGTGAGCGCACGTGGGGTCACGGGCACACTGATCACTGCGCAAGGGGTGCAAGGGGCGGCCGACAGGGAGGCCGTCTGGCCTGGGAAAGGGTGGGGGGACTGGCGACCAGGAAGGCCCCAGGGAGGGGTAGCGAGGAGCTCTGCCAAGCTGGGGCGGGGGGGGTCCCCAAGCGGATGAGGGAGCCCATTGCCGGGGTGGAGAAGCTCCTCCAGGAAGCGTGGACGTGGGAGCAGGGGCTTGGGGGACAGGGGCCTCTGCACGTGATCGTGGTGACACAGAGACCGCGGGCATAGGCCGCTCTGCGCACTGGGTGCCGGGGAGGCCTGGGGTCCGGGCACCGGCCCAGAGGAGCGAGGAGGACCGAGAGGGAGCACCTGCCAGCAGCTGCGGCTCGGCTGCGGAGAGAGCTCCAAGGATGTAGCGCTGCCCCAGTGGGGAACGCACGGAGGACGCGGGGTCAGCAGGACCTGGAGCCTGGGAGGAGGCGGAGGCCCAGGGGTGGCCTTGTGCCCGGGCGCGGGTCCACCCACTCACGGCGGGAGAAGTTGGGAATCCTGGAGGGGCGTGGGGTGGCCTGACCCCAGGTCATTGTGAGGAGTGGGGGTCATGGGGGGCACGGGCGGGTGGACCCCAGACACTCTGCTCGTGCGACCACAGCATGGAGGCCGGCGTTCAGGGTGCGGCCCCCAGAGCCAAGGTGACCGGATGCCCCGAGCACGACAGGACTCGGGGGAGGCCCTCGCGGCCGTGGGCGGCTGTTGGCCGCGTTCAGTGGTGAGCGTGGAACGAGATGCACGCACAGTCGGGGCTGCTCGATGTGAGCCGTCGGAGTGTGACAACGGCCGCCGGTAGGTCGTGTGTGCTATGACCCTGCCCGTGATGGCCTGTGGCCCTGGACGACGGGCACTGGACACCCTGCTTCTGGGCACAGGGAGCAGCAGGAGCAGGCTCAGCGGCAGGAAGGTTGCAAAGGCACCGGGCGTGAGCGTGAACCAACCTCACAGCCCCACGGCCGCCCACCCGGCCAGACCCCCACACGGCCGCGGAAGACCAGGGGGCACTGAAGGCCAAGGAGGGACCCCACTCGGCAGGGCTGCGGGGCGAGGGCTTCCCGCGCTTGCGATGTTGGGAACCAGGCGGAGGTGAGACTCCGGAGAAGCGAGGCCAGGGCGCAGGGCCGGCCGACGGCCACCCGCGGTGCCACTGCGCTCCCAGGGCCTGCAGCCGGACGCCCGGAGGACACCCCGACATGACGGGGACCGAGGCCCGGTGAAGGGAGGTGAGCCCCCCCAGCCCCGAGCCGGTGGCCAGCAGCGCCAGGGGCACAGCTGCGGTCTCCCCGGGGCCATCCCCGCAGAAGCACCCCTGCGCACTGAGCACCCCGCCGGCACCCGGGTCCGGCTGTAATCAGGAATGCTGTCTTTCTAGAAGCCCCCGAGCCCCTTCTCCGACACCCCTGCAGGACCCAGGCACCGGCGGTGGGTGCGCTGAGCTGAGACCCGGGACCCAGGAGTTCCTAGGGTGGACGGTCCACACGTCTCTCCACGCACGTGTCCCCCTGCACCCCCGCACAGTCCTCCACTCCAGACACCAACTCTCAGCTTGAACGTCGAGAACCACCACGGGTCCCCCTGCAGCGCCTCGAGGCACGCTCACCAGCCTGCGCCCACGCGGGGACTCCAGCGCCAGCCCCCACCCAGGCGGGGCAGTGGCCGCAGGCGCCCCGGCCCCGCCGCCCCTGCCCCGCGGCTTCACCCTGCACTCAAGTCGGGCACCTGCACAGCGGCCTCCGTGAACGCCCTGGGGTCACCCCGCGTGACCCCCTCCATGGTCCCGGTGAAGCTCAAGCCCGAAGGCCCGGCCGCCCTCCCTGCTGCTCCCCCGCGTGCCCCCACTCGCCGCACGGACGCCGTGGGGGATGCGTGGGACCCCTGACCCAGCCCCCAGAGCCCCACCGGTAACCCCACCGGTAACCGTGTCTCTCTTGTCCCTCGCCCCAGACATGTCTTGCTCAAGCCGGTCCGCACTTGCTAACGGCAGCTTGGCCTCTCCGCAGAGCGCCCTCTTCCGGGAAGCTTCCGCCATCCGGCCCCGCCCTGCCCCTTGGCCCCGTGCCACGCCCACCGCGGCCTCCCCTGCCGCTTCCCTCCCCTCCCCCCCCCCCCCCCCCGCCCACCCCCGGCAGTGAGTGCTTCACACCCTCCTGGCCCAGTCCTAGGACCCGCCACCTGAGCGTCCCCGGGCGCCCGCGGGGCAGGACGGGCGTCTGTGCCGTGACAGGTGCGCAGCCGCGGAGTGAGCGCCCGTGCGGAGCTGCTGACTTGCGCGTCTCACGCTATTTTTATACGCGAGCAGAAGCGGCGCGTGCCCCTCCCCCCCCGAAGGTGTCCGTCGCACCTCTCCGCGGCCCAGTTTGGACCCCGCGCCAGCCAGAGGTCACCGGGGGCAGGAAGCGCAGCTAGGCCTTCCCTCGTGGCTCAGCGCAGGGCCGCTTGAACAATCTAGTCTTGCGTCTCGCCCCGTCTCCCTGTAGGAGCGCGGCTGTCCAGGGCCGCTCTGCTGCGCGCCTGGGGCCGGGGCTCCACCACTGAGCCTCCGTGCTCACCTGTGATAAGGGGTGACACTAGTATCCCCCGCGCACGGTGAGCCCGAGTCAAGTGTCAGGCATCGTCTGATTTATCTTGCCCTGCCCTTCCACCCTTATTTTTGCACATCTCTGGATTTGGGGACTGGATGGGTGTCATCAGCACCGAGGAGCCCAAGGGCCGGAGGGCTGGCACAGGATGCCCACTGCTCGGCCACCCCCGGCCCAGGACCGCCTGGAAGTAAGAGAAGGGAAGCCCGGGCCAGGGGAAGGGAGGGCAGGGAGGGCAGGGCGGGCAGTCCTGGGCAGAGGGCAGGGCAGCAGCTCCTGGGAGGCGCGTGGTCTGCAGCTCGTCCCACAGGAGACCCAAACCGGCCCAGAGCACGGCCCTGCACGGCCGCAGCACATGGGAGCAGCGTGGCTGCGCCCCCGGCAGCCCTGGGGAGGCTGTGCCCAAGGGATCGGGGACTGGGGACGTGGCTCCGTGTCTGCAGTGTCTGCTCGGAGCCTCGGGGGCCCAACAGGGCCGGCAAGGCGGTGCCGTGGGTGGGGGGGCATGAGGGTGAGACCTGCCCATGAGGGTTGTGAGGGTGGAGGACACAGCGCCTCCCAGCTCTCAGCCTGGGTGTCATGACGGCTGTCACCCGGGAGGCGCCCCTAAACGGAGGGAGCTCCGAGGACCTTGGAACCTCACTTATTTAAGCCAACCCGGGTCTCCGTGGTGGGAAGGTGGCCCCCGCGCGAGCCCTCGCAGTGGAATCGGGGCACCCCAGGCCCCGACCCCACCACCAGCCAGAGGAGCCGCGGGCCGAGGAGGGCTGTGCCAGGTGCGCGGGCACGTCAGCCCCCGGGGCCCCCAGCGAGTCAGCAGGCAGGTGCACGGGGCCCTCGCTTCGGGGTGCTGCTCCCCTCCTCCCTCCTAGCTTCTCGCCGTGACCCCGGTTCGCCCTCTGGAGCCACACGAAGTGGACCTGACGCTTCTCCCGGTGACGGGCTCCAGGCGAGGGTGTGGCCAGGACCTGCCCCGAGTCCCTCTTCTCCGCTTTCTGGAACCGCCCCTGTGCTGTGGGCCCTGGCCCCCCGCCCGCCCCCCTGCACAGCAAAGCCCCCCAGAGCACTCGGGGCTCTCCCCCCGCCCCCCAGGGACTCACACTGCGGCTCCCGGTCACCCAGGGCCCCCCGGGTGGCGAAGCCCAACGCGGCTCCTTGCCTTCGCTGCCACCTGGCTCGATGGGTGAGCAGCGCCGGGTGCAGCTGCCCACGGCTCCCCCGCCTCCTCCGCAGGGTCCAGCCGGCCACCCCCTCGGGTCCCGGGCCTGCTCCGTTCCCCGCAGCGGGTCCACGGACTCAGCGTTTGCACCCTTGGCCAGCTCGGACGTCTCCCCTCACCCGCCGGCCCCACCCGCATGCGGCCTGTTTCGTGGCCGCACTGGGGTGTCCAAGGGCCATCCCACCTCGTCTCCGGAACAGACCCCCTGGCCCTCCCTCCCCTAAAGGCGGTCCTCCCGGCACGGCCGCCTCGACTGGTGACATAGCAGCCAGGCAACCCTGCTGACCCAGGGAGCGGCCACGCCTGTGCCCAGAGCGCACCATGGGCGTCCCCCTCGAGGTTCTGGTCGCCGCCGGTGAGTCCTGGGGCGGAGGCTGTACACCCTCGGGACCTCCCAGGTGACCGAGGGTCTGTGGGCTCTTGGAGCACAGCTCTGGGTGGATCCGCACGGTGCCGGCAGCTGGGGTCAGGGCCGCGGTCACCACGCCGACCTGCTGGCCCCGGGGACGGGACGGCCCGGGGGCTCCACCAGGGGCGGGCAGCTCCATCACGAAGCCCCCTAGACGCTGCTGCTGCGGCTCAGGGGGTCCCAGTTGGTGACCCGCATCCCCTCCCGTGAAGCCGTCACTGAGGCACGTTGCCCAGGTGTGCAAGCTGCTCACAGACCCTGCGGGGCCGTGCTCAAAGTGGGGCTGGCCTGGGGACCCCCGGGCTCCTGGGGGCCGCACCGAGTTGGGCGATTGGCGTCAGGATTGCAGGGCGGAGGGTGCGGACCTCACGGTCCGTGGGCGTGAGCACCGTGCACCCCCCCCCCCCCCTGTTCTCTTGCTCACTTCACCGCGTTCATCCTGCATTTCCCTCGAACACAGTGGGAGCCTCCAACCTCAGGACCTTTGCATCTGCTCTTCCCTCTGCCCGGACCGCGCCCCTCGCCGCCCCCGTGCGTCGGCTCCCCCACCCAGACCTGGCCTCAGGCACCTCCCTCCGGCTGCCCCATGTCCTGTCCTTGTCGGTGACGTGTGCCAACATCCACCCTACCTGCCAGCTTCCCTCCTAACCTGTTCACCGCCTCCGCCCCCCACCGCGTGCCTCCCCTCCCAGCAGGGGCCCTGCTGCAGCCTCCTCCGCAGCCTTTGGACCATCGCCCGCACTCGGGAAGGCGGCGGCCCATCGGGGGCCCTGACTGTCTGCGTTCCTGGCCCAGGCCTCTGTCCCCTGAAAGGGAGCAGCCAGGCAGAAAGACAAAGGCCGCGTCTGACCGCAGGGTGGGGGCCAGGCGCAGGGGCAGCGTGGGGAGAGGGAAGGGGGCAGTACAGTGGCAGGGGTCCCGCGGTCCGCCCCGCGAGTCGCCAGGTGCCAGCCGGTGCCCGTGTGAGCCCCGAGGCTGTTTCCTCGGTGTCAGGCCCTTACGGGGATGCGCTGTGAGGAGCCCAGGCCCAGCCTCCCGACCCCGGGGGAGGCGAGGGTGCGATGGACCCTATGCACGGGGCGCATCGGAGCAGGGCTGGCACTCGAGGGCCTTGCACACCCCAGAGCCTTCCACCCCAAACCACGGGGTGTGCAAGGAGTGCAGGGAGGCTGGGTCACAGCGGGGTCACGGCGCCGCCCATGCGAGGCTGCTGCCATCTTCAAGAACTTTTGTCCCCCCCCCAGCAACCCCAAGGACACGGGAAGTGGTCAGAGGACAGGCCACCTGCCTGTGCCCTAGACGTCACCTAAGCCCTCCCCTGCCCCGCCCCCTGGACGTGCCCCTCACCTGCACGCTCACCTGGAAACCGGATAGTGACCATCCCTGACTCCAGCACACACTTGCTGGCTTGTCCTCTGGGAGAGGCCCTGGGCCGGGCTGTCCGGGCTGTCCTCCTGGGCTCTCATCCCCGAAGCTGCCTCCTCCCGCCCCCGCCCCCTCGTACCCTGACCCATCCCCCTTCCCCTGGCCCCCTGACCCCCTCCCCCTCGTTCCCTCCCCCCTCGTTCCCTCCCCCTGGCCCTGGCCGCACTGGGCAGTGCAGCAGGTTCCATGAAGGCCCTGAACCCCCTTCTTCTCATCTCCTTCCCCAGAAAGAAGCTGTGGAGCAGAAAATGAGCTGCCCCCCGCAAACCCTTCCCCCGCAGGGCACCCAGGCCAGGCTGCCATCCAATGTGAGGCCAGTGGCCCAGGCGCCAGCCCACGACCTGCTTGCTCGTAGCCCAGGGCCCTGAGAGTCCGTGAGAGAGCGGGGTTGGGTGGGGAAGGGCAGCCCCCTCCTCCAGGCCGCCCGGCCCCGCAGCGGGCTCCCCCCGCCAGATGTCGGCCTGCTGTCACCCTGCTCGGGGCTGGACCACCGTTCCCGGCCCCTCGCACGGCCTGGACCCCCCATCTTTACATCAAGCTGACGGTCGGTGCCAAACCCAAAGCACCTTCTGCGTCTCCTGGGTTGTCCCCCACGTCCGTCTCCCGAACAATTCCGATAGCGGGTCTACCCACTGCGCGGCCGCCCCCCTGGACCCCAGCGACTCTCCGGGGCATTCACCCGCCCACGTCACCCCAATTTATCCGTCTGCCCGCCCCCCCCCCCCGTCTTGCTTCGCTCCTCGGTGCCGGCGCCTGGCACATAACAGCTGCTCAGGAAACTTGAAGGAAACCAACTGACGCCCGAGGCTCCGTGCACCCTGCGGCCTCCCCCGCCCCACACCCACTTGGTGGCTTCCGCGCCGCCCCCTGAAGCCGTCACCCCAACACACGGCAGCCCCTCCATCCTGTCCTGCTTACTGCCCCGCCTCTGGGGGCGCCGGGGCGCCTCCCCCTCCCCCCACCCCACCCCCCAACCCTGCACAGGGAGCCCTCCCTCTCCCCACAGGCCGGGCCCTTTCCTTACTAGGCCTCAGGGAAGGAAACGCCTGCTGGAAACGGCACTTGCACTTGCGGGGCTGCGCCCTGCATCCTCTCCCGGTCCCCCTGTGCTAGGAGACCAAGCTCTGCCCGCCTCCTCCGTGAAGCCCTCCAGGTGAACAGCCAGTCCCGTCCCGCCCTCCCAGGCGAGGGGGCGAGGGCCCCACATTTCCGGGGCCCGACTACGCATCACCTCACTGCAGCGCTGGAGGGCAGACGCGCCCCTGCCGCTGACCACGGGCTCAAGGGGGTCACAAAGCTCGTCACCGAGTCGGGATTTGAACCCCCGTGTGTCCGACTCCGCAGGTGTGGCCTGTGTCCTCGGGGGGCCTCCGCCCTCCATCACGGGCCCCTGGCTCCGCCCCGTGGCATATGCATGCGTGCGTTTCCCCTGGGCTCCCCGAAGGTCCTGGATCCGTGCGGTTCATCGAGCAAACACAAGAGTGGCTGGGCGGCCGCGCGGGGGTGACCGCACTCCCCAGGCAGGAGCCGTGGCGAGGAAGCGTCCGCAGGGGGCACCCCGGGGAGCCGCAGTGCCCTGCTCCGCGCAGGGGAGCCCCCTGTGCATCCCCGGCCGCCTCTCTGGAGCCTTGCGGTGCGCGCACATCGGCAGCCCTCCCGGAGGTGGCATGGTTGCCAAAAAACAAAACACCAAACACATCCAAACAAACCAAAAAACATAACGACAACACCCACGGGTGATGGACGCAGCTCCCTGCAAAGAACAGGCAGACACGCCCCTTGCCTTCTGGGACCTCCCTGTGGGACCAACACGCCGCAGGTAGCAACACCAGGCCACCCGGTGACACGCCGGGAAACCGGAGACGGGTGCTCGGCCGGGCTGTGCTTCCCTCGCAGGCCCAGGACACCAACGGGGGGAGGCGAGGGGCACCCCCACCCCCACCCCCACCCCGTGCTTCAGAGCCATCTGCATGGCAGGAGGAAAACCAGCTCCAGGGGCTGGTGTGGGGCCTGGGGGCAGGTTCTCCGATGTGGCCACTTGAGCGTCCCCGTCCTGGTGCTGGTCCCTGTCCTGGCCCCCATCCTTGTCTTGGTCCTGGCCCCCATCCTGGTCCTGGTCCCCGTCCTGGTCACCATCCTGGTGTCCCAGTCCCCATCCTGGTCCTCATCCTGGTCCCGATCCCCTTCCTGGTCCCCGTCCTGGTCCCCGTCCTGGTCCTGGTCCCCGTTCTGGTCCCCGTCCTGGTCCCCGTCCTGGTCCCGGTCCCCGTCCTGGTCTCCGTCCTGGTCCTGGTCCCCGTTCTGGTCCCCATCCTGGTCCCGATCCCCTTCCTGGTCCCCGTCCTGGTCCTGGTCCCCATCCTGGTCCCCGTCCTAGTCCCGGCCCCCATCCTGGTCCCTGTCCTGGTCCCCGTCTTGGTCCCCATCCTGGTCTCGGTCCCTGTCCCGGTCCCTGTCCTGGTCCCGGGAAGAGGGTGGGCGGGAGGAGAGGGAGGGCAGGGGAGAGGGTGGGCAGGGGGAAGGCCGGCATCAGTGTGGAAGGGGACGGTGCAGACCCCGCCCTCGCACCCCCTCACTCCCACCTGTAGCCCCCCAGGCCCCACCCCGGGCTCAGGCCTCACCAGCCACGCCCCCCCCGGCCACCTGCTGACCCCTGGTCCCAGAAGCACCTCCTGCAGACCCAGAGGCACACGGTGTGCAGAGTCCACCCGGGTCCCTGGGGCTTCCGTGTGGTGCCAGCTGCTCCCTCCGCTGACCTGGGCACCCCCCACCGAACCCAGGTGAGGACCCCAAACCAAGGCACCCAGAGTTTAAGGGAAGATGAACCTCGTGCCCCGTGTCTGCAGTGTTGGCCTCACAGTGCGCGGGGTGCTGGGGAGTTGGCCCTGCCCTCGGGGGCTCCCCTGCAGACCCGCCCAGCCTCCACCCTCCTCTGCACACCTCCAGGCGGCGCGAGCGGGCCGGTCAGGTCTCCCCGGCCCCGGGTCCCCCCACTGCCCGGTAGCTCACAGCGTCCTGCCGCCCTGCCTTCACCTGCCCGCGTCCCCAGACATCAGGCCGCGCCAGCCCCTCCGCCCTCAGGCGGGACCCCTCCAGCAGGACTCTGCCCACGAGGCCAGGCCCCGGACTGTCCCCAGGGCTGGGCCGGCCACCCGACACGCCAGTGGTCGCCGAGCACCTGCTGCAGCCCTGCCCAGGCTGAAGTCTACACGCGCTGCCTGCTCAGGCGACCGGCGGCCGCGGGAGGTGGGAGCGCTCACCTCGCAGCCCGGGCCCGGTCCCCGCGGAGAACCAGACAAGGCCGTCCTAACGGGACCCCACAAGTGTGTGCACGTACGTGTGTGCACATCCAGGTGTGTACCTGTGTGCGTCCATGTGTGTATGTGTGTGCATGTGACAGTGTGCACGCAGGCGTGTGTGCTCATGTGGGCATGTTTATGCGCATACGTGTGCAGTGTAGATGTGTGCTTGCACACGCCTGTGCTTGTGCATCCATGCATGTGTGTGCATGCATCTATGTGTGCACGTCTGTGTGTCCGTGTGTGAGCATGTGGCAGTGTGCACATAGGTGTGTGTGCGCGCATAGGCATGTCCATGCATACATGTGTGCATGTGTGTACATGTGTGCGTCCCCACACGTCCATGCTTGTGCATCCATACGTGTGTGCGTGTGCGTGCATGGCACAGAAAGGGACAGAGAGCAGTGGGCGGCAGAGGCAGCAGCAGGACAAAGCTGCCATCCCAGAAGCCGAGCTGACCGAAGGGGACCTTCCTGCTTGTTCCTCCGTGTCAGGGTCGCCGTCCCGCGCCCGCGCTCGCCCTCCCCTGCAGGGACCGAGGCACAGGGCGGCCTTGCTGACGGGCTGGAGTTGAATCCGTCTGCGTAGCATCCCGTCCAGGACGACGTCTAATTAACACTCTTATTGGGGGCACAAACCCCCACAACCGTCGATGGGGGCCTCCCTGCAGGGCCCGCGTCCCGCCAGGCGCCTGCCTGCCCCAGCCTGCAGCTGCCTTACGGGACGTGTCCCCACAATGGGACGACCGCTCCCCCAGTCCAGGACAAGCAGACAGCGTGGAGGTCTGACCAGTGGGCCAGAGGCTCAATTCCGGGTGCAGGGCCCGCGAGGGGCGCCGGCTGGACAGCCCCCACCCCACGGGGCCGGCCCTGTGCCCCCGCGGGACCGCATTCCGAGTGCGAATCCACTTTCTGCCTCCCTCAGTCTCTGCAGGCTCAGGGAGGAAGAGGCCTTGGGCGTACGATTTCCCCGAGTGCACAATGATGTTGGGGACACAGCTCCGCGGGACGTGGGACACAAACCCCTCTGCTGGATACGGGTTTGCCCAAGTCACACGCCTAGATGCGCCGTGGCCAGGACGAGGGGCACGCAGCTCCCGACTCCGGAGCGCAGGGCTTCTCGGGGAGCGACGGCGCCCGGCCCGGCCCCCCAGAGCCCAGGCCCCGCTCAGGACCTCGGGAGGGCCCCAGTGTCACCCATGGAGAAGCCACGGGGAATCCCACGCGCAGTTCCCCATGGCTGGGCTCCTCCTGACGCCTCGAGAGACCGTGGCCCCACACCTCAGGGCCTGCAGCGGGGGCCGCACCCCACCACACCCTGCTTCCATGCGGGTGACCTCAGGGAGCCTCCAAGCTCCGGGGCTTCGGTGTCCCTTCCCGGAAGCCCGGGAGGCGGAGCGCTTCTGGGCAACAGCAGCGGGACAGACAGCTCCCGTCACCACCGGCGGATTTGGAGTTTTGTACCACGTGCATCACGTGCTAAAAATAGAAACTTAAAAATGTCACAGAAACACATGACGTCATCAGGTGACGGCACTGTGCACACAAGGCCGCTGCTTCCCTGCCCTCCTCCCCGCAGCCTCCCGGCCTCGCATGCGGCCCCCGCGACGGTCCCGTTGGCACTGCGCCGCCCACACGCCCACAGCTGGGCCCCGCGGGGCGACCCGACCCTCACGCCACGCTCGCCCCGGGCCACACGCCACTCTGTGCTTCAGCAGATGACCGTGAAGACGCGGGCCGGTCATCCTCCTCAGGGAGGGGACCCTCGGGGAAGGGGGCTGTCCAGGCAGGCCACGTGGGGCGGCGGGGGGACACGCTGCTGCCTGGACGGGGTCCCCGGCTCCACCCGGCTCCAGGCGGGAGGACAGCCCCCCCACACGGCCAGTCTGTCCATCGTGCGATGGGGACACCAACACCCACTTCCCTTCGTGGGACTGCGGTGACAAGGGAACACACAGGTGGCAGGGAACGGAAAGTGCTCCAACCCTGCTGCTCAGGAAACCGAGAGAAGAGAAATAAAACACAACGGAGCCACCTCCTACATGTCCAAGCATCGGGGGTGCAGGGGGAGGTCACGGGGGCAGGCAGAGGTCACAGGGGTGCAGTGGGAGGTCACGGGGTGCAGCAAGAGATCACAGGGGTACAGTAAGGAGGTCACAGGTGTGCAGTGGGAGGTCACAGGGTGCAGTGGGAGGTCATGGGGTGCAGCAGAAGGTCATGGGGGTGCAATAAGGTCATGGGAGTGCAATAAGGTCATGGGGGTGCAATGGGAGGTCACGGGGGTGCAGGAGGAGGTCACAGTGTGCAGCAGAAGGTCATGGGGGTGCAATAAGGTCATAGGGGTGCAACAGGAGGTCACAGGGGTGCAGGGGAGGTCACGGGGGTGCAACGGGAGGTCACAGGGGTGCAGTGGGAGGTCACGGGGTGCAGCAAGAGATCACGGGAGTACAGTAAGGAGGTCACAGGTGTGTGGGGGAGGTCACGGGGTGCAGCAGGAGGTCATGGGGGTGCAATAAGGTCATGGGGGTGCAGCCGGAGGTCATGGGGGTGCAACAGGAGGTCACAGGGTGCAGGGGAGGTCACGGGGTACAGCAGGAGGTCATGGGGTACAGCAGGCCACGGGGTGCAGTGGGAGGTCACAGGGTGTAGGGGAGGTCACGGGGTGCAGGGGAGGTCACAGTGCTCATGTGTCTGAAGTGGTCCCAGGCTGATGCTTCCAGGGCTGAGAGGCCCCTGCCCTAGGAGCTCCCGGGGACTCTCCCTGAGGGCCCAGGCCCAGCGCGCCCACGGAGGTGATCTGCCCACCGGGTGACAGTGGAGCCGAGCCTCCCCCACCCCCCAGCCCTGCCGGCCCATCAGCCCCATTTCAGAGAACGGCCTTGGGGCAAGGTCACTGGCAGCGCAGCCGCCCAGCGCTCGGGCCCAGCGGCCCCATCAAGGCCTCGCCGGGAGGCGGTGGACAAGCTGCCTCACTTCTCTGCGCCTCAGACTCCGTTCTGTGACGGGGACCCACACCACAGGGCCCCCGCGAAGGCCACTCACGGCTCACGCGGAAACGCCAGAGCGGCCCTGGTGCCTGGCGCATGGCTGCAGCCCGTAGGCTGGGGTTACAACCAGCGGCGGCGGCCTCGGGACACGCTCTGGCCACATCCCCGGGGGCCTCCCTTGCCCGGATGCCCCGTTACACGGTCCCGGGCCGTGACAGGCCCCGCTGGGTGGTGGCAGCGCGCCCGGCCTCCACAGCACTGAGGGGCCGCCCAGGGTGTGTTGTACCAAACCCGCGGGGCCGGGGCAGGAGGACGCGGGGCTGCCCCAGATGCACTTCCCGAGCCTGTGACATCAGGAGGCGAAGCGTCACGGCGGCCTAGCCTGTGACACGGGGCGGGGGGAAAGGCCCCCGCAGGTGCTGGGAACCTGGGGACGGGGACCGCGGCTCCAGCTGCTGCCCCCCCACCTCTTCCTCCCGGGGCTCTAGGCTCTGCGGCTCCTCTAAGAGGCCAGCAGCGCCCAGCGCCCAGCGCCCAGCGGAGCCGCTGTCCCCCACCTCCCAGGCGCCCCGAGGCACGGCACCCGCCACCAGCGCCAGGGAGGCCGTGTCCCGCGGTCCCCACCTGCCATCCTGCCAGCTCGGCCCCACGCTGCCCTCCCGCCCCTCCCCTCCACTCCTGCTGCTCCCAGAGGGCCTTCCTCAGACCTCCTGCCCAGGAGGGAGGCACACGCGGCTCCTGGGGGGGGAGTGGGGCGTCCCCTTCCCTGCTGCCCCTCGGGCCACAGCTGCCTTCACCGTCCACCATCGTCCCCTCCCTGGGCCCCAGGATCGGCTTCCTGAGGTGGCCCCATGCCCCTGCTGTTTCCTGACCTTCTCTGCCCCTCCCAGGCCATCCCTGGTCGCATCACTGCGGCTCTCCTTCCACCCCTCTACCCCCTAGCTGCCCTCTCCTGCCGTCCCCCCTGCTGGTTCTCCTCCTCCCCAGTCCCCTCCCCACAGGGGGCTCCACCAGGGAAAGGCGGTGGACCCTGCGGGTTCGTGCGCAGGCAGGAGGCCGGCACCTCGGGGAGCACACTGGCGCACCTCCCCATGTCCCGCCCCAGGAGCCCAGGTCCACGGCGGGTCCCAGAGACCCAGGGGCCCAGGAAACCCAGGGGTGGACGGGCCTGCGGGCCGGAATCGGGGCCCAGGAGCCAGGAGGCCCGCCCCACTCGGTGGGGCCTCCTGCCGGCCACTCCGGGGCCATCCACAGCAGAAGAAATCTGCGGCAGGAGCCTTCAGGTGCGGCCCCCTTGGCCTCTGAGGGACCGGGCGGCGCCTCTGCTTCCAGAACCGCAGCTGGCGGCTGGGCTGGGTTCTGAGGTCAGGGTGGAGCGGCCGCTGGGGGGACACTCCGATGCCCCCCAGCTGTGTCCAGGCCCCCTTCCCCCCGCAGGCCGTGATGCCGTCTTGCACCCTGCACCTGAGGCCTCCCTGTACTCATCCTCCTGCTGCACAACCTCGG
This sequence comes from Canis lupus baileyi, assembly GCF_048164855.1. Taxonomy (NCBI): domain Eukaryota; kingdom Metazoa; phylum Chordata; class Mammalia; order Carnivora; family Canidae; genus Canis; species Canis lupus. The sequence goes on along the minus strand of NC_132875.1, from coordinate 349,899 downwards.
CCACTACACCTTCCCAGTGTGTGTGCAAAACCTCTGCCTCAGTTTACCCCCTCCTGCCACTCATTCCTGCCCCCGTTTCTCCCAGATGATGCCGCACACGGCCCGGGTGCCTCCCCTAGCACAATAACTCGGGTTTCCTTCCCATTTTTTATTTTTAATTTTTTTTTATTTTTAATTTATTTTGTTTTATTTTATTTTATTTTATTTATTTATGATAGGCACACAGTGAGAGAGAGAGAGAGGCAGAGACACAGGCAGAGAGAGAAGCAGGCCCCATGCACTGGGAGCCCAATGTGGGACTCGATCCAGGGTCTCCAGGATCGTGCCCTGGGCCAAAGGCAGGCGCTAAACTGCTGCACCACCCAGGGATCCCCTCCTTTCCATTTTTTCAAACAGTGACATTGCACTTCCTCCAGGAAGCCTTCCTGGAATGATCCTGTCTTTCAGAAGGAGAGAAATTACGGAAGTGTAGCTTATGGAAGTGTAGCGCGAGTGCACCCAGCGCCAGGGCGCTTCAGCGTGTTGCCTGAGCAGCGGGAGTGTGACCCGACCTCCTCCCGGTGCTGCCCCCCCAGGGGGAGGGGATTTCCAGAACCACCGCTCAGACCCCACCCCCCAAGCAGCCTTCCCTACAGTCGAAATCTCCTGTCCGCAGTGGGGCTCCTAGGCTGCGCCCACGCCGGGGAGGGGCGGCCCAACTGCGCTCCTGACTCGTCAGCGCCCTGGGCCTGGCACCCGGAAAAGCGGGCCGGAACCTCGGAGCCTCGGGGCGCAGGGAAACGTGGGCGCTCGGCCCCTGGCTAAACCCACAGGGCCCTAGGCCTCCCCTCGCAGGCCCCGCCCCCGCGGGCTCCACTGGAACTTCTAGCCCTGCCCCCCCTCCTGCCGCGGCCTACCATCCTCAGCCCTCTTCACGGCTCTGGGACAAGCCCGTGGACAGGAGACACAAGGAGCCCCGTGGGCCCCACGCAGAAGTGCGGAAGGCCCCCCTGGACCCCATGTCACCTGGAGAGGTTGCTCCTGGGTCCTCCCGGCCCCCCCACCAAGTCCTAGGTCTCTTCTTGCTCACACAGCAGCGCCGGGTCCACACGGGTGGGAGTCCACGGAGCGCGGGGCAAGGTGGACTGGGCCGCGCACTCCAGCAGGTGCACAGCCCTGTTCGCACACAGGAATCCAGATGTGAGGGCCCCTGGCGGGGCTCAGTGGGTGAGCGTCTGCTTTCAGCCCAAGGCGTGACCCCGGGGTCCTGGGATCGAGTCCCGCATCAGGCTCCCTGCATGGAGCCTGCTCCTCCCTCCGCCTGGGTCTCTCTCTCTCTCTCTCTCTCTCTGTGTCTCTCATGAATAAATAAATAAAATCTTTAAAACAAAAGAAGAAAAAAAACTCAGCTGCTGCGGCAGGAGCGGACCCAGGGGAGCAACGCTCGCCTCAGCCCTTGGACCTTCCCCTTCTCTCTGACGCGGCCGCTGTGAAATCTGTGCCCGCGTGGGGTTCACCCCTCGGCCGGGGGCCGGGTGGCGGGGGGCAGAGGCTGGGGGGCAAGTCCAACTTCTGAGCATGGCGTGGCGGGGAGCCCGGGGGCATGTGCGGTCCCGCGACCCCGGGGCAGCCCCCAGGCTCTGGGTGCGCGCGGACCGGGGAAGCGAGCCCCAGGAGTGCAGGTGCCCCATCCTGGGCTGAGGCAGCAGCAGCGCCAGGCCCCGCCCGAGCGGCCCCTCAAAGCCCGGCCTGAAGACGCCTCAGGGCGCTGAGCAGAGTCGGGGGCCGCGGAGGGGTGACTGCTCCCCGCGCTGTGCCCGCCTCGCGCCCACGAGCCCGCGGGGGTGCACAGGTCCCCGGGGGGCGCCTCCTCTGTCCCCGCACAGCGCGCCCCCCAGCCCTGCTCCAGACCCGCACCTGGAAGGACGTCCGCCGGCCAAGCGGCCTGGGGCTCTCCGCGCCCCGATGGCTTCCTCCCCTTGCGCTCCAGCTCCGGCGCCCGAGCCCCACCGCAGCCGCTCACACAGGCCTGAGGGAGCACACGCGCGGCGTGCCCCCGGCCCTGTGAGGGAACCCCTTCCTGCAGCCCACACAGCCCCAGGGCCTCCCGGGCCCCGGGGAAGGAGGAAGGCGAGAAACACCACGATTTCACCCCGAAACACAGACGGCCACGGCTGACACGGTCTGCCTTGACCCGCGCAGACCTCCTTGAGTTACGGCCGGAGGGGAGGCCTGGGGAGGTGGAGCGATGGGCTCCGAGCCACACCCCTGGCACAGGAAGGACCCCGAGGTGAGGGCGATGCCTGACGCACCCTGGGCCCCCCAAACCCAGGAGTCACCCCTGCCCGCGGGGCAGGCGAGTTCTGTTAGGGGCAGGATCTGCTTCAGGTTCAGGACGGACGGGCCCTGGGCCCCCAGGAGAGGGGCCTGGTTACCAACCGGCCACCCGGGTCTCAGGAAGAAGTGAAGACCTTTCATGATCTGACCCCAGGAAAGTTCACCAAGTCCTGGAATGAAGTCCAGATACAGCGCTTCCGACGGAGAGCTTTTGGGGTTTCGGCGGGGGTGCCTCCTGGAGGAAGCGCTGCGTCCATCCGGGTGCTCGGGCTCTGAGCAGAAGCCATGCCACAGCCCCCTCGAGCGCCGGAGCCCAGCGCCCTCCGGGGCAGCGCCACCCCAACCACGGTGAAGGCAGTCCCGTCGCCCCCCGTACCCCAGGAAGAGCAGCAGGTGTAGACAGTGCAGAAGTCATTGGCTTCGGAAAGCAGGAAAATGAGTTTTCAGCAGCACCTGACGGTGTCCCGCCGGTGTGTGCAGAGGCTGCGGCCGGGAGGCAGGCCCGGAGCCCTCCCTTCAGGGGACCTGCCCGGAGCTGGGTGGGGCGGTGGCTCTGCAAGCTCCGTGCATGTGTGTGCATGTGGCGTGTGCACGTGAGTGTGTGTGTGGAGTGTGTGTGCACGTACGCCCGCATCGCCCCCCTGTGTGGCAGGCCCCAGAGGGAAGGGAGAGCACGTCCCCACCGCCCCAGGCGCCTGGTCCGCGGGGGAGGCGGCGGGCATGACCCACTGTGACCAAGACTGACGCAGGGGCCACGTTGAGGCTGAGGCTTCTGCTTGGAGAGCAAAGGGTGGTTTGCTGGGAGGACGCGGAGGACAGGCCTGAGAGGACTCCCTGCGCCCTCGGGGCAGACGCAGGTCCAGGAGGAAGGATGGGAAGAGGGCTCCCTAGGGACCCTGCACCCGGGCAAGGGAGAGCTGGGAGGTGAGGAAAGGCAGGGGCTGTTCAGGGGACTGAGAGGGGACACACGGTCTGGGCTGGCTTTCAGTCCCCTTAGAGCAGAGGAAACAGCAAACCCCAGGTCCCCAGACCCCCAGGCCCCCAGACCCCCAGGCCCTCGGCCCCCTGACGCCCCACTGATGGGCCCTGGTGGGGCTCTGGCTCAGGTCCTGCCCCCAGGCTCATTCCCGGGCGATCCCTGCCCCAGCCGGGCCGCCTGTCCCTGACCCCACAGAGGGGCCGCCTGTCCGTCGCCAGGTCCGTCGCCAGGACCCCCGCCCGCCCGGGCCTTCCTCTCCAGGCTCTGAGGCCTGGGGCCTCCCTTTCAGCCCCGCTCCCCTCCCCGGCGCTGCTTTAAAACTGCAGGGGAGGAGGATGGAGGGGAGCAGCCCTCTGCCCTTCCCCGCTCTGCCTCTGCGGTTGCGCTCGGCAATGATCCTACAGGCCTGGAATCCCAGGAATTTCCTGCCCCGCGCTCCCTGCGAGAGCTGAGACCCAGCAATTAGGCCCGGAGTTTCCACTCCTGCTGCCCCCGCCCCAGCCAGGCGCCGGGGCACAGCCCGCTCCCAGGGCCCCCCCACCCCGGCCGCGCCAAGGCCGCCCCTGGGCCACCCTGCCCTCACCCCGTGGTCAGCCGCCCCAGCCTGGGCCAGAACGGGCCACACCCTTTCCTCCGCCCCCTGGGATCCCGGAACCCTGCTGGGCACACGGGGCTCCCGCCTCGGGATCACTCAGTCCTTTTTCTCTCTCTTTTTTTTTTACTTTCTTTTCCTTTCCTCCAACCAGGCCCGGCCTCTGCTCCTTCCTCCTCCGGCCCGGCCTGTTTCTGTGCGCCCGCCCGCCCCAGCCCTGCCCAGTCTCCCTCCTCCCGCCCTCCCCCCTCGGCTCCTGGGCTCCCAGAGTCTCATTAGGTACTGACTCCTCCGATCTGCGCGTCCCGGCTCACCCTCCGCAGGCTGACAGTCAGGCCTGCTCCCCAGCAGCATGTCTGTGGCCGGGACCTTCCAGAAGCCAGGGTGGAAGGTCTGGGCTCCCACTTCTGGGGTTCAGGCAGAGACCCGGGGACCAGAATGGGGGAGGATGCTCCGAGTCACCCGAAGGAGCCCTTACATAACTCCCTTCTGCAGCAGCCAGAAGACCAGAAGCGAGTTTCTCTCCCTAATCACATTTTGTTGAGGCTCCTGGGAAGATCCGCCCTCGTCCCCCATCGCACGGGAGCCCACGCTGGGTGCTGGGTCCCGGGTGCCGGCTCGGGCCGCCTGGGAGTCAAGCACTTGCCGCAGATAGTCCTCCCGCCGCCCGGCCGCCCGGTGAGTGGGGGCTCCGTCCTGCTCCGTCCAGGGCCCCTTCCCGCCCTGCTAGACCCCCTTCCTGATGCCCGCGCCACCCCCTTCTCATTCTCCCTCACGGCAGCGGATGTTTCTGAATCCTCTCTGCCCCGCGACCCGGGAGGTTGGACCAGCTGCTTCCACGCGCCCCCTCGCCCACACCGCGCACTCCCTCCCTCCCCAGGCAGGCACCGCCCTCCGCCAGCCAGGCTACCCCGCCGCCGCCCTCACCCGGGCCTCCTCTCCTCCCAGGCCCTGAGTCCTGGTAATCGTGGGCTGGGCTGAAATGCAAACCCGGGCTTGGAGGCTTCCAGAAGCCTCGGGAGGAGGAGACTCCGGTGAAAATGTGGATGGGAACATGCGCTACCCGCTCCCTTCAGCTGTGAGTCTCCAGTACCCCCCTTCCCTCCCAACAAAGCTTTTCTGTCAGGTTTCTGACTCTGATGAAGACTTTTAGCCGCAGCCCTTCTCCCCGCCCCCCCCAATTCTGAAGGATCTTTTGTCTTCTGAGCGAAAGAACTGAGGGATTCGAAAGGCGGCCTTCTTTCTTTTCCCCCTTGTAAGTAATTGGGGAAGAATTTTTAAAAGAAAAAATCTGAAGGATAAAAGACAGGAAAAAACAATATGCAGCTATTTTCTTTCTCAAAAATTTATTTTAATGGAAAACAAGAGAAAGACCTTGAGGAAAAGACAGAAGAAGGCTGGGAGAAATGCAGAAGCAGGAGGGGGGCCGGAGGCATGTGACCCGGCACTTAGGAGGACCATCACTAGGAGCACTCGGAGGCTCATCGCAGGGAGCACGCGGGGCCCATCACTGGGAGCACTCGGGAGCCCGTCACTGGGAGGACTCGGGAGCCTGTCCTGGGAGGACTCAGGAGCCCGTCACTGGGAGCACTCGGGAGCCCGTCACTGGGAGCACTCGGGAGCCCGTCACTGGGAGAACTCGGGAGCCCGTCACTGGGAGCACTCGGGAGCCCGTCACTGGGAGGACTCGGGAGCCCGTCACTGGGAGCATTCGGGAGCCCGTCACTGGGAGGACTCGAGAGCCTGTCCTGGGAGGACTCAGGAGCCCGTCACTGGGAGGACTCGAGAGCCCGTCACTGGGAGGACTCGAGAGCCTGTCCTGGGAGGGCTCAGGAGCCCGTCACTGGGAGGACTCGAGAGCCCGTCACTGGGAGCACTCGGGAGCCCGTCACTGGTAGCACTCGGGAGCCCGTCACTGGGAGGACTCGGGAGCCCGTCACTGGGAGCACTCGGGAGCCCGTCACTGGGAGGACTCGAGAGCCCGTCACTGGGAGCACTCGAGAGCCCGTCACTGGGAGCACTCAGGAGCCCGTCACTGGGAGGACTCGGGAGCCCGTCACTGGGAGCACTCGGGGGAGCCCATCACTGGGAGCACTCGGGGGAGCCCATCACTGGGAACACACGGGATCCTGTCATTGGGAGCACATGGGAGGCCATCACAGGGAGCACTCGGGGACCCATCACTGGAAGGACTTGGGTGCCCATCACTAGGAGGACCCAGGACACCCGTCACTGGGAGGACTCGGGTGCCCATCAACAGGGCTGCATATCTACTGAACAGTTTCTCCCAATTAGAGAGAAAAGAAGGAACTGGAAGCCCCCGCCGAGGCCGTAGGAAGAGCGCTCCCCTCCGTGCAGCACCTGGCGGTGCCTGGCATTCAGTAAATGCTCAATAAGGGCAGGGATGAGCAAAGCAGGCTGTCACGGGCTACAGGTGCTGTTTTTCGTTTCCCCCGGGGACCAGATGAAAGGCTGGCTGGGGACGGAGAGACAAGAGGCACAGGGCTCAGGCCTGTCTCCCGGGGTGCAGGTGTGCGAGGCCCCCAGAGGTCACACGGTGCCGACCTCTTCTCGTCCTACCCGTGCCCTTCCCTGGGCCAATGAGAAGGCGGGTGTGATCATCACCACCTCGACCCGGCGCCCGTGTCCCAGCGTTCAAGGGAATTACTTGGCGGCAGTAGTGGGTGTTGCCCGCGGGGAGCCCCCCTCCCGCGCCCCCGGGGGTGGACTGCACCTGCACACTTCACCTGGGGCTCCCGCGGCTCTCCACAGCCCGCTCCACCGACGATACCAGGTGGCCTAGGACCGCGGCTCGCATCTTCGGAGCTGCTCACTGCCCGGCTGCCCGCCCGTGTGCAGGTTCTGTCCCGTCTCAACGGACCGGATTTACCCCGTGAAAGATTCGGGGCCACATACACAGCCGTTTAGTCCAGGATGCGCATGGTACGTTTCGAGGAGAAAGTCGGCAGTGGGCAGTGGGCAGTGGGCGAGGCGGGGCCGGAAAGAGAAGCAAGACGGGAGCAACAACTCGAGCTCGGGTCCGGTTAGTCCGCTCGGTGCTCGCCAGGAGCTTCCGAGCAGCAAGTGCAACAAGGGTGAAGCCAAAAATCAGTGACGCAACGTATCGTAGCCGCGAAATAAAAACCAGCTGGCGGCTTGGGAAGAGCACGGCCACGGCACGTTCTCCGCAGATGCTCAGCAAGGACGCGTGGTGTGCTGAGCCACATCCACAACATCTGCCCCCCCGAGTTTCAAGGCTCAGGGGAAGCAATTCCTGGGGGGGCCCGGAGCCTGTCAGCCCCCGCCAGCCGCTCTCTGAGGCTCTGGCTCAGTCTGGGGATAAACCCAGAGTATCTGCAGGCGAGGACAGCAGGGGGGCGTCACGGCGGAGGGAGAGCGCCCCATGGGAGGCCGGACTCCTGCCCCAGCACGGCCACTGCTCCCACGGCCACCGGTTCTTCCCAGGAGGCACCTGCAGGGAAGGAGCCAGAAGCCAAGACTGTGGGCCGCCAGCTATGCCGACGTCTGCGGCGGGGGGGCTGCTTGAGTGGAACCCCCAAAATACAAAAGTACTTGGGCATTTAAAATAAATCTCTATGGCATACACGGAAGCCCCAAATATCGTTTAGCTCCTGGCCATCCTGAGGCTGGGGAGAGGGGGTCCTGCTGGAGCCCCCCCCCCACCTGGAGCATCCAGGTGAGTGGCTCCAGCAAAGCTCGCAGCCACTGCTGGACCCTCACCCCCTCTGGACGGAGAGCCCAGGGACCCCATCTCACCCCCCACCCCACCCCCGAGGCAGCACAGAGGTCAGCCAGCCAGTGACCCCGCGTCCTGTACCCTGGAGATCACTCGGCAGGAGGCCGTCCACACCTGAGGTGCCCCACCGTCCCCGGGGTGCGGGGTCCAGAGCTCTTCCGCGGGGGGGATCCTGATCCGACCAGAGCCCTGCCCGCTGACCCCGGCCTCCTCCTCAGGGCTGGGGGCTGGGCCTCCGGGCCTGAGCGGCCGGGCGCAGGGGAGGAGGTGGAGGCAGCGCTGGAGCTCAGGTGCCCCTGAGCCCCTGGGTGAACGAGGACCCGGCGTCCCTGTCCCCGGCGTCCACCCCCGACACAATGGCCAGGAGTCTGGAACCTGCAGCCTGTTACTTAATTATCTCTGAATGGTTTTTGTTCCTGGCTTTAAACATTTACCCCTGTTGGGTTTTCACGCCTTCACCAGGGCCTCTGTCTCCTTTTCTTTGCGGTTGCCATGGCAACGACTCCAGGCGTACAACTGCTCTCTGATTTTAAATAAAAAGTTGAGGTTTCTCCCTCTCTTCCCTCCCCCCCTCCCCCCTCGTTCTCTCTGGGATGGATGAGGTTTCGCTCTCATCCCGGCCCTCCCCTTCACCTTCCTCCCTGCCCTGCGCCCTCCATCCAGCTGCTTCCTTATCATCACCTCTTCTCTCATTTCCTCCTTCCACCTGCCTCTCCCCGGCCCTCCCCAGACCTTCAGGCTCCAGGCTGGCCCTAATCCCCAGGCTACGGGGGTGGGGCGGCGGGGGGGGGGCGGTGGACAGGGCACATCCGGGAGCCCCACGGGCTCCTGATCTCACCACCGGACCTCCAGGTCTGTGCCTCGGAAGTGGGGCGGGAGGGGTGTTGGGGGGAGGCGGCGGGAACGGGGTGCAGGCTCCGCTCAGGGCCCTGGGTCACCGGTGCTCACTGCTGACTGTCGGGGCGGGAGGCAATCAGCGGCTTTCAAACCTGAGAAGCCTCGGCAGGTGCAAGGCGAGGGGCAGTGGGGTACAGGGGCGCCCTGGGGGAGACCCTGCCGTCCTGCCGCCTGGCACCGCCTGCACCGCCAAGGCCGAGGGGTGGCAGGGCAGCCCCAGGCGGGCAGGCCGTGGCGTCGGGGACACCTGTCACTGGAGGCATCGCTCCGACACCCAGGGGTCCTCGGCCCTGAGGCCTTTGCGTGAACGCACCCTCACAACCCCCGGCGGGAGCGCAGGCGGGCTTGCTGGGACGCGGCGCCGTGTGAGGTCACCGTCACCCTGACGGTCAGGGTCTGGGTCTCCTGACGATGAACCCAGAGCATCAAGACTCGATCTGACCGCGCGCTTCCAGCGGCCCAGGTCCCTGCCCGGTGGCCACGCAGATGCCGGGACCCGGGTGTCCGCCCCACGGGGCATGCACGCGCCCCTGCGCAGAGGGAGCGCCCCGGGCAGGCCCGGCCGGGGAGCCTGCTGGTCCTGGGTCCCCCCCAGCTGCGAGGAGCCCACGGGGCCTGGGCGCCAGGTTGTCGGGCTGGAGAAACCCCAAACAGACACAGTAGGTGCCCACGGAGTGAAGCGGGCCTGTGACGCTCCGTCCCCAGCGTCCTGAGTTCGAGTCCTGGCTGCGCGCGGAGCTCATTTCACAAGACACTAGAAAAGTCAGAATCAGGGGCCTGAGCTGGGGGTGCTCAGAAAGAAGAGGCCGAGCACGGGGTTGGGGGACCCGGACCGGGGGGAAGAGGCTCAGGCAAGGCTCCCGGCGGCGACCTCCCAGGCCCACCCCGGCCCTCCAGAGCCCAGCACCCCGGGGACCCCGCCTGAGCAGCGGCCCCAGCGTGCAGGGGGCAGGGGCCTGACCCCAGGCCTCTCCCAGAGCAGACCCTGACCCTGCCGGTCCCGAGCTCCCCACCCGCCCGGCGCCCGGACCGGACCCCTCGGCCTCCAGGGCCTCTGGGGCCCCTCCCAGGCTCAGCCCCTCTCTTCAAACTGGCTCCCAGAGGAGGAAAACAGGCCCCAAAGCTCCCCTGGGGGCCCTGACCCTCGCGGCCGCCGAGGAGGCCCAGGCATGACTTATGAAAGAGGTTGGGGTTTGTTGTTTGTTATTTTTGTTTTGTTTTTCACAAAACACAACCCAGGGCCTCGGGGAACTTGCAATCTGGTGGAAAACCGAAAGGTCAGTGCTTTAAGCGGAGTCTGTGAAATGAGATAAAGGGGAGGTAAGTCAGGAGGGGCCCCCGGAGGCATCGTCGGGCATGGGGGGGCGCCCGCACGCGGCTCCCGTCTGCGCCCTGGTTTTCATTCCTCCCTCCCCCCCAGCCCAGCTCCAGTAGGGCTCGGAGATGATTAAAACCAAAAGAATTTTAAATGTCTGGAATTCACTTTTCACCGCTGATGCCATTTGCTTATTTTCCCTCCCTCTCCTCCCTGCTCGTAATTCCTCCTCCTGGGAGGGCTGTTTGCTTCCCTGCTCCGCTCGCCCGGACGGGGCGGGGGGGTCCCAGCGCCCCAGGGCCCACCAGGCCAGGGAGCCTGCCCTGCGGGGAGCGGGAGGGAGGGCGGGGAGGGCGCGCGGCCTGGATCTGCCTGCCCCACGTTCCCAGAGCAAGAGAAGAAATAGCTTTCGGGGAAAGAAAGCTGCCAAATGTTTATGTTCCCACAAGACTCGGCAAAGTCTTTTCATAGACCCGAGCTGATGGTCAGGGCGACGCCGGAGCACGTCTCCCCAGGGAGAGATCTTACGTGGGCCCGGGTGCGCCCACAGCCCCGCTCAGGCCCCCACCCCGAGCACAGGGTCCCCCCGGGGCCGTGGACGTCATGTGTGCCCCGAGCATATGGTCTACCCTGGACCGTGGACGCGGACTGCACCCTGAGCACAGGGTCCCCCCAGGATTGTGGACACCGCGCACCCCGAGCACCTGGTCCATCCAGGACCGTGGATGCCCAGTGCACCCCAAGCACCTGGTACCCCCAGGACCGTGGACGTCACGTGCGCCCCGAGGGCCTGGTCCGCCTGGGACCATGGACCCGCGCACCCTAAGCACCGGGTCTACCCGGGACCGTGGACACTGCGCACCCTGAGCGCCTGGTCCATCCAGGACTGTGGACACCCAGTGCACCCTGAGTGCATGGTCCACCCGGGACCATGGACGCCGCGCACCCCGAACACCTGGTCCGCCAGGACCGTGGACAACGAGTGCACCCCGAGTGCAGGGTCCCCCCAGGACCATGGATGCCGCGTGCACCCCGAACGTCTGTCTGGTCCATCCGGGACTGTGGACACGACGCACACGGCCCTGGGGGGGATCCGCTCCTGGTTTCCTGCGCCAAGTCCAGAGCACGCCCGACAACATGGAAACATGCCCCCCCCAGGCCGCCCCACCCGCACCCCTTGCCGTCCTGGACGCCCCCTCTCCGGCCCTCTGGAGCCCGTACCTCCCCAACCCGAATCAGACACCCAGGGCCGGCCTCCTCCGGCAAGGGCAGTTCTCCTCGTGAACTCCCACAGGACGGTGGCCAGGAGCCAGGAACCGGCCGCCAGAGCCGCCAAAGTCTTGGAGACTTAACCTCCTCATTTTACGGTGAAATAAAACACAGGCCAGGTCACTGGGTCACAACCGGGGCTAAGCTGCACAGCCAGACTCCCGAGCCGGTGCTCTCTCGCATCGGCTCCTGGATACAGCCGTTCCTGTTGCGGTGCCTCCGCCCCGGAGGCTGGCTCAGAGGGGGGACAGAAGGGCTCGCGGCGGGCACAGTGGCCTCCTTGGGGGGCCTCACCCTGCAGAGGGAACTCAGGGGCTCAGGGGCTCGCGTGACAACCCCAAGGCCTCACAACTCTGGGGGAAGCGTGAGGAAAGCCTGAGGCCCGCGGTGAGGCCGGGGGCGGGAGCCTCATGGACGCGGAGCCTAGGTCCCTGGCACCCGGCGATGGTGGCCCGTGTCCCACGGGGTGGGGCCCCGCGCTGCCTGCCGGTCCCCGTGGGGTTAGGTGAAGCCCCAGGGGACGCCGCCGTCCCTTCCCTTCCAGCACAGACTTCTGGGGCCACGACCCGGGGTCCCGCCTGGATGGAGGCCCCCACCCGCGGGCCACTCGCCTGGCACACGCCGGAGGGACCTCACCTGCGACCACGTCGTGCTCCTCACTAGGCCCCTGTGCGGCCACAGGGGGGCGGGGGGCCGGGGGCGCACAGCTGGGGGGGGCCCCAGGGTGCAGGTGCAGGTGCAGCGGGTGGGTTCAGGGGCGCAGGTGGGCCTCCCCGGGCAGCACCTCCCTCGGCCCCCTCGGCTCCCACGGCTGCAGGGGGCACCCAGGCCGCCCGGGCCCCTTCTCTCCTCCCTGCGCCCCCTCCCACCTGCGCCCCCCCCTCGGCGTCTCTCCCTTCCCCCCTCCCCCGTGCTGCCGGCTTGGAGCAGGAGGTTATGAAAATGAGCTGCGTGCCCAGGAGACTGTAATTATCTGCTAAGTGTGAAAGCCAGAGTGATTAATTAAGAGATAATAAAAAGGAAAGGAGGGCGAGAGGGGGCCTTGCGGCTTTGCTTTGATGATAGAACCTGAGGTGAGCCCGGCAATTAGGGGAATCTTTATCGAGAGTTAGCCATAATCCACAAATTATCAGGCACCGAATGCTGCGGGAGCGGGCCCGGCTCAGGCCTGCCGAGGGACAGGCCTGCAGACGCGGAAGGGCCGCGGGGGACGCGGGAGACCGGGCCGAGGGGAGCACGGGCACCGGGCGGCCGCAGGGAGCGGGTGCGAGCGCTGCGGGGTCACACCTGACGGGGCGACGCCACAGCTCCCGCGGCCCCCTCGCCTCACGTGGGCAGGCTCCTCCCTCAGGGTCCCTGCCCGGGACCGGCCTCGCCCCCGTCCCCCCCAGGGCCCCCACCAGGGCCCCATCCCCCCTACCAGGGCCCCATCTCCCCCTCCAGGGTCCCCATTCCCCCCCCCCCCAGAGCTCCCATTCCCTCAACCAGGGCCCACATCTCCCGACCAGGGCCCCATCTCCCCCACCCAAGGCCCTCGTTCCCCCAACCAGGGCCCCCATCTCCCCAACCAGGGCCCCATCTCCCCCTCCAGGGTCCCCATTCCCCGCCCAAGGCTCCCATTCCCCCAACCAGAGCCCCCATCTCCCCCTCCAGGGCCCCTGTTCCCCCCCCAGGACCCCCATCCTCCTGACCAGGGCCTCTGTTTGCCCCCCAGCGTCCCCGACCCCACCCAGGGCCCCATCCCCCCCATCCCCCTGTCCCCCAAGTCATGTGTGCCCATGCCCGTCCAGGGCACCTTCCTAATGGACCCTGCAGACCCGAATCTCTGTCTCCTTCCAAGCAGATGTACAAGGGGTTCGAACCCACTGTCTAGACAACCCTCGCGTGCGGGGGAGGATGGCGGCCCCGCTGCCCCCCAGGGAAACCACGTCTGCTCCCTCAGGGTCAGGTCCAGAGCCACGGTCTGCACCATCTCATGGGGCCCAGGCTCCCAGGGGACCCCACTGGCAGACCCCACCCTCCTCTGCCCACACGGAGGCCCCCGGTCCCGCCCCCCGCATGGCTGGGCCGAGGACACCCCGATGACGCCTGCTGTGACGCTAGGACGGGGCCTGCTGGGGATCCGCCTCCTCCGCGCTGCCAGCCCGCAGCCCCAGCCGTCGGGGCCCACTACCCCGGCCCCGAGCAGCGGGAACGGGGTGCCCCAGGCTGTCGGCCAGTAGGAAGGATGCCAGGGCCCCCCCAGCGCCCGCAGCCCTCAAACGGGACCCGGGACGAGTCAGGGCCTGAGTAGGGACACCCGGAGAGCAGCCTCGGTGCTTCGCCGGAACCACCTGCCCTCGAGGGGACCCCCTGCACTGGCTCGCGTGGGGCCTACGGGCACCCGCACCGGTGACCCCTGGGCTTGCTCTGCCACCGGGACCCCTGACTCCAAGGAGAAGAGGAACGTGCCGGCGGGGAGGGTCGTGAGTCATCCACACGGAGGCCCCCGTTTGTGCAGCTGGAGCCCCAATGAGACAGCTCCCCGCGGGGCCAGGAGGGGTTAGGGTGGGAGGCAGAGGGGAGCCTCCCACCCGGGGCTCACGGGGCCTGAAGCAGGGCGGGTAAGGCACGTCCTTTCTCCTCCACAAAGGACACAGGCCGAGGTCTGCGTGGACTCGGTCGGGCCCGAAGAGTCGTCCTGAGAGTCCAGGGATGCGCAGGTCCCTAAAGGGTCGTTTCCCCGCTAGCGTCCCTGACACAGCCCTTGGTTCCAGGCGGGGAGATCCACAGCCTCCCTGGAGCCCTGCAGGTCTGTGGGCAGGTATCCCCGTGTGCGCATGCACCTCGTCCTCTGAGGGCTCCTGCTTCCCCCCGTGGGTCACCCAGGGCGTCCCTCTGCAGCCTGAGGACCTCCTCCGAGGCCGGGCTCTGCAGCTCTGGAGCTGGCAGCTGCTGTCCTGGCGAGGCCCGGGGCAGAAGGGGTGGCGGGCACCAGGCTCAGGGAGGCTCTGCTGTCCGGCTAGGGAGGCCCACGGGGGGACCGGATACGAGGACTCCGTTCTCGGGCGCCCCTCGGCAGGGTGTGGCAGGCCCACGTCCCGGGGTGCCCGCCTCCGAGCCTCCCGTGTAGTCCAGGACCCGGGGCTGCGGTGGCGCCTCCACCTGCAGGAGACCGTCCAAATCAGAGGCGCCCTTCGTCGAGACCCTGCAGTGTCCCCTGAGACGCTGGGGTTTGGGACCCATGGCTGTGACACGCCGAGTTGGGACCTCCTGCAGAGGTGGGGTGCCGGGGTCACGCCTACCGGGGACAGTGCGGGGAGCGCTGCAGCTGCCGAAGCGGGGGCTCAGGGCTCCCAACCAGGGCGCTGCCCGGGGCGCTCGCCGGCCGCCTGGGCCTTCGCGGTCCCTGCCCGACGCCGCGGCACCCCGACGCCCGCCGTACTTGGACAATGACCTGCCGTGGGCCCCTCGCAGGGCAGTAGCAGCGAGGTGCCGGGGGCCGCTGTGCCGCGCACTGTCCCCGTGTCCGGGGCCAGGGAACTGAGGCTCCTGTCCAGCGGCTTGGTGGCAACGTCGCAGGTGGCCGTCCCCCAGATAGCCTGGCAAGGAGGCCCCGGGGTGCTCCAGGGCTTACCCGACGCCAGGCGCCGTCTCCGTGACCCGACCCTGGATGGAGACCAAAGGCAAGAGCACAAGCTAAATCCCCTCGGTGCAGGCCCCACGGGCCCCGCTCTCAATTTTCTGCATAAATGGAGAGCGGCCGCCGCGCAGATAATCCAGAAGTCATTTCAACTTGGCTTTGCAATGCATTAGATTTTCTTTTTTTTTTTGCAAAGTCAGATTTTCCCTTCTAATTATATTTGGCTCAAACTGACATTAAAATGAGTTTTCATTCCCACTTCACCCACCGCCTGCCGAGGGGGGACTTCCCAGATGGGAGTGGGGTGATAGGCGCAGCAGTGGGGGATCCGCGTGCCCAGGGCGGCTGCCGTGGGCGCGGGGAGCGGATGGCACCCGCTCGGGGCCCGGGACCGGAACCCGGGAGCCCTGCTGTCCTGACCGAAGGGCTTCTGGAGACCGAGGGCACCCGGGGGCGCAAACGTCAACTTCTCTCGGGGGCGTCGCCCGCCGACCCGGGGTTCCTGCTCCTTAGACGACACCTCCTCCCCCGCAGGTCCCTCGGGCCCCGTCTGCCCATCTCAGCTCCTCTCCTCCTAATAACCTCCCAGTTAAGCGAATCGAATGGGAAGAAGCAGTTAAAAGCACCTCCTGGCTCGACGCTGCTGGGTAATGGGGCGAGCAGGGCCCCAGGCTGCTCCTGGGAGGATGGGGAGGAGGGGGAGAGCCTGGCTAAGCTGATTACAAGGACAAAGTTAATTTAGAGATGAGCTCCGGTGGGTGCAGCGGGGGCGGGAGGAGGAGGAGGACAAGGAGCTGAGATTTGGGCAAAGCGGGCTTTACGGAGCCCCAGCCTTTGTTCCTGGAAATCATAATCCTGGGGAGGGACCTCGGCCCGCTCCCTCGGATTCCGCGGCTCCTTCCATCCGGAGCAGGGGGCACAATCGGGGATTGTCCAGAGCAGGGACACGGACTGGGGGACTGGGGACGGGGATGGGGACGGCCGCATTCCAGCCCTCCAGCGCAGCCAGCCTCCATCTGCGGTCCCCTCCCCCGGCCGGGCTGCGGCCTCCCCGCCTCCCCTGGCGGCCGCCGGTCAGACCTCAGCATTTTTCACATTCCTCCCTCAGCTCCATCCCACAGCGTGTCACCCTGCTTGCCGGCGGGATGGGGTCCACCCTGCGCGGGCCCTCCCACCCGCCCCGGTGCCTAGGACAGGGCCCGGCCCGGCCGTTCAGCAGCACCTGCTTCGTGGGACCCGGGCTCGTGGTCGAGGCGGGAACCTTCCTCAGAGCTTTCCATCTGAAGGGCAGCTCGGGGCTCCGGAGGTGCACACAGTCTGGGCTCCCAGCCCCCAGGTGCACGCGTCTGTGGCCACCAGCCCTGGGTCACCTGCACTGGCCCTCAGACCCAACCAGATGGCTCCCCTAGACTCTGGGCAGCCCCCAGGAACCCCCAGAACCCCCAGACCCTCAGGGCCCCCAGGACCTCCAGACCCTCCAGGTCCCCCCAGATCTCCCCAGGTCCCCCCCAGGCCCCCACGCCCCCCAGGCCCTCCAGGACCTAGACCCCTCAGGCCCCCTAGGCCCCCCAGGCATCCCCAGGCCCCCCAGCTCCCCCAGGCCCTCCAGGCTCCTCTAGGCCCCCCCAGGCCCCCCAGACCCTCCAGGGCCCCCTAAGCACCCCCAGGTGCTCCCAGGCTCCCCCCAGCTCCCCCAGACCCCCCAGGCTCCCTCAAGGCCCCCCAGCTACCCCAGGTTCCCCCGGCCCCCAGACCTTCCAGGCCCTCCAGGCCCTCCAGGGCCTCCCCAGCTCCCCCAGGTCCTCCCCCAGCTCCCCCAGGTCCTTCTAGGCTTCCCCCAGCCCCCCCCCCCCGCTTCCCCAGCTCCTCCCCGGCTCCCAGCTCCCCCAGGCCCCCCCAGGACCCTCCAGGTCCCCCCAGGACCCTCCCAGCTCCCCCAGGCTCTGGGCTCTGGGCCCTGCCCTGCCCTGGGCTCCCCTCACGTACCTTTATCTTAAACCTGAGGGCTCCAGTCAGGCTCGTCCCCAGCCAGAGAACCCCTCCCCCCCCACCATGCAGGAGCGGGCGGCCGCCTGTGGGGCCCTGGTCCTCAGTCTCCTTGGCCGTCTAAGGGAAGGGCTGCAAATCTCACCTGGAGGGCAGCCTGGCGGGCGAGGCGCCTGGAGAAGGGGCGTCAGGGAGGAGTGAGGGGGGCTCACCCTGGACAATGGAAGCGGGACTCACACGCCCCGCAGTGCCCAGTCCCGCCTGGCTTTCCCCGACCTCCCGGGATCTGTCCCGGTCTGTCCCACATCACCTTGCCCCAGGCCCCAGCAGACCCCCCGGCAAGTGACCTCCAGGGCCCCCCCCGCCCCCGCACTTTGCAGCCACACCTTGGCTCCGGAAGTTGGGCAATTCGGCGGCGCTGGCCCTCCTGTCCGTCTTCCCGCCGTTCGCACATCCTGTCCATCCCTGGCCCTGGGCCTGCACGACGCCCTCCCTGGCCCCTGCAGCCCCCGGGGCGTGGGGTCACCCTGCGCAGTGATGCCAGGACCCGGGGCACGCACACCTGGGCTTCTGGGACGGGACAGGCCTCCGATATCGTGTCATTTTTTAAAATTCCTGCATAACGCCCATAAGGCTGTGTCAGACACAGTGACATACATTGGCTGGCTTGAAAAAATAAAATGACTTCTCCCCATTTTACGGAAGAGGAAAGGGGCCTCCTGAAGCCAGCGAATCAGGACAGGAGGCCCTGCGGGGCAGGGACGGGGCCTTAGGTCTGCGTCTGTCCACAGGAGGCGGTTCTGCCGATGAAGGGCCCGGTGCCCCCACCTGCCACACGCCTTCCCTGAGGCTGTGCCCCCTACGCTGCCGCCAGAGGCCAGAAGGGGCGGAGAGATAAGGAGTCCCCCAGAGTCCAGAAGGATCCGCATTCCCCTCCTGGCCTGGACAGCCTGAGCACAGAGCCCCTGACCCCCCAGGACCCCCCCAGGACCCCCCTAGGACCCCCAGGACCCCTCAGGCTCGGCTCCGCTGTCCCTTCTCTGTGGAGGGACGCCCCCCAGGAACGAGGGAAGCTGCCAGGGAGAGCTAGAGATTCCCAGGCCTGCATTCAAGACCCTTCATCCAGAGGAGGGCGGTTGGCTGCAAGGCCCATTTATTTCAATCCAATCCCAATTTTGTTAAATGGGCTCAAGGAGGGCAGGGAGGGAGGCGGCATCACCCCCGGGGACAGCAGAGGCTCCTAAGCGTTGCTGGAGAAGCCCAGTGCGGAGGGAGGGGGAGACCGGGAGCTCCGGGAGCCAAGGGGGCAGAGAGCAGGAGGGGAGACAACACGCCGCCCTGGAGCTCGAGCTGCCCTCGCCCCAGGTGCTCAGAGGACCTCGGCGGGGCCGGGCGCTGCGACCGGGGCAGGCGGGTGCGAGGGCTGGGGGCTGCAGCGGGGGGTCCCAGGACGGCGCCCTGGCCGGGAGCGGCGTGGATGGGTTGGCCGGGGCAGACCGGGGACCCTGTGTATGGGCGCATGTGGGCTGAGAGGTGGGTGGGTGACGGGGCACGGGCGGCGGGGTGAGCGTACAGACACGTGCCCGGGGGCACACGCTGCACAGAGGGCCTGTGCACGACGTCCTGAGGACACGCGCACTGGTCCCGACCGCCTCCCTCCCCAAAGTCGCGGCTCGGGCTGCAGCCCCAGCTCCTCCCCAGCTCCTCCGTGGCTTCCTGGCCTCGACCCCGACCATCTGCCTCTCTCCTCTGGCTCTTCCTCGTGCGGAGACAGAGCGAGGACAGACCTCCTGCCCCAGCACGTTGCCATGGGTCCGACGTCGGGCACTACGACTCACAAACACAAAGCGGGTCCTTCCTAAGAGCCAAGGACCTCCTCCCTCACTAGAAGTGCGCCCGCGGTCGCTCCTGGCTCCGGGGTCGGCCTTCCCGGGCCTCCCGTCTCAGGTCTGTCCCCTCCGCTGCCGCCCTTCCCCGGCCTGGGCCCCACTGCCCGGGAGGACAGCCTGGAGGCCCCGGGCAAGAGGCCAGGCTGGAGCTGGGGGTCAGGAAGGCTCTCAGCCCTGGACGCAGGGCGACGGATGTCCCCGCCGGGCGCAAGCAGCCCCCGGGTACCAGGGAGACAGAGGCATTGGCCCCCAGCCCCTCCCTGCAATCACCTCTGGCGGGGTCCGCGATCTCATCTCCCAGGCGGAGAAGCAGCACCGTCCTGCCCGCGTGGTAGGTGCTCGTGTCCCTCCCAGAGGAGGTGGCGTGGGCGGCGGTGCGGAACCTGTGGGGCATTCCGCAGCCACAGAGACCCGAGCGGAGGAAGAAGGGGGGCAGCAGGGGTCGGGGCAGGACACACGGTTCCCACCCCACTAACGAGGCCACAGAGCGCCCACGCGGGGCCGGAAGGTGGCACGGCCGGGTGCCAGGGGTGCCGGGGAGGATGCGGCTTCTCCCCTCCGGGCTGCCCCAGCTCCCGGGGATGCTCGGCACTCGGAGGCACCTCCACCCATCGGGGGGCCCCGTACACACGCATGTGCATCATGGAGGCACCTGGACGCAGGCACACCCATTGCAGGGGCCCCGGGACACATGTACACCCATCATGGGGGCACCTGGACACACCTGAGCCCGTCATGGGGGTCCCCGGACGCACGCATGCCTGTCATGGAGGCACCTGGACACATGCACACCCATCACAGAGGCCCTGGGACGCACATACGCCCGTCGCGGGGGCGCCTGGACACACCTCCGTCTGTCATGGGGGCGCCTGGATGCATCTGTGCCCATCATGGAGGCACCTGGACACACGTATGCCCATCACGGGGGCACCTGGACGCATGTATGCCTGTCATGGGGGCTCCTGGATGCGCCTGCGACCATCATGGAGGCACCCAGACGCATGCACGCCCACCGCAGGGGCGCCCAGACACAGGCCCATGGGGGGGCACCTGGACGCACCTGCGCCCGTCGTGGGGGTGCCTGGCTGAGTGAGGGCTTTGTAGCCACGCAAGGAGAATCTTAACATGGGACCCAGCACCCCAGGTACGGCCTTGAACAAGTTCATTGAACTCAGCTTTGGTTTCCTCATCTACAAACTGGGGAGGGAAGGACCCACTTCACGGGGTCATTAACAGGACTAAGGGACACGGTGAGAAGCACACGGTGGGAGTTCAGCATGCACTGATTCGGGTGCTGTGCTGTGCGCCCGCCCCCCAAGCTCTCGTCACCCATGCTTGGCCGCGGAGCACCTCAAAGCCCCCATGCACAGGCCGCCGCAGACCCCGCCTCGGTCCCGCCAGGAAGGCCTGCTCCGAGGTGACCGCCGGGTGCCCCCACAGGTGCTCCCACAGACGCGGCTGCAGCCAGGGAAGCTCCTTTCCAAAAGGCCACGCAAGAGCCCGGTCGCACCGCCCGAGAAAACCCAACCCGTACTTGGACGGAATAAAGGATTGCTTTTAAAACGCGAATGAGTTCCCCTTTACGGGATGCTCCCTCCCTCCCTTCCTCAACTGCCATTCCATGGCCCCCCCGGATAGATCTATCCCTGGGGGCACGTGGGGTCCCTGGGGGCAGAGGGGACACGGTGCAGGCTTTGAGGCCAGTGGGTTCCCACAACTACCAGCAAGACATGGACCCTGTCTGCACCTCAGTTCCCCATCCAGGAAAGGGGACCAGCACGGAGCCGACCTCGGGGCTTGTTGCGCGGATTAGACTAGAGGACGCGAGGGGGGGGGCGGGGGAGAGTAGCTGGTGCGAGGGCCTCGCAAGTGACCCGCACTAGTTCCAGCTCAGGAACGCGGCCACCTCCGGCTCGTGTCCCTCCTCGCTGCCTGCTGGGGCCCTGGAGCCTTCCCCCTGGAGGGAGGGCCAGCCTCTTCCACTCTGCTCTCCTGCCCGCCCCGGAGCTCCCGACACCTCCAGCCCTCCGAGGCTGCTCAGTTTCCCCTCCTGCCGCCCCCACCCCCGCCGAGGGGGCCCTGAGGTCGAGGACAAGAATGGAGAAGGCAGAGGAGCACAAGGAGGACCTGCGAGAAGGCAGTGGCCACCCGCCTGCCGCCCTCGAGGCCCAGCCGCAAACCCCGACAGCGACGCGCCTCAGCGGCAGGCGCTCGGCAGCACGTTCACGGCCGCCCCGACCCCATGGGGTGCGCCTTCCGTCCTCGGTGTCCTGGTGAGCAGAGGGAGGCCCGGAGAAGGCGCCAGCCGCGCTCAAGCTGACCCAACATGTGCACTGAGGGGCCGAGGGCCGAGGGGCCGAGTGGCCGTAACCACGGTGCGAGCAGCCTGGAGCCCGCCATGTGGTCACCACGTTAGCCGGCGCGGCCTTCCCACACTGCGGCGCTTGCATCCCGCCAACCAACCCATCAGGGAGTCACGGGCACTTCATTCGAGTGCGCGGCACTGGTGTCAGAGACTGGGGCGCGGGGGACAACTCAAGACCCGTCCCCAGGGCAGGACGGCCAGGGGAGCCTCCATCAGGACACGGGCTCTCCAGGCGACGGCTGAGCCGGGCCTGGTGACCACGTGCGGTGGGGACCAAGGCCCGTGCCTCCCCGCCTGTCCCTCACACGCCCGCTTTAGCCCCGAGGGGAAGGCGGCGTCCCCCCAAGGTCAGAGGGGGACCCATGGCTCCCCGGCCTCCAGGCGGCCCAGGGGGCGTCTGCAGCCTGTGCGCAGGGGGAGGGCAGGGCGGACTCCCATGGAACCGGGGGTGCAGGAGGCTCTTGAGGCCTCCCCTCGCGCGTGGCGGGGGCCCTGGGGACCTCTGGGGGCTGGAGGGACGGATTCCTCTCCTCCCCCCCTCCATCCCCCGAGGCAGCTCCCGCCCCAGCCAGCCTGTCATCCCACATTGCTCTGATTAGCTATAATCTTTCTTTTTCAATTTCTCCTCCCAGAGACTGGGGAGCGAGAAAATCTCCCAGAAAATGAATAAATATTTCAATTTTCGGCGCAATCAGTCTGAGGAGCCGGCGCATGATGGAAACGGGGGGAAGGATAATGGGTTTCATTTAGATAAGATACAGAAAATTATTTAGTGAAAAATGAAGATTGATGAAGCCCATTGAAATTCTTTAAAACGCGAGTTTTATTTCTCTGCCTGGGCTGAATCTGTCCTCCCCCCTCCTCACGGCCCCCCCCCCCAATTTCACTGCTGCCACCTTCTCCCCTCCCCGGCCTCCCCCAGCCCCTCCCCCTCATTCCTCTCCCACTACCCCAGTCCCCGACCTGGAACTCTTTCTCTCCAAGGATGGAGGCCAAGGAGCATCCCGCACCCCGTGGGGGTCCCAGTGCCCCCAGGTCCCGGCCCGGCCCTCCCCAGGCTCCCCAGGCCCTCCCAGGAACCTCAGCCCGGGACTTCCTCTTCCTTCCCGGCCTCGTCCCCCCTTCCTTTCCTTGGGCCCCCTCCCCCACCCAAACGCTGCACACCCCGACATCACATCGGTCTCGCTGTCTGTCCTGTGGGAGCCAGGGGGGCGCCAGGCCACCCCGACCCTCGCCGGTCCTGGAGGGCGGGAGGCACCAGCGCGCTCCCCTCCTTCACCGCCTCCTGCCCATCCAATCCACATGGCTCCCCTGCTTGCTAGCTGCAGCTTTTGTCGCTTGGAGCTCACTCTGCTCCAGACTGCTGACAGGCTGGGGCTGCGGGAAGGGAGCGGACACGGCCTGCCCCCGCCACACGCCGCGTGACCCCGCCGGGCTGCCCCCCACCCCTCGCAGCCGCCCGGCAAAGTCAGAACTTAGGTCCTCTTCCCAACTTTCTGCCAAGTGGCTGCTTGGCCTGCCAACCCCAGGGCCAGGCCGCCCTCCGGGCGCCGCCTCCCACCCGGCTCCCACTGGGGATGAGCGCCCTTCCTGTGTCTTAGCTCGTGCTGGGGGGGCCCGGGGGGCCCCGATGGGAAAGAAGGGTGCAGGCCAGCCCTCCACTGAGACAGCCGGCGGGCCCTGGGGGCTGCAGAGGGCCTGGCGACGAGAGGAGGGGTCCCGCAGCACCCCCATCCCTACACACACGGGCGGCCCGGTGCAGCCAGCACCCCAGGGTGTTGCTCGGCAGCCTGGCCTCCACCCACGGGGGGACCCCCGTCTCCACGATGCGGGCTGCACACCTCCCTAGGTGTCTGCTGTGTGGACGTCCCTTCAAGTTTCTTTGTTTGCTGGAGGGTTGGTGTCTGTGGAAGGGCTTCGGTGTGTGCGTGTCCTTGTGGACGCCCGCCCGCACACATGCCCGTGTCTGGGTGGGTTGGGGTGTGTTTGGGTGCGCGAGCGTGCAAGCCGCCGTGGGGGAGGAATCTGTGTGCCCGGTGCCGGTGTCTTTGTGTGGATGTGCCAGCTCGCTCGGGGGATGCCTGTGGGGAGGTCCGTCTCCCTAGGTGAGTGGCTGTCTCGGCCGGGGCCGGGGCCGCTCCTCCGTGTTGGTGTGTCAGCTCCATTTTTGGAAGGGGGCGGCCAGCTCGGCGGGGTTCACTCTTCTGGGAGTGAGACCCAGGGGAGGGGAACGTGCACCCCGAGCCTGGGCCCTCAGCTTCCCCAGCTCCCCCACGCCCAGCTCGGGTCCGCTCGGGCCTCATCCCTCTCCACCGCTCCCTCACCTCCCGGCGGGGGCCTCTCCCCTGCCAGCTCCTAGTAAGCCCCACGAGCAGGCTCTCCCCCAGGAGGGACCCGCGCCCCCTCCAAGCGCCCCCCAGGTCCAGCCGCCCAGCTGCCTGGAAGTCGCTCCCAGCCGGTGCCTCCGCGGGCAGGGGTCCCACCGGGCCGGGCAGCCCTCCCGTGCTGCAGGGGGGCGGCCCAGGCAGGCCGGAGCCCCCCTCCCCGCGCCCCTCCCCCGGGCTGGCCTGGGGTCGGGATTCCCTCGGCATCTTCCCGGAGCAGGGTCCCCGCTCCCGGCGGCCCGACCCCAGATCCGAGCCCCCAGCGCCCTGGCCGCCCCGTCGCCGCCCCGTCGCCGCCCCATCACCCCCCCATCACCCCCCCATCACCCCCCCATCACCCCCCATCACCCCACAGGACCGGCAGGGGCGGGGAGGCCGCGGGGGGCTCGGGGGGCGCTGCGCGCGGGTCCCGCCGCGGCCCGACCCCAGCGCGCGCCCGGGGACAAGTTGGGCGCATCCGCGGGAAAGTCGGGCCCGCGCGGGGGGGGGGGCGAGCCCGCGGGCGCCGGGAGCCGGGAGCCGGGAGCCGGGAGCCGGGAGCCGGGGCGGCCTTACCTTGCGAGAAAGTGTCGGAGAGAGTGAGGATCCAGACGAGGAGGCTCAGCATGCTGCCCGCCGCCCGCGCGCAGGGGCCCGACTCGGCGGCCAGGCGCGGGGCGCGGGCGGGAGGAGGGCGCGGGCCGGAGCCCGCCCCCGGCCCTGCACACGCGCGTGCACACGCGCACACACGCTCGCACGCGCGCACCCGGCGCGCACAACTCACTTCCCGGCCGCCGCCCCCCGGCCCCGCGCCCCCGCCCGGCCCCCGCGCCCCGCCGCCGCCGCCTCCCGGCTCGCGCTCTCCGGGGCTCTTCCGCCCTCGGCGCCTCGGCCCTCCCCTCCCCTCCCCGCCCCTCCCCGCCCCTCCTGACGTCTCCCGCCCGGCCCGCCCCCGGCCCTCCGGCCCCCGGCGCGCACGCACACCCCTCGCCCGGACGAGATGCGGCGGGCGCGGGACCGGGGCGCGGGGGCCGGGGGACGCGGAGACCCGGGGGGCGCGGGGGGACCGGGGGACCCGGGGGGGCGCAGGGGACGGGGGCGACGCGGAGGATGGGGGGCGCGGAGGACCCGCGGGGACGGGGGGGACCTGCGGGCGGGGATGGCGGGGATGGGGAGGCCGGCGGGGGGGGGGGGGGTCGGGCGGGCAGGTGGCGGATCTTGGAGTCAAAAACCACAAAAAGCCTGCTTTCTCCTGGTGAATCCCACACCCAGACTCTAACCCCGAGATCCCCGAAATCGGGAATTCTCGGTGCCCTCCCGGGGGTGGGGAGGGGGCGGTGCGCGCGGGTCCCCGCCTACGAAGCCCGGAGCTGGGACCGCAAGCGGCGCCCCGGGGCCGCGGCCCCCGCCCCCTTCCCCGCCCCCTTCCCCGCTCCCGGTGGGGCCCGGCCAGCTGTCGCAGCCCCCGCCGCGGGAAGGGCGCAGAGGCCTCCCGCCTTTGTTCATCCCGGGTGGTTCCGTCCAGGAGGAGAAAGTAGGGAACTCCGGGCTGGGGGGGGGGGGCGGGATCTCGAAGCCGGACGAGCTTGCGACCCTCTGGGGTTGGGAGACCTGGGAACGGGGACGGGAGGGAGGCCCTGGGGGCGCCGCGGCCTTTCCTGGGGGTCCCTTTCCTCGGGGCCCAGCTGGGCGACCCGCCCCCTCCCAACCCCAACCAGATGCTTCTGCGCCCAGGGCTGGGGGGGTCCTAGGGGAGGAAGGGGGCGGAAATCAGACTCTGCGCAGCAACCGCACAACTTCGCGGGATTCTGGGTCTAGACAGGGCTGCGCTCGCTGCTTTCCACCACTCCTGGTCTCCTGGGTCCCTAACGCTACCCGCCAAGAATTCTGGATTTCGCCCCAAAAAGCAGGCGCACGGCGCTCCGGTGCCCTCTGCTGGCGCGAGGTGGCTCCTTTGGGGACCCTGAGGCCGGTGACCGGTCCTCGCGCACCTGGGGGGCGGATGCTGGGGGGACACCAGCTCGCGCCCGAGGCCCCACACACTGACCCCGGGGAGCCCGTCCCAGGTTCAGAGACACACGCGCCCCGCACAGCACACCTGGAAAGTCAGAGCCGGAGCCGCCGAGGCCGAGGAGGAGAACCAGCCACCTGGGCACCACCGAGCACGTTTCTCCCGTGCCTGCTTGTGCTGCACAATTCTAGGCCTTGGAGATACAACAGTGAGGGGGGGGGGGGAATTTAAAAAAAGAAAAGGAAAAGTTCTTCTTCCGTAGTGTTCCATCCTGGAGGGGAGGAAGAGGCAGGTGTCACGTGCGGTCACTGCCGCTTTCCCCATGAATACGTACGAAATGTAAAGTATACCGGGTGGCAGTGAGCGCAGCGAGGGACGCGCAGGGGCAGGGGAGACCGCCCTGCTAGAGGGGCCCACGGGCGGTGACTCAGGTGAGGCTGAGGAGAGCAGGCCGGGCCATGAGGGGCAAGAGCACGCTCAGCTGAGAGCTCCTCAGCTGCCACCCTCCTGCTTCTGCTCAGGTGTGACCGTGATTCTCTGTGCGGGACGGACGGCGTTGTCCTGACTGATGTCCCTGCCACCTGGAAGCCCCAGCAGCAGGACAGCCAGCTGCCCTGCTGCCAGAGCAGTAGCCCCCCCACCCCCGGCTCCCGGAGCCTCCTTGCGCCTCTGTAACCGCACATCCTGGCCCCCTCCATCCTGACCTGCTCTGTCCTGGCCCCCTCTGTCCCAGCCCCCTCCGTCCCAGCCCGCTCTGGCCCAGCCCCCTCCGTCCCAGCCCACTCTGGCCCGGCCTGCCCTGGCCCAGCCCCCTCCGTCCCAGCCCCCTCCATCCTGGCCTGCCCCATCCCGGCCCCCTCTGTCCTGGCCCATCCTGTCCCGGCCCCCTCCATCCCATCCCCCTCCGTCCCGGCCCCCTCCATCCCGGCCCCCTCCGTCCGTCCTAGGACACCCTTCCACAGAATCCCCTCCCGTAAGCCACTGGGTGCCCAGATCAGGAGCCAAAGACCCGCCCCAGCCCGGGGCCCTTGACGCCAACCGGGAAGCAAAACCCCCTGAGAAGCTTTTTAAAAGCTCCAGGGCCTTGGCCTCACTCCAGAGGCTGATCGTCCGGGGTGTGGGGGGAGAGCCCCGAGGTGCTCGCCCTGCCCCGCGGCAGCACTGCTGATGGCCAGGCCCGCGCACCCCAGGCTGCGCTCTGCTCCCTCTGCTCCGGGCTCCTCTCTGTGGTGCAAACGTTGCCAAACGTGCCAAACGTTGATCCAGCGAATCAACTGGATTCGCTGAGCCTGCTGGAGCCTCCGCACCGGCTCTCGTCCCAGGGTGCAGTGTGGGGCTGCACCCCCAGGGTCAGGTGGGGGCCCCAGAGGCCGAGCCTGGGTCCTCTCCACCGGACTAGACACCGCAGCCCAGGACACGCATCTGCCTCCTACCCCGTCCAACTTGGTGCCCCTCGGGGCAAGGGCTGTGTGCGTCCCTGCTGCGTCCCGAGGGCAAACGGGAGGAACGGGAGCTGCTCTTGCCACCCTCCAGAGGGGCAGCAGGACCGTCGAGGACAAAGCACGTGGGTTGGGACACCTGCCAGGGGATCATCACACAGGCAGTGTCCCTCACGTTCCACGTGACCCGGTGGTGTCTCCCGGACCCAGTTCCTCCCCGACCCGGTTTCTTCACCTGCAAACGAGGATGAGAGCCCTGTGGGGGGGCGTGAGGGCGACGGGGGTCAGCGGCTGTGCAGCTCTCAGCTCCCCGAGCCGGGCCTTGGAAGCCGCCTCCCACACACGGGTGGGCGCTTGGCCCGGCCGCCCAGACAGTCCTGCGCCTGCAGATGGAGGGAGGGGTCCCCGGGGACACGCCACCACCGAGGGAGAGAAGCCGCGTAAGGTTATATATGGAGTCACAGAAACATTAATAACTTTTTGAGAACAAAAGCAAAAAGAGCAAGAGGTCGGCGAGTGAGCAGAGGCGATTTATGGCCCTCGGCGGACGAAGCCACGCAGAGACACAGAAGTGGGTTCTCGGTCTGGAGGAGAGCAAACAACGGCAGAAGCCTTCTACAGATTGTCCCGTTTCCCCCGAGGGGGCGGGGGACGTGCCCCGCTGCCCGCGGGAGACAGACATGGACAGCGAGGCCTGCGGCCTGGAAAGCCCTCCCGACAGCACGGCGCCCCGAGCCCGTCCTGCCTGCGCCCGGGCCGTGCCCTCTTTGGCCTCCTCCCGAGCTCCTCAGGCACCGGGGCTCCTCCCGGGTCCCCCTCGCCCCCAGCGGCTGCGTGGACCCGTCCAGATGGCAGCCTGGGGCTCGCCTGCAGCGACGCTGCCAGCCCAGACCCCGCAAGGGAGCGGCGCGGCTGGTGGGGTCCGCGGTGTGCGGGGCAGGTGCCCCCCGAATCCTTCCACTCCTGCCTCAGATCCCAGCCCCGACGTGGGGACAGGTCCCTGTAGTAGAGGCAATGCAGGGTCACGGCCTGAGCCCGCGGGGGGGGGGGGGGGTCCTGCTGAGCTCGCCCCTGCACCCAGAGCCGCCCAGAGCCCCTGACTCCACAAGGTGCTCACCTCCTGCGTCTGAAGGTGGGAACGGAGGCGGATCCCACGGAGAGGGCCGAGTCCCTCATGTTCCCTTTCCCCTGGTTGGGCTTCCTTGGTCCTACTCCCAGGCCCACGGCCTCCACACCCCGCACGGTCCAAGGGCTCCTGCCTCAGCCCCAACCCCGTCCCCAGACCTGCCTCCACCGTGGGGCCGCAGCGTGTGCTCCTGGCTCGGCGCCACTGGCGGGGCCCCAGGGCAGCCAGCGTCACCGCGTCACCGCCCAGGGTGCTCCGGCCTCTGGACGGGGGACAGGGTTTCAGGGTAGAGAGGAGTCAGGTCCATGCGGGGGGAGCCTGGAGTCAGGCTGGCTGAGAGCAGGACCCTGGCTGGGGGGAGACAAGCCCACTCACCTGCGCGTCCATCCTGTGCACATGCACGGAGGTAGCACCCGGGACGGGAAACTGAGGCAGGCTCAGCCCCTGTGGCCCGGAGCTGATCACGCGGGGTGGGGAGGCACAGACGGAGGGAGACGCCCGCAGAGCCCGAGAGCGTGCGTGCGTGGAGGTGCCAGGACCCGCAGTCACGTCCCCGTGTGGACCACGCCCCTTTCCTCACCGGGCCTCGGTTTCCTGCCAGGGCTGAGGCCCCGGACCCATGGCCCCTCGGCTTCTGTGGGGCGTCAGGGGCTGCTCCCCGGAGAGGCCGCGGAGGGGTTCCCAGGGGCGCAGGTGTGCTGGGCAAACGCCCGGTCAGAGGCTGCTCCCACCGCGTCCCAGCTCCCTCCCGCCGGGAACGGGCCCAGCGGGGCTTGCCAGACTGTCTGGCTGCGGCTCTGGTGGCATTTCCTAAAGGGACAGATGGAGGATGTTGGTCTCATGTCCCCCCACTGCCTGTGTTCCAGCCTCCGAGGCACAGCCAGCAGCGAGGCCCTGGCACCCCGTCCACCCCCCTGGCGGGCGCCCCTCCTCCATAAGCCCACCTGCCCCGGCCCGGCCCCAAGTCCTCCCCCGAGAGCCCGACACTGGGCTGTGGAGAGACACCCTAAGGGAACACAGGCCAGAGGGAAAAGAGCCCCCTGTCCCCCCTGAAAAAGACCCCACAACAGGAACCGGCTGCTCCCGAGTACGGTCCTTCCCGGGGGGCCCAGGGAGGGGGAGGCAGCTGCCAGGGTGCGGGGGGGGGGTGGAGGCAGGGGGTGAAGGAGCAGCCCCGAGGCCCACAGCGGCAGCTACACGGGAGCCGTGGGCCCTGGGGATGTGGGGCGCGCTCCTGGCGCAGACGTGGCCGTAGTTTCATGGGCGCTCACCGGGTGAAGACGTCGCCGGCCGACAGCTTATCGTGGGTCCGTGTCGTGAGGAAGGCACCAGCCTCCGTCCTGTTCAAACCCGGGACCGCTGGCGGGCACCTCCGGGTGGGGGACGTCCTCGCCGTCCGGCGCCTGGGGGGAGGTCACCCCACGGGGTCCCCGGGGGCCTGCCTCTGCCCTCCGCGGCCCCCAGCTCTTGCCCGCGCTCCAGCCTCCCTGGTGGCTCTGGGGCCTTTGGGGTGCACTGGGCCTTGCCCTGCTGACTCCGAAGCCGCGCACGGGACCGTCCACTGTGGCGATCGTGGTGCTTCCCCTGTAGTCGGCTCCCTGGACGGAGACACGCAGACCGACGTCCCTTTTCTGGATTGTGCAAAGGCGACAGGGAGCCGCACGGCTGGCAGTTGGGCCGCGGGAGGGAGGCGATGGGCTGCAGGAAACCAGTCCTCCAAGGCGCTGCAGGGAGAACAGAGACGGCGCGGAAGTGTATCTCCCCTCCTCAGCGTGGGTGGTGGGGACACACGCGTTACCCAGAATGTGCAAAAAAAAAAAAAAAAAGAAAAAAAGGAAAGAAAAGAATAAAAGATCCCAGGGCACAGTGAACAAAGCTATAAATACCGCCGAGTGTCGGGCGACATCACCTGAGCACAGTGCGGCGATTTATGGCCAAGTCACGGGACCCTACAGTGTATTTATAACGGAGAAACTCGGCAGCATGGCTCATCGTCCGCGGGAGGCCACAGGCCGGTTCTTCTGGTGAAACAGCTTGGCTGGGGGCCCCGGGGGGCTCAGCGGCGGGGCGTCGGCCTGCGGCCCCCCGAGACCGAGTCCCGTGTCGGGCTCCCTGCACGGACCTGCTTCTCCCTCTGCCTCTCTCTCATTCTCTCTCTCTGGGTCTCTCATGAATAAATAAATAAAATGTTTTAAAAAAAGAAAAAAACGAGTTTTGTGGGCCAGGCTCCTGCCCAGAGGAACGAGAGAGCCCTGAAGATTGGCGCGGTCGCCCCGAAGGCCCAGTGGCTCCCGGTTTCCCGGTGGATGGTGAGCCCTTGAGCCGCGTGCGGGACACGCGCCTGGTGACCCCTCTGTGGCCTCGACAGCCCTCTGGACTCTACGCCCAGCAGCCTCCGGTCTCCAGGTCTTCAGGGTTTCCCCAAACAGGACAGGGTGTCACCGCTGTGCCCTGGCCCTGCTACCCCTCGCAGGCGGGCAGGTGGGCGGGCTGGGACCAAGTCACTGCGTCCTGCCACCGGGAGCAGCTGTGGGGCATGCGCGGGCCGGGTCGCGGGGTGGGGGGGAGCCCGAGAGCAAAGCCCACCTGTGGCGGGATCCCCGGCGCGGCCCCGAAGGGCGTCCCAACGCTCCAGCCGGCAGGGCCACGTGCTCGGGGGCTGCTACAGAGAAGCTGGACAGTCGTCGTCTCTTCTAGGGTGGCTCAGGATTGACTAAGAAGGATGCTGAGGTGCTGTGGCCGTTCCCTGGCTGTCCCTTGGCCCCGGAGCCACCAGCAGTTGCAGCCCAAGATGCACCACGGCCCCAGCGGGCCTCCCCCTGCACGGTGGGGGTCGAGGAAGCTGCCTTCACGCTGCAGCCTCCCCCTTGGACCTTCATACCTCGATCCCGCCACCCTGAGAGCTCCCCTCCTGTCTAAGCCTCGGCCCCACCCCGCCCCAGGTGTGCCTTCAAGGAGAGTTAGCTCCGGGCAGGGCTTTAACCAAAGGAACACATCTCTCTCTTTTTTTTTTTTTAATTTGCCTTTGTTTTTTATTTTTTTTTAAGATTTTATTTATTTATCATGAGAGACACAGAGAGAGAGAGGCAGAGACACAGGCAGAGGGAGAAGCAGGCTCGTGCAGGGAGCCCGACGCGGGAATCGATCCCGGGACCCCGGGGTCACGCCCTGGGCCAAAGGCAGATGCTCCACCGCTGACCCCCCCCCGCCAGGTGCCCCCCAAGGAGCACATTTCCGACGGGGTGATTATGGACACTGTACTTGACGGGGAGCCACGCGGGTACGAGACGGGCCTTCCAGGACGAGCCCGTAGACTACCGCCTGCCAAGGGGCCACAGCCGGAGGTGGGCTGACCGCCCGCTGACGGGGTCCACCCGCGCACGGCGCTGCACGGCTCTGGGCGGCACTTGCCGGCCTGGCTCCGCATACGAGACACGAGGGTGCCACGTTAGGACACACAAGCGACGACGTCTGTTGTTCCTTCTCTTCGTGACTTTTGCGTAAGGCGACGAGCGGCGGGTGTGGTCCTCCCCGATGCTTTGTCGAGGGGGACGTCCTGAAACCGCTCGGCTATGAAGAAGGGCCCAGCTCTCCTGTTTCCACGTTTGACGAGCATCCTATGATCGGACGCAGGATGACCTCCGCAGCGACTTTAAAGCTCATTAGGCATCCTTAAACACTCTCAACACCAAAAATGTGCATTTTGACCAACCACAGCGGGGGAAATCTGAACAATCCTCCTCTTTCGATAAAAAAAAACCTCCTAAACTATTATGAAGAGTCAAAGGGTGTGCAGCCAAAAAAAGGAGAAAAAATATGACGTAGCGTCTCAGTTACTAAAAGTGATTACGTTATTTTTCTGGGTTTTTAATGAGCTTTTCATTTCCCAGCGTCTAGAAATGCATAATCGGTTATGATTCCTTTTCTCATTTTTAAAATGGAATTTCACTTCTGTACCTATTTGTGAGCTTGTAGTCTTGTGTGTTCCTTCTCTTCCGGGGGGCCTCTTCCCCACCCCACCAAACAACGCAGGCTTCATGTCCCACAAAATTGGATCCACTTGGGCCACGGAATCGGTATTTGATTAAGATGATGATGAATAATGATGGTAGTGGTGATGCTGGGGACCACATAGTAGTGGTGGTGCTGGTGGTGGTGATGGCGATGGTGGAGGTGATGCTGCTGCTGGTGGCAGCCCTTGTCCTGGCCCCTGCCCTGAGCCCGCACCGTTCCACGGCTTTGCTGTGATTCGTCTCATCCGCCTCCAGGAACCTCATTTCCTCCATCTTACGGGGGCGCAGGGAGCGCCCTGGGCCTTGAGGGAGCCTGCCCGGGGCTGCCCAGTGGCGCTTCCAGGCCGGACGCGAGGCAGCGGCCTACTCTCGGTCCTCATCCAAGTCCTGTCGCCCTCATGTGCGGGGAAGGGCAGGGTCCCCAGACCCCGAGCAACTTTGATACTCAGGGTCAACGACCCGCTGGGGACCCCTGGCAAACAGCAGGGGCCTCGCGACTTCGCCCCCACCCCATCCCCAGCACCAGCCACCTGGCCCTTCGCCTCCGCGGGGGGCGGGGGACCGCGGTTGGCTGCTGTGACCTGGGGGCCCTGGGGCACCGGCCACCCTCCAGACAGGAGCCTTTAGCAGCTCGGCGCCTCCAGGGATGGCTGAGGTGGCGCCGGCCGCCTGTTCATTCCCTGGAAAATAAACTGGAACCACCAGGGGCTGGGGCCGGGGGGGGGGCATGGGGAACACCACACGGCCCCTGGGGCCTCAAAGAATTTCCAGCCGCCCCCCCCGGCCCCCTGGGTCCCTGCCCAGGCTGCACCCCCTCCTGGCCTGCACCCCTCAGGTCTGTGCCTCCACCAGATCTGCACCCCTCCTGATCTGTACCCCCTCCTGACCTGCATCCTGTCCTGGCCTGCACCCCTCCAGGCCTGTACCCCTCCTGGCCTGTGCCCCTCCTGACCTATACCCCCCCCCGATCTGTACCCCATCCTGACCTGCATCCCTCCTGGCCTGCACCCCCTCCTGAACTGCATATCCTCCAGGCCTGTACCCCTCCGGGCCTGCACCCCCTTCAAGCCTGCATCTCTCCTGGGCTCACTTCTCAGCACAGCTGACCTCGCCTCCGGACACAGCTCCGCGGGCTCTGTGACTGCAGCATTTCTCAGACCCCGGAGGCCACAAGTCTGGGAACTGAGGGTCCCGCGGTCACACAGCCTGGCCTCTCTCGTGGCTTCGTGGGGACTCACTCTGTGCCCCGCGTCCCAAACTCGTCCTGTAAACTCGCCGGTCCCGCTGGGTCAGGGGCCCCCGGACGGTCTTGTTTTATCTCGATTCCCTCTGTGAAGGCCCTGTTTCCGTGCACAGTCACGTTCCGCGGTCCCGGGGCTGGGACCTCAACATGTGACCCTGGGGGACGTGGTCCAGCCCGTAGCACCTGCCACGTGGGAGCGGTCTGTGCCCGCATCCTGCCCTGAACAGGGCTGCCCTAGGCTGGGCACCGAACCTCCCCAAGTGGCTGCACAGACGCATTCTAACTCCTCCTCTCTTGTGAGGTGTCCCCTCCCCACCAGACTCAGCGCCACATCCCCCTGCCCCTGCCACCGCCCCCCACCCCGGCCCTGGGGGATGAGGCTGGCTTTGCTGCATCTTCTGGCGTCGGCAAGGCCACAGGCAGGTGAGGTTGGCCTTCCTCCTCCCTCCCCGGGTTTTAGCCCCGCGGTCCCCTCCACCGGGTTCCAAGGGGCGGCCAGCACAGCTCTCAGGCGGCTCCTCCTTCACTCTCCCCGTGGCCATGGCGCGGGCCCCGTGACCCTGTCCCCGAGAGGGGCGCCGGGCCGCTTCCCCACCGCAGGCAGGGGCCGCCGGCTTGGCCAGGAGGGGTGCACCTGCAAGGGCTGGGAGGGCCCCGGGGCCTGGAGGTTTCGCCCCGAGGACCCCGCTGGCCCCCCGCCGTGAGCCGCTTGGCTGGTGACACCGGCCCCTGGAGCGAGTCCCCCGGAAGGGCTGAGACCAGGGGTGACTCTGGAGCCGCTTCTCCCTGTGCGTGTTGCCGACGGCTGCACCGGCTGGGCCGCTCACGGTTTGTAGGCCGGAAGCCTGCACGGGAAGCCGGCCGGAGGCGGGGCGGGGGGGGGGGGGTTCGGGGGGCAGGCGGTGGTCTGGGGGTGCAGGCGGCCTGGGAGCCCGGGCCGGGGGTCTGTGTGGACGCGGCGACTGGCTGGGGCCTCCGGGCTCCGTTGCTGTGCTGTGGACTGACGGCCTGGGCCCTGAAAGCCAGCGCTGCCCCCCGCTCCCGCCCCGGGGTTGGCTTGGGGCCGCAGCTTGCCTGCCCTGGCGCGGCCTCCCTCACCCCTCCTCCTCCCTCCTCCTCCTCCCTCCTTCCTCCCTCCTCCTCTGCCTGCGCCTCCCCCCAGGACACTCCCTTCTGGTGATCTCAAACCACTTGCCGTGGGACCTGAATTAGACGGGGAAAGCCCTGGGCTCACTGCCGTCAAGGGTCAGACTGTAGACAAGAAGTTAAGAAAGGCTCCGCACATCTCAGGCTCTGGGGAAGCCCGCCTCCTCCAAGAAGCCCTCGGGAGGGCTCGCTCCGGCCTCTCCCTTCTTGGAACGAGGAACGCCCACGAGCGGCAGTCCAGTCGTACCCGAGGTCCCGGACGCTCAAAGGCTGCCCCGTGAGTCCTCGGCAGCAGTGGCCGGAGAGCGGCCGGGGGAGGCCCTCATCCGTGTCCCACAGACAAGGAGGCCGCGGACACTCACCCGCAGCCCCGACAGGCAGCCTGGCCCTGACCCGCGCCAGCGTCTCTGGCTCCCGCACCCGCCGCCTCTCATGGTCCAAGCCACTGAGCACGCGTGTGCACACACATGTGTGCCGACGGCCGCTTTCCAGCACCTCAGGGGACCCGGGGCTCGGGGTGGGGGGTGTCCTGCAATGTGCCGCCTCCGAGATCCCTGGTTCTGACCTCAAACCCTCCCCTGCGTGCAACAGGTGAGCACCTGCTCTCAGCACCCTCTGTGCAACCTGCTGGCTCTCAAGGAGTGAGGAAGCCAGGGAGGGGGTCTGGGGGGATGGCTTGGTGATCTGGGGGACATGTGGGGCCGGCTGGGGGACATGTGGGGCCGGCTGGGGGACCTGGGGGGCTGGCTGGGGGGCCTGTGGGGCTGGCTGGGGGGCTTGTGGGGCCGGCTTGGGGGACCTGGGGGGGCCAGCTGGGGGATGTGTGGGGCCAGCTGGGGGGACCTGTAGGGCAGGCTGTGGGGACCTGGGGGGCCGGCTGGGGGGCCCGTGGGCCCGGCTGGGGGCATGTGGGGCCTGCTGGGGGGCCTGTAGGGCTGGGCAGGGGCCAAGACCCGCCGTCCAGCAGCCCCGGCCAGCAGACTTGACAGCCAAGTGGTGTCCAAGCAGCACTTCCTGCAAAGTGCCTTGCAGGGAGGTGTAATGCGTCTCTATTTAAAATTAATTTTTCAGGATCAGAAGCCCGGGTCTGAAAGGCAGCACTCCCCTGGTGGCCTTGGGCAGGCCCAGAAAGCCGTAACTCTGGAGAGAGACGCAATAAACCAGAAAAAACCTCCTCCCAGGTGAGCAAGGAGCCGCGTGTCTCCCTAAGAGAACGTTCTCGCGGATGCTGGCCATCACCTCGCAGGTGCAGGCTGCCCCCGCCCCCCCCCCCCCCCCCGCCCCGTAGGTGAGCTGGCGGAGGGGCCGAGGCCCTGCAACCCGTGCGCACGAGGACTTCTCTTCCCCTCTGCTCAGGCTGCGTCTCTGCTCACACGTGAACGGGGCAGCGGACAGTGGCAACCTGCGGGCTCGTTGCCAACAGGGAACACCAGGAGCCCCGGGACCCCCGTTTCCACCAACGCTGCGAGTGCCCAGGGGCGGGGATCACGGGATTCCTTCCTCCATCCCTCCAAGCCGTGCTCAGGGTCCACAGCGAGGGGGGCGCTGCCCCAGGCATCATCCAGAGACCTGGGCAGGCTCGACCTCCCTGTACGCAGCTGGCTGGGCCACGAAACCACTCGGTAAGGCCTGTCGTGCCGCCAGTGATGGCAAGTCCTAAAGTCAAAGGGGAGCAGGAGGTGCTGGGGAACACGCTGGCCGCAGAAAGCTCCTCGGGGGAGGGGACAGGAGAGCCCTGAGGGGGTCAGAGGCGCAGGGATGGCGGGGGGGGGGGTGCAGAGCTTCCTAACCAGGTCCAGCAGGTTGCGGAGGCTGGAGGGCAGGAGGGCGTCCGGTGTTTG
Organism: Canis lupus baileyi; assembly: GCF_048164855.1. Taxonomy (NCBI): domain Eukaryota; kingdom Metazoa; phylum Chordata; class Mammalia; order Carnivora; family Canidae; genus Canis; species Canis lupus. The sequence goes on along the minus strand of NC_132875.1, from coordinate 313,730 downwards.
AGGAGCCGCGAGGACAGTGGAGGAGGCCGAGCTCCGCCCCGGGGCTTTACCTCCGACGTGACGCGCTGCCAGGGGAGCTCCAGGCCTGGGTGAGAGCAGCACGGCCGGGGTTTGAACAGGAACAGTGGCCGCCGAGGGCAACACGGAGGCCAGAGGGGAGCCGCTCAGCAGTCGGGCCAGGGCTCGGGGGAGCCAGAGTGGGGCACCTGCAGGACGGAGGGATCCTGGCCTGGCTTGAGGGTGGGACGCCGGGTGACCTGTGGGGTTGGGGTGAGGGGTGGTGGCGGCAGCAGGTGCCCTGAGGGCCACATCCAGCCGGAGCTTGGGCACCGTCGTGGACCGAGGAGGGAAGGGGGGCGGACGGAGTGGGCCCAGGGGGCAGGGGGGCGGCCAGGGCAGGAGGGGAGTTTGGCTCGGGCCTGACCCTGAACGTGCGGCGTGCACCCGACACCAAGGGCCGAGCCCGCAGGGAGTCGGGCGACGGACTCGGGGATCAGGAGAGTTCCGAGCAGGAGATGTGACTTTGGGGGTCACCATAGAGGTGGCATTCAGGGCCTGGCTGAGGTCACCACGCCGTGTGAGGTCGCCCGCAAGAGGCCGCACATCCAGGAGGGAGACCAGCACGAGCAGGAGGGGGAACACGGGGTGCCCCCCGGGGCGTGGGAAAGAAGGGGTGGCCGTGCACGAGCTGCGGCGCGGGACCCGAAGCAGCGTCTCGGACGTGGGCTCCCCGGGAGCTCGGCGCGTCTGCCCCAGAGCCGCGCTGCACCGTGCGGCCTGGGGACCCGCAGGACGAGGCCATGGGCAGGTGGCTGCTGCGCGGGGTCGGCGTCCCAGGCCTCACGGTAGGACCGCCCCAACTCGCCGGTCGGGGTGAGGGCGACGCGCAGGTGCCCGCAGCTGTGGCCACGGAGGGGACGCTCAGTGTGCAGACGGGGTGCGGCGACCGGGGTCGGCAGACTGATCCTCGTTCTGGGCACCGAGCCGTCCGAGGGGCCGCGGCCGCCATGGGGTGCTGGCTCAGCGGGCGCCACGCAGCTCCTTCCTCGAGCCTCGACTCGCAGCACACTTGGGGGGGACACTGAGGATCGGAGCCCGAGATGCATGGGGGGGCGCACTGCAAACACCACTTTTGATGTGAATGGAGGCTTTGCTCCTCAGGAGAGGACCCCCCCGCGCCCCGATCTCCCCGGAGTCCGGACCCACGAAGGCGGTGCATCTCCCTGCACCTGCCCCGCTCTCCAGGCCTCCCCACCGCGGTAGTGACCCCGGTCACCCGTCAAGTGTCCATCATCCCCCAGGCTGGGACCACGTCCCGCAGGGCAGGACCCTGACCCCCAGGGCAGGACCAGGACCTCCAGGGCAGGATCAGGACCCCCAGGGCAGGACCGTGACCCCTAGGGCAGGACCATGACCCCCAGGATAGGACTGTGTCCTCCAGGCCAGGATCAGGACCCCCAGGGCAGGACCGTGTTCCCCAGGCCAGGACCTTGACTCCCAGGGCAGGATCAGGACCCCCAGGCCAGGACCACGTCCCCCAGGCCAGGACCAGGATCAGGACCCCCAGGCTGGACAGGGGGTGAAGAGAGCCTTCCTTCACCCGCGCTTGTCTCCGGACGGCACCTGTCCTTTCCCGCCTCTCCCCGTGTAGCTCAGGGCTCTCGCCTCGCAGCATCCGTGCTAGAGCCCGCGGTCCGCTCCCCGCCCAGGTCCCAGAGCACGGGCGGGAGCCGCGGGAGATGCCGTGCACCTGCCCAGCACCTGCGGGCTGCGGGAGGCCCGTGTCGTCAGCTCTGGAAGACGGAGGTCGTGTCTCCTCCAGAGCCAACAGAAAGCCTCGGGCGGGAGCCGGGGCCTCGGTGGCGCGCAGCTCGGGGCCTCCGGGAGCCCGCATGGACCCTCCCTGGAGACGAGCCCGTGCCGCAGGCTCTCCGCGCCCGATCCCTGGGCTCCGTCCTCCGGCTGGTCCAGGCCTGAGCCGCACCGGTTGGGGGATGGCTCAGGCTGGTCGTGGCCGGGGTGACGGCAGTTGGAGCGGACAGCGGAGGCCTGGACCTCAGGGGACGTCGGGCGCTCTGGGCCGGGCTCCGTGTCCAGGGGCCGCGGTGGCTCCGGTTGCGGTGAGGCAGCACCTGAGGCCGGGAGTGGGTGAGCGAGCGCCCAGGACACCCGGGGATGTGCCGAGGACGAAGGAGCTGACCGGCGTCCCCGCGCCCCTGGCTGACGGTGGTGCTGGCGCGGGGGGTCAGGGGATGCTGGGGAGGCCGTCACTGGGTGGGGCCGTGGGCACGTGTGCGTGTGCGCAAGGGTGTCACCCGTCCCCCAGGGTCCCCTCCTCCTACGGCCGAAGGTGCTGGAAACTAGTGACGGCAGCTCACCCCCCCCCCCCCCCGCTGTGAGCCACGGAGCTGAGAGCCACCCGTGGACGGTCCAGGTCATCCTCTAAAATGTGCTCTGGCCCGAGGATGCAGAAGCTCGGGAGCCTGCTTGTGGCTGCTCGGCCGGCGCGCTGGAGCCTGGTCGGGGTCAGCAGCAGGCCTGTCCACGGACCGGGAGCGTGGGTGCCCCCCCAGCAGCCCTAGGAGCCGCGGTGCGCTCGGCACCCGCAGCGTCTCAGCTTCGCCTGCGCCCGGGGAAGGACCGTCCCTCCACCAACCTGCAGGCAGCCTCCGTGGGGCTCTTATCCCAGCCGTCCAGCTCAGTGGGGACCCGGAAACCCCCCGCTTGGGTGCAGGCTCCAGTGTCTCCACGGGCTCCGTGCCCCCCGGGACTCCGAGACGCCGGTCACACCGAGCACCGTGCTTTCCCGCGCATCACATGGAGCCCCCGGGGTGTGCGGCTGGTTGTTGGCTTCCCAGAATCCAGCGCGCAGCCTGGGGCCCCCGAGGCACCACGTGTGTTCCCCCAGCGAATGCCGCTAGGAAGGAGCCCTGGGCCCTGCGGTCACCCCAAGGACCCACCTCCGGAGGCCCAGGGTGCCGATCCGCCCCTGACCTCACATCCTGGGGCAGCGGCCCAGGAAGCGGGCACCTGGGGAGCCACCGGGCGGCTTGCGCGTCCCACGCCCTCCGGACCTCAGCTGTGAATCAGCAGGTGCCAGGATGTCGCCTGGAATCACTCATTTACAGGGACTTTGTGACAGATCCGCAGCCCCATCGTTTATCCCTCTGATGGCGGAGCCAGGGTCACACTGGTAAATACCCACGTACTGCGCAGGGTGGAGGGGCTCCCGGCAGGTGACTTACAATCTCACATGTGGGGCTGGGAAACGGGGGAGGCCGGCTGGCAGGTGCTCAGGGCGACGCTGGCTGACCCAGGGGGCCGCACCCAGGCCTCATCCTCAGGGTCGGTGAAGAGGGCAGGCACACGTGCACACGGAGACGGGCTCAGCCCCGAGCCCTGCACGTGCCTCAGCTGATGCCGGGGCCTCCCGGACGTCCCCGTTCCCGCCTGGCTCATGACACCCTCTGCCTTCGGGTCAGCGTAGCCGCCGGGCCCAGGATGTGTGTCTTCACCCCCGTGCACTTGCTTGCGCCCACGGGTGCCTGATGGCCGGCTCTGCCTTCCCACCACTTTGGGTTCAGCTTCTAGCGCAGAGCCCGTACCCCCAGCAGCCATAGCCACCGCACCCGGGCATGGGGTGTTGGGCCCTGTCCCTGCCCGGGGGCCGCGGGCCTGCTTCCTGAGGCTCAGGCCCTGGGAAGGGGCCCTCCTCCCCTCGCGGCCACCAGGCCTACCCACAGCGGGCTCCCCGCGCGGCTCCCTGGGCAGACGAGGAGGAGACCCGTCCTCTTCACCCCCCTGCCCTCGGCCCAGCAGAGCTTCCTGGAGCTGGAGCCTCCGCTCAGGCCGATGCAGCTCAGGCTGATGAAGCTCCCGGGGTGGGGCGCGGGGGGGCTCGGCCGCAGGGAGAGGGCACCTGGGGGGAGTGGGAGGCGCAGGGTCGCCCCAGCCCCAGGGCTCCGCCCGGAACACCCTCAGGGCCCCACGGAGCTCGCAGCGCCCTCGGTTCCCTGGTCCCACAGTCCGCGTCCCGAGGCGCCCTGCTTAGCTGCTGCTACGGACCGAGCCCGGGGCCCCAACCCGCCCGGGGGCCCTGACCCCACGCACCGCCTTCGGAGACGCAGCCTTTGGGAGAGAATCGCGGTTCAAGGGGCTCGTGGGGGTGGGGTCCCGGCCCCGCAGGAGGAAGAGGCCGCGGAGCTGCGCCCCCACCACCCCCGCCCCGCGCACGGAGGGCCCCGAGGACCAGCGAGGAGGGGCCTCGCCAGCACCAGGACGCGCCCAGGCCCCGGGCTTCCGGCCTCGGGGACCCGGAGCAGCTCCGAGCTGCAGCTGCGGCCGCCCGCGTGGATGCTTCCCGCGGGCCCCGACCGACCCGCAGCAGGGCTCGCCCCGCCCCCAACGGGATGATGGACAGTGCGAGGCCCCGCCCCCGACCGGATGATGGACAGCGCGAGGCCCCGTCCCCACATGGGGAACCACAGCGCGAGGCCCCGCCCCCGACCGGATGATGGACAGCGCGAGGCCCCGCCCCCGACCGGATGATGGACAGCGCGAGGCCCCGCCCCCGACCGGATGATGGACAGCGCGAGGCCCCGCCCCCACATGGGGAACCACAGCGCGAGGCCCCGCCCCACAGGGACTACAGCGGAGGCCCCGCCCTCCACTCGGACACGACTGCCCCCCGCCGCGCGGGCTCCGCAGACCCCAGACCTGTCCTGCACCGGGCCCTGCGCCTGGCACCCCCAGGTCCCAGCCTGTGCCCCGCAGGCCCCGCCCCAGGTCCCAGCCTGTGCCCCGCAGGCCCCGCCCCAGGTCCCAGCCTGTGCCCCGCAGGCCCCGCCCCAGGTCCCAGCCTGTGCCCCGCAGGCCCAGCCCCAGGTCCCAGCCTGTGCCCCGCAGCCCCAGCCCCAGGTCCCAGCCTGTGCCCCGCAGCCCCCGCCCCAGGTCCCAGCCTGTGCCCCGCAGGCCCAGCCCCAGGTCCCAGCCTGTGCCCCGCAGCCCCCGCCCCAGGTCCCAGCCTGTGCCCCGCAGACCCAGCCCCAGGTCCCAGCCTGTGCCCCGCAGGCCCCCACCCAGGTCCCAGCCTGTGCCCCGCAGGCCCCCACCCAGGTCCCAGCCTGTGCCCTGCAGGCCCCGCCGCTCCCTCCGCGGTGCAGCGGTGCCACCTGCCGGCCACAGCTGCCGCCTGCCCGAGCCGGGGCGGTGCCTCCCTGCAGCCAGGTGGGTCCTGGGAATCCGGGTTCCCTCCGGGGATCCGCGGCAGGTGGGGTCTGCGGGGCCGGGCCGGTGGTAGCCAAGCGGCCTCGGGCAAGCGGCTGACCCCAGGGCCCGCTTCCTCTACTGCTACTGGGGATAATCCGCGTCCTTCGCTCATGCAGCCGTGAGCACGGTGCTCTGCGCACAGCACCCAGGGGCCATGCACCCAATGGCAGCCGTGGTGGCCGGACCTGGGGGCTGGGGATGCTTCCCATAGTGACGTCCAGCATGTCCCCTCCCCCTCGGCTGGCGGGTGGCGGAGCAGGGTCGAGCGGCCGGGGGCAGACCCGGCCAGGGCCTCCCACGCCGTGCTCCTCTGCTGCGGGGAAGCCGCACTCAGGCACCTGCTGACCAGCGGCTCCTTCATACACGCGCTGGCGTAGACGCGGGCTGGGCTTGCAGCCCGGGCCACCTCGTGTCCCTCCCACCTGTGCGGCCAACACCCGGCCCGCGATGCGGGCTCCCTGACCTGCCCTGAGGACCACCCTGGGCAGACGCAATGGCTTCCCGGTCACTTCCTGGCTTTGAAAGAATGTCCTTGTCCCGTTGGCCTCAAACTTAAATGTCACAGCAGGTTCCAAGCTCCTCGCGCCCCCGGCAGTGCCCTGGCTGCGGCTCAGAAACGGTGGCGGGGTCCTTGTCCCTCTGCACCCTCCTCCCGGGGCGGCGCCGGGCCAAGGTTCCCACCTTGCCGTGGTGTCTAGCTCGGGTGGCCCCCGTGTCCTCCGCTGAGGCAGCTCGTTCCGGCGCTCGTCACGGCGGGGCCCTCACGTCCAGCCTCCAGCCTGCTGATTCCCGGGGCCCCCGCCACAGCGGCAGCCTTCTTGGGCGGGACCCAATCACCAGCTCCAGGGGGGGACCTGCCCTCGCAGGGCCTGGGATCCTAGGAAAGCAGAGGGAAGGCGGTCACCCCGGGAATGGCAGAGACGCAGCCTGCACACGGCCGCCTCCCCCCGGCCTCCCCACCGCCCCCAGTGCGGCGGCGGGCCCCCCTCCCGGGGCGGCGAGGTCAGGCCGTGCACGCAGGCGAGCCTGGGCTCAGCAAGGGGATAAGTGGCCTGTCCTGAAGGGACCCCAAACCTTGTGGGTCACCCCCTTGGGCCCTTCTTTTGTCGGCTTGTTTCAGGGGAAGGAAAAGCCTCATGAGAACCTACTCATGTGGGAACCCAAACCTCCTGCTCAGGTGCTGATCTTGGGCCGGGGCAGGGGTGACCGTGAGGCAGGGGTGACCATGGGCAGGGTGGCCATAGGGCAGGGGGGCCGCGGGGCAGGTTTGCCATCTTCTCCCCGGTTCCACCTACCAAGTCAGGACGTCCCCTTACACCGCCGGGTCTTAACAACCCAGGGTTCTCAGCTCTGGGCTCACGCTCAAGTGTAGACTGTCTACGTCTATGATTTAATTCAGCAAGTGGATTATTCCAACGTGTTGTACCACTTGCCTTCCTTATGAGGCCAAACACTGCGTCTTGGGCGTGTGTCTTTGTCATCACACACAGACCTACTGTTTTTTAAAAAAAGCCGCATTCTGTTTCTCCCACACGTTTTCTGCCTCTTGTCTTGTGCGCGACGCGGTTTCACGACCCTGTCCTCAGAGCTGCCGGGGTGGCAGGTGTGCTGCTGCTGCCGCTGCTGCTTCTGTTTTCGGATTCCTTCCTGGCGCTGGAGTGCCTGAAGGACGGCTGGGGAGCCGGTGTGCCCATGTCGTCGTCCCGTAGTGGGGCGGACGCCCCTACCTGGTCCTTCACCCCTGGTTCTTCCCTGCAGCCAGCGGTGTCATGTGGACACCTTGTGCGACCTCGGTACCGCCTCGGGGGTCTTACGGGAAGGAGGTCGGAGCGTCAGGCCCGTCCTCAGAAGCAGACGGGAGGCTGCACGCGAGGGTCTTAGGAAGGACCTTCGAACCCTCTGGACTCGGGTCCTTTCCCCTCAGCAGGCGGCCCGCGGGAGTCCAGGCCCAGGCCAAGGCCTGACGAACGTGGGCCGAGCACGCGGGGCGGGTGCGGCAGGTGCTCCGTGCTGTGCTTAACCACGCGTGAGCCTCGGACGTGTGACGGCAGGCAGCCCCCACCCCGGCCCCACGGCGCTGCGTGACACGGCCCGGGCTCCGCGTCAATGTCCAGCTGAGCGGGGGCCACACAGCTCCGCGCACCTGCTGCGGGTGGGAGCCCGTGCACAGGCCCCAGGCCCGGGGAGCGGGGAGCGTGCGGCTGGGTGCTGCTGCCCGGCCAGGCTCGGGACCCAGGCGGCTTCCAAGGAGCAGCAGCTGCTAGAGCCAGGCGGCTGAGGCGCCCCCACTGCTGCCCGGGGCGGGGGGGGGGGGGGGGGGGCGGGGCTGACCCCTCCGCGGGGGGGAGGAGGAGGGGGGAGCAGCAGGAGGCCCATGGCTGGCGACGAGCTGGAGGACACGCTGGGTAAAGATGCTCGGGGCTTGGCCAGCCCTCCCCCCCGCCCCTCCGCCTGACATGGGATCCACGTCACATCTGGGGCCACAGGAGCGTCCAGAGCAGGTGCCACCGAGCCCTTCTCGCGCCCTCCCTGCCAACCCCGGGGCCGCCCAGCCAGAGCCCGTCCGCGCCGGCAGGGGGCACTGGCTCCCCGCAGACCGCACTCTCCCCGGGCTCCCCCTGCAGACCCAGGCTGGACGACTAAGGGCCCACCTGGCCTCGCTTGCAGCTGAGGGGCCTGGTACCGGGGATGAGGGGGGCCAAGGGGTGGGTAAAGGGGGTGGGGGTACTGAGGGGCAGGTACTGGGGATAAGGGGGCTCTGAGGAGTGGGTACCGAGGATGAGGGGGGCTGAGGGGCAGGTAGAGGGGGTGGGGGGGCCAAGGGGCGGGTACCCAGGATGAGGGGGGCTTAGGGGTGGGTACTGGGGATGACGGGGCGCTGAGGGGCGGGTAAGGGGGGTTGGGGGGCTGAGGGGCGGGTACCGGGGATGAGGGGGCCGGGGGACGGGTACAGGGGGTAGGGGGCCAAGGGGCGGTAACGGGGGTGGGGTGCGCCCTGTGCCAGCACCGAGGGGGACCCCGAGGAAGGGTGAAAACGCGGCCGGCGTGGGGAGGGGAGGCCGAAGCAGGTCTGAAGCGCCCTCCCTGCGCGGAGGCCAGCGGGCCACGTCCTTCTGTCCGGGCTGTGTTGTGTTCCCTGAGCAGGTGAGGACATAGGAGGAGCGACCCAGGGTTCTGAGGCCTACACAACGCTCCCAGGCACGTGTGTGGAGCGTGCCTCGCACCCCTCAGCAATTTTCTTTTAAGGATTTTATTTATTTAATCATGAGAGACACACAGAGACCCAGGCGGACGGAGCAGCAGGCTCCCTGCGGGGACCCGATGTGGGACTCGATCCCAGGACCCCGGGTCCACGCCCTGGGCCGAGGGCAGCCGCTCACCCGCTGAGCCCCCAGGGCCCCCATCAGCTCCCGTTGTCACGGAGCTCACACCCTAGTGAGCGCAGCGCCAGTGTGGGTGGAGGGTCCTGCGATGCTCCCGGGGCTCGGGGGGGCTCGGGGGCGGGTGCTGTGAGGAGCGGGCGAGCGCCTGTGTGCAGCTGGCAGCCCGGCGGGGAGGACACACGTCGTTCAACAGTCGGACGTATTCAGACTAGAAAGAAGCAACCATGCGCAGGTGAGCTTGGCCAGGTGAGTCCCCCTGGGCCCCCGGGTCCTCAGTTCTCTTCGTCTGCACGAGGAAGGGATCAGAGCTGACCGGGGGCCCTGTCACAGCCATGGCGGGGCGCCCTCGGATGCACCTGCTGGTTCAGGGGGCCCATCACGCAGAGGCTGGCGGCCCCGAAGCCCCTGCGCATCTCCCTGTCCCCTCCGTGCACAGATGGGCACGTGGTGCCTCGTCACGCGGCAGGGTGAACACTGTGCACACCTGGCGCCTCCCCCCGCCGTGCACTCGGGGAGCCCTGGGTTACTCCACCTGAGGAGCTTCCCGCAGGAGAGCACGCGGGTACGAGGACTCAGCCGCGAGGCTCCTAGGGGCGAGACGCTGCAGGTAATCTAGGTGCCACCCGTGCCAGGAACATGCAGACCTGACGGACACGCAGGCTTGAGTCGGGCCGCGTGTCCACCGTCCGCGGAGAGGGCGACCCGGAGACATCGCACAGCATGGGCCCAGCCTCACAGGCCTGCGCACGACACCCGGCCTGGTGGCCCCAGGAGCGTCGGGAAGGAGAACGTGCTCCCTAGAGCAGAGGCGGGAAGCGACCCGAACGTCCACGCACACGCGGACAGAACCCCACTCCGTGTCGGCAAAGCCCCAAACACGGTTCAGCCCAGGGCCCAGGTCTGGCCCCAGTGGGCGCCCGTCGGGACCTGCAGGCCAAGGGCTTGTTGGAAGGGAGCGGGGCTGCCGCTGGGGAGCGCAGGTCCTGGGGTGATGGGGTGGCTCCGGGCCGCGAGCGGTGCCCGGCGGGACGGAGACATGGATTTCACACTCACGCGTGCTCACTGCTAAGCAAACAAACACAACGTGGCGGGATGAAGCGAGGGGGTGGTGGGCCTGGCTGTGTCGTGGCTCCCTCCACCTGGGATGGCGACCCGCAAGCTCGGGGCCTTGGGGTGAGGGGGGCGCTGGTCCACCTGCAGGGGTGCAGCCCAGACGGGGCCCTGCCCTGTGGGGACCACGGCGGCCGCGGGGCGGGAGGCCTGGAGGCTGGGGCTGGGCGCGCTGTGGCCTCGGGCTTGTTCTCCACGTTGCCTCCCCGCAGGCGCCCCGTCCCCAGGGCTTCGAGACCAAGAGGGTTGAGCACTACCCCGACCCCCGCTTTGCCGCCCCCTCAACAGCCAGAGGCGCTGGGCTCTGCAGGCGTGTGGCCGGCGGTGCCGAGGCTTCACCTGGAGCTGGCCCGGCTCTGCGCCCCGACGCCTCACCTCCGTGGGCCAATTCCCTCCCCCCGGGCTCCTCCCCTACCCTCCTTGGGGGCTCCAGTCACCGGGAAACGTGCCCCCAGGACGGCCAAGGACGGGCCTGCCCTCCCCAGCCACGGCCGCGGGCGCCGGGGTGGCCTCGGCCCAGGAAAGGCCCCTCTGGAGGCCAGGTCGAGCCGGGCGTCTCCCCAGAACCCCGGGAAGCGGCTTCAGACGGTGGCTCAGCAGCGGCGGTGCCCTCGGCTGCCTACGCAAGTGCACACTCAGCAACTGAGTAATCGGGGTCGGAGGAATGACAGGCGTTGGGACCGACTGGCCCCAGACGGTAGGACGTCCTGCGCCGCCACCACCGGGCGGACTCCGCTCCCGCCCCTCAGCGCCTCCCGGCAGCACAGGTCAAAGGACACGCTGGCCCGCGGGGCTCGGCTCAGGGTCTGCTCCCGGGAGCACCGGCTCCAGCCAGGACCAAGGTCACAGGGCGGCCGTACCCCAGGGCTCCCTTGGGTCTCAGGGTCTCCCTAGAGGGGACAGGACGGTCCCCGGGGGTACAGGACCACGGCAGCGCTGTGTCACAGAGGGAGGGATGACCCCGGGGGCGGGTGGGAGTGGGACTGCAGGTGTTTCTGTACGACACTCACTTCACTTCCTTCGGATATCTTCCCAGACGTGGGGGCGCGGGATCCCGGGGCAGCCCTATCTACCTTCCTGAGGCTCCTCCACACTGTTGTCCCGGCAGCCGCGCGTCCTCGCCGACACCTGTGGTTCAGTTCATTGTCGCGTTGGCGTAGCCGTCCCGACAGGTGCGAGGTGGCATCTCGCTGCGGTTTGATTTGCGTTTCCCCGATGACCAGCGACGTGGAGCATCTTTCCGTGTGTCTGTCGGGCCATCTGTGCCCCTTCGGAGAAATGTCTGTTACGTTCTTTGCCCGTTTTAAAATCGGGTTGCTTGGCTTTTGCTTTGCTGCTGACTTGCACGCGTTACTTATAGGTTTTATTTTATTTATTTATTTATTTATTTATTTATTTATTTATTTATTTATTAGTTAGTTAGTTAGTTAGTTTACTTACATGTTTAGATGCTAGCCCCGTGTCACACACACGTGATTCCTTCTTCTGATTGTTTCCTTGCTGTTGCACGGGGCGTTTAGTTTGTGTTTTGGTGTCAAAACCAAAAAACCCATTAGCAAGACCTTTGCAATCAGGACGTGTGATGTCTTGTTTGCAAGATTGCTTTGGATATTTGGGGTCTTTTCTGGTCCCGTATGAATTTAGGATTGTTTTTTTCCATTTCTGTGAAAAATATTGGAGTTTTCATAAGGGTTGCACTTTGGGTAGCATGCACAGTTTATTAATTCCATACCTATTTTTTAAAAAGATTTTATTTATTTATTCATGAGACAGAGAGAGAGAGAGAGAGGCAGAGACACAGGGAGAAGCAGGCTCCATGCAGGGAGCCCGACGTGGGACTCGAAGGACCCTGGGGTCACGCCCTGGGTCAAAGGCAGATGCTCCACCGCTGAGTCACTCGGGCCCCAATTCCATTAATAAATATTAATAAATATTTATTATTATAATAAATTATAATAATTTGTATTATTATAAATATATTTATGATATATTAATAAATAATATATGTATCATTAATAAATATTAATAAATAAAAGTACAGAATTACTTTGCTATTTATTAATAAATGTGTTGATTTATTAATATTTATTAAAATTAATAATTTTCCAATCCAAGAACACAAGGTATCTTTCCATTTATCTGTATCTTCTCCAATCTCTTTCATAAATATCTCACAGTTTTCCGTGTACAGATCTCCCTGTGTGAGACCTGTCCTGGGGCGGTGGAGCCGCTCGGCAGAAACGGTCCATGTGGACGCTCGTGAGCTTCCCACCCGCAGTCTATTCCAACACCTGCCCCGGCTCTGGGGCTTCCTGTTTATAAACTGATTTATTGGTTTTCGTTGATCGTTTCCGACAGTTCAGTTTGGGTTTGCTGCTTCTCTTCCTCAAATCTCCTCCCCCGGGGTGGGACTCATGCTGCTGTAAGTCGTTTCCAAGGGAAAGCATGCGAGGAGAGCGCCGTTCCACCTCCACCCGTCCCCGCGCATCCTGCCCCGCAGAGCCCCCCGCAGCACGCGGCCGGGCCGGGAGACACCTGGTCCCAGTGCCGCGCACTCGGCCTCACAGGGCCACGCCGAGCGTGGGGGGCACCCAGGGGAGTTGGGCGCTCAGGGAGGTGGGTGACGCTCACACAGACAACCGCCAAGGGGTCTCGTGTGGTGAATACCGTGAGGGAGGACGGAATGCTCACTTAGCACCGGGGATGCACTGTCCGCCGAGGGAGGCAACAGGCGGCTCCGTCGGTGGAGGGCCCAGCTCCAGGTTTCCACTCAGGTCGTGATCTTGGGGTCATGGGACGGAGCGTGGAGTCTACTTGAGATTCTCCCCCCGCCCCTCCACCCCTAAAATAAATATACTGTAAAAAAATTTCAGTAAGTGTTGGTCCTTTACCACGTGCGCCCTGCTGCTCTGTGTCCCCAGGCGCCCGGAGCAGGAAGTGGGCACGGCCGCCCTGCTCCCGAGCACGTCCTTTGCAGCAGAGGACCCGACTGGACTCCGGGCCCCACCTCTTTCATCTCCTGTGACCTCCGATAGTTATTGAGCAGCATCGCTGTGTTCACAGCCCTGGCTCCTGGGCCTGTGGATCGCCCCCCGCCTATGCGCGCCGTCAGGAGGCCACGCAGGCTGCGGACCAGGGGTGCAGCTGGCCACCCACTGCGAGGGGCCTGTCGCCCTTTTGTCAGGTTACCTTGTAATCGCTAAGCATCTTGTGATCCTAAATCAGTCCCCAGCTTCACGACGGCTGCCAAGCGCTGCAGCTCCGGATCCATGGCTCCTTTTCATTGATCATTGGCTTTCTCCCGAGGGGAAGAACCTTCTAGACAGTCTGTGTATGTTTATCATCCCCGTTCTTGCAGACAAACTGTCGGCATCACGTAGGTCTTGCAAACCGACAGCCCGGAGCTCCGCGTGGGGCACCTGGCCTCGAGCCTGAGAGCGAGCCGTCCGGGGCGCCTGGGTGCGCGGAGTCTGTTTGCAGCAGCTGAAGCGCACGGGGCTCAGTGCTGGGGTTTGTGGGGCTCCTGATGGCACAGAGTGCAGACCAAGGAACCGTGTCCTGCGGCCGTCGGGGAGCCGGGTCCACGCAGCCCTCGAAGGCCCCCTGTCTGCAGGGCACAGCTGCCCATTGGGGAGCTGGGCCCTCGGCCGGCCCCGCACCCCTCAGCACGGGCTGGGGGTCTCCTCGAGGGATTGCAGAGCAAGGCCCGGCTCCCCGAGCCCCCCGAGCATGCCCGATGCAGTCCACCCCGCCTTCTGTCGAGCAGAGAATCGGAACGCCATTGCCTCTGGCCTGCGAAGACGGCATTCGGAGGAAACCTGCAGGTGGCGTGCACCCACCCGACTCAGGGATAAGGGGAGCTCCCGAGACTGCACTTGCGTGCTATTGGGGCATCACAGCGTAGCCCGCACGCGCCTCCGTGGGGGAGGAAGCAGTCCGGCAGCCTTGACCTGACCGCCGGGTGCCCTTCCCTCGTGTGTCCTCTCGTTGTCGGCAGCCGGTTGTGGTGGGACGGTGACGTCCACGGTACGGTCCACGTCAGGCTTCCGAACACAGGCCAGGGGTTACAGGTGGGACGGCCCTGCTCTGTGAGAACAGAGGCGGGCCGGGGGCCTGGGATTGCATTGGGGCCGCGTCCTGTCACCCGATGCAGGTGACCACTCAGTGCCCGCGACCCGGTCCCCCCACGCGGCACGGCCCTGGGGCTTGTGAGCAACACAGGGAAGCAGTAGGGCAGCCTGTGTGCAGGCCCCATCTGGCCTCTTCTGTCCCCTCTGCTCCGAGGATGGTCCTTTCACGGTCAGCCCGCCGCAGTCACCTGCCCAGAAGCTTCTCCTGTCCGCGGCCCTCGGAGTCCCCGGGGCTCCTGCCCACTGAGGTCACATCCAGGCCGAGCAAGGTCATTTTTCTAATGCTAAACACAAATAATTATCCAAGAAACAGTTTGCAAAGCGCGGCGCTGGGTGAAGACTGGGCGATTCCAGTCGATGGTAGGAGCTCTTACACAGCGGAACGGGGCGGGGCGGGGGCAGGACCCGAGCGCCCGGGGGCGGGGGGGCCTGGAAGCTTGGCAGACCAGCCGGAGGCCTCCAAACCCCGTCCTGGGGCTGCAGCGGCCTGAGCACCGAGCCAGGAGGCAGGAGGCGGGACCGGCCTTCCGGGGGCCGTGGTGGTCGTGTCCCTCCGGGAACCTGCGTGTGGCCCTGGGGCCTGTGACCTTGGTGGGGGCTTCAGGGACAGAACATTGTGGGGAGGGGCCCACCAGGCCCCCGGGCTGTGGAGTGTCCCTAACGTCCTAAAATCTGCGGCCTCTGCTGCGTGAACGCTGTTTCCTCGGTTGGGCCCAGGGCTCTGTGGGCTCCGGGCAGCACAGACGGTGAGGGGTGACCCCCGACCACTGGAGCCACACCCTTCGGGGCCTCTGGAGCCACCGCTTCGCGCCCGCTGACCCATCATCTCCCACCGCCCGGGACCCAGCGCCTTCACCGTGCCTGATTCCGGCAGAGAAAACTGAGCTCACGGTGGCCACGTCCCTGGGTGGCCAGGGAGGTGGGGAAGGGGTGGCCCTGCATCGTGCCCCGCACCCCCGGTCTGTCCAAGGGCGATGATGCTGAGGGCGCCGCGCCTCCTTCCTCCCCCTGTGGCTGTGACCTCGCCTGCTGCTTGCTGCACAGAACTCCACTGACCAATGCTCGGGTGTCTCCAGTTCTTGGCTGTTACAAAAACTGTTATTAAGAATATTTAAAATAGGGATCCCTGGGTGGCGCAGTGGTTTGGCGCCTGCCTTTGGCCCAGGGTACGATCCTGGAGACCCAGGATCGAATCCCACATCGGGCTCCCGGTGCATGGAGCCTGCTTCTCCCTCTGCCTGTGTCTCTGCCTCTCTCTCTCTCTGTGACTATCATAAATAAATAAAAAAAAATTTTTTTAATTAAGAATATTTAAAATAATAATAATAATAATTTAAAAAATAAAAGAATATTTAAATGATTTCTTGGCATTAAAAATAATGTTTGCTGTAGGTTTTGGGTAGAGTCTCCTTATCAGATTAAGGAAATCCCTTTCTATTCTGAGCTGCTTACATTTTTTCACAAAACCATAAATAGGTATTTTGAATTTGATCAAGTGTGTTTGCTCCATGCATTGAAATGACCCTGTTGCCCTGCTCTTGATGTGCTAATGTAGTCAGTGAGACAGATCCTCCGAGCTTCAGCCTTATATTCTTGGAATAAACCCAGACTGGTCGTGATGCGCTATCTTTTTCCACAAAGCCCAGAATCCATTCTGCTATTTATGAAGGATTATCGCCCTTAGTTTCATGGATGAGCCTAGATTTTTCAGATTTTAGTGCACTTTTCAGATTTCACTGTACTTTGCAGAATTTTCAGATTTCACTGTACTTTTCAGATCTTAGTGTCAAAGGCATAGTGGACGCAGAATAGATTGGCCGGTGTTTTCTTGTTTCCCCAAACGATTTGCCTAAGACCGGAATGACACGTTCCGAGAACTCACCTCAACTCACCTGTGCCTGGTGATGATTCTCTGTAGGAAAATCGAGCAACGGATTCCCACGCGTTAGTGGTTTTCGAAGCTATTTGGAGTTTCTGTTCCTTCTGAGTTGGTTCTGTTAAAGGCTGGTGTTCGTGCGTCTTTACGTGGCCTTTGGCGTCGTCTCTGCACAGCGCACTTGGGTCTTTTTTTTTTTAAGATTTTATTTATTTATTTATGAAAGACACACACAGAGAGAGAGAGAGGCAGAGAGAGAAGCAGGCTCCCTGCAGCGAGCCCGACGCGGAACTCGATCCCGGGACCCCGGGAACACAACCCGAACCAAAGGTGAGCCACCGCTGAGCCACCCAGGCATCCCCACTCGGGGCTCTCTCGTCCTGCTAGAGCCTCGCTGTACCCTCCTCTTTATATTCCGCGTCACTGGTGGCTCTCTCGTTTCCTGCCCGATTCTGCTAGAAGCCTACCCAGCTCCCCGTTTTCCAAGGCCTGGGGTAGAGCTGACTCGGGAGACAGCAGCGCGCCCCTGAGAACCGCAGAGCCGCTCCGGCGACCTGTGTTTATGTGCTTCCCCCCCACCCCGCCGCCGCCCCTCCCGGGCCCTGGAGGGAGGGTTTCTTTTCCTCCATGAAAGAGCCACTTATTTGTGCTGCTGTCTCAGCGACGAGTTGCTTCCCTTGCGCGTCCGGGTGAGCAATCCTCTGCTACTCCCTCATAGACGCATTTTGTCATCAAAATAACCGGCAGTTTTTATGTTTAAGGTCAATGATGCCATAAGCCTTGGAGGGCAGAATTTTCAGGATTCTCTAGTTCTGACATTTAAAAATTTCTTGTCGGGGGGAGAGTGGCTGCCGGGTGCTCAGTCCCTTAAGCCTCTGGCTCTTGGTCTCAGCTCAGGTCATGACCTCAGGGTAGCCCCCACCCCCACCTCCAGCCCCTGTGCCCACCTTGTGGGGCCCTTGCTCAGCGGGGACTCAGCCTCCCTCTCCTCCTGCCCTGCCCCCTCCTCTGCTCTCTCTCTCCCTCTCAAATAAATAAACCTTTACAAAAAATTTCTCTGAAAATAAATAAATAAAAATTTTTTAAAAAATTTTTAAAAAATTTCTCTGGTCGCGTTTTAATCCATGAGAGTGAGATTTAAAACTTCTAAGCAAAAAATAAAATAAAATAAAATAAAATAAAAAATAAAAGAAATAAAACTTCTAAGCATATAGTTTGGGATCTAATCAAGTTGCCCTGTGGTTAGAGAGGCTCGAGCCTGCGATGTTGACCCCTTTCTGGGGTGTTCCGCAATCGACTTGCATAAACATCCTTTGGCCATGTTGAGTCTACATGTTTCCGATAGACGGAACCTGCTGGCCGCAGTCTTAGAACATTACTGGTTTTTTTTGTCCCATCAGATGGAAGAGGTACCAGGAGCACCTCGTGGTGATGCTGGGGACCTTGTCGTGCAAACCTGCGGCCCTCCTCCGTCAGCCGCGGCCGTCCCACAGACCACACAACCCCCGCGGCTGGCAGCGTTGTAATTTCTTCCTCTTAAACGTCTTTATTTCCCCAAGTCGGTCGTGGGAGGTAGATGTTCGGTTGGTTTGTTGCAGGCGAGGCCGCCGTCTGCCCACCTGCGGGCTTCCTCGCGCCCCAGACCTTCCTTCCGGGATCATGTTTCTTTGCCTGGAGGGCACCTGGGGGCCGCGGTCTGTCCCTGGCAAACTGTTCCTGTTTCTCCGAATAGGCTCATTTCACTGTCACGGGTGAAGACATTTCTGCTGCGCGGACGATTCCAGCGTGACCGCAATTTTACCTGCGGCGTTCAGGACATGTTCTTCTGCTATCTCATGGCTTTGGTTTTTGCTGCTGAGAAAACTGCAGAGAGACTTCCTTTGAAGCTGATGCATGACTTTTTTTTAAGATTTTATTTATTTACTCATGAGACACAGAGAGAGACCCAGACACACAGGCAGAGGGAGAAGCAGGCTCCACGCAGGGAGCCCGACGCGGGACTCGATCCCGGGACTCCAGGATCACCCCCTGGGCTGAAGGCGGCGCTAAACTGCTGAGCCACCTGGGCTGCCCCGATGCATGATTTTTTTAAGGCTTTTAAAATCCGTGGCTTGTTTCTGGGGTTTGGCATGTTATCTTCAATGTGCCGAGGTCTGGATTTACTTCTCCTTCACCTTGTTTGGTAGCTGCCTTCCTTACCATGTCCTTAAACTCGCGTCTTTCATTCGTTCTAGAAAAGCACCTTTAGATTTGGCCACCCCCCCCCGTCGACCCCCCTCCTCCTCCTTGGACTGTGATTTCATAACGGAGCATCTTCCTTGTCTTTTTTGCCTCTTGTTTGCATTTTATGCCTCTTTCTTGGAGCTTTTTCTTCTGGGACATTCCTACAGATCTCTTCCATTTTACTGATTCTCTTTTCATCTGTGTCTAATATGCTATTGAACTCACCTTCTGGGTCATTTTTTTTTAACAGCAAAAACTATTACTTCTCATTTCCAAAACTTCCCTGCCTTTTTCAAGTCTCCCTAGGAGGCCTCCTTGCTCTCCCCCCACCCCCACCCCCCTGCCTGCTCATGTCAGGGTTCCTCTGTTTCCTTTCAGACATTTCATATGTGGCTCTTCTCTTCTCTGTTCCAATTCTGGGGACTCCAGGATTTCACAGCTGTATGGGCCCTGATCTGTCTCATTCCAGCTGGTTATCACTCACGATGATTTGTATCCAGGTGGGCTTGGCCTGTGGAGCCTCGGGAGCTTGAGGTGAGTGGGCTGTGTTTGTGCCTCCGGGAACGAGGGACACGGCTGAGCCTTCCAGTCCCTGCTCTCAGAGTCAGCTTCTGTTTTTGAGGTGCTGCTGTTTGCAACGTTCCCGGAGCATCTGTGATAAGGTCTCAGATGGCGTACATGCCTGCGCGTGCGTCTGGGTCTCCGCGAGGGTTTCCCTTACAGCTGTGACCCTGGCAGCGCAATGACATTACTGTTTTATGAAGGATACAGATGTTCTTAAGCAGGCAGGCCCCCAAAACTGGGAAGTAGAAGCTGGAGCCTGTTTTGCACTAATGAAGGGGGCGGGGATGTGGAGAAATTCCATTGCCGACAAAGCGAGCCTAACTAAATGCTAGCTACTGCTCACAGCGAGTACTTCCCCAGATCTTGTCTTGTCGTTGTTCTCGGCCTCCCTCACGTGCTGAAGCTTGTTTCCTGAGGTCCAAGAGCTCAGCGTCCTTCCTTCGGTTGAGCAGCTCAAGAACACGCTTGCCCTCCCCTGTCGCCTCCGTCCTGTAACAGCCCGGAGACGCCCAACTTGCAGGCTGGACCAGGCATAATGCTTCATGTCCCAGTGCTGTCGTGGGTGCACAGTGTGTCTTGGGGGCCCGCTGGCCCAGTCCGAGTCCTCCCTGGCACTTCCCGTCCTGGAGGCAGGGACGTCTCTCCTCTTGAGTTGCACACAGGCTAACCGAGAGGCCTGACCCTTCAGTGGCCGTGTGGAGAGAGGCCATCTGAGGCCTTGGTGAGTCCATGGTTCGTAGCTGAGCCTACAGAAGATATTTGCAAAGTGATTATGAGACGTGGGTAGTTGCTGGCAGTGTGCAGACCCAGATGGCTGCAGGAGGCTCCCGGGCCGTGCCACGACCCGACCTATGCTTTCTGTCCCTTGCCATCTTCAAGGCACTGAAAGGGTCATGGCTTTCGAGCATCCCCACCATCCGTCCACGCAGCACAGGCGACAACTAGGCTGGCGGAGAAAGCAAGATTCAGAACTTTCTGGAGGGGCCCCTCTGCCCCTTTCGAGAATTAGCTCACCTCTGCTTAACCTCAAAAATGCAGGCTTGCCAGTAAATCTGACTGCCTGGTTCCTCTGAGTTAAAACATCTGCAACATCAAAGTGAAACAATGGCCCCTTTCAAGCACAGAAAAATCGACTGGAAATAGAACTATTCTGGTTTCAAGTGCTGTGAGACAGTGAACTGGGTCCCATTGTCACTAGATGAGGAGCTGGAAAGTGCTGGAAAGTGTCCAGAGCTTTCTGGGTTTTGAAGAAGGCAAAATCAATGGGCAAATGTTTGGTGCCTCAAAAAATGATTTTTTTAAAGAGCCCATCATTGATTCCTGATTATCCAGGACATACAGAAAGGAGAAGAACACAGTTCCAGATCATTTCGGTGACCTTCCAAGGGCAGGAGGGGTTCCTGCTGAGAACACTCACCTGAGTCAGCATCTCCCGCCCCGACCCCACGCACACACCTCGCAGGATTGCTACAGGATCAGGATGGAGGGGGAGCATTAATAAAGGCTGGTCCGATGAGGGATTAATTCCATTACACAGACAGTGGAGAAACACTTGGACTCCCTAGAGCCGAAGGCAATTCTTCAAAACCCCTGATGTCTTTCAGTTCAAATACAACTAATATCATGGTCGGTCTTTAAATTCTGCAATAAAAGACGCAGGTGTGCTAGGATTTGGCGGGAGCTGCGTTATTTTGCCATTCATTCCCCAAAATTCCAAGCGTACTCGCAAATCAGATTTTTTTTTTTTGAATGGAAACTTGTTCAGCGTGAGACTCAAGGCGATGTTACATAACAAGAAGCGAACACGACATTCGTGTTGTGCGCTAGCTACCATCCCAGGTTCCTTACGTGCGTCGAGCCATTCAAGTGTCACAACCCTACGGATTAGGTTCTCTGCTTCCTTTATATGGATGCGTGGAGGGGTGATGACCTTGCCCAGGATCACTCATTCCTGCAGTGGCGCAGCGGGGTTTGCACATGCGCACTCTGCTTTTGGAGCCCCACGGCCATCCCTGAGAGGCCACGTGAGGCGTGCAAACTGCGAGGAAGCCAGAAAGCACTGGGTTCAGGTCCAGCACCACACGGCCGCTCGCAGCAGGGGCCACCCAGAGATCCTGCTCGTCCTCACTAAGCCTCCGGTCCTCGTCTGTGAAATACCCTAGTGCTTATGCTGTGGAGGTCATCAAATCAAGGCATACGACCGGATTTAAAAGTGTAGAGTACATCAGGTGCCTGGTTTGGCTATGAGGAGACAGGACGCTCGGATCTCACAGTCACGGGTCTTCCTTGAGCTACAGCGGGGTTGCATCCCAACAAACCATCACAACTTGAAGATCCCATAAACCCAAAACGCGTTTAACACGCCTAACTTACCTGCCGTCCTGGGCTAGCCTCCCCACCCTCAACGTACCTGGCCTGCAGTTGGGCCCAATCATCCTACACGACACCTACTTGATGACAGAGGTTGAGTCCAGTGTTCAAACGTGTCATGTAACTTTCGGAGCACGGCGTAGGGAATTGAGGATGGTGACAACCGTTCCGTCTACGGCTTCTAATTCATCAGGCTCGGATTTTGACCCTTCCCGGGGTTGGCGGTGTGCTAAGCAGCCTCCCCAGAGGGCCATGCCGCGCACCGCCAACCCGGGGAAGGGTCAAAATCCGAGCCAGATGAATTAGAAGCCATAGAAAGAGGCAGCTATAGAATTTGATCTTCCAAGTACCCCATTTACCTTTATTTTATTTTTTTAAAGATTTATTTATTTATTTATTTATGATAGACATAGAGAGACAGAGGCAGAGTCACAGGAGGAGGGAGAAGCAGGCTCCATGCTGGGAGCCCGACGCGGGACTCGATCCCGGGACTCCAGGATCACGCCCTGGGCCAAAGGCAGGCACTAAACCGCTGCATCACCCAGGGATTCCCCCCATTTACCTTTATTGAACTTAATCATAATATTGTCAGATTGCCACGATCTCACTAAAGGATTTCTATTGCTGTCAGTTACAACCCCAAATGCATTTTTTATTCTTTCTACTGGGTGCATTGTCTGTTTTCTTTATAAATGCAGTACAACAAACAAATTATTTAATAACCTAAAAAAAAATCCAAGAAGTACGGCTCCTGCTGAATGCATTCTTCACTTTCGCACTGTTGCAGAAACGAAAACTCCTGTCGAATTGCTGGAAGTTGGGAGCACTGGCCGGTAAACACGGTGTGTAAGTCACTACGTGACTTAAATTAAATTAAATTAAATTAAATTAAATTCTTTATTCATAGAGACACAGAGAGAGAGAGAGAGAGGCAGAGACACAGGCAGAGGGAGAAGCAGGCTCCATGCAGGGGGCCCGACGTGGGACTCGATCCCGGGTCCCCAGGAACAGGCTCTGAGCTGAAGGCAGGTGCTAAACCGCTGAGCCACCCAGGGATCCCCGGGGGGGGGAGGGTTTTTAAATTACGACTTTAATTTTAATTTGCAGCTACGGACTGTTTAAGTGCTCTCTTTTGTATTAGTGAGCTGAGGTCTGTGTTTTTGGAGAACATGGTCCATTTGTCTAAGTTCTCAAAGTTATGTGCGCGCAGTGCTCCGTGTTATTACCCTTCTGCCGTCTTTAGGGTCTGTAGTGATGCAGCGGTTCATTGATGGCTGGAGTCTGCATCTTGTTTTTTGGTGTTGGTCTTGGCGAGGTTCGTCCATTTTACCCAACTTTTCAAACAACTCACTCTTTTTCTTTTTAGTTTAATTGATTTCTGCTCTTTTGTTATTTTACTCTTGCTTTGGGTGTATTTTGCTTTTTTCTAGGTTCTTGAGGCAGGAGCTTAGATGACTAATCCGAAATTTTCTCTCACATTAAATATAGCCACTATTTTGCAAATGTTTTCTCCTAGTCTGTAGCTTGTTTTCGGATTCTCTTGATCGAGAATTTTTTCTTTTTCAGGGCACCTGGGGGGCTCAGTGAGTGAAGCATCTGCTGGTGGCTCAGGTCATGATCCTGGCGTCCTGGGATCAAGCCCCACATCGGGCTCCCTGCTCAGTGGGGAGTCTGTTTCTCCCTCTCCCTCTGTGCCTCCCCCTGCTCATGGGTGCTCTCTCTCTCTCTCTCTTAAATAAATAAATGAAATCCTTTTTAAAAAAGAACTTTTATTCAGTTTTAGAAATTTGACCATGATGTGTCTTTTTGCATTTCTGTGGGTTTGCCCATTTTGGGGGTTCATGTAACATCTGGAATATGTAAGGTTATTTCTTTTACCAAGTTTGTCAACTTTTCAGCCATCATTTCTTTGAGTACCTCTTCAGCCCTGCCTACTTTCTACTCTCTTCCTGCCCTGGGCGCTAGATCTTTTGTGATAGGCCCACAGGTCCTTGAGGCTCTGCTACTTTTATTTTTTCTCTCGGCAAATTTTCTGTTTTTCAGACCGGGCGATTTGTGTTGTTCCTGCCTGCTGTTGAGCCCAACCACTGAGCTTTTCATCTTTGTTATTGTGTTTTCCGGTTGTAAACTTTCCATTTGGTGTTTCTTTATAGGTCTTGTTTCTTTGCTTTCTATTTACCAAGAGTTAGTTGTTGCTTTTCCTTTTGTTTCAAGTGTTTTCATAATCACTTGGGGAAGCATTTTTATTGTGTCTAGTGTAGAATCCTGAGCTATTTCTCCCATTTTTCATTCCCATGTTCTCTTTCTCATTCAGTTTGAGATATTCTTGGTTCTTGGAATGATGAGTGATTTTCAGTTGAAACCTCGTCATTTTGAGTTTCATAAGACTAGATCTTATATAAACCTTCTGTTTTATCTGGGTTCCTGTCTCACTGCTCCAGAAGGAGGGAGGTTGAGGCCTTGTTACTGCCAGGTAGAGAAGTCTGGTTTTCACCCAGGCTCCACTGCTACCTGAGGTGTGTGTCTGGGGAGAAGGGGTGGTTTCCTCATCACTGCCTGGTGGAGGTGGGAATACTCACTCCCTTGAGGCCACATGGATACTCCCTGGTTGCTGGATGGTGACAAAACTCTGCACTGTCCACTAGGCTTTTCTGACAGCTCCTGGCAGGAAGAGGGAAGGATGCTCCATCACTGCATGGGGTGGTGATGGTGGTAGTGGGTGGGCATGGAGGTGGGTGGATGGTGGTCGTGGTGATAGTTGGGGGTGGTGATTGTGGTGGGTGGTGGGTGGGTGGGTAAGTGTGGAGGTGGTGGGTGGAAGTCTCAGTTCCCTGTTTGGTCTCCGCTGACACTGGGGAGCTCCTTATCTCAACCTGACAACAACCGAGGTCTTTGTTGACATGGCGGGGCGGGGGGATCACGGGATTTCCTGGGGTGTTTACCTGGAGTAGAATTACTATCTGAACGTTTTCCATCTTGTTAAGCTGCCCTTTTCCTGGTTTGGCCAGAGACAGCAGACTTGTTGGAGCATTTTTCATCTTAGCTCATTGGTGCTTCTGGGTCTGGGGTGTGTGCAGCGGAAAGGAACCCAGGGCATTTGCTCAGTGCAGCTCCTCGAGTCCTGAGTCTGCAGCCCGTTGGCCTTCTCTGCACTTTTTCTAGTGTTGTTTCATAGAGGACTCTCAGGGTATATAGTTATACACTGATTTATTTTGAGGCAGGAACAGGGAAAGTAAGTATGTTCTATCTTCTGTTTTATTTTATAGGGGCACCACTGGGGGGCTGACCAAGGGGGTGGACACAAGGAGAGCAGAACTCAGAACTATTATCAGTAATAAAATGCAACACTTGACAGGGTCTGCACCGGGCTCCGGGCGCTACGCCGAGCGGCACACACTGGTGACTCGTCCCTGATGAGTGTGGATTATAACTGCTTCATGGGTGAGCAAGCTGAGGCTCCGGAAGGTGACTTCCCCGAAGCTGTGGGTCGGCCACACCGAGGGGAGGAGTTAGATTCGCGGGAGGTCTGGTCCACCACGCACTGTCCCATGACCCCGGGCACGTGGGCGGCACGTGGTGAGAACAGCGGGGTGACCCAGAGGAAGAGAAGAGGGTAAGCTGGAGATCGAGGCAAGATGTAGGAGTCCTTGCATTTCTGTGCAAAGGAGCGAGGCCCGTGGAGGCCTCGTTGGGGGACCCAGGGCAGGCGCAGGGCATGGATCAGGGAGGAGGGTCTAGAGGGTCCCTGCCGTGCAGGAGGAGAAGAGGGGGTGCCCGGGTGGTTCAGGCAGTTGAACTCCTGCCTCTTGGTTTCAGCTCAGGGTCGTGGGATCGAGCCCCAAGTCAGGCTCTGCGCTCAGCACACGTCTGCTTGTCCCTCCCCTGCTCCCAAGCTCGCTTGCTCTCTCTCTGAAATAAATAATAATTTTTTTTTTAAAAAAAGTTGGGATCTCTGGGTGGCTCAGTGGTTGGGCATCTGCTTTCAGCCCAGGGTGTGATCCTGGAGTCCTGGGATCGAGTCCCACATTGGGCTCCCTGCATGGAGCCTGCTTCTCCCTCTGCCTGTGTCTCTCTCTCATGCATAAAATCTTTTTTTTTTTAAAGGTGAGAATGTGACTCTCACACTGACCTCTGATCAAAATCCCTTGTCAGGTTACCTTTCGTGTCATTTCAAAAATCCTAATAAGACAATCAGGCTTATTCTCTTTCTGTCTTTTCTAAAGACAAATGTTACATTAGGGACTTTGAAGAAAACCTGTGTAATGTTTTCATAGACGATTTGGGGTGTGATGGGTTAAATTCTGCTCAGCCTGTGGCTCCTTAATTTGAAACTGCCCTGTTCCTGAATCACACTTAGTCATTCATTCAGGGCTGCTTCGGCCCATTAGACACCACACACGTACACAGGCAACGTCAGCCACCTCCTTCAGGAGGCACAGAGGAGAAATAGAAAGATTCCAATTGAATTTTGTTCCAAAAGACTGGATAGGCCTGGCCAAAGCGGGGGAGTGTGCAAAGGATCAGACGAGAAGGTTCCAGTGAGCTCCGGGATAGCGTGGCTGTGGCAAAGCGGGGAAGCAAAGCAGCAGGATCACCAAACCCAAGTCAGAGAATGCCAATTCCATGGAGTGATCCGAGGGTAAAAGGGTTCCATGGTTTGTGACAACCACTAGGTTTCACCATTAATTTCTTTACTGCAGGCCTTTTCAGAGCCTTTAAAACCTTCAGGTGCATTAGAAACAGCTAAGAGGGCACGTGGTGTGCAGGGTTCCCAGACCACTTGTTTGCAGAGAGCCTCCCACTCACCCACTCACACAATCTCTTCTTTCTTGGAGGTTTCCTGTGACTTCACACCTCACGTCACAGTGATTATTTTACTTTCCGTCCCTCAGAGCATCCGTTCCCAATACCAGTTATAATGTGTGAGTTCTGGGATGGCCAAAGACTTAGGACCTGGATCTGAATCCCCTCCTGTGGATTCTTCTCTAGTTCCTCAAGGAGGGGCCTGATGTGCGCTTCTAAGGTTACCGGACAGCGAAATGAGTATTTTCTATTTAAATTGAAACTTAGGAAGGCAAGGCCTTTTCTTAAAATCCCGGCGTGTGTACCCCCAGCCCTCCCAAGTCCCGGCATGAATCAACGAGCGAGTTCAGGAGTGGAAAGTGCAGGTATTTTATATATTTTCTGAAACCTGTGCTGGTGGCGACCCGGTTCTGCAGGGCGTAGAGGTGCCCGCCTCTGCCTCGCCCTGGCGCCGGGCGCCCCGCTCTCAGCACCTCTGCGGCCCTGCCCCGTGCGGGCCCTTGAGTGGCCTCTGCTCCAGGAGGCTGGTGGCCAGCGCGCGGGCCTGGTCCCTCCTCGAGGCCCAGGACAGCTTCTGGAACTCCTGGAAGGCGGCGTCGCTCTCCCGGGAGATCTGCTCCAGCCTCTGCTCCTTCCTCCTGACGGCCTCCTTGATGCCCTCCATGATGCCCTCCACGTGGCCCTTCTCCTCCTTCTTGGCTGTCAGCCTCAGGATGTGACGGAGCTCCTCCTGCGGGACGCTCAGCTCGGGGTTGTGCTGCCCCTTGTCCCTGGCGCTCCTGTGCTCCGGACTCCTGGGCGGCCACCTCTCCAGCTCGGCCAGCTGGGCCAGCAGCTGCTGGTGCGCCCGCGTCTGCACCTCGGTGGCCCCTGCGTGCGGCTGCACCTGCCTGAGCTGCTCCTGCGGCCTCTGTGGCCTCTGTGGCCCGGTCCTCGGCTCGTGCTGGCTGTCGAGGGGCTGCGGGCAGCTCTGCTCCAGGGACAGCTTCCTCAGCAGCTCCTCGGCCTTGGCCTGGCAGTCCAGGAGGACCCTCCGCGCCTGGTGGTTGACCAGCGAGCTGAGGCTGGTCTCCCAGGCCCTGGCCTGGGTCTCTGGTGCCGGCAGCTTCCCCGGACAGGCCTGCTCCCCGACCTGCGGCCCGTCCTGTTCCCGCGGGCCCTGCACCGCCCCGGGGGGCTCCTGCAGCGGCGGCTCGGGGCCCTGCGTCCGGGGTGCGGGCTGCGCCTCCGAGGCGGGGGCTCCCCCGGGGTGTCCGGACCTGGCGCTGCCCCTGGGCTGGCCGTCCGGCCCGCGGCCCCGCGGCTCCTGCTGCGGCCACCGCGCCTGGCTCTCCGGGCTCTCCGGGCTCTCCTGCAGCAGCCGCCCGCGCTGGCGGCCCAGGGTCGCCTGCACCCTGTGGCCCGAGCGCTGGAGCTCCTCCGGGGCCGCCTGCCGCTGCAGCTCCCGCATGCGCCGGGCCCTCTGCAGCCGCGCCAGCACCCCCGCCGCCCTCTGGTCCTCGGGCCGCGCCGCGGCCTCTTGCAGCGGGTCCTGCAGGCTCTGCGCGCTCGGGGGGTCTGCGCGGGGCCCCGCGGCCGGGCCGGGCCGGCTGCCCTGGGACCCCCGCGGCTCGCAGGCGGCCCTCCCGCAGGCGCACGGGCAGGCGCACGGCGGCCGGACCCCCCAGGCCGCCACGGAGGGCTCGTCCCGGAGCCCCGAGGCCCGGGACCAGCGCCCCGCGCCCCCCGCGCGCCCCGCCCACAGGTCCCCGCTCTGCGCCCGCTGCGCCCCGAGGCTCCCGGCGGGCGGGGGCAGGGGCGGGGGCGGGTCTCCCGTGGCCGGGGCGCGCTGCGGGGGCCCCCGGGGCTGCGGGCGGGGCGCGGGCGGGGGCCGGGGCCTCCTGGCGCGGGCGGGGACCCTCGCGGCCACGTGGGTCAGGCTGTGGCTCTCCCGGGGCGAGTCGGGGCACCCCGCTTCCCGAGGGGACCCCCGCAGGGGCGAGCGCGGGGAGCAGCGGCCCAGGCCCAGGCCCTCCATGCTGCGCCCCTGTGCGCCCCGCGGGCCGCGGCCCCTCCCGAGCCCCACCCGGGCCTGTGACGCGGCGGCCACTTCACAAAGGGGGGCCTGGCCTCGGGGCTGCGGGAGGGGGGGCTGCGGGGGATGGGGGAGGGGGGAGGGGCTGGCCTCGGGGCTGCGGGGGGGGGGGGGGGGCTGCGGGGGATGGGAGAGGGGAGAGGGGCTGGCCTCGGGGCTGCGGGAGGGGGGGGCTACGGGGGATGGGAGAGGGGAGAGGGGCTGGCCTGGGGAGTGCGGGCGGAGGGGAGGGAGGGGGCTGTGGGTGGGGGAGGGAGGGCCCAGGGTGGGGGAGGGGGAGGGGGCTGCGAGTGGGGGAGGAGGGCCTGGCCTTCGGGGCTGCGCTGGGGGGAGGGGCTGGCCTCAGGGGCTGGAGGGGGGAGGGCGGAGGGGGAAGGGGCTGCCTGGGGGCTGCGGAGAGGGGGAGGGGAAGGAGGGGGCTGCGAGGGTGGGGGTGGAGGCTGGCCTTCGAGGGCTGCGGGGAGGAGGGGGCTGACCTTCAAGGCTGGGGGGGAGGGGGAGGATGGGCTAGGGGGTAAGGGCTGACCTTAGGGGCTGCGGGGGGAGGGGAGGGGGGGAGGGAGGGGGCTGCGGGTGGGGGAGGGAGGCTGACCTTTGGGGGCTGCCCGGAGAAGGAGGGGAGGGAAGGGGCTGCGGGGGAGGGGCTTGGCCTGGGGGCTGCGGGTGGGGGAGGGGGGCCTGGCCTTCCGGGGCTGGGGGAGGGGAGCGGGGCCTGGGGGCTGCGGGGGGGGGGGGGGGGGGTGGTGAGGGTGGGAGGGCCTGGTCTTCGTGGGTTGCCGGGGGAGAGGGCTGGCCTTCGAGGTCTGCAGGGAGGGGGCCTGGCCTTCAGGGGCTGCTCCGCGGGGTGCCGGGTACTGGGGGGGCACAGGTGCACCTGGAAGGAGCTGGCTGGAGGCAGACCGCAGCACGGACTGCGGGCATGGTGCGGGGCACGGGCCGGGCCACGCCTCCGAGGTTTGCAGAGCTCCAGGCTTGCCTCCTGCGCTGGAGCAAGCCCACCCCTGTGTGTTTTGTTTGCCTGTTTTCAACTGAAGTTAATATAGGGGTCTGCAGAAGTTTCTGCAGATTTCCTAGCTCAAGAAAAGAATGGAATTAGGGCAGTTCTAAAGCAGGCTCCATGCGGAGCATCTCGGGGTGTCCCGCTGTCTGGGGGTGCAGTGGGGAGGCCTTTCCGGGCCTCAGTCTCCGGGTACGGCCACCTGCAGAGGAGCGGGATGAGCAGGGGTCCTGCTGTCCCCTTCACCCGTATCTCCTGGCCACCTCGCACCAATCCCACCAGGCAGGGCCTATAGGATTGATAAAAAGTCCTTAAGACAAACCTGAGACCCTGGAGGTCACCTGGCCCATGGCAGGGGTTTTCAGACTCACCCCTTTGTCCACGTCAACATGCGCCTCTCAGGACGTGCGCTTGGGGTTGGGGGTGCTGTGTCCCTGACCTGGGAGCCCACCGCCCTCGGGCCCCACTCGTGGATCGAGGCCCAAACACCCCTTGGGTTGGTCCTTGGGGGCCGGCCTTTGCGAGGTGCGTAGGGTCCTTTGCAGGATGAGGGTGAGGCCCCATGCTGGCGTCAGTGTCCGCCCTGCTGGTCACGCCTCCCCAAGGAGGATGGGGCTTGGGGTCCCCTGTGTGGGCCCAGGTGTCCGTGCGGCGTGACCCGATCGGGCCTGTATTTCGGGACTCAGCCGGCAGCAGTATGGACGGTCAATCGGGGAGAAAGGCCGGGGAGGAGATCCGTGCAGTAATCCGGTGGGGGGTCGGTAAGCCTGACGGTGGCCGGGGGACAGGAGGTGGTGGACAGGCCTGGCCCCGGGGCCGGGGGTGGTTCCGCCTGGAGAGGCCATGATGCGCTTCGGGGAGGGGCCCTTGGGGGCACGGGAGCCCCATGTGCAACAGCAGACAGACGGCCTGGGAGGGGCGGGACAGGACGAGTACGGGAGGCCTCTGGGGTCGGGCTGGCGGAGGCTTCAGACCCCGGGGAGCAGCAGAGGACGGCCCTGCCCGGGCGGGACGGGGGCCTGCGGGGGCTAAGGGGCCACGCGGTCCCCGGACGCTGCAGACAGGTGAGCTGCCTTCTGTGCGGCAGGAGAGCCCTCGGCGCCAAACCTCCAGGACCCCCGCAGGCCCCGGGATCTGGGCCTTCCGCCAAATAAAGGCCGGGGCCTCCTTTCCTCATTCATTGGAGTTCTGGAAAACACGGCAGGTGTGCTCTGATCCCATGATCCCAATTCAGGATGAAACGGGAACGAGCTCGGTGCCCCCCCCCCCCCCCGGGAGTCCCGGAGCGAGGCCTCGGGGGTTTCTATGGAACTATCTGGATGCTTCCTTACGTCGTGACTCGAGATGTGGATCGAAACTCCACTCTCAAAGTTGATTTCACGCGCTGCTCGTTCTCAGGCGGCTGCTGGTCAGCTCAACATTTCCCGTATCTGTGACGCGTATCGCCACACGTTTCTACCGAATTGCTTTGAGGTCACCTTTTCCAAGGAGAGATCCTTGGGGTCCCGACCGTGTTTCTCAAAAAGTAAGTAAATAAATAAATAAAATAAAGCAAAAAAACAGTGTTTCTCAACGGCTGGGCTACAGGGGACCTTATTAATTCTCCAAGTCTGGCCTCGGGGGCCCGCCGCACGTCGTCCTCAGGTCACCCAGGAGTACAGACGCCGCGGAGTGACAGCATCCATGAGCACTGCGTGCCCACTGCATGGGGCCACGCTTTGTTAAAAGTTTTGAAAAAGCCGGGAGTTTTTAACTTTCAGAGGCAACGCGTCTGTCACAAACCTCGGCAGGAGGCGTGGGGAGCTCAGCCGCGGGGATCTGGGGGGGGGACCCTCTGGGCAGGTCCAGCCTCGGTGCCCCTCTCCCGGCCGCTCACTTCTGGCTCTACCTGCCAGTGTCACTAACTGGGCTGCCGTCTACACCGAGCGGCGCCCCCTCCTCAAGCCTCGGCTCCCGGGAAGCCGGCCCGGCCGCCCTGACCGGGGGACACCCCGTGCTGACCCGTGACGGCGCCCGCCCCGCCCCAGGACTCTGGGCCCACTGGGGGCCACCGCCGGGCGCCCCTGAGTGGACGTGCCGTGGCCTCGGCCTGATGGCAGAGGGAGGATTGGGACCTGGTTCCCGCGCCTCGTGGACTCGGAGACAGCGGCTGGCCAGCAGCACTTGCTAGAAGGGTGGCCCTGAAGCGTCGGGGGGCAAGGGACACACCAGGTTGGATGGGGGGACGGGTGCGAGCAAGGCCCGTGTCCTCCGTGGGGCGTGCTCCGGCAGGCCTGTCGCGCGTCTCCAGGGCCTGGGTTCCTCGCGAGGAGTGGTATGGACGCTGGACCCAGGTTCAAGGGGCGACCCCACGGAGCTCGGGGTCGTCCCAGGGCAGCCCTGGCGCCCAGCTGCCTGGGGCGTGAAAGGCAAGAGGCCAGGAGGGAGGGAGCTGATGGGCAAGACCAAGTCAACGCTCAGGGAAGTGGCATTTTGACCATAACACAGGAGGCCTGAAAGCCGCCTGCGCTCCTGCCCTCCCTAAGGGGAGACACCGCGTCACCCGCCCTGGTGGCCGCCTGGCTTCCTGGGACCCGAGGGCCGAGCCAGTGCTTCAGGCGCTCCACCTGGCCGTCAGGAAGGCAGCCGCCCGGGCCATCGCTGCTTCGCACTCATGGCATCTGCGCGGACACACGGGGTCTCCTAAGGACCCGCCGTCCCTGCCAGGCCCCAGGCGCTGGCCCTGCCCGCGGAGGTGACCCCGGGCTTCGTGGGGGAGGAGCCCCCGCCCAGGATCCACGGCCGCGGAAAGGACCGAACGCAAGAGGGCGTGGGGGGCCTCACCCTATGGAGGCCCCCCCGGCGCTGGACTCAGTCCCTGTCACCACCCTGCACTGGGCACTGCCTCTGGGTCCCCGTGCTGCCTCATTGCCCAGGGACAGCCCACAGGCCCGGAACGCTCCAGAACATTCCAGGTAGCCACGCGGGGAGCCCATGGCCCGACAGACTGCGACCCCCTCACGGTACCGTAGTGGGCCCCTGAGTGCCCGCTGGCCGTGACCCTGCCCCGGGACACCCCCCATGTGGCCTTCATCACCCGCTGGCTGTGACCCTGCCCCGGGGACCCACCTGTGTGGCCTCCATCGCCCGCTGGCCGTGACCCTGCCCCAGGGACACCCCCGTGTGGCCCTGACTGACGCCTTCCGCTTGGAGCTGACTTAACAGAGGTGCAGCTGTCGCGCCCTAACATCTGTCCGTCTCAGGGGCGCCTGCGGACGGGGCTGTGGTCTGTGTGGACGGGCTGCCCCCTCTGGTTCTTTCTGCTCAGGGGGTCGTGGGGAGAGAAGCTTCTGGACGAGGCGGGAGCCCAGCAGCCTGCTCCCGTCCCTGGCCAAGGGGCGCTTCCCTGAGGTCACCGTCCTCTCCCGCCCACCGGGCGCTGCACCCGTTCCGCCGGCCCCCTTCCTGCTCCTTCCTCTCTTTTTTTTTTTTTTTTTAATTTTTTATTTATTTATGATAGTCACAGAGAGAGAGAGAGAGGCAGAGACACAGGCAGAGGGAGAAGCAGGCTCCATGCACCGGGAGCCCGACGTGGGACTCGATCCCGGGTCTCCAGGATCGCGCCCTGGGCCAAAGGCAGGCGCCAAACCGCTGCGCCCCCCAGGGATCCCCTGCTCCTTCCTCTCCGTCCCCGTCTGTCCTTGTGCCTTTCAAAGTGATTTTTGATCCCGCAGGGATGGGCGGTGGGCTCGCCGCGAACTGTACAAACAAATGGGTTAAATTAAACCATGTAACGAATTGAAACGGCGGAGGCCCAGCGGAGGTTTCCTGGGACCGCTTGGCGACCAATGGCACCTGCTGTCGCTGGCCGGGCCTGCTGTGCTTTGCGGCCCCCGCGGTCCCCGGGCCCAGCCCTGTCCTCTCCGTCAGGAGGGATGAGTTGCCGATGGACACCTGACGGGGCCCCGGGCTCAGCCGCAGGGGGACAAGCGGGGGGCACGGCTGGCCCCAGGACCCCACCGTCCGGCATGTCAGCAGCGGCAGGGCGAAGGCGCAGCGGGCATCGGTCCCTCGCCCGCGGCCCGCACCCTCTGGCCCCCGCCCACCCCCATCATCCTTCATGTTTATTCTCCATCCGCGCGAGTCTGTTCGTTCCTCTCTCCGCGCGCAGCCGGAGCCCGGCCCGTGCCTTCCTCGCCGGGAGCGTGAGCTCCCCGAGGGCGCGGGCGTTCTGTGTCGCGTTCGGGCCAACTGCAGGGCCCGTTCACAGTTGGTGCTCAGGAAATACCCCCGGAACGTGACCGGAGCGTTTTCAGGGGAGATTCAGTTAGTTTTGCAAAGTCCTCACCGGTGGGCAGGGAGGGGCCGGGGGAGGCAGGGAGGACCGTGATGGCGGAGGGAGGAGGGAGCGCTGGAGCTGGGCCGGGGAGTCCGAGGACACCCCAGGGTGAGAGACACTGCCCGCATGAGAGGAAGGGCCACTGAGGAAGGTCTTCCCCTTCTGCCACCGAGCGGCGTGTAAGTGATGCCCCCACCCGCGTCCCACCTGCCCCGTCATCTCCGTCTCCTGAGAAGGGCATCCACGTAGCATCTGCAGGATAACATGCGGTGGACCCATGAGCTGGGGGCGGCTGGCAGCCCTCACTGGCTCCGCGCCCCGGAACCTGTGGATCCATCTCCCCGGCCTCATCATCCTGCTGTGTGGGATGAGCAACACGCAGACGCCTCGTCATGAGATGCGGGCTGAACTGTGTCCTCTCGAGCTTGATGCTGGGGCCCTAAGCCCCAGGCCCTCCCCATGTGAGGACGTTTGGAGAGAGGTAATCGCATTCCAATGGGGTCATTAGGGTGCTGTCCTTGCAAGAGGACATGGAGGGGGACACACGGAGGAAGCACCCAGGCCACCAGGGGGAGATGGGGAGAGGCCTCGGAAGAAGCCAGAGCTGCGGACACCTTGACCTCCAGCGCCCCAACTCTGACGCCGAGAAAGTAGGTCGTGTCGCGCTGGCCTGCGCAGCTGGGTGTGGTTGCGGCTGCCCCAGGGGACTGGTGCAGGAGATGCCTTGGTGTACTGTGGGGGCCGCCCCCACGTTCGTCCTCCTGAGACCCGTTCAGAGAAGCAAATAATTCAGAGTAACTGGTCAGTCCCGTCATGTGCCGGCCAGAAAACGGGGACACTGGGCCGCGTCCAGACACAGGCCACATGGCGGGTGAGGAGTCCAGGGGCCGTGCAGTGGGCTGCGGCCGCTTCTGCCCGCAGAGGGGAACCCGTCCCCAGCCGGAGCGCAGACGCGTGTCCCACTACCGGGAAGATACGTGCGCCGTCAGCAAATAGCTTTCAGCTTGGTGGATGTGGTGGCGAGCAGAAAGGCTTGGAAATTGAGAAAATAAAAAATAAAGTAAGTATTCAAACTGCAGAGGTCGGTCACAGGACCTCGGAAATGTGGGGGGGCCCGTGGGACTCTGGAGCCCCCAGAGGAGGAGCTCGCGCCAGCCCCGCCTCAAGCCCGCCCGGTGCACGGCGGCCACCACCTTCGGTTGACGAAGCAGAAATAATAAATACAAGCAGTAAAAGTCAACCTGTCCCGAAAGAATTCATGAAGATGGCTCCCGGTGACAGACACAGGAACAACTGTCATGACCATGAGTCAGCGCGGGAGATTTCGAGAAAGCCGATGGGAGGCAGCGGTGATTTGGCGGCGGTGTCAGACGCGGGGTTCTGGGTGAAGGAATCGCGTGGAATAACGGGGCGCCACCCGATGTGAGCACTGCCTGCGGCAGCACCTCCAGTCCGCCCCTCCTAGGGGGCAGCGGGGGCGGCCAGTGGCTGAGCAGGGGGTGCGGGGAGGACGGGAGCCAACACCCCGGCTGCCTTGGGGTGCACCCACCTGTCCAGGACTCCCCTCTCCAGGTCCCCCCTCCTGCAGGTGCACCGACCGACCCCTTCCCCCCCACCCTGCGGGACGGCGACCCCCTGGGGCGCACCCACCTCTCCAGGCCTCCCCTCTCCGGGGCCCCCTCCTGCAGGTGCACGGACCACCCCCTTCCCCCCCCGGACAGTGACCCCCTGGGGGGCACCCAGCTCTCCAGGCCTCCCGTCTCCAGGTCCTGCAGGTGCACAGACTTCCCCCTCTCCCCCCCCCGCGGACAGCGACCCCTGGGGCGCACCCACCTCTCCAGGCCTCTCATCTCCTGGTCTCCCCTCCTGCAGGTGCACGGACTGCCCCCATCCCCCCCCACTCTGCGGGACGGCGACCCCCTGGGGCGCACCCACCTCTCCAGGCCTCCCCTCTCCGGGGCCCCCTCCTGCAGGTGCACGGACCACCCCCTTCCCCCCCCGGACAGTGACCCCCTGGGGGGCACCCAGCTCTCCAGGCCTCCCGTCTCCAGGTCCTGCAGGTGCACAGACTGCCCCCTCTCCCCCCCCCGCGGACAGCGACCCCTGGGGCGCACCCACCTCTCTGAAGGCCCAGGCAGGGCGCGGGGAGGCGCGGGCCCGTGGGTCCCGGCCGGGTGGCTCAGGCCGCGGGGCCGGCAGGTGCAGGCGCGCGGGCTTCCCATTGGTCCCCGCCCCGCCCCGCCCCCGCGCGCCCCCGCCCCGCGCGGCCCCGTCCTCGGCGTCGCGCTCGCGGGCCCAGGTGTCGGGCGCGCGTCGGGCCCGCGTCCCCGCCCCCCGCGCCCCAGCGCCCCGGGAGCCGAGGGGGGCGGGCGCCGAGGCTGGTCGCGCCCAGATGCGGGTCGGGGCGGCGCGGGGCGGCGGCGGCAGGTGAGCGCGGGCCCGAGGGGCGGGAGCCGGCGCCAGCTGCCCGGGGTCACGCGGGGCGGGGGAAGTGCGGGGCCCGGTCCCCCGCGGCCCGGCCGGCCGCCCCTCCGCTGTCCGCGGCCTCCTCGGGCCGCGCGTGCCTGGGTGCGCGGGGGGCGGGGGCGCGGGGGGCGCGCAGAGGGGCGGCCGCGAGGCCCCGAGGCCCGGGCACCGCCGCGTCCCCCCCGCCCCGCTGCAGGCGCCTGCGAGCCGGATGCGGCGCGTGGAGGAAAGATGCATCCTGGAACGACCCCGAGCGCGGGCGCAGGACTCCGGGAGCCGCCGCCGCCGCCCCCCCGCAGGCTGCTGGCCGCCGTCCTGTGGATCCAGCTGGCGCTGTGCTTCGGGCCCGCACAGCTCACGGGCGGTGAGTGACCGGCCCGCGCCCCCGCCCCCGCCCCCGCCCCCGCCCCCGCCCGGGACCCCAGCCCCGCAGGCCGCGCGCACGCACCTGCGCGGGGCCGCACCTGGGCCGGGGGCCGGGGGCGGGGGCCGGGGCGGGGGAAGGGCTGCGGCGGCGGCGCGCGGGGCCTCTGCCCGGGGTGCGCCCTCCTCCGCGGACACACGCGGCCGCCCGGGGCCCCTGGCGAGCCTCCCGGGGCTGAGCGCAGGCCCCTGGCCCGGGGAGGGCTCCGGGGAAGTTAACTTTCCGCCTCCTTGGGCGGGAGGGGGGTGTTCCCGCAGGTGTGCGTGTGCAGGGGCACCGGCGGCGCTGGCAGGTGTCCCCGGGCCTGACCCCCGGTGCGCAGCGGGGAAGTCAGTGCGCGGCGGTGGCGGGGAAGCAGGTGCAAGCAGCCCCGTCTGCAGCGGTGGCTCGTCCTGGGGTCCTGGGTGCTGGGGGGAGGCCCCGGACGGAGCCCCCGCTGCCTGCGCCCTGGAGCTCGCTGGCGCGGACCTGCGGGAGCACAGACTCGCCTTGCAGAGCTAAACTGCTGTCCACGTATAAATAAATGATGATTGATGGAAAGCAGGTATTGGTGGATGTAAATAAACCATTTCCTGTTTTAAGATGTTGCCCTTCTAGAGCAAAGGCGCGGAAGGAAAGACCCGAGGGAGGCGTTAGTGGACGTATCGGAGGGAAGACAGGTTGGGGTCCGACGCAGGGTCAGGGCCGGGCGCTTAGATGGGGCACCCGGGGCCCAGGCGAGGGTAAGGCGCCGTTTGGGACGCGCCGCAGAATTAGCATGGGGACACTTGCTTCACCGTAGGGACACCGTTTGGCCTTTGTTGGTTTTCTAACAAGGGGTGACGTGTTAATGCTCTTATTTTTATAGGAACGTGTGTGAGGCGGGCGGCCTGGCGCGGCGTGCGGGGCTGTGGTCACGGCCTCTGCTTCTCAGCTGGGTGGGCACAGGTGGGCAGGAGAGCGCCGGGTGGGGCTGCG
This sequence comes from Canis lupus baileyi, assembly GCF_048164855.1. NCBI lineage: Eukaryota > Metazoa > Chordata > Mammalia > Carnivora > Canidae > Canis > Canis lupus. The sequence continues at coordinate 276,767 of NC_132875.1, read as the reverse complement.
TCTCCCCCTTCCTTCTTCGTTCCACCCCCCCCCTTCTCACTCTGAGCCCTCAAACCAGGTCCCTGCTCTCCGTGCACCCCCGGGCCGTTTCTCCCGTTCAGGCACCGGCCGTCGGGGTTCACCTGCGGGGCTCTGGCCGTGGTCACTGGGAGGGCGAGCTTCTCAGCTGGGCTGTGCGTCTGGTTCTGCTGCTCCTGCTCGCAGAGCCCGTCCTCAAGGACCTCAGAGTGCCTTGAGCTCATGCCGTCCTTCACCCTGCACTTCGGAGGGAGGGAGGAGACCCAAGCACAAGCATCCGGAGCCTTGAAGGCCAAGGAGGGAGAGAGGGTTGCCCGGGACCCCTGGGCTCAGGGCTGCTCCTTCTCAGGCGCCCACATTGCAGAAAGGCTCCCAGCACCTGGGTTTCACGTCGTCGAACTCCTTCCGGCCGCGAGGGTGGTTGCAGGGAGCGTCTATCATTTCCAGATTGCTCTGTGCTTGGACACTTTGGGTGGCGGGGGTGGCGGGGACGCTCTGTGAGGACACTACAGGGCGGGGACTCGCGTGCAGGCTCCGGGACGGACGGCAATGCCAGCAAATCCCTGGTCCGAGAGCTGCGCATCTAAGGCTTCCATGTGCCGACCGTCCCCTGGGATCTCATGGAAAGGCAGGTTCTGCTTCAGCTGCTCTGGGGCGGGGGGCGGAAGATTGCACGTCTCCCACACGCTCCTGGGGGATGCGTTGCTCATGGTTCAAGGACCACGCTGAGGCATCCTTAAACACATTGTTTCTGACCCCAGACTCGCTCCCAGGTACTAAATGCAAGGGCCTGGTGAGGGGGCAGAGGGTGACCAGAGGCCTCATAATCTTCCCATGAGGCACAAACCTGAAAACTAGCCCTCCCAGAGTGCTTTCCTTTTTTTTTTTTTTTTTTTTTGGTTCACAAAAAAAGGTGCATGTGTAATAGATGCTGTTGTAAAATGTGGATTTTCATTTTTGATTGCTTTCGGTGGAAAAAAAAAACAGCACAGTAGTAAGAGATAATCTGAGCTAAGAGGAAAAAAAAAAAGCGCGTGTCCAATGCAAGTATTACAGGAAAAGCCCAAGCTAGAAAGGGAGAAATTGAGAGCATTCGACCAAGGGGGGAAAGAAGTCCGTCAGAAAGGAGGAGCTCTGGCCTAGAAAGGGAGACCGAGGAGGGAACGTGTGGGGCTGAGCGGGCTCGAGGTGACTCCCGGGTGGCTCTTTCCAAGGTGTCTTTTGTAAGTTAGGGCAAAGGGCCCGCGTCTGGCACCCCAAGATCCAATGCCCGTAGAGGACTAACAGCGGTTTACAGGGATGCTCGGCCGTGCTGTCCCCGGGGTCCGCGTGGAGCATGCAGCCGGGTCTGGGCTGCTCCTCTCCCTCCAGAGACGCACGGGCTGTTTGCCTGGAGGGAAGGGGGCTCCGGGTTTGCCCTGCAAGTCAGGCCCGGAGGAGATTCACCGGCACAGCCCGGTGGGGTCAGGAACGCAGGCCCGGCCCTGGCTCTGCGGCTCCAGACCTTGGGGCTTCGGCCCTCGGAAGCCTGGTGGCCTCACTGTAAACGGGGATGCTGCTGCCTGACTCCAGGGGTTGGTGCGCGGCCGGAAACCGTGGAGGCACTCAGTGGGTGCCCGGGAATGAGGGGGCGCAGAGTGTCGGGCAGTCCAGGCCTTTGCTGTCTCCGTTCAGTAAATAACTGGGAGCCGTCCACACCCTGTGCCGAACACCTGCCAGGCCCTGTGGTGTCCAACGTTCTCTTACCTACAAGGACGCTCTCTTATTCTCTCTTATTTGTCCAGGGAACAAATTTACTTCAAAACACCCAGAAGTGGCAAAGTCGCTTTCACGTTTCCCTGGCCGCCGCGTCCAGCCCTCCCCATAGAGCGGTGTCACCCACTGGCCCGCAAGGCCCCGAAGGCAGGACCCGGGTTTATTCGCCTGGGTCCCCGGCGCTCAGCACGGCGTCCGACACACAGGCAAGGCCCAGCTGACGCTGACCGGCGGCTGGAAGGAGCCCCGAGTTACTGCCATGCTGTTGAGAAAATAATGACCGCGGGCGATCGCAAAGGTGCCAGAGTTTCAGGGCCGTTGAGACCACTTCCGTTTGGAGGTGGCCTACGAGGTTGGAGGAGAATTCAGGAAAGGTTCTAGAGCAAAAGGGCCGTTAGGCTGGGAGCTGAAGCTGACGGCCGGGTGTTGGGGCAAAGCAAGGAGGGGAGACACTGTGTGCAAAGTATGGAGGTGGTCATGAGGTCGTCTGTGCGGGTGAGTGGCAGGGCTGACCTAGAACAGCACACCTGGGGGGTCAGGAGAGGGGGCTGACCTAGAACAGCACATGCAGGGGGGTCGGGAGGGGGTGCTGAACTAGAACAGCACACCCAGGGGGGGTTGGGAGAGGGGGGCTGACCTAGAACAGCACACCTGGGGGGTCGGGAGAGCAGGGCTGACCTAGAACAGCACATGCAGGGGGGTCGGGAGGGGGTGCTGACCTAGAACGGCACACCTGGGGGAGGTCCAGAGAGTGGGGCTGACCTAGAGCAACACACCCGGCGGAGCCACCGAGTTAGGGGGACTAATAGGCTGGCCCCCTCTGCTTCGGGTCCTTGGCAGCTGGTGAGGATTCCGAGGGTGGGCTGCAGGCCTGAGGACTTGCTCTGGGGCGCCGGGGGTGCTCGACTCCTCCGAGCCCCGTTGGTTCCTGTTGGTGCCTGCAGACCTGCCCTTGGCCCCCTCAGCCCTGCCCCCATGTCAGGGCGGCACCTGTGCGCCGGATGCAGCCCCTGGAGGTGTCGTTGTGGCCACGGCACTGGGCTGTGCACCCGCCGGGGGTCTCGGGCCTCGATCGGCTCGCTGGTTCCGAGCCGCCCGTCTCTCGGAGTCTTACCGAGGGTGTTCTTACCTGGTGCAGTGGGAGCTCTTCATGCCGCGTGACGTCTAAAAGTCACCACGTCACGCTGCACCTAGACCATAAACGAAAATCCCAACTTCTCAAACTACAAACGACGTCTCTTCAGCAAAAGTCCACCTGAATATGTGTGAGCAGCACGGAAAGTGTTTGATTTATCCAAAAGGTGGAATCTGAGAGCTCTGGAGGCCTGCGGAGGATTTCCTACAGAGGCCGCCCATCTCGGCTGCCAGAGGCCCGAGCGACGAGGTGGAGGGAGGCCATGGTCCTGTGGCTCTGGGGTGCTGGACGGGGCAGGGCAAGATCTCTGTCCAGTAAATATTGACTGGATACGTGCAGAGGAGCACCCGCAGCCTGTCCTTCGGCATCGAGGCGTAGTTCAAAAGCCTCCGAAGGCCTGGAGACCTGCCCTCAGCCGGGGAGCTCCGCGGCGGATGCGGCCGGCGATCCTCAGGGGTGACGGGCGAGGCTCAGTCCCTGCTTGGCTGGCCCCGTGGCCTTGGGCAGGCGCACGGCGGGCCCCTGGCGCCGTCCTCCCCATGCCGCCGGCCGGCTCCGATTCTGTGACTACAGCACGGTGATGGCTTCCGACCTCCCATGAAGCCGGTTCTCTGCCTCGCATCTCCCCATCGGTCTTCGGTGAGTGCTTGCTGTATACCCTGGAGAGACACAGCAAGGGACGCATCCTGCTCCCAGGGAAGCACGCAACGGAGGGCCACTTTCTCCTCAAAAGTCCAGATGCAAAACGCTTGCATAAAATTGTGTTTTCTTATGTATATATATAAAGATTTAGAGAGAGAGAGAGAGAGAGAGAGAGAGAAGGGCAGAGACACAGGCAGAGGGAGAAGCAAGCTCCATGCAGGGAGCCCAACGCGGTACTCGATCTCGGGTCTCCAGGATCACACCTTGAGCTGAAGGCGGGCCACCTGGGCTGCCCCATATATTTTTAATTCAGTGCAAAACTTAGCATTATTTATTGCTAGTGATGACAAGGGTGATGTTCCCAGGCGACTTTCCTTTATCCTTGTCTCAGTTTGCAAGTTCGCTTGGTGTTTGACAATCAGAATAACCACAGGTAGCAAAAGAGACCACGGCTCCTTGTCTCTGCACGCAGGGCAAGAAGGGGCAGATAAATAGTTTTTCCAATTTGTTTGGAAAACCAGCCACAGCATTTAGGACAGACACCGCAGAGATGTCAGAGACACATCGTCTTACGGATTCCTGGTCCGTCCTCACAAGGTGAGCTGCTCACCTGTTGCTAAGCATGGGCGCCTGGGAAGGGACAGGGCGGGTGTCAGCCCGGCCACGCCCCGCGTGGTGACGGTCTGCGAATCATCCATGCAGCGCCCCTGACTGGGGACCTTGCAGCCTCCACCCCGAGTCGGGCCTGCACGCGCCCCGAGCCGGACCCCGCCACACCTGCCCGAGGCTGGCAGGTACGGACCCGTAGTTTACAGACGAGGAAACTAAGACAAAGAAGATCCAGCGCCCAGCAGGGGTGTAGACGATAATGTGGTCAGTGTGTATCAAAGCAGAGGAGGCGGTGCCCGGGGGGTCACGCGTGCGGGTAGACGCTCCCTCCCGAAGGCCAACGTCGAGGTGAGAATAGGGTCTGGTAGCTGATGAAATCTGAGCTTGCTCAGCGTGCTGCCCAGCGGGACACGCGATGGGCTCGGCCTAAGACGAGGTTTTAGGGAAGGACTCGGCCCGATATTTCTTCTTGCAGGAACAGGTCGCTGTGCTACGGCCAGACAGAAGGAATTATCCTCCCACGAAGAAGACAAACAAGCGAGCAGCTCACGGAGAGGGAAGGAGCGCACTTCCCAACGGCTTCTTAACTGAGTGTTGTTATTGCTTTATCAGTCTTCAACGAGGTAAACTGGGGGCACCAGGGAAGTAAAACAAAAGGACCCTTGACGTCCTGTGGAGACGACGCGGCCCTGGGAGCTTCGCGGAGGAGGCGGCCCCAAGGCGGCCTGTGCCCTGGGTGGGCCGTGGGCACTCGGGCGGGCGCACCTGCCGCACACAGGCCCAGGCTCCAGGGCGGACTTGTATTCTGGGGGGCGGGGGAGGGCGGGAGCTGTAGACCTGACGGATGAGCGCTCGTCGTTGTCCCGGGACGCTGGGGTTTTCAACAGGGAGGATGAGCGAGGCTTTCTGGAAATGAAGGTTTGACCTGCTGTGTGATGTTTCTGTTTGAAATTGGTGACTTTTATCTCGTGGAATTACCAGTGCGGGAGTAGAGCTGGGTCGGGAGGGTCACTCCTCTACGATGTTGGTTCTCTTCACAGCAACGAACCCAAACAGGTCGTGTTTACTTTGGTCTCTGTGCAGGGGTGCGGGGGTGGGGGGGAGCGTGGTGACTGGGCGGGGCTGTGGGTGCTCGGTGCAGGGGTGCGCGGGAAGCATAGACCGTCCACAGAGCAGTGCACATGCGTGTTCACAGATGCGCAGGACGCAGGGGCGCTCGAGGCCTCCATGGACAGCTGGCGGCGTAGCAGCGGCACCAGGGGGCTCGGGCCACGGGACCACACGTGGAAGCACGTACAGAGCGAGGTCCACAAGGGCGACTGTTCCCCCCTCCGGGGCGCCTCCTCCCCACACACCCCTTGCACTTCCCTCTCACATGCTCGTGGTTGTGGGGGACGCTGCCCCGTGTGCACTTTCCAGGCGGCTGCTCTCAGCGCCGGGTCGCGCGCCCTCTGTCCGGCCGTGTCCCCTCCCTGGGGCCTGAGTGCTGTGCCGAGCTCCTTTCTGGGGATGGAGCCGCGCCGCTCGGGGTGCGGTGCCCGGGCCTGTGCAGGGAAGCACTGCTGGCGGCGTGAACGCCCAGCCGTGGGCACTGGTTCTGGGACCAGAGCTGCCCAGGCCGCCGCCGGGGAGCCGGGGTCGTGGCGGGAACCTCACGCTGGCGGGCGCAAGCCGGGGGGTGTCGGCCGCCTGGCCGTGGTCAGGTCACCAAGGCCCACGCGGAGGCCGTGCTGTGACGGCAGTTCAGGATTTAGGGGCGAGCGTGGCCTCGGCCTCTCGGCGTCCTCGGAGCCCGGAAACCCGCGCTTCCCTGCAAGGGCCTGGGCCCCACGTCGGCTTTCCTGCTGTGGGCACCGGCGGGCTTGGAGGCGGGCGTGCGGCTGGCGCTGGTGCCGCTGTGGCTGCCGCCGGGACCACGCCATCCCCGTCTTTCTCTCGTGTCCAAAGGGCCGCGTTGGTGGAAATCGCGAACAGAACCTCGACGACCGAAATCAAGAAACTAAACGCCACGCGAAGTGTCTTGAACATGAGACGCATGTGTCTTTCCTGCACGTGTACGTTTTGTCCCCAGGAAGGTGGTGGCGCGGCGGCTCGGGCTGCGGAGCCTCTCACGGCGCCCCCCGCGATCCCTTAAAGACGGTCCTTTCCCGCCGGGCGTTGGCGCGGCCACTAGTCCTCCAGGTGCTGCGGGTCCCGTAACCCGTGGAACCGAGTGGCTGTGCCCCCAGCGCTCGAGGAGCGAGCAGTGTGTCCACGGGCCCGACTGTCGCAGACACAGACACGTCATCTCTGGCTGGAGAAACGGCCGCGAGGACAACCGGCTTCCTGGAGGAGGAGGCGCCGTGCAGGGGTCCTGGGTCCCGAGGGCGGGAACCGGGGGCGCATCCTTATTGCCTGTTGGCGTCACGATGGTTCCAGTCGTGAGCTGGGCTCTCTGCGGGGTCTCTGCTGCTTCGGGTTCCTGGAGCCCCCGTCGGCGGCCGGTCCGGGTGGCGGCTCCTGTGTCTCCGCTAACGAAGGAGAGTCCACCAGCTTGTGTCTCCGGCTGTGCCGCGCCCCACAGGCCGCTCACCAGCCCGAAGCTGCCTCAACAGCCAGCTGGTTCCCGCGTGGCGCTTGTCACCCTAAAGCTCAGCTCCTGGACGCTCGCTCCTGCGTGCCAGGGACCCAGCGCACCGTTGGGCTCCGCGAGTGGCCCACCTCGCCGTGCAGCCTCGCGGGACGGCCCTGGGGCTTCACGGCCGGCGTCCGTCCCAGCCCCTGACCCGCCGTCTCTTCTGCGCCCGTCTCGCCGGACGCAGCCAAGCCCCGGTCACCTCGTCGTCTTTCTGCAAACGTTCTCCGCTACTCGGTGACACTGTTCCCCACCTGCGTTCTAGGATCATTTGGTCGATTCCGTAGATTAACCCGGGGACAGGTGACGCCGCTCAATACTGACGTCGTCAGGAACACAGCAGCCCCCCTGCCCCCCATCACGTTCAGCCTCCTTTGGGTTCCCGGGGCAGGGGGTGGTTCTAAAGACAGCATCAGCCCCGAGGGTCCCGCATTCTTGTACAAAATGTCCCCGACCTGGGGGACGTGGCTGATGTGGAAAATGGACCCAGACCAGGAGGCCGAGGGTCCGGGCCCCGTGTGCCCCCTCCCGCAGCCCAGACCACGGCCCCGGGGAGAGGCAGCTGCTCCCTTGCTCACTCGCTCGTTTGCTTGTGAGCAGGAGGGCGCTGCTCCCGTGACCCACGTGTGACCCACAAGTGACCGTAGCTGTTGGACACGCGTTTCTGAGACCCTGAGGAGTGACCGATGGGGGTGCGGTGGGCAGGCGCAGGTGGGCCCCCGCCCCGGCTCAGTACAGGCCTCTCTGACCTCACGGCAACCCCAGCATGGCCAGGACGTCGCGCCCCCTCGCTGCTCGTGGGCTGCAGGGGACAGTGGGGACACCTGAGCACGCACTGCCACGGGGCTGGGGACGTGGAGCAGCAGGCGTGATTCAAAGGAGACCCGCGTCGGGGACCTGGGCACGCTCCCCCGTGGGCCTGCTGTTCCGGGCGGGGGCCTTGCTGGGAGCCCTGCGGACCGTGCGGGGCTGGGGGGCTCCGTGGGTGACCCCTGCACTGCGGCCCCGGCAGCCCCGGGTCTGCTGTTCCTAAGCTGCCCGCTGTTCCCGGGAGGCTCTGCCTGGCGCTGAGTCAGCGTCCCCCGTGCTAACAGCGGCTGCACCTGCCGCCCGCCAAGGCCCCCACGGGCACCTGGCCCCGCGTTCTGGCTGCAGGAGGTGGCGGGGATGGGCGGGGTGACAGGCGACCCCCCACGGGCTGCCAGGCAGGCAGCGCTCACTGTCCTCGTAGGTCCTCAAGCCCATCCTGGCCCTCCCTGGGCCCCATCCTCCTGCCCCCGACCCTGACCCCGAGCCTTTCCTGGATCCTGGGCTCCCCTGGGCTCCATCCTCCTGCCCCCAACCCTGAGCCCGACCCCGTCCTGGATCCCGAGCTCCCCTGGCCCCGTCTTCCTGCCCCCAACTCCGACCCCGAGCCCAACCCCATCCTGGATCCTGGGTTCCCCTGTGCCCCGTCCTCCTGCCCCCGACCCTGACCCTGACCCCGAGCCCGAGCCCGTCCCGGATCCTGGGCTCCCTTGGGCCCCATCCTCCTGCCCCTGACCCCGACCCCGACCCCATCCTGAATCCCGAGCTCCCCTGGGCCCCATCCACCTGCCCCCAACCCCGACCCCAACCCCGACCCCAACCCCGAGCCCGAGCCCATCCTGGATCCCAGGCTCCCCTGGGCCCCGTCCTCCTGCCCCGGAAGCCGTCTGTCCGTCTCTTTCTGCCTGGCTTCCTGGGTCCCCGGGGCTGTGTGGGGTCTGGGGGCTGCTCGCCCGCTCTGGTCTTGTCCATCGGGGGCCCCTGCTTCGGGCATCTCCTGGCGTCGCGGCTGTGACGACCCCTCCTGGTCGCTCACCTCTTCCTCCGGGTGTCTTCAGCAGGACGCTGGCTCGGCCAGATCCGCCCCGTCACGTGTGTCCTTTCCTCCCAATGTCCCATCTCTTTGCCCTCGTTCCCTTTTCTGAAGGATTTCTGTAACTTTTCCCATACGTTTTGTCAAGTTTTTTGAGTGACTGTGTTGTACTTACAAGGAACCCTCCTTTTTCACGCTGATTTTTACAATGGCGTTGGGCTCTCGTCGCGTGGTTGTGCCACCTTGTCCTGTGTCCGGGACGGTGACGGTCGTGATCTCTCTGTGATGTGTCCCGTGTCTTCACACGTGGCTCCCAGACTGGACACCGCCTGGCCGCGGACTCCGGCCGAGCACCGGACTGCGCGCACGTGGGCGGCCCGGGTGCGGCAGGACCACGGAGCAGGTGCAGGCAGCGCCCGCCCGGCCCCTCTTGCGCTTCCTCCTGCCTCCGCGTGGACAAGCGTGTCTTCTCTCCGACGCCCTCTAGGAGCTCGATTGGCTCTTGAAAACTGGACCTGAATCCACGGAGCCAGGTCCAGGCCCTGCGTCTGCGCCCCCTCGTGGGGTCCTGCGGCGCCCCCATCCCTGCGTCAGGGGCAGCACGGGGCACGCCCCCCGGGAGCAGGGTCCCCGCTGCACGCTGCCCACCTGGCGTCCACAGGGCCCAGCCCGAGTCGGCCTCCTGCACCTTGGGGGCCGTGCGCGCAGCCAGGAGGAGCCAGACAGCGGAGCGTACAACCTGCCATCTCCCCGACCCAGCCTGTGTCCAGCGGCAGGGGTTGGGAGGAGTCAGGAGCCCCTGCGGCCTCGGCACCCCGCTCTGTCCGAGGTGCTCACCTTCCAGGGCCGGAAGGAGTGTCGGCGACGTGACGCCCGACACGCTCAGAGCCCGGCCTGGCACCTGCCCAGCAAGTGGACCATGGTCCTCGCTGTCCCCGAGCATCATCCTTGTCTTCCCCGGGCAGCGCCGAGCCCCCCACGTCGCGCTCACGGCCTCGCCTCTCTCGTCGCTGGGACCACGCGGCCGCGTTTGCCGATCCCAGCAGCCCAGGCCTCCTCGTCCTGTCTCCGCGGCCCCTCCCGGAGGCCTCCTGCTGAAGGCAAGGACCCGCCGCTGTGACGCTCCTACGCGGAACATAAAGCGCAGGTCACAGAGGACAGCGATCACGTGAAACACAGTCAAGCATTTTCAAGAACAGATCTGTGACGAGGTGACGCGTGTTCTTTACTAACACGTCAGTAACGAGCTCTGCCCGACCGACGATGACCCTCACTTCAAAGGAAGGATGAGCATGGGGACATTTTGAGACACAATGAGCGGCATGACAAGGCCCGGGATTTCTGCTGCCGACAGCGTCACGGGACCTGTGGGGTCACTTGGGCGATTCCCCGCCTTCCTGAGAGCTGGAAGGGGGCTCGGCACCCGCAGGGGAGCAAAAGTAAAGGGTATTGGTTCCCAGAGAACCTCACCCTCCCCGGGAGCTTCCCACTGTTGCGTTTACTTTTCTCACCCCGGCCTCAAATACAGAGCTCGGGACATGGCAAGGACCGAGCACGCTCCTTTTAAATTAATGAACTTAGGACGTTTTGCCACAAAACAGATGAGGCTCCTGCAGGGTAGGAGCTAGACTCTGCACACAGAGAACCAACGCAAGATAAAAGCTGGGAAAGGCTGTAGGCAGGCGACCAGGAAGGTAGACGGATGCGTGCGTGTGGATGGGTGTGCGTGTGTGCATGGTCAGGAGTGCAGGGGCTGGGCATGTGTGCATGCGTGTGCACGGTCAAGAGGGCTGGGGCTGGGCACATGCATGCGTGTGCGTGGTCAGGAGTGCAGGGCCCGGGCACATGTGTGTGTATGGTCAGGAGTGCAGGGCCTGGGCACGTGTGCATGCATGTGCGTGGTCAGGAGTGCAGGGCCTGGGCAGGTGCACCTGTGCATGCATGTGCACACGTGTGGGTGGCCTCAGGGCTGCAGTGGGGCTGCATCCGTAGTGTGACTTGAATCGGTTATGGCTCTGGCTCCCTGACTGGAGGAGATCCGCGTGGACACAGACCCGGTGTATTTCCGTTTGTGCCCCAGGGATGGTATCTTGAGAACACTAAACGGATGCACCTGCACCGTTAGAGTCACGCTCCCTGCAGGCCTCGCGCAGTTACCCCGGGGTGAGGAGCGCGGTGCACGGAGGCCAGCGGAGGGAAGGGGGCCTGGGGACAAGGGGACCTGCCAGCGGGCATGCGGGGGAGCGGACAGTCCTCCCTGCCGGGGACGGGACGGCTCCGCTGCAGCTCCGGCCCGAGGGGACGGCGGAGGGCACGCACTTCCTGCCTCCGTCGGAGACTCGGCCTCGGTGTCGCCAGGACCTGTCGGGCTCAGAGGGAAATGCTGCAGCGGCGGGTAGGGGCTTGGCTCCTGCGTGGCGTGAGGGGCGCTGTGCGTCCGGGTGACGCTGCTGAGAAGGGGGGGGGGGAGGCAGCAGGGCGAGGGGCTGCTGGGCGGGGGACGGCGGCTCCGAGGGACCCGAGGCCGAGCATCCACCAGCTGTAGGCTCCGGCCGCGGACGCCAGCAGGACACCTGGGGACAGGCTGAGGGCTCTGGGGGAAGAGCCCACCGCCAGCACCCTGTGCCCCCGGCCACGCAGTCTGGGCTCCCGTCCCCAGGGGCCACATCCCTGTGCAGGTGCCAGGTCAGGGACAGCCCTCCCACCCGCTGAGATTTTATTCCAAAAAAAATCAATAAGCCAGTTCCAATACAGGAAGATTCTCGGGTAATCCCATTGCGGGATCGAGCGTGGCCCTGAGACAAGATCAGAGAGGCCACGAATGGCAGGAACCTGCTGGGAGGGGCGGAGTGGCTCGTGGGTCCTGCATCCTCCGCGTCCCCTGGCCCTAGATGGAGACTTGGGTCCTCCGCGTTCCCCCGGCCCTAGATGGGGCCCTGCGTCCTCCACGTCCCCTCAGCCCTAGATGGACCCTGTGTCCTCCGCATCCCCCGGCCCTAGATGGGGCCCTGCATCCGCCGCATCCCCCCCAACCATGGGCCGGGCCCTGCGTGGGACGCATGGGGGCACCTGAGCTGGACCCCAGGACCCAGACCCGAAGCCTCCACTAGCCAGGGGAGCTGAGGAGCCGCCATGTGTGTGCACAGACCCAGGTCCTAAGACGTAGAAAGTAGCAGAAACGTGTTGGGAGCGAGTGTTACCTGGAACCCCAACACCGAAGGTGTAGCAGGGGCGGCCCCTCCCCCCTTCCCTCTGCGGGGACCCTGAAGCGGCCGCAGCGGGGAAGGTGGCGTGCGGGGTGCCCTGGGGCACCTCCCTGCTTCCAGGTGTCTGCCGTCCGTGTGTCCAGCTGGGAGCGGCTGTCGCCGGGGCCCTGGGGGACGCTCCCTCCGCACTCAGCTCCATGGGGCCCGTGGTGTGGAGCCTGGTTTGGAGCAAATGAAAGGTCGAGTGGCCGCGTGACGTCCCTGAGCTAAGCGATGGCGGAGCCACCAGTGAGCCCCAGGATTTGGGGTTGGCGGCCAGGCCCGGCTGTCTGTCCTCCCGTCCCCATCCTGGGTCCTGCAGGTGTAAATGTGAGGCTGTGTCACTCAGGACCTGCAGGCTGCGGGGCTGGGGCGTGTGGGGGCACCCCCGGGCAGCTCCGGGGGCCCTGGCTTGCCTCCTCCACCCCAGCTGCCCCTCGGCCCGCCCCTGCCGTCCTGACCCGCCCAGCAGGGGCTACCACCGCTTGCCTCGGGGTGACCCCACCCTGTTTCTGAGTGGAAGTGACCCTGGAAACACGGCCATCCTCCCTCCGTCCACAACGAGCAGACCCGGGTGCCGGAGGAGCCCGGGGTCCCAGCTGCATGCACCACTGTGCTTCCAGTCCAATCCGCTGCCCTTGGGCCTCAGTTTACCAATCCAGGTCCTTCTCCTGCAGCTGCGAGGCCAGAGCTGCTCTGGTGGGCAGCCCGCCCTGTTCGCCAGCCTGTGGGATGGGCTGTGCCCCGTAAGCATGAAGAGCAGCTGTGTCACCTCCTCCTCTCCGACCCGGGAGTGACGGCCGCATCTGTGGCAGCTCCCAGGAGCTGTGTGGCCTGCAGGGTCCAGGAGGCTTGCGTGGAGCCCGTGGCGCCCCTGGCCGGCGGCCGGGAAATGTTCTGGGGGCTGCGTCAGCCCTGCCGTGTGCCCTGGAGGCCGCGGCGTCGCCGGCCGAACCACATCCAGGTGCAGGTAGCAGAGCATCGGGGCCAGGAGACGGGCCCGCGCCGAATCCCGGACCCGGACGCCGCTCCTCCAGCAGAAAGGACAGGGGTGCGGTGCTGGGTCCTGGGCGCAGGTCGATCCCCGTTCCGGCCGTGGAGATGCTGCGGGTCGCGTCTCCGCCGTGGAGAAGCGCTACTTTGCTTCTGTGTCGACAGAACTTCAGGGATCTTAGAATATTTTTCAAGAAAAATAATAACAGCAAAAAAACCCCAAAACAAAACAAAACAAAACAAAAACCTGAGCCTGTTTCTGAGTAAACGAATATCTGCTTGCATGTTTTCTTCGTCTTCATCTTGAATGAATGGATTTCCGCGCGGGGTCCTGGGGCAGCACCAGGCTGTCGCCACGGTGACACGTGGGGCCGCGTCTGGGGCCGCGCGGGATGGTGGGAATGTGCCCTTTGGTGCCTACGATCTTTCTGGAAGCGGAGCTGCTCCCTCGCAGCCAGGCTGCCCAGAGGTCTTCCGTCCTACGCGGCGCTTCCCCTCCTCCTCCCGGCAGCCTTCGGCCACGATCCAAGGGAAGGACATTTGTGCCGGGGACTGGCAGCGCCTCGGCCGCCCAGCTCTGATCTGTCCCCCGTCGTCACCCACGAGCTCCCAGATGGGAATGTCTAGGAAGGATGTAAAAGTCCCCCGTCGTCCTGGAATCCCAAATAACCCACGTCGTATCTGTGCATCCTTCTCTTCCCCTCACATGCGTGCTTTCTGCACGTTAAAGGCAAGGATGGAGATTTGTGTTTCACGTTCCCCACGTGAGTGGGCAGTCGTCCCATGATCTCCCACGTTTAAGGATCAGAAAGTCTTTAGGGCCCGTATGGTGTGCTCAGATCATTAGCCACCGCACCGGTGTGGTCCATGAGCCCCGAGGAAGCGCGGTCGGGCTTGCGGGTTGGGGGCACGGGGATTCCCGCGCGGGAGAGTGGCGGCCGTGCTGAGGAGGGGCCGGGCCCAGGGGGGCCCTGACGCGCTGCCCCCGCCCCCCGTGTGCAGGAGGCCGGTGGTGCAGCCTTTCCAGGACACACTCGAGAACGTTCCTCTCCGCCTCTCCGCCCCCGGTCACCCCTGCTGCTGGGGCTCGTGTGTGGACTGGGTTAGAACTCGGCAGGCAGACGCCAGTGGTGTGCACGTGCTGGGTCACAAGCAACAAGGTCATGTGGGGAAACCCAGTGTCCCGAGGTCAGAAAACCTGCTGCCAAAGCCCTGCGGGGCCCTACGGAGAGACCCGTCCCCGGACGCCCTTCACCCGGTGAGGGGGGGGTTGCAGCCTGAGTTGCCGCCCCCAGCTCAGTCCTCCCGCTTTCACCCCACGGCCAGACGGCCATGCCAGGGATGAGGCTCCGCGGGGAGACCGAGTCCTGTATTTCCCTGAATTTAGTCTGACGTCCTTGGAGCCGCCAACTGCCTGGCTGATGAGTCTAGTCCCATGCGCCGTGTCCTGGGGACCTGGGACGCTCCTTCCTGTGTTCCTTCCATGGCCCTTGGGTCACACTGCGACCCCCAGCGGGTGTGGGGTGGCCAGTCCTCGGCGGCTGCACGGAGGAGGCGGCTCCTCGGGGTGGGGGTGGGGCTCAGGCTGCCTCCTACTCCCTGCTGCACCCCCCAAAGCGGAGCACACAGCCGGGCCCACCTCCCTGGCCCTCGTGCAGTCCCCGTGGCCCTCCTGTCCCAGTGACAAAGGCAGCAGGTGCAGGACGGCCGTCGGAGCAGCAGGTCCGCCCCCGGGAGGCGGTGAGAGCTCGTGTGTACCTGGCGACTTCCTTCTTTTCATCTGACCCTGCAGCCCTGTTGCCCGTGGCTGGGAGGCGGCTGGCAGAGGGCGCAAGGCGTCAGAAGGGTAGCGTCCCCGCATCTGTCAGTCGGAAGGAATGACGGACGTCACACTCTGTTCGGGTCTGTTGGACGAATTCATGCCGAAGTCCTGATTTAGAGGAAATCCTTGGTATTTATTCAACGGGCTGACCCCTGTGTGTGGCTGGAGCTCAGCTTTGGCTGCGGCTGGAGGTCAGGGCGCTGCAGCGTGGCCTCCCCAAAGGGGTGCAGACCTGGGGCGGGGGCTCTGGGCCCTGTCGAGAGCCTGGGAGTCTGTGTGGTCTCAAATTTCTCGGCTACAAAATGAGGGGAATTGATCTGGGCGACCCGTAAGACCCCTTCCGGCAAGCGCCCCGTAGATTCTGTGCGGCCCTGAGGCTTCAGCGGGCACCTACGTGCTTGTGACTTTGTAGTTTTCAAGATACTTTTATGAAGATCCCACTTGACTCCGAGGACCCTACAGAGGGGAGGAGGGGATCGGTGATCCACCCTGTGCACGGGCGCATCGCCACCAGACGGTTCACACGGAGGCTCTGCGGGCGAGGAGAGGGTTACCTGTATGGGGTCAGAGGGCCTCCCCCTGCCCCGCGTGGCCCAATGGCAGCCAGCGCCTCCGTCCTGTTTCACACAGCGTTTGGCTCTCCCCTCCCGGCCCCCGGCCCTGAGAAAAGTCCCAGAGGCGCTGGAGAACGTAGGCGGAGATGGAACCCTCCCAGGTGATCCGGGCCCGTTTGTGGATGAACCGCTGGGCAGGAAGGGGGCAGATACAGACGTTTCCGGAAGACTGTACAGCTAGTGCTGCTTATTAGCGGCGGAACTTTCATAAAGTGGCCGTGGACATGAACGCCGCCACCGGTGTGTCGATCCCACGGGGCCGAGAGGAGATCATTCGTACGCTTGGCAAACTGTAGAGTCCTGTGCATGAGGGAAGCGTTGGGTATTGCTCATGGAGACGAGAGGACGCTGAGGGTTTAGACACAACACAGGGAGCCGTGGAAAAGAGATTCATTCTGTAAGCCGTGAGCTGTCTCCTGGGCTGTGTCGGTCTGACGGCTTGGGCTTCGTTACCAGTTTTTATCAGAAAGAGGCTGGAAGTCTCGGAAGGAGCGGAAGGGATCAGAGGGGTCCCCCGTTCGCCTCACGTCGTGGTAACACGGGACGACCCTCAGGGTCACAGCTGTTTAGCGAGCACCCTCGTTATATCCGATAAGGACTTGCTTCAGAGAAGAGCCCCGTTTTTAACGTCCTAGCCAGTTTTGTGAACTGACGTACGTCTTCGTCAGAGGTCGTCAGTCAGCCAAGAGCCCCGAAGTTTCTGCCTACATGACACTTCCCCATCCCCTGTGGGTGGGAGAGACCCTGGGCTCGCTCCCTCGGATGGTTTCCGGGGCTGCTTTATCTCAAACCCAGAAAGGCTCATTCCGCTTTTCACCGTCTTACCGTCACAGGCTGCCGTGCGTCTGTCACGTCGTTGGGCATGTGTTTATGGAGCGTTCTGGAGACTGGGTGGGAAGCGCGTTACGCCTTAGCACCGTTATCAGTTTTATAGGAGCTGAAGCGGAGTGAAAGGATTTAGGAATAATTGGGTAATCAAAGGGAATTAAATCAAGAGGGGAAAATATCAGTTTTGGCATCAAATGGGGAGCGCTTACGACTCCACATCTGTGGTCTTTATGCATTTTAATCAAGTCTAATTTATGCCATTAAGATTTACTTCTGCTGCATCTACTTGCTCAGACGCTCAGACACGGCCGACTTTGTATTCATCTCTGGATACTTCCTGAAACATGGGCGCATCGTCTTGGTTCCTAGGAGAGTCCCCTACCTGCTGGGCGCCGGTGCAGGTGGTGGCTCCGCGGGCACTGCATCCCCACGTGTGGCTGCAGGAGAGTAAGGCGTGCACGGTACCCGGCTGCTGGGGACCTGCGGGAGTACGCCACACCGTGCTCCTGGGCTGCATGTGCTGCCGTGACTCGCCTGGTCCTGCTTCCTGGCATCTTGGCCATGTCTCCTGGGGGGATCCTGCATCTTCAGTGAGAAGTCCGTTTAGCCTAATAAACAGTGGCCATGGTCAGCGTCCCATTTTTCAAGATGCGCCTTAAACACGTAAAGGGTCAGTGTGCGGAGCTGTGGAGTGAGACTATATTCACAGGCAGAGTCATCCTAGAAGCACTTTGTTTCCTTTGTGGCATTTTCACTTCTGTATCACATCTGAGAATGTGTCTTGGACCTGTTCTTTTGTTCATGGCTTTCTCCACTTCTTTTAAAAAAGATTTTTAATTTATTTACTCATGAGAGACACAGAGAGAGAGGCAGAGACCCAGGCAGAGGGAGAAGCAGGCTCCATGCAGGGAGCCCGATGCGGGACTTGATCCCGGGACCCCAGGATCACGCCCCAGGCCGAAGGCAGGTGCTGAACCACTGAGCCGCCCGCAGCATTTGTTGTTCTTATGTTCAACAGTCATTTGCAGAGACAATTCTAGGGCAAATGAGGGGAAAAGCCTGAATAGTTTTGGAGATCACGGTGGCTCTAGGAAATCAGGAGTCTGACTCTTTTTTTTTTTTTTAATTTTTATTTATTTATGATAGTCACAGAGAGAGAGAGAGAGGCAGAGACACAGGCAGAGGGAGAAGCAGGCTCCATGCACCGGGAGCCCGATGTGGATTTCGATCCTGGGTCTCCAGGATCGCACCCTGGGCCAAAGGCAGGCGCCAAACCGCTGCGCCACCCAGGGATCCCAGGAGTCTGACTCTTTACAAAGCCTTTGTCTTTTAAGGGGCGGGTTGAATATTAGTGACACAACAGCTTCCCTACGTCTGTCCTGAACTTACCACGTGCGGGCCATTGAGTTACGGCAGTTCCCATCTCCCTTATATTCCTCAGTAGCCCCAGAAGGAGGCGCGTGCTCTCATGCACCCATTTACGCACAAGGAGACCTAAGACGCAGGCAGGTTAGGTAACTCACCCAGGACCACACAGCCAGAAAATGGCAAAGTCAGGACGCGGAGCCCACAGGCTCCCTCCACACCTGGAACATCCACATCATTTGAAGGAAATGTGTGTCTTCGACTGGAACGACAGGCTACAGTACAGGTGAAGCGGTGTCTTCCAAACCTTTTTGCATTGAGACAAATCTATTTTATTTCAACTAATGAAACTGCATCAAACAGTTCTCCCCTTACCGGGTGGATGCACTCTGACTTCTCCTTCCTATTTCATTTCTAAAGTGTCCATTGTGACCCTTAACATTGCTTTTGGGACTTGCTGTAAGGCCACAACTTGCAGACCAAGAGCTCCTGAGGGTCTGAGCCTTAAGGTCGCGCGTCGGGGGCGCCCGGACCCACGTGGTTGTCGGCTGAGTGCCTGTTGGCAGCTGTCCCGCAGCGCCCAGCACCGTGTGTGGACTCACAGTGCGTAAACAGATGAGAATCCCCTCCTCTCCTTCCCTTTTCTTTTTAAAAGCAAAGCCCTGAAGTTTTGCCAAACGTAGAGATTATTTGGCCTGGAACAGAGAAGGTCAAAAATCACTTAATAACAGTCTCATTATGGAAATGCGGGTTTTAAATGCGTTTTATGAAGCAAGTTCCGTCTTCCCATCGATTGTACTTGTAAGTGTTAAGTCGTTACCTTGCTATTTGTCCTGCGCCCGGACGCTGGGCCCCCGGGGACCCCGCGAGGGTGTCCTTTGCAGGGACGGGCTGGGCTGGGGGGTGGCTGGGAGCTTCGGGCAGGCAAGGCGGTGCTGTGCTACCCGACGGCCATCGGCCAGGCACGTCTCTGGAAACACTGGGTGTGAAGGCTGATTGGTTTGCTGGACGGGTGTCACCTGACAGCCGTTCCACAGTGTCGTCCCTCACTGATGCCTCGTTATGGACACGCCGCCGGCCCGCGTGGCTTCTGGAATGACAGGCTGTCTGTCGGTCGTTGGGTGGGCCCCCGGTGGCGGACGGTGCGGGGTTGGAGGGCCTTGCCAGCCGTCCCTCAGGACCCGCCCGGTGGCCCTTCGTGGGCGCTTAGAACTCAGCAGGCCAAGTGCCCAGACTGTCCCCTGACGCGCCTGGAGGGCTGCCTCTGGGGAGGCACAGCCTCGGCCTCGGGCTCTGCAGCCTCTCAGAGGCTTGCCCACGTGGCTTGTGATGGGAGAGAGCAGAGTCCATCCGGCGGAAGCTGGGTTTGCTCAGGTCTGCCATCACACTGCCAGGCGCACGTCCTGGGGTCCCCACGCGGGGTCAGCGCCGCCCCGCCTCTACTGCGGGCTCCCCGTCCACGGGTGATCTGACTCGGAGCCACTCCCCAGGCCCGGGCCGCGGCCTCTTCCTAGGCTCTCCCCAGCAGTGCCGTGCACACCGCACTGGGGTCCGTGGGAGCCCCGCATCGGGCGTGTGGGGGGACACAGAAGGTTCGCACGCTGCCCGGAGGCCGACCACGAGGCTTGTTTCCCGTGTGGTCATTCACGCTTCCCCACGGTCTGTGCTCAGTCCCACTGAGCCGGTACGGAGACCCCGACCCGCTTCCTCAGGCCCTTTCCCTCCAGGGGTCTTCGAGGCTGTGAAGACGCGAGCCACGCCACGCGAAGGGCCCGGGTGGGGGGGCAGGGCCAGCGCGGTGAGCCCGAGGCCGCCTGTGGGTCCTGCTGTGCTGCTCGCCCTGCTGACCCGACCGCCCCTAGGCCGGCGTCCTCCCCGGGGGGGCCCGGGCTCGCACCGGCCCTGTGGGTGGTCCCGCATCCCCCAAGGGCTGAGGCGGGCCCTGGACTCCAGCTCCCACGTGCAGACACGCGTGTTTCCACCTGGCAGGGACGCCCAGGACCCTCTCACTAAGGAAACGCGAAGAAAATCAATTTCCGTGTCTCTGTCCCGTTTCCTCCTCCAACGACTCGTGCAGCCGCTCACGGGAGGTGGACGCAGCCGAGTCCTCAGCGATGTGGTGCGCTCCGCCCTCCCTGAGGATGGCTTTTCGGTTATAATAAGCCGAGGATTGCCTTTCACGCCTCCTTCATCTTCCTGGTTCTTCTCAGAGGCTTCTGTTGCTCACGGTGAGGCTGTCTGGCGGGCTTCAAGGGACTCAGAAGTCACAGGCCAGAGGGGTCGGGACCTCGAAACGCGTTGAGGTCGGGCCGCTTTTCCGTGCGTGTGCAGACCCTGCTTCCTGTCCTTTCACTGCTTTCATTTGGAAGAACTGGGCGAGGGGAGCTCTTGCCTCCCAGCAGAGAGCCCGGCTGCCCGCGGTCCTCCCGCCCCGCTTTCCCCAGCGCCCCCGAGCGGAGGGGGGATGAGCCCGCGGGGGCACCGTGCAGGGGGCTGCGCTGCTCCGTGGGGTTTGCCATCCACGCCAGAAGACCCTTGTCGGCGCCCCCCTGCCTTCTGCGTGCTGTGTCCCCACCCGTCCTCCACTTTCACCGGGGTCTGTGTCCTCAGAACTTCTCTGCCTGGGGAGCGGGCGAGGGGCCGGGGTGAGCGCGGCTCCTGGGGGGCGTGAGGGAGACCTGAGGCTCGGGGAGCAGAGGGCGGGACGGGAGCTGTGCACAGGGCTGGATGGGGGGACTGGGAAATGAAGGAATGTGGTCCACGGGGCTCGGAGAAGGAAGGGGGGTGAGCGGCTGTGGGAGAGCCCTGTCTGTGCTGGGGCCTTGCTGCCGCCTCATCTGGAACCCACCCACCCTCCGGCCACCGTCCAAGCTCTCCGTTCATCCCCCGCCCTCCCTCCCTCCCTCCATCCCTCCCTCCCTCCCTCCCTCCCACTTCTCCCTCCCTCCCTCTCGCCATCTCTTCCTTCCTCCCTCCCTGCCTCCCTCCCACCCCTCCCTCCCTCCCTCCCCTCCTCCTCCAGGAGGAGCCCCTGTGGAATGCCGGCTCACCCCACAGCATGCTGGGTGCTGAGGAAGTAAAGAGTAAGACCCGGTTCCTCCAGGGCAGGGGTCCCCACCCAGTGGGAGAGGCTGTGAGGCCACAGCACCACCAGGAGCCAGGGGTCACCTCTAGAAGATCTGGGCCCGGTGCCTTGAGGGCAGAGAGGCTCCTGGTCAGACTCTGAAGGGGGAGGATGGCTCCTGGGAGGCACCCAGAGCTGGTCCTGGAGGGTGGACACGTCATGGGGACCAGCCTTCCCCCAGAGGCTGAGGAACCCCCTACTGCCTCAGGGGAAGGAAGGCAAGCCCTCCTGCAGGATTGGGTCCCCTCCCCAACCACAGGCCACTGCATCCCCTCCTCACCCGCAGCCTTCCTTTCTCCCGCCCACCGTGTGCAGACAGATTCAGATCCCTTTCGTCCTAGAACTTAAACAGGGCAAGAGGAGAGACTCCCCGGGCCCGGAAGGGATGTGCCCCATGTTCCGTCCGCAGCAACCCCTGGAATGGGAAGCCCTCCCTTGCTGCCCCTGCACCCTCCCACCTGGGCACGTGGCTCCCCGGCAGCGCTGCTGCTCGCCCCAGGCCACCCACCTGCGGAGCCGCCTTCCTGTGTCCTCAGGCCCCTGGCGGGGTGCCTGGCGGAGCCCACGCCATCCTCTCCCCATGTTTGCTCCCAGGAGCCGCCGCCCACTTGCATACGTGCACCCAGGGCTGCGCACTTGTCCACTCGCCCCTCTAGCCAGTCACCGTCCTTCCCGGGCATTGGAGGACCCGCCGGCCCCGGGTTCAGCCCATTGTGTCCGTCGGCAGGCTCGGCGCCCGAACCCGGGGGCCACCCTGGACGCCTCCCGTAACTCACATCCGTCTCCCGGCCGCCGCCGCCCCTCGGTCCCACAACTGGAGCGTCTATGTTCGCAGGAGCCCCTGCAGCCGCTGTGCCCGGCGCCCCTGCTGCTCCTGCCCGTTGGCCTCTCCCTCCGCCCCGGCCCACGGGTGCGCCTCTCACAAGCCACCATCCAGGCCCTGCTGCCGCGGCGCCCACTGGCATCTCAGGTGCCCGTCCCACCTCTTGCCTGGTCCTGCAAGCCCGTCCTTGCCAAGGAGGCCAGTGGTTCAGGGACTCGGGACCCAGGCGGGCCTTTGTTCAGCCTCCATCCTTCGGGCTGACACCCCGAGCACACGAAGAACCCATGGAACAGCCAAAAAAACAAATAATCTCAAATCTCATTAAAAATAGTCGGAAGACATGAATAGACATTTCTGCACAGAGGACGTGCTCGAGGCCCAGCCCCTGGCCAACAGGCTGCGCTCAGCCTCCATCTGCCGCCCCCGCGCTCCCCCACCCTGGGGCCCCGCATCAGCCGCTGCACCCTCTGCGCCCACCTGTCCCCTGTCCTCTGTCCCCTGTCCTCTGGTGGGCTGGTGTCCACTCCCTGGGCGCCTCAGCCACCCACCGCCCCATGCGGCCCACCTGCTCTGGGGTTGCCCGAGGCTCCCAGACCCAGGCAGGCGAGGGCCAGCACCGTGGACGGGTCACGTGACGCCAGGCCATCCCCTGAGGACCTGCCCCCCTGGCTGCCAGCAGGTGTTCACCACAGACCCGCAGGGCCCGCCCTGCCCATGGCTGCCTGCTGCCTCTGCGTAGCCAGGGTCACCCCAGTGCGCTGCCCACCCCTGACGCCGTCATCCACTCCTCACATGTCGTGCACCTGCTTCTGTGTGGGCGACGGTGGATCCTGCGGGATGTGAAGATGGAGAGGTGGCCGGACCTGTCCTTGAGGGGCGTACAGCCCAGGCCTGGCGGCCGCTGCCATCCACACAATCCCTCATCAGCCGCAGAGCGGGGCTGGGGGTTAGGAGGGCCGGGCCTGGAGCCTCCAGACGCGGGGCAGGTGGGGCAGGCCGAGGGCCGGGGGCGAGGGCCTTCACCATGGGGGCATCTGTCACAGTGCGGTCAGTCTGTCCTGCGTCCCGTGAGCCCGCCCCAGCCCCGCAGCCTCTCACACACACGTGTGCAGTGCTCACCCTCCCGTGTCCCTCCCAGACCCTGCGAAGGCCGACCTGGCCACGGCTGGACGCGTCCAGGGGGCACCTTCCCAGCAGGGAGCGGGTCCACTCACACCAGAAGGCCTGTGTGCGGGTCGTGCCGGAGGCGCTCGCAGGCGGTGGCGGCCGGTGACCGTTGCTGGGGCAGGAAGGGCCCCAGCGTCCAAGAGCGTGTTCAGAGGCGCCTTCTCTTCTGTGTCCCCTGGGCTTCGCTGACCTGCAGGTGTGCTCTGACCCCGGCGTCCCTGAGAACGGGGGCTTTCCTCCAAAGCTTTGTTTCCCAGCTTTGCTGCCAGGCCGGGTTCTTGCTGAAGGGCCCCACGAAGAGGCTGTTGCGTGTGGCCGTGGGGCAGGTGGACGCGGGCCAGGACCGGGGCTGAGGACGCAGGGACACGTGTTACCCGGAAGGTCTGGGGGACCGAGCGGGGCGGTGCCAGCGACCCACGGCGCGGAGGTCGCAGGGACCCCACGGGCCCGCGTGGCCACGAGCTCGCTTGCCTGCGGCGTCGGCGACTGTGCGCTTGGTGTCACCGGTGCAGGCGCGTCCGGGGTGTGACGCGAGGCGCGGGGCCCAGGCGGGGGCTGCCCTCGGGGCCGGGGTGACACCGGCCCGGGGCTCCCACGGTCACGACACCCCGCAGCCAGCGCCTCCGCAAGGCCGTCGAGCGCCTGACCCCGGCGGACCCGGGGCGAGAGGGGAGGCGGGCGCCCGAGGCCGCGGCGTCTCCTTAGAGAGCCAGGAGCAGGGGGAGGGGGAGGGGCAGACACGCGGGGGCGCAGGCCTCGAACTACAGGACGGGCAGACGGAGGGACGGAGGGACGGACACAGACGCGGGGACAGAGGACGAGGGGGCCGTGGCGGCGGCGGGGCGGGGCCAGGGCGGGGGGGGGGGAGCGGGGCGGGGCCTGGGGCGGTGGGGGCGGTGGGGCCTGGGGCTGGGGTGGGGGTGGGGTGCTGGGGCAGCAGGGGCGGGGCCTGGGCCGGGGGGCGGGGCCAGGGCGGGGGGCGGGGCTAGGGCAGGGGCGGGGCCAGGGGCGGTGGGGGCTGGGGCGGGGGTGGGGTGCTGGGGCAGCAGGGGCGG
The DNA here is from genome assembly GCF_048164855.1 of Canis lupus baileyi. Classification (NCBI taxonomy): domain Eukaryota; kingdom Metazoa; phylum Chordata; class Mammalia; order Carnivora; family Canidae; genus Canis; species Canis lupus. Next base: position 253,118 of record NC_132875.1, on the reverse strand, counting down.
GGCCTGGGGCTGGGGTGAGGGTGGGGTGCTGGGGCAGCAGGGGCGGGGCCTGGGCCGGGGGGCGGGGCTAGGGCAGGGGCGGGGCCAGGGGCGGTGGGGGCTGGGGTGGGGGTGGGGTGCTGGGGCAGCAGGGGCGGGGCCTGGGCCGGGGGGCGGGGCCAGGGCGGGGGGCGGGGCTAGGGCAGGGGCGGGGCCAGGGGCGGTGGGGGCTGGGGCGGGGGTGGGGTGCTGGGGCAGCAGGGGCGGGGCCTGGGGCTGGGGTGAGGGTGGGGTGCTGGGGCAGCAGGGGCGGGGCCTGGGCCGGGGGGCGGGGCCAGGGCGGGGGGCGGGGCTAGGGCAGGGGCGGGGCCAGGGGCGGTGGGGGCTGGGGCGGGGGTGGGGTGCTGGGGCAGCAGGGGCGGGGCCAGGGGCGGTGGGGGCTGGGGCGGGGGTGGGGTGCTGGGGCAGCAGGGGCGGGGCCTGGGGCTGGGGTGAGGGTGGGGTGCTGGGGCAGCAGGGGCGGGGCCTGGGCGGAGAGGGCGGAGCCAGGGCGGTGGGGGCGGGGCTAGGGCAGGGGCGGGGCCAGGGGCGGTGGGGCCTGGGGTGGGGGTGGGGGTGGGGTGCTGGGGCAGCAGGGGCGGGGCCTGGGCGGGGGGCGGGGCCAGGGCGGGGGGCGGGGCTAGGGCAGGGGCGGGGCCAGGGGCGGTGGGGCCTGGGGCTGGGGTGGGGGTGGGGTGCTGGGGCAGCAGGGGCGGGGCCTGGGCCGGGGGGGCGGGGCGGGGCGGTGGGCGGGGCCCGGGGTCACTGCGGGGGTGAAGAGCCTGGTCCTCACGCTCCTGTGCGCCCTTGACCCGCAGGGCCCCGGGGACACGGGGCGCACGGCGCATGCGCCCTCAGGCCCGCGCCCTAGGTCGGGGTCACCCCATCGGTCGCCCACAAACATGGGGACCCCGCCCTCCAACTCCGTGTGTGCTCCTCGCGCGGACGCACCGAGGCCCAGCGCCGCTGGCCGCCCCCGCCTCCTGGACTCCTCCCGGGCTTCCAGGCAGCAGCCAGCCCTGCCCGCGCGGACACCCGGGGCCTCCCTCGCGCCCGCACAGGTGCCCGCACAGGTGCCCCGGGCCCTCCCCGCGACCCACGACTCTAGTCCAGACGCACGATGCGAGGCGGGTGTGGACTCAGCGGACACCAGCGGTGCACGAGCTCCGCACCCCCCGCGCCCCGCGTCCTGGACGCGCAGGGACCCCCACGCCGCTGGGCCACTCCAGAGCCCGCCCGGCCTGGGCAGCTGCGAGGCTGGAGGCCGGTCCGGGAGCCCGGGACGCGGGGTCTGCGGCAGGTGCAGCGCCCGGGGCGCGGTGGGTGCCGCCCGTGGCCCGCCGCGCAACAAGCACGCCCTCTCCCGCCGATTCAGGCGGCCACCTGCACGCGGAAGGAGCTTGCGTGTTTTAAAAATAAACGCCTGAATGAGACCAGAATAGGATTCAGGCAAATCCACTCATATGATGGAGACAGTACTGGGGGCCGTGGGGGCGAGAATCACCTGCGTGTTGCCAAACCCGGTGTATCACCGACATTAAGGGAGACATTTCATTTCGCGCCCATTCGCAGCGCGGCCAGGCCGCGGTCCGCCTCGTGGGTTGTGTTTGCTGCCCGTGGTCCCTGGGTGCAGAGGGCACTGGGCTACAGCCTCCTGCCCCGACCCCTCCTCCTCGGGATCCTGATGTGGGGAGGGGTTTTGGACAGTCCTGGGTCGGACCCCTCCCTGCCGGGGAGCTGATGCTTCGCGTGGACCCAGGCACCCCAAGCCCCGGGCGCAAAACCACAGCCTCTGCTTTTCCTCTGGGGGCTTCTCTCCTGGAGGCTGCAGCCACGGCGGATGCGTGTTTGCACCGGGTCTGGCTGCTACAGGCACGCTCATCTGCACGTTGGTCAGGATGCGACCTCGTGTCCCTGAGCAGCTCCAAAGACAGTCAGTGGTCATGCTGACCCTCCTTCCAAGTCGGTTCCAGGCCGTTGCACAGGAGGCAGATCAACAGGCATGGGTGAAGCTGCATCCACGCCGGCGCGTCCAGGGCAGGTTCCAGGACGCCTCCAAACCTCTGGGAGGCTTCCCTGTGGGGTCCCAGCTGCTGAGGGCCAGGGCCAGGGCTCCGTGCACCCCCCGAGGAGGAGCTGCGCCCAGGGCCTGTGGTCAGCGCGGCCCCTGCGACTGGCCCGGCAGCTCCTTCTGCACCTAGAGCAGCGGGAACGCACGTGAAGGACACACAGCCGGGTCGCAGGGCAGCCCAATTGTAACTTCCTGAGGACCCTCCACTGCGTGCAGGGTGGCTGCGCCCGCCTGCATCCCCCCATGCTGAGAGGCTTGGTGCCCCTTCACGTCCTCGCCAACATCGCGGCTCCTCACTTGTTCATTTTCGCCCTCCTGACAGGTGCCTCATTGTGGTTTTGACCTGTAGCTCCCTGGTGATCAGCCAAGAGGGTTTTTTAAAAAATATCATGAATGTGGGACGTCTGGGTGGCTCGGTGGTTGAGCGTCTGCTTTCAGCCCAGGGCGTGACCCCGGGGTCCCGGGATCGAGTCCCACATCAGGCTCCCTGCACGGAGCCTGCCTCTCCCTTTGCCTGTGTCCCTGCCTCTCTCTAGGTGTCTCATGGATGAATAAATAAAATCTTTAAAAATGTATCCTGAATGCATGTTGAAACTTATCAAATGCTTTTTCACGTATCGAGACGATTCTGTGTTTCCCCTCTATTCTGTCCCTGTAGTGACACGGCTTGGCTGTCAATGTTGAATCAATCACCATCCAATAAGCCCAACTTACTCGTGACGTGTTTTCTTTTTTAATGTGTTGCTGGATTGTATCTGCCAATATTCATACACACGCGCCTACGTTGATGGGACGGATTGACTCAGTCTTTGTTTCACAGTCAGTAGCGCCGCGCTCACTAAGCAACCCTGAGTGTCCGTGTGTGACGGGAGCGATTTCCTCCTTAAATGTTTGGTGGCGTTCACGGGGAAGCCACTAGGCCTGGAGTTTTCTTGGCAGGAACGTTTTCGTTTTGAATTTGACTTATTTAATATTTGTAGGATTGTAACTCCTTTCTGCTTCTTCTTGTGTCAGTTTTGGTAAATTGTACAGTGTTTTTTGTTTGTTTGATTTTTCATTTCTGAGTTTTTGGCCTGGAGTTTGTTGTAACGTCGTATTTTGTTAATACAGGATTTGTAGCAGTGTCCCTCACGCTCACGGCCCATGTGGCGTCCACCTTTGTTCCGCGGTCACTTTCACCTGCCGGGGAATCAGTTTTAATGATTTCAAAGAACAAGCTTCTGGGGTTTGTTATCGTCTCTGACCTACGTTTCCTTGTTTTCATTAATGCTTCCTCTTTTATTTATTATTTCCTTTCCGGTACTTTCTTTGGGTTTCATTAACTGTCCTTCGTCTAACGTTTCTCGAAGGAGCCTCAGTATTCGCGTGTACCTAATCACACACCAGGATGTGTGAAAAGGAAGAATTAACAGAACTTTAAGGACAAGTCCACAGTCACAGCGGGTGCTGGAGACACTGCTCTCCCGGGATTTCGAGGACAGTCAGGAAAAACCAACCCGGATGCAGAGAAACTCCAAGCAACCTTATTAGCAAACTTGACCCGACCAACCACAGGATTCTCAGCTACTTTTCTTCTAACACCTGAATCTATAGTTCGAGGGATGATCCGAGCTGCGGCATTTTCACTCTTCTCCATTCACAATATATATATATTTTTTTTTATCACTGTTACCTCTTAGACGCGCAGGTTACATACGAAGGGATTAGTTTCCAGACATGGGGGGTATTTTCTGTTATTCATTCGCATCTTAATTTCCCTGCGGCCAGAAAATGTGCTCTGTGTTTGTAGCCCAAGGCTGATCGATTTTTGTGAATGTTTTGCTTAAAAGATGTCTTATAGTGCTTCCAAGTGAACAGCTGAGAACCCACAAGGAATTCCTCTCCACGGACTAAATATAAAAAGAAGTACTTTAAATAACAAAACACAAACTCCTCCCGGACGTAAGCCAGTCATGTCACATCCCCTGCGTAAAAAGCTGTTCGGGCTGCATCACGTGGGAGTCGGGGCCAAATCCCCTGCCCGGGTCTACAGGGCCCAGTGTGATCTGGCTGCGCGCGTGTCCGTCCCCCTGCCCCCATGCTCACTGTATCTTGGACACTCACTGTCCCCGGGGCCTTTGCACCACCTGTCGCCCTCTCCATCTCCCCTCTCCCTTCTCCCCTCTCCCCCTCCCCTCTCACTCTGCCCTCTCCCCCTCCCCTCTCCCTTCTCCCTTCTCCCTCTCCCCTTTCTCTCTCCCCTCTCCCTCTCCCTCTCCCCCTCTCCTCTGCCCTCTCATTCTCTCCCCTTCCCTCTCCCTTCTCCCCTCTCCCCCTCCCCTCTCCCTCTGCCCTCTCCCCCTCCCCTCTCCCTCTGCCCTCACCCTCTCCCCTCTCTCTTCTCCCCTCTCCCTCTCCTCTGCCCTCTCGTTCTCCCTCTCCCCCCTCCCCTCTCCCTTCTCCCCCTTCCCTCTCCCCTTTCCCTCTCCCGTCACCCTCTCCCCCTCCCTCTCCCCCTCCCTCTCCCTCTCCTCTTTCCCTCTCCCCTCTCCCTCTCCCTCTGCCCACAGCCTCCTCCTCCCAGATCTGCAGGAGGCCTCTCCATTGGGCTCAGCATAATCGATGCCATCTCCTCAGGCCCATGTCCCCTCGGTCAGTCTGACGGCTGTGCACCTGCTCCCGGAGCAGCCCTCGTGCCATGTGACCGTCAGCTCACACACCTGCTGACTGTGGGTGGCCCTCCATGCGGCGTGGCAAGGGTGTGATTCCTGACCGTGCCCAGTGCCCAGCACGTCTCATATGTAAGCTGCGTGCTCAGTAGCTCAGGGGCGGAGGGACAGACGGATGGACGGGGGATAACAAGCTTTGTAGATGTGGGTGGAAACCGAATGCCACAGAATTCTTCACAGCAAGGCTTCCAGGGCCCTGACCATGTAGACACGAGTGCTGAGCCCCGAGTGTATAATACGTGCTCGTGCTCCTGGAAACACGTTTTAGGGAGAATTGATGGCGGAAGTTGGCACTTCCAGGAAATCAGATTCGTTTTCACATATAACTGACTCTTGAAAAGCAAAGTAAACCTGGTGGGTACATGGCACGTGGCCTTAAAACCTTATCTGCTCTATTCCTGGGACCTTGCTCCGGGCTGACTAGTGTGATCAGTTAGCTTGTTCTTCGGTGTAGACGTGTGCTTGTGCCCTAACATCCCCTCTGTCACTAATTATACTAAATCCCCTGTTAAAAAGCAGGACTCAGGAGCAGCGATGGGGGGATCCCTAGAGGGGGGCGTGTGGTCCCCCAGTGCCCGTGTGTGCCCGTCTACGTGCGGTGTCACCTCTGGCCGCGCTCCCCGCACAGTCAGACACCGGCACCTCTGTTCGTAGCCCTCGGCGACGGCGTTTCTGCATTGGCCGGAAAGAATTTAAAAGTCCTTGCTGCCAGCCGGACGCACGTGAGCCTAGATTCGTGTTATGTCTGTGTGAGACTTCAGACTGGACGAAGGTCACGTGTTCATTTGGGCACTGAAAGTCCTGGCTTCCCTGTTTCCATACAGTGAGGCCGCAGTCACGTCCTGGGGCGCCCCGGGGGGACCCTGCTCCTCGGCTCCGCTGTTGGGGCTCAGGTGCCAGACATGGTGGCGATACTCCGAGCCCGGCTCCAGGCCAGCCTGCTTGTGCCACGGAGTTGGGTCCTGTCCTTTGTCCTGGGCACAGCCCCGCTGGCCTCGCAGCCAGAGCTCCAGCTGCCCATTGGCGTGTGCCGGTCCCCGTGGAGGGAGGCGCGGTGGCCTGGGCCCCTGCTGTCATGTGGCCGCCGCGGACACAGGCATCTGGTCGGGGGTTCGGTGCATCTGCATGGGTGGCCGCCGTGCAGAGGAGCCACCTCCTCAGGCAGGTGCTTCCTCCCAGCTCCATGTCCGGCCGTCCCCTCCATCCGCTACCTGCCCCCTGCCCCGGGCTACGCCCCACCCCGAGGACCCGGGTTGGGTCTGGACAAGTTGACCAGGGAACCAGGGCGTTGGCCGTGTCACCCCGTGCCGCATGGCCCATGTACAGCCAGGGTGTTACAGACGGGTGCCCTTGGAACCGTGTTCTTATTTGCTGTGAGTAACCCCTGCCCAGCGCTACTGAAAAATGTCAGGATGTGCCCGGAGGCCCCAGGCTTCCCGCTGCCGACACCGTTTTCTGGAGCCGTTGTCGGGTTCCCTGTGGCTCCAGCCAACCCAGCCGCAGCCCCACATCAGAGCCTCCGGGACGGGGTGTGCATCCTTGAGCACAGGCGGCCGCGGCACCTTCCATCTGCTGCTCAGGCCTGGAGCGACAGGCCAGGGTTTGGGGAGCTCCAGGGCCGAGGCTCCCACCGAGACCTTCCCAACCATGTGCTGGAGTCGGGGGCTCGGGGAAGGGGGGTGCAGCCCCACGGGCCTCTCTGCTCCATGAGCACATTCCTCCCGCCCCGAGGCAGAGGCAGCGGGTGGCCCCCACGGGCTCCCTCTGCACCTAGTCCCACAGTCGCCTGAAGCTTGGCCTTGGGGTGTGAAGCGTGGGGGCCGGCGGTCAAGTTCTGTTCATGGCTGGATCCGGGCACCCGGTCTCCCCAGAACCCCCTTTCCTCTGTCCCCATGAAGCAGGTGCTGCCACTGGTCCTGGGACCCGAGCGCAGCCGTGAGTGGGGCCCGTGGACGCGGGGTAGCCCGAGGCCAGCTCTGACCACGAGCCCTTCCTGCCAGGCTCTGAACCATGACCCGGTTCTAGTTTAAATTTAAAAACTAGGGGGTCCCTGGGGGGCTCAGCGGTTTAGTGCCACCTTTGGTCCAGGGTGTGACCCCGGGGTCCCGGGATCGAGTCCCACGTCAGGCTCCCTGCACGGAGCCTGCTTCTCCCTCTGCCTGGGTCTCTGCCTCTCTCTCTCTGTGTCTCTCATGAATAAGTAAATAAAATCGTTAAAAAAAATAATAAAAATAAATTTAGAAACTAACGTGTCCCTCTTACACAATTGCAGATTGCCGCGTCCCTCAGATCGAAGATGCGGAGATCCGTAACAAGACCTACAGACGTGGGGACACGCTGACGGTTGCCTGTCACGAGGGGTTCAGGATCCGTTACCCTGACCCGTACAACATGGTTTCCTTGTGTCGTGATGACGGGACGTGGGACAACCTGCCCCTCTGTCAAGGTGGGGGCGGGGGCGTGAACTGGAGCTTGCTCCCCCGGGGCCTTGGGGGGGACGCAGGGCCCACCCCACATGCCCGTCAGGCTGCAGAAGCCGCAACCCCGGGCTCGGCGCGTCGGGGCCTCCTTCACGCTAGGAAGCCAGATGGGGTCTCAGAAGGAGGCGGCCAGCGGCCAGGCAGCGGGCACGGTGACGAGCACTGCGTGTGCGACGCAAATAACAGCACGTTTATACTTATTTATACTCTTTTTGGCCACACGTTTAAGGTCGACCCCACGGAAGCTGAGCTTTCCCTAATAACGTTTTCCATTTTTACAATGCATGAGGAGCAGGGAAAGGATCAACTTCAGATTTTATCCAAACCGCCCCGAGAACACTCATCCTCTTGCATTTTTAAAACTTGCTTGGGCCAACGGAGGGCCTGCGTGTGGAAAGAGGTCCTCGCATTCCCGCTGATTCTGGTTTTGTTTTTCGACGTGTGGCTCGGACGGAGGAGCCAGCAGCCGGGGCATAAGTGCTGCGGAGGGTGGGGGAGGGCAGGGGAGGGCAGCGGAGGGCAGGGGGCTTCCCGGGCGCAGGCGGGCTCCGTGGGGAAGGCTGACGGGCGCCGGGGTTGCCGTGCGGCCCTGCCGTGGGCAGTGAGTTACTTCGTCCTGTGAGGACTCGGGCCTCGTGGCCGCTTTGCCGAAACCAAGGCCTGGGTGGGGAGGACAGAGGGCGCCCAGGGGCCCCCACCCGCGCGCCTCTCTGCGGAGAGCATTGGTGCCGGGCGTGTGGCCTGCGACAGGCCGCCCTTCAGGGCGCACGAGACTCGGGGGCACTTCCCGGGACACCCCCGCCCCCTCCGAGCCCGTCCTCCTCGGTCTCTGCGGGCTCGTCTGTCCCAGTTATTCCGTGACAGATGCCCGATGCGGTGCCCTCCTCCAGGTCCCCGTGGCCTTCCCGCCGCGCCCCGCACTCGGACCTCAGAGCGTCGCCAAACAGCCGGGGCCTGCAGCCCACAGCCACCTCCTGCCCCCTCGGGCCCTCTGCCCCCACGGCCGCTGCCCCGGCCCGCACCCTGGCTGCCCACCCTGCCCAGCACGGGCCTGAGGACCTGGCGGCCGACCCCACAAGCCTTCGACTGACACCTCGTCCCCAGGCACCCGCAGATCCGGGGCCGGAGCCCGAGGCACTGGCTCTCCATCGCCTCGAGGTGCAAATAGGAATCATGGGGACGCTTTTCCGCTGCTGTGTTCGGGTCGGGCCGTCTCCCGCCAACGAGCATCCTCCCTTGTCTGACTTGCTGCCCGAGGGATGACCGCCCGACTCCTTGGGGCGGCGGCGGGGGCTGGCGCTGTTTGGGGCCCCTGTCCGGGGCACCTGGTGTTTTGGGGAGCGGCTGTCCACCACAGGCCAGACTATTTTATTCAGGGGGAGCCAGCTTCCCCGTGTGGGCGGCCGAGAACCTTGGTCCCACTCAGTGGAGCGGTGCTCGGGGGCTCTGATGCGCTCCCTGTGTTTTCCAGTTGTGGGTTCTGCTCTCCCAGTCTCCCTCTGCTCCCGACTTCGCTTTTGCCGCGGACACGGTCAGTGTTCAGCCCCGAGGCTAGACTTAGGGCCGTGGAGACGGGACGTGGCCGTGTGGCTCCCATGTTCACCCCCTACGTGGGTGGTCTGGGTGGCGGAGGCTCCTGGGCCTCCCCGATGCAGATGCTGCACCCGAGCACTGACTGCCTCACGGGGTGCTCGGTGCTTAGACCCCCGGCGCCACCCGCGTGCCTGGAGGGGCAGGGCCTTCCGCCTGCGTCACTCACACGCAGTTCTCAGGGGGCACCAGCTCCTGCAGGGCTTTAGGGATGGCAGGGAGCCCAGGCAGGTGCAGAGCCCAGGGTGATTCTAGGGTGACTGGAGGCTGCAGCCCCTGGCCAGGGCTCCCATGTCCTAGGTCCTAGGTCCTAGATCCTAGATCCTAGCTACGCCCTCCCTCCTGACCTCCCGGCTCTGCGCAGCTTGCAAGGTTTGCAACCAGGAGAGTGAACACATGCATCGTGATGGAACGGGAGGCAGACGGGGTGTCCGCGTGCTGAGCCAAGCAGGGCGACCGCAGGGCCAGGGCGTCTGGGCCCCGGATGCACAGAGGTGACCCAGTGGGACAGCCCCTCCTCTCCCCCCACAGGCTGCCTGAGACCCCTGGCCTCTTCCAACGGCTACGTGAATGTCTCCGACTTGCAGACCTCCTTCCCGGTGGGGACGGTCATCTCCTACCACTGCTTCCCCGGATTCAAGCTGGAGGGGGCCGAGTCCCTCGAGTGCTTGCACAGCCTCCTCTGGTCATCCAGCCCACCCCGGTGCCTTGCTCTGGAAGGTAACACGCCTTGGGGCCTGGGCGGGTGAGTCTCGGCCTGAGGAAGTGGGCGTTTCAAGGGGAGGGAAGGGCCGAGAGTTAGGGGCAGCCTTCGCTCTCGCCACCTGCGCGCACAGGTCCCACGGGTCCCACGGGGCCCGGCAGAGGCAGCACCTAGGACCAGCCGGAAACCCGGCCTCAAGGGGATCACGAGCCAAGTTCCCAGCATCAAAGGTTAAGCGGCAAACTATTGCCAGAAGAAGTGAAACGTCCTCAAAAACCAATTTTCTCCACGCTACGTGGAAACAGATCGTACCGCGGCGTCGTTAGTCTCAGCCCTCGTGTCGTCGCGTCCAGGCGTCTCCCGCTTTCTGTGCGGTTTCCGCCGGGCTGTGGCGATGAGCCTGGAGCCGGGTCGCTGGCCTCCCTCCTCTAAACGCTGCACAGGCCTTAGCTCGTGCTCGGAAGTCACCCCGTGTCAGGTCCGCGGCTCAGACTCGGCTGCGCGGCCGGCCTGTCACCTGCCCCGCCCCGGGACCCTGACACCCAGGGTGTGCACCCCCCCCCCCGGCCCAGGGTGCAGGCAGATCCTCAGGGCCTGGGGGCCTCCTGCCCCGGAGCCAGAGCTGGGCTCAGGGTCGGTGTTGTGGGTCGGACTCCGTCAGTCTGAGACGCCTGCTTTAAGGCCTCGTCAGGTCCGGGTTAAAGGTTTTTCAAGCGGTCACCTTGTGACAAGCGGCGTTTGGAGCTTGCAGAGCTGCTCGTGGAGCCTCCGAGGACACCGTGAACACAGTTAGACAGACCCGTGCGTCGGGGCAGCGGGCGGAGGCGCAGGCAGCGAGCTGGGGGCGTCCCCGTCCCTGCGGGGGGCCGTAGCCCCGGGTGACCCAGGCGGCCCAGGCCCGGAAGGCTACGGAGGCCTTTCTCCGGGCTCTGTTGTGGGTGCGTTTAAAGAGTCCGTGTGTTTGAGAGATTGTGCAGGAGAGCGGGAGAGCCCGGGCAGGGGGGCAGCAGCGAGGGGTACAGGCACCCCGGACCCCAGGGTCAAGACCCAGAGCCCCTGGGCGCCCTGTGTGTGTAAACCGTTGTCCCAGCTCCGTTCCCCCTGCACGGCCCCCAGTGACCGGTGGAGCTGCCAGTGAGAGCCCCCCGAGACCTGCCGAGAGCCGGGGGGTCACCGGTGCAGGGCCCCCGCATCATGGGCCAGCCAGGCTCGTGTCGGCGGCTCTGCGAGCTCTGCGGCCCAGTGGGAGCAGCGGGACCCGCTCCTGCCGCGTGTTAGAGAGCCAGCCAGTTTTGAAAGAATTAACACCCAGGAAGGGATTCGTTGTTGTAGACGAGCCGGTCTGCCTCCGGGGCCCCCAGGAGGAGCGTGCGGCAAAGGCGGGCCCCTCTCCGCCGCCACAGGAGAGCCGGCCAGCGTGACGCCCCGGGGTCAATGCAGACTGTCCGACCCCCCACCTCTGGCTCAGGGCTCCCTCTGCCACACGGCGCCTCTCGTCCGCGGTGGGCCGCAGGGCGGTCTGCGGGCTCAGCCTCCTCCAGGGCGGCATTGGCTGGCAGCGGCCAGGCTCACAGGTGGGCAGGCCCGGAAGGGATGCCCAGCCTCGTGAAGGGGTCTGTACTTTGGGAGGAGAAGCTCTGGCAGCTTCACCCAAGGTGGTCGGGTCCCGGTGCCTGCACACTTGTCCCGAGGGTGGACGGTCCTGGAGCATGTGCTCCCGGCAGCGGTGTTGGGGGAGGCGATACTGCACCCAAAATCATGAAGCCTTGCTCCATCATTTAGAAATAGACGTGGACATATGAATATACCCGGAAGTGGCGCCTCGGGGTCTGCCTCCAGCCCGGCCCGCGTGGGCCTCCGCCTTGCACCCAGTGCCGCTGACCTGTCTGTGCTCCCTTCTGTCCCCCCACCCCCGCGAGGCATCCATCCCCCTCTGTCTCTTTCACGCACACACACGGAATCCAATAAATCTTTAGGATCAAAACAACCCCCAAACCTTTAACAGCGAATATGAGCATTTTCCCAGTGCTGAGGACTGGGTTTATGTCGCTGGTGGTGTTGACTGAACAGCTGCTAGGCACAGAGCAGCACCAGACTGGACACTGGGGAATTAGAGAGTAACAGTCATAATCCATTACCCCGAAGGGCCTACACTCTACTGGGAAGAAGCAGATGCCAAGTCCCGCGCTCTAGAGACCAGCATCGCTGCTGATGGCACCTGAGTTGGCGTGCAGCTGCCTTTACCAAGGGGCACATAGTGTTTATAACCTTGGGAAGGTGGAAGGACCATTCTCGTAGGTGATACCACGATCGTAAAATGAAAATTTCCACCTGGGGTTTGCTGGAGTTTTATTTCTTTCTCCCAGAGACCAGATAAAAGCATGTTTTCTATCTCCACTTGAGCTTTGGGAGGAAAGGAGTCTGAACATCTCACTCATACGGACGGCTGTGCGTTTTGAAGCTCTCTAGGGCCCGTTAGCCTAGGCCGCGTGGCTCAGGGTGAGGATGCAGCTCAGTGGTTTGAAGGATAGGAACACGGAAGGACGTCTAGGGGCGTAAGGATAAGCATGTGAATCACCTGTGTAACAATACTTGCAGGGGGACCGCATGCCCTCCTTGGGGCTACAAGGGATCCGGGTCATAGAGGCTGCAGAGAAGGGCTCTCTCTACCTGGAGAAGAACCATCGAGAGCCTGAAGTAGCCAGAACATTCTCACAGTCAGGTTCTCAGATGCCTGGGGAGTAGCTCGGGGTGGTGGGAATCTTGTGGCAGGCATTTGTGGGAGCAGGTTAACCACAGAGGTCACAGGTCTGCATTGTTGAGGCAAGTAGCGAGCACTGGGAGGATGGAGGGGTGAAGCTCAGACTTGGACCTGGGGATCCTTGGTTGTGATGCCTCCTTCCACACTCAAAAACTCTTTGGTCTACCACTGTGAAGTTAGAGGCCTAGATCCTTTAACCAGAAGTCCTTCTTTCAGTAAATATCATGGAAAAAGATGGGTTCGAATCTAGAAAGGACCAAGTTCTGCAGTGCCATCCAGGGGACACCTCCATATCGCCTGGTCCAGAGACCAGCAAGGGTTATGATTGTGGCCACAGAGGACTGTATGTATTTGCACACTTTAAAAGCTGTTGCCTGGGGGACTGGCTTCCAGTGAGCCTAAAGCAAGGTACTACATGAGATCCTTCCTCTGGGAATACTGACAGGTCTTGGCACACCTTCAACGGGAGCATATCACCAATAAATCAGGCAGTTCAAACAATCACAAAGGCTCCAGAGACAACCAAGGGCTAGGGCAGGGTGAATGAGAAGTTTCATTGCCTCCAAATGTCACTCCTTCAAGCGTGAGAGAAGTAACTGTTGGGCCTAACACGTAGAAACAAACACAAAGCGTCAAGCAAAATGAAGACACAAAGAAATGTGTTTCAAATGAAAAAGCAAGACGAAACCTCAGAAAAAGATCTTAATGGTAACAGGGATAAGTAATCTTCCTTGCAAAGAATTCAAAGTCATGGTCACAGAGATACTCATCAAATTCAGAAGAAGACGGAAGGAATACAGCGAAAGACAAAAAACAATAAAGTACCAAACAGAAGTCACAGAGCCCGAGAATGCAAAAACTGAAGAGAGAAATACACCAGGGGGGCTCAACCACCGATGAAACAGAAGAATAGGTCAGGGAGCTGGAAGACAAAGCAATGGAACCCACCCAGACAGAGCAGTAAAGAGAAAAAAAAGGGTTTTACAGATGAAGATGACATAAGGGACCTCTGGGACAACGTTGAGTGGAATGACATTCGCATTCCAGGGGTCCCAGAAGGAGGGGGGGCAGGAAAATTATTTGCAGAAGTAATGGCCAAAAATTTCCTTAATCTGGGAAGGAAACAGACATCCACATCCAGGAAACCCAGGGAGGGCCAAATTAGACGAATCGAAAGAGATCCACACCAAGACACATTATAATTAAAATGTCGAAAGTTAGAGAATCTCTAAAGCAGCAAGAGAGAAACGACTTATTACATGGAAGGTAAACCCACAGGCTCTCAGCTCATTTCTCAGCAGAAACTCTGCAAGGCAGGAGGGAGCAGCAGGATGCATTCGAAGTGCCGAGGGGAGAAAACCGCCAACCAAAAATACGCTCCCCCGTGAGGTCATCATTCAGAATCAGAGGAGAGGGGGATCCTTGGGTAGCTGAGTGGCTTAGAGCCTGCCTCCAGTCCAGGGCATGATCCTGGAGTCCCGGGATTAAGTCCCACATCGGGCTCCCTGCATGGAGCCTGCTTCTCCCTCTGCTTGTTTCTCTGCCTCTCTCTGTGTCTCTTATGAATAAATAAATAAAATCTTTAAAAAATAAAGAATCAGAGGAGAGAGAAACAGTTTTCTAGACAAAAGCTGAAGGAATTCATCGCTACTAAACTGGCCTTAAAGAAATGTAACAGGACATCTTTAAGCTGAAAAGAAATGTGGCTAATTAATAACAAAGAAATATGGAAGTAAAAAACCTCACTTGAAAGGATAGTCAAGGAAGCAGCTTAGTCACTTATAAAGCTAATTTTTAAAGTTAAAAGACAAAACTAGCAAAATTAACTATAACTACATTGATTAGTTTGGGGGCACATAAAAAGATGTAAAATGTGACAGAGAAGATAAACTGGAGTAAAAATGTAGTGTTTTTGAATGCATTCAAATTAAGTTTAAAAAAAGTTTAAAAAAAGTAAATAAATTAATTAAATTAAAAAATAAAAAATTAAAAAATTAAAAAAAACAGGGGATCCCTGGGTGGCTCAGCGGTTTAGCGCCTGCCTTTGGCGCAGGGCGGGATCCTGGATTCCCGGGATCGAGTCCCGCGTCGGGCTCCCTGCATGGAGCCTGCTTCTCCCTCCTCCTGTGTCTCTGCCTCTCAGTCTCTCTCTCTCTATGTCTATCATAAATAAATCTTTTTAAAAAATAAACAAAAACAAAGTAAAAAAAAAATTAAGTTGCTACGATCTTAGGGTAGACTGTTTCCAATATGGGATGATGTATGTGAACCTCACGGTAACCGCAAAGCAAGAATGTATAGTAAAGGCACAGAGGAAAATGAGAATGGGATCCAAACCCAACACTGAAGACGGTTATCAAACCACAAGGGAGGAGAGAAAGAGACGAAAGGAACAGAGGAACTACGGAGCAGCCAGGAAGCAAGGAACAAACTGGCAATAAGTAGACGCCTGTTGATAATTACTCTTAGTGTAAATGGACTAAATTCTCCAGTCAGAAGACAGGGAGTGGCTGGGTGGGTTGAAGCAAGAGGCTTGCGTCTCTGCTGCCTACAGAGGACTCACTTCAGAAGTAAGGACAGAGATGGGAAGGGAAGGGATGGAAAGACATCCCGTGCCATGGAAGTGAGCAGAAGGGGGCAGCCCGGGTGGCTCAACAGTTTAGCGCTGCCTTCAGCCCGGGGCCTGATTCTGGATTCCCGGGATCGAGTCCCACGTCAGGCTCCCTGCATGGAGCCTGCATCTCCCTCTGCCTGTCCCTCTGTTCGTGCATGCTCTCTGTCTCTGTCTCTCTCTCTCTCTGTTAAATAAATAAATAAAATCTTTTTTAAAAAAAGATTTTATTTATTTATTTATTCATGATAGACACACAGAGAGACAGAGAGAGAGAGAGAGGCAGAGACACAGGCAGAGGGACACGCAGGCTCCATGCAGGGAGCCCGACGCGGGCTCCCAGGACTCTGGGGTCACACCCTGGGCCGAAGGCAGATGCTCCACCACTGAACCACCTGGGTGTCCCTCAAAGATTTAATACCTGTTCTCAACTCTTCCAAAAAACGTGAAGAGGAGGAGATGCTTCCAAACTTGTCTTACGAGGCCCATGTTCCCCGCATCCCAAAACCAGACGAGGGCGTGGCAGGCCAGTGTCCCTGGTGCCCGGTCACGTGCGAACCCTCATCACAGTATCAGCCCGCTGATCCGGGCCACCCGTGGGCTCAGGAGAGGGCGCTCAGCATCCCTCAGCATCAGGGAGACGCAAACCAGAAGCGCTGTGAGATCCCAGCTCGCACCTGTCACAGTGGCTCGAATCGAGGCCAAGAGACCCCAGGAGGAGAGGACGCAGAGCCAGGGAACATCTTACCTGCTGGTGGGCACGTGGGCCGCCACAGCTGCTGCGGGGAAGTGGGGACGGGCCTCGAGAAGCTGGAGACAGGGCTGCCCTGCGACCCTGTGACCCTGTGATCTCGCGACTGGGTATTTACCCAAAACAAGTGAAACCACTGATCCGAAGGGACACGGGCGCCCGTGTTGGCGGCAGCGCTACCCACAGCAGCCGAGGTCCGGGAGTGGCCCGGGGGCGCACCGGGGGGTAAACGGATGACGAAGAAGTGGTGCAAACGCGCAGGATGTTGCTCGCCGTGGGGTTAGGAATGAGGTCGTGCCATTTGCGACGACGTGGGTGGACCCCGAGGGTGTGGTGCTGAGTGAGGCGTCAGCAGCAGATACCGCGTGACTTCACTCCAACGTGGGACCTAACAAAACAGAAACGAGCCCCAGGGCCGCGGATTCAGGGCATGTGTGGGTGGTTGGCAGGGGTGAGGCAGGACGGAGACGTAAGACCGGGTGGTGCTCTGAGTCTTGGGCACCTTTGAGCATCGCTGACCCATCTGCGGCCTGAGACGAAACCAAAAAGGAAGTTTCTCTCCCTGAAATGTCAGAACCGCAGGTGGGAAGCACCCGGGACCAGGCTTCCGTCCGGGGGTGGGGGACTGGGCCGCGGTCGCGGGCTCCTCCTGCCGTCGCCGGCTCCGGGTCTGCATGCACCCCGCAGCACCCGTACCTCGGGCGTGGGCTGAACCCCGGGGGCGCCAGCCTCGCAAGGCGGCCTGTCCCCACGGCAGCTCGTGCGGCGGTTAAACAGGCCTCCGCCGTGTGAGCAGCTCCCTGCCCGGTGGCCTGGGGCTGCGTGGGGCCTGCCGTGCTCCCCGGGCGGCAGCGGGTGCGCCGAGGGAGGGGCTGCCCCGGGCATGGGTGCACCTTCCGGCCGGGGCTGTGACCCCGGGTGACCTTCTGAGGTGGCCGCTCCCTCCCCTGCTGCCCCAGTGTGTCCGCTGCCCCCCACGGTGAGTCACGGCGACTTCATCTGCCACCCGCGGCCTTGCGAGCGCTACAGCCACGGGACCGTGCTGGAGTTCTACTGCGACCCTGGCTACAGCCTCACCAGCGACTACAAGTACATCACCTGCCAGTACGGGGAGTGGTTTCCTTCCTACCAGGTCTACTGCATCAAGTCAGGTGAGCCCGGGCGGGGACCTGGGACACAGAGCGGGGCCCCTGCCCCTGCACCCGTACCACCTGCAACCGCCAAGTCCGGTGCAGCTGGCCCTGCCCACTTGCCCTGCAGCCCCTGACAAGGCAGTGGTGACCCCTGAGCCCTCTGCCCCTCGCCACCGTCTGTGGGGACCTGCGTGTTGATGTGGCACCTGGAGGCCCTGGGGCGGCCTGGGCCCGAGGGCTGGGACCCCCGCTGGCAGGTGCACTGGGGATGAGGGGCTCTGAGTGCTCATCCCCTTACCACCCCCCCGTTCCTCAGCACAGCCAAGCACCCCAGGCCACTCCCCCGCCCTGCAGGGCACAGCACCCCAGGGAGTGGACCCCGTCCCCCCCAGAGAAGCGGGTGTGTTTCCATGCACCGTGCGGAGCAGGTGCGGGTCCTGATGGCGAGAAGCTCCAGCCTCTCAGGGCCCTGGGGCACGGGATGGGCATCTCCTCGCCTGATCCACCCAGCACCGAGCCGTGGCTGTCCCACACGGCCGTCCCAGGGTGAGGGCCTCACCCCCCGCCCCCCCACAGAGCAAACGTGGCCCAGCCCCCACGAGACCCTCCTGACCACGTGGAAGATCGTGGCGTTCACGGCGACCAGCGTGCTGCTGGTGCTGCTGCTCGTCATCCTGGCCAGGATGTTCCAGACCAAGTTCAAGACCCACTTTCCCACCAGGTGCGCAGTGGGCGGGTGCCTGGGGGGCTCCGAGCGGCTGGTGGTGGAGGTGCTGAGGGCATGCAGGCGGGTCAGGTGGGTGGGTGGGGGGCACAGGGCACGGGGTGCGGGGTTCAGGGCGCTGCTGCACGGGCGCCACCTCCTCCTCACCTACCGGCGAGCCCCTGCAGAAGGGCTCAGGCCCTGTTCCCGTCACCCTCACACATGTGGGGCTCACGGGGAGTATGAGAGGTTCTGGGAACGCATGAAGAGACAGGGCGAAGGTGCAAGACCCAGGAGAGGTTCACACACCTGCCAGGGACGTGCTGGGAAGGAGGGGGGCTGGGGAGGGGGTGGGAGGGGCAGGACCTTCCCCCCCCCCCCCCCCCCCCCCCCCGGCGCACCCTGTGCTGACGCCTCCGACCTCCCCGGGGTCCTCACGGAAGAGGAGGAGCATCAGGGCCTCTGGCACGAGGCCTTGGCTGCTCATTGGCCCGAGAACCAGGTGGGGGAGGGGGCGGGCGCTGGCGGGCTCAGGGGCTGCTGCGTGTCCTCAGGCTCCGACCCGTGTGGGCCTCCCCGTGACACCTCGAGCTTCGGAAAGGACCCGTGTCAGCCCAGCGGGGCCGGCCACTCTGGAAACGGGGTGCTGGTGTTGGGAGTGGACGAGGCCCACGGCGAGGCATGCATGTGGGGCAGCCCCTTCCCTGGACCCCCCCCCCCACCCTCCCGGCCTCAGATCGCCCTCAGGTCGTGGCAGGTGGAAGCGCCGACCTTCCGTCCCCCTGCTGCGCGGCCTCCCGTCGCAACCTCTTGGCCAGCACCGCGCTCCATCCTGGTAGTGACGGGGCTGCAGGAGGGCCCGGGGTCACGGCGGGGCTTGCAAACACCGAGCCCCCAGTCCTCCCCGGGCGACCTCATCCCCCAGATGCTCCCGGGCTCCAGCTCACCAGCTCCCGCCCCACGTTATCCTCCCAGGGACACTGGGGGTGCAGGACCCAACACGGAGGAGGGACGCCGCCTGCCTGCCGAGCGTGGCCACCGTGCTCAGTGCCCCGGCCGCCAGAGGAGCCCCTTCCCCTGTGGGCCCTGGGGACCTGGCCCTGGGGACCTCACCTTGGGGACCTCGCCCTGGGGTGGCCAGCTCCCTCACCTGTGGGTGCTGCTTCTCTTTACACAGGGGACCTCCCCGGAGCTCCAGCAGCGACCCAGACTTCGTCGTGGTGGACGGGGTGCCGGTCATGCTTCCGTCCTACGACGAGGCTGTGAGCGGAGGGTTGGGGGCCTCGGGCCCCGGGTACCTGGCCGCCGTGGGCCGGGGCTGCCCTTTGCCTGTGGACGACCAGAGCCCCCCCGCATACCCCGGCTCAGGGGACACGGACACGGGCCCGGGGGCGTCCGAACCCTGTGACAGCGGCTCGGGCCCTTCCGAGCTGCTCCAGAGTCCGTACCCGCCTTCCGGGGGCCACGGGGGCCCACGCTCCGGCAGCGTGGACACGGGTGCTGGCTCGGTGGGAGAGGCGGCGTCCACTAGCCCGGGCATCGACATCACAGACGGTGAGTATTTGCCCCCCGCTCCTTCCGCGCCTGAACCTCTCGCCGCTCCCCCCGTGGGTGAGGACACGGGTGAGGCCGCCCCGTCCCCGCAGTGAGCCCGGAGCTGAGATTTCAGGAGGCGCCACGGCGGCCAGAGCAGGGGGGCTGCGGAGCATCCAGGTGAGGCAGGGTGCCCTCGGGGGGCTCGGGGCACACTCGGAGATGGGGTCCCCGCGCACCCGCAGGAGACGGCCCTGGAGATGCCGTGGGCACGCGGGGCGCTGCCGGCAGGTGGGGAGTAACAGGTGTGCGCCTGGCGCAGGAAGGGCCGCTCCGGCTCGCGGCGGAGAGGGACCAGGGTGGTGCCGGGGGGCTCCCCACCTGCCCGCCCGCCTGCCCGCGACTCTGCCTTCATCCGGCTTGAACCCGAGGGCACGAGCCTAAGTGTTCCCGGTCCATCTGCCCCGAGTCAGATGAGAGATTTCCCAGCAGAGCCTGGCGCGGGGGAGCCGCTGCGTGATTATTGTCGCACGTGCGGAACCGGATGACGTCTTCTGCTCCCGGGCGACGCGGACTGTATTCGTGTCCCCGAAGTGCCAAGGCCTGGTCCTCGCAGCTGAGCAGGTGACCGTCTCTCCCTCCACAGAGATCCCGCTGATGGAAGACGACCCGTAGCCAGCAGAGCCGTGAGGACCCCCACCCTCCGGGGACCGAGCACCTGCGAGCGAGGCCCAGGGGCACGGAGCAGGGGCGCGGGGTCTGCAGCTCCGTGCCCGGGACCAAGATGCGCCCCCACTCCTGGCCCGGCTCTGCGGCTGGCACGTGCTGGCGGCGGTTCCCACGACCTCGCGGGCAGTGGGTGCCGAGGGGCCTGGCGCTCCCGGGGGGGCTCCATTCACCTCCGCTGAATCCGCACCCGGGACTTGAGCTGAGGGCACCTCCCGCCGCCCCCACGTCCCTCGCCGATTCGCCCCGTGTCTGCTCCCTGCGGCGCGGCCTCCGTGCGAACGGCTCCGGGCGCCCGGGCGCAGGCCCGTCCCCTGGACGCGGTACTCGATGGTGGGGCGCGGGCCGACCGTCCCCAAGTGCGGTTCCTCTGAGCCTGCCTTTGCCGAAACCCGGTCGGAATCCGTGTCGTGGGCCCAACGGCACGCGGACCGGGCTCCTGTCTCCTGACGTTGTGGGCGCTTGGCCGTGCTCGGATGCGGCCCGGCAGAGACGGCCACAGGCACCGTGTCCGGCGTCCGTCACGCGAGCCCCGCCGGTCGCCTGCTACCCCACCCCCAGAATGCAGCCATACGTTTATTTTCCAAAACAGAAATTGTTTCTGTAAACGTGCTCCTCCTCCAAATAAAGTATGAGGCTGGAATCGTTTTCTTTCCGTTCTGTCCGCAGAGTCCACAGGCCGGCCCCCGGCCCAGATGGCCCCCCTCCCGCTCCAGGGCCACGGGCTCCTGCCGCATGGACTCCCTGGGCTCCCCGGGGGCTGTTCCCGAGGAACAGATTGATGAGAATGTTTCCCGAGTCCTGAAATCTCCTCAAATACACGCTGAGTCGCCTGCAGAGTCTGATTTGCTGGCGCGGGGTCTCCACAGCACCCCCTCCCCTGGCCCGAGCCCGGCAGCTGCACAAGTCTGCCTCCTGCTCCTCGGCCACCCCGCAGGCCGCGGCCTGAGCAGCACCCCTGAGGTGGATGCAGGGGCTCAGCGGCCACGGCCTGCAGGGTGCAGACGCCCTCCGGCTCCCCCCGCCCCAGGACTGGGTCCCCACGGGGCAGCGCCAGGGTTCAGCATGGCTCCGCCACAGCCGCCTCCTGGCTTCCAATCCGGGCTGTGCGTCTGGACGCAGGTTGCCTCCTGGGGCCTCCATCCCCGAGGCGGAAACGAGAGAGGTGCCCCCCACCCCCCACCCCCGTCCTGGCCTCGGTCGCTGGCCCGCGGTGAGGAGGACAGTTACCTCCGGGCATGCTCCCTGCACCCGGCAGGCCTCACCCCTCCCGCCGAGCGTGAGTCAGGGCATCATGGGGGGAATTTGCAGGCGCCGTGCACCTGCCGGCGTCCCCGCGGCCCCCAAGGATGGCGGCAGCGGACCCTGCATGGGCGGCCCTGGCACGTGGGCAGGTGCCCCTCCCCGGCTTCTATGTTGGGCCCTCTGGGCAGAGAGAAGTGTCCACCCCTCTGCTCCAGAAGCTTCTGCTCAGGGAGGGCGGGCGACCTCCTTCCCCGAGACTGCAGGCCCTGCAGCGCCCCCCGCTGGTGTAGTCTCTCCAGGATTTAAAGCACGAAAAAAAATATATATATAAATATAAATAAATAAATAATAAAATAAAATAAATAAAATAAAATAAATAATAAAATAAAATAAAATAAAATAAAATAAAATAAAATAAAATAAATAAAGCACGGGCATCCCCACGTACCCAGGGCAGCGAAGGCCAGGCCCACACTCAAGGCGCCGGGTCCAGGGGTCCAGCCACCGCGCAGGGCCGGGAAGGGAGAGGCCCCGCATCCACCACCCCCTCCCTCCGTCCCCGAACCCGTGGCCACCGCCGGCTCCTCCCACCCCGCAGCGCGGCCTTCGCAGAGGCCGGAAGCTGACGATGCGGCCTTGTCACTGAGCAGCACACGTGGAGGCTTTTGCAGGAGGAGGACCGGCCAGAAACTAGAAAGCTCCAGGACTCGGGGGACATCCCGCCAGGGGGATGGAGAAGGCGAGAGGTCAGGGGGGCTGTGACCCGGGTCCCCTCCCTGCCCCCCCCACTCCAGGGTCAGGTGAGCGACACCTGACACCTGCTGTCCTAAAGCTGAGGGCCACAGCACAGGTTTCAGGAAGTGAGTGGGTGCGTGTGACCTGATGGGACCCAAGGGAATCCGGGCCACGCGAGGAGGACACGTTGAGGTGCGAGCTGCTGGCCTGCGGTTCCCAACGGGAGGCTTAGCCCGCCCCGGGGTTGCACACCCTTCCACCTGCCAGGAGGCAGCGCCCCGGGGCCTGGGCAGCTCACCCCGGTGCATCCTCCCCGGAGATCCCAGACAACAGAGCCCTGCGCCCTCCGCCCCACAGCATCTGGGGCAAAGCCATAAAGAATGAGGTTAGTCTGGCCTGACTGGTTCTTCCTCCCAGACCTTCCCCCCAGCCCGGGTGCCCTCCCACCCACGGCCACGGCCCTGCCCTACCCACCTGGTGTGGGCGTGGCCGGAGGACCTCATGGCAGCCTCGGGCAGCCCCCAGGCCCCATCAGGCCACATCCGGGCTTAGCCTCCCGTCCTGCACTGTAGGGCAAGGCTGTGAAGGGCCGGGCCTCGGTTTCTTGTCGGGAGTCATGGGCTGTGGAGGGCCCGTGAACACTCGCTCTTGCCATCTTTAACTCCCGACGCCCGAGGAACCCAGAGACCCCCTTCCTCCTCGGGGCCTGTTTTCCCTGAACCCCGTCTCCGTCCTTGGGGCCTTGGGGCTCATGCACTCCCCTCGGGCATCCAGGACCCCTGCTCCTTCCCCACCCGGGTGGGATCCCCCTCCCCGTAGCTGCGAGGGGCCTCTTGGGGTCCTCAGGCGTGAGGCCAGCCCCTGGTGACTGAAATCTGGCGTCCCAACCAGAACAGGATTTTGCAAACAGCCTCACTGAGACCTGGGCATGTAGGTGTCATCGCGGTCCGCTCTCGGCTCTCAGGGAACGGCGCACTGCGAGTGGGGTGGGCTTCTCCCGAGCCCGGGACAGCCCCTCGCACCCCACAAGCCGATCGTGCCGAGGGGACAGCGCGTGAGGCTGTGGGCGGCAGCCGGCAACCCAGGGGGGTCTGACCCCCCTGTCACTTCCGCTCTCATCGGGTCCAGGGCCCCCACGTCTGCAAAGGCCTAGGGAGGCTTCCTCAGAACCACATGAAAATCAGTGAATTCTATGGATACACAGTTCTCAAAATATCTTTAGGACTAACCCCCAACACAGTTACCTGCTGTTGCTTTTTGCTCGATTAACACGTTGAAGAACGAGAGAGGGCAGCAGGCCTCGTCAGGGCCATAATGCAAAGCAGCGATGAGTGTGTGATCAGTACCTGCCCCTGGGGGGGGAGGGTAGATGGGGGGAGGGTAGATAGGCGGGGGGGGTGTAGGGGGGTGCAAGGGGGGTGTAGGGCAGGGGGGTGTAGGGTGGGAGGGTGTAGGAGGGTGTAGGGCGGGGGGTGTAGGGCAGGGGACAGGAGTATAGGGCCAGGGGGTGTAGGGCAGGGGTGTGCGGGCTGCGGAGGCGCTGAGGCTGCTGCCGGGTGCGCCTGGGGCGGCACACAGCGGGGCAGCTGGGGTGGGGGCTGCCTGGACCCCTCAGAGGACCCCCCCGGCCGTCCCCCTGTCAGATGCTGCCTCAAGGCACCCAGCAGAGTAGCCCGAGGGAGCAGGTGCTGACACCATGACAGGGAGACGCCAGTGGGGCCCCAGGTGCCTGCAGAACACGACACAGGCCTCGCTCCTCTCTAGGGAGCCCTGATGGGGAATCATTAGCGCAAGAGGAGATAAGGGAACCGCGGCCGCGGCGTGTGGGGCAGGGGACACGGATCAATAACCGGGCGATCGGCAGCAGATCGTCAATAATCGTAATTTGCAGACGACCGTGTTCTTTCCTTCTGCCTGGGTTCCCTGACGTCCCCGCGGCCAGCGAGCTGAGCTCTAGGATTTGCTGCCGTTTCTTATCGTCGGTAAATACTCCTTTTCCTACTGCAGGTGCGGTTTTGGGTCTTCTCCCCTACGGAGGGCCCAGGATGGCGGGCAGCCGTCCCGCGGGGGTGCGCGGCCTGGGGGCCTCCTTGGACCCCTGCCCTGGGAGAGGGTCAGGCCGTCCTCCCCCCACACCTCCAGTGTCTCCCCCTGCCCCCCGCACTATGGGCAGGGGGGGTATCCGTTCCCTGCGGCCCTATAATAAGGGCTAAACCTGCTATAAAACCACTATTCCTTGAAACTTTTCGCATGGCCTGAGCACTCGCTCCAGCCCCCGGGGACACCGTGTACCCTCCAGGCTGCGCCCCCAGGGACTGGAGGAGGTAGGGCCGCACACGGCAAGCTGGGAGGGGGCTCAGCGGGGCTCAGCCTCGTCCGTGCACAGGGACGGAGCCTCCGACTCCCTTCCAGGAAGCTCCTCTGCAGTGGGGCCGTGGGGACGCCGCTGCCTCCGGGGGGGTGGAGGACGAGCCGCGCGGGGCTCCGACTGTGCAGCGGGCCTCCTTGTTCCCACCCAGCAGGTGGGCCTGAGCGTTTCCTTCTCCGAACGTTTACCTCCGTGAAACAAACTCAGGCCCAGTTAGCGTCTTGCTGGATTTAGGGGGGCCGTCCGGGCGCTCCGGCATCGGAGCCCGCGGGGGAGGCCCCTGGAGGCACCGCGCTCCTCCCTGCCTCGGTCTGGGCGGCTGCGCCCCCTTGGCCCCGACAGTGCCCCCTGCCTGGGCCCAGGCTGAGCACAGAGGCAGGTGAGGGGCGCCCGTCCGCGTCCGTGTGTGGTCGGGTCGTCAGGGACGCCCAGCCGTGGGAGCTGCTCCCCGCACTGGGGAACCCACAGACCCGACATCCGCGGAGCCCATGTCCCCGTGTCTCCGTGCAGAGGCCGCCAGTGCCCTGGAGACGCCGGGACCCCGTCATTCAGGGACGCTCCACTGCACCGCCCGGGCCTCCGCCGATTGCGAGGCCCACCCCGGGGGCCGCCCTCGCCCCACCCAGTGCTAATCTCACTGGGGATACCTGGAGACACGTGTGGTGAGGTGCCGGGGCCCCCGAGCGCGGCCCGGGCACGGCGACACCTAACACCGGCTGTCCCGCTCGCCCAGAGGGTCACTGGCGGCCTGTCCCCCCGCAATGGGGTATCTGGCGGGTCCGGCGGCACCCGAGATGGCAGACACCGCGGTGCACCGCCGCACATAGGCCACGGGGACGCCGTCCAGTGGCAGCCTGGATGTTCCCTTCCCCCATGTCGCGTCTCCGGGGCCGTCCTCCAGGGGGACCCCGCGTCCTGCACGTCCAGGAGGCCACAGAGCTCGCCCTCCTGACACCGTGGGGCCCTCAGGGCCAAGGGAAGCACCCGAGGCGACTCCCGGTGAGCACAGGGCCGCAGGCTGGAGCCCGCACGTGACCGCTGTTTCTGGTGGCCCCGGAGCCCGGGAGTCTGAGGTCGGGATGCCTGTGTGGCCGGGTCCTCGGGGGACCCTCCTGGGGCCTCCTCACGTGGCACCAGGAGCTGTGGGAGGACGTCCTAAGGGTCCCGTCCTTGCGGCCTCATCCGGACCCACTGGAGCCCCCCCAAATGCCAGCACCCCAGGAGCCCGCGCTTCTCCACCCGGACTGGGGCCCGCGCTCCGAACACCCCCAAACCTCCCCATGCCGCACACTGCGCTCCTGCCCGGGGATCCCGGGTGACGCCCAGGAACAGGGCTAGGGTGACCGTGACCTCACCTCAGGTCGAGGTGAGAGGACTGCGGGGTTTCCAACCCAGCAGGTCCTTGAAGACCCCATGGTTTAACCTATTTCGGGCTCCTGGATCGCCTCCTCCACAGACCGGAGTGCTCTGGGCCCCGGGGGGCGCAGCCGGTGAGCGTGCAACTCTGGGTGTCACCTTGGGTCATGACTTCGGGGGCGTGGGATGGGCCCCGCGTCGGGCCCTGGCTCAGCGTGGGATCTGCTGGAGGTTCTCCCCTTTCTAGAATAAGTGAATCCCCCCTTCATTTCAAAGAACACGTCCCGTCAAACCCATGGCAGAAGTCTCAAATGTCTGTGAAATCGGGCCCGTAGAGGGTGAGGCATGTCACATTTCCATTTTCTCTGCCACAGCACGAGACCTGTAATTTTTTCGTGGTTAGAAAACTTAAGACAACAGAAAACCGCGTTTTGGGAACCGCACTCCTTAGAGCATCGCTGACGGGACTTCAAGGTCTCGCCAAGCACAGGAGCCACGCGGCCGGGGAGGAGGCGCAGGAACTGACCCCAGGAAGGAAGCACAGAAGGCACCAAGCCCCTGGCCCAGGAGCCGTGGGGGCCGGTCGCCCAGAAGGTGACCCCCGCTGCCCCACGAGCGCCCGCCTGGGAGGGGAGGGTGCGTGGCGGTGTGCAGAGGGATGGGTGGGTTTTACAGGCTGCCTAAATTCAACCAACGCTTCCTCAGTTGGAAAGGACGAGGGAGAGTGGGGGGGGCAGGCAGGGGGACAAGCAGGGGGACGGGCAGGGGGATGAGGAACAGGTCAGGAGGGGCAGGTGGGGGACAAGCAGGGGGACAGGCCGGGGGATGGACAGGCCAGGGAGGCAGGTAGGGGCACAACAGGGGGACTGGCCGGAGGATGGGGGACAGGTGGGTAGGCAGGCAGGGGGACAGGCTGGGGGACGGGCAGGGGGATGGGCAGGGGGATGGGGACAGGTTGTGAGGGCAGGTAGGGGGACAAGCAGAGGGACCGGCAGGAGGATGGGGGACAGGCTGGGGGGAGACAGGTAGGGGGATGGGCAGGAGGATGGGGAACAGGTGGGGGGCAGGTAGGGGGACAGGCGGGGGATGGGCAGGGGGATGGGGGACAGGTCGGGGGATGGGAGACAGGTCGGGGGGACAGGTAAGAGGACAAGCAGGGGGACAGGCCGGGGGATGGGAGCCAGGCCGGGGGCCAGGCAGGGGGGTGGGCCAGGGGGATCGGGGTGGGGCAAGAAGAGCAGACAGGACAAGCAAGGCACTTGAGGGAAGGTGGAAACCAGGTTCTGGAGGCAGCATTGGATGAATGCGTGTGTGCTTGCGTGTGTGAGTGCACGTGTGTGCTGTATGCGTGTGAACATGCGTGTGCGCGTGCACGCTCCCTTCTGTTTGCTGCTCCTCCTTCCAAACTGCGGGCCGTCCTGTGAACCAGCAGGAGGAGGGTGTACGAGGTGTGCAGGGGCGGGGCGGACGTGGGGTGGCCCGGGGAGCCAGGACCCCTGCGCGTGGACCCTGCACCCACACCTGGAGCCAGAGAAGGCGGCGGCAGGTACACCCCCGGCAAACACCAGGAAATCCTCGCTCTCGGGGCCGTGGCGAGGGTAGCGGGGCGACAGGACCACGGGGCTGTGACCGTCGTCGGAGCTCCCTGCTGCCACCCAGGGGCCTGGCCTCTGTGACGCGCCGTGGCTGCTTGCCGGGTCCGCTCTGCCTTACGCGGCGCCCACTGGCCCTTTGCCGGCGCGGGTGGAGGCGGTCCTTGAAGCAAGGACGCGTCTAGGACCTGCGACTGGGGGACGCTGTGCCCCCCGCCTGGCTGGCGTTCGGCTCCATGGATGCTCCTCTGGTTTCGGCCTCCTGGGGGCATCGGGTAGTCCCCCGACATTAGCACTGGTTTCTCTTCTGCTTCCCTGTTTCTTGCTCTCAAATCTCAAAACTCAGCACTTGGCCAGCCTGGGGGCCGGCTCCGTGGTGTTGGCAGAGAGCCTGGGGGTCCCCCGGCGTCTCCGGGCTCCGTGTGCTCACCCTGTGTTGGAAGCCGGCACCAGCCGGAGGGTTTGGGGCAGGGAACACAGAGCAAGGTGGGGCTCCCAGCCTGAGCCCCTGACGGCGCGGGGAGATGTGGGATGTGCCTTGCAGGACACCGAGGACCCAGAGCGTCGCCCCAGGGACACGGGCCTGGCCTTGGGAGCCCGAAGGCACACGGCGGGGGCGGCCGGCGAGCGGGGCTGGTGGGCGTCAGGGCGGGGTGGGGGGGGACGCCGGGGCTTCTGCTCCCTTGGTGGGGACCCCGGGATGCTCATTCTGCAGCTCTCACCGAGCAGACGGCTGCAGCCCCGTGAGGCCGCAGATTGCCGGATTTGCACCCAGGACAGCGTCCCCTGTGGCCCCTCCTGAGCCCCCCCGCGGCCGCGCCTCCCCGCGTGGAAGCCCCGCTCAGCCGGCTGCGGGGGGTCTCGGTGGACTGCTGCGGGAGCCACGGGCGTCGGCCAGCGAGGACCTGGCTGCACCCCGGGTGGGGCACAGGGCTCAGGCAGGTGCTGTGCTGAGAACTACCTGCTGTGTCACCGGAGCCCACGGAGGGTTGTATCCGTGGTGCGATGGGGGTGGGGGGGGCTCTGGCCACGGGGTCCTGTGTCCCCCTGGGATGGGCTCCCCCTGGAATCAGCGAGTGGCCAACGGCCAACCGCAGTGTCCAGACCTCCCTGGACCCATCACCGCAGCACCCAGGCCCCCCTCCGCCCATCACCGCAGCACGCAGGCCCGCCTCCGCCCATCACTGCGCCCACGTGGTGTCCCTGTGTCTGCAGCCCCGCCCAGTCCATCACCACAGCCTCCAGCGGGGTCGCCGCTCACCCACGGTGCCCTACAAGCACGTGAAAACTCAGGTCCGGGGTCTCAATGCAGTGAAATCCTTCGGTCCTCCTCCTTAACTAACGCCCTCGGTTTTTACAACTCGCTTGAAAAACCCTTTGCTTCCTTTACTGGCTGGGGGTAGCGAGGGTTTGGGGTGAGTGAGCGTAGCTGCTCTGCCCGTGGCCCGAGGGTGGAAGGTGGAGAAGGGGCCGAGGAGACGCAGAGGGGCTGCGGGTGCCGGGTCCCCACTGGGCCAGTCCAGGGCAGTGTGGACGTTAGGGTCCCGCAGGCTCGGGCACAGGGCAGTGGACGTCGGTGGCGGCCTGTGGGTCATCGTTTGCGGCAGGAGCCCCGGCCGGTCTTTGAGTTGGTGCGTGACCTGCTGACCCGCGAGTCCGAGGCACAGACCTGTGCACCTGTGCTCCGCGCCCTCCGAACCCTGGAGGCTGGCAGGGGGGGCGGTGGCGCGCAGTCCCTGCGCTCGGGGGCTCCGGGCTGGCCCGCAGGCCAAGCTGGCAGCTGCCTCTCCTCACGCGGTGTTTACTGCCTGGATGGAGGACACAGGGTGGGGGGGCGTTGGAGGGGGTCTGTGTCCGTGCAGATTCGGGGGCCCCTTTCCTCCCCGCACTGCGCGGCTTGGAGTCCACAGCAAAACCCACGAGGACCCGGAAAACCCGCGGCCCCCTTACAAGCAGGAAGGACCCTCTGGCTCCGCACTCCCGCGCCTCGCAGACCAGGCCGGAGGCGACGTACCGACCCCAGGAGGCCCTTGGGGGACGGCCAAGGAAGTCGGCCTGTGGACGGCGAGACGGCCCCGGGGAATCGCGGCTGGTGCTGGGCAGGGAGGCCATCGGGAGCGTCCCTTCTGGGAGACGAACGCTGACGTCCCTCCCGGGGGTGTCGCAACACCTGCAGCGCCCATTCGGATGGGTCGGCGCGTCAACTGCGCCTCTACGCCAAATAATAAGAGAGTGACAGTTACTGAATCCATGTGGTGACCCCGCATGACTCCTGCGGCTCTTGAATTAGGTGACTTTTCACAATAAGAAGGGAGGAAGTTGCACCGTGTGGGTCAAGAGCAGAAGTAACGGATCCACCGGGTCGGGGAGGCAAAGCCCCGGGAGGGCGGCCCACTCACAAGTCGGGGGGCAGGTGCGCACGCAGGGGGAGGTCCAGTGCGCAGGCCGGGCGACGGGGTCTTCATAACGAAGACGGGGTCTTCGTATCCGAGGAGCAGACATGGACGACAGGCCCTGGGTGACTCAGCGGCTCAGCCTGTGACTCTTGATTGTGGCTCCAGTTGTGACCTCAGGGGCGTGGGCTGGAGCCTCCCATCCGGCTCGGCGTGGGGCTCCGTGCTGGGCTTGGGGTCTGCTCCAGGCTCTGTCTGTCCCTCTGCACCCTTCCCCTACTCGTGCTCACTCATGCAAGCTCTCTCCCATAAAAAAAAAAAAGAAAAAGAAAAGAAAAGAAAAGAAAAGAAAAGAAAAGAAAAGAAAAGAAAAGAAAAGAAATAAAGGAAGAAAAAAAAAGAGAAGTGAGAGCCAATGGCGCCCCAGCGCGGGGGTGGGAGGGCGACTGGGCAGGGAACAGAAAGATTGAGCGTAGTTAGCACCGCCCACGGCCCGAGTGTGAGAGCGTGGCCTGGACTCCAGACAAAAGTAACGACCTGGCGCGTCCCTAGAAACCTTCTGGAAGTAGTTTCCAATGACACCGGAGCGCAAGACGCTGCGCCGACCGCTCCCAGAAAAGGGCAATCTTCCATCTGCACGATACACTGAGGAACAAGTTTTGCGTTACAGACCCCTCGGCAATGCTAGGTATTTTCCTAAGGTTGCATCCTGCACGGTTTGAGTGAAGAAAGTAAGAATTGGAGAATATTATTCCCAGCCAAATTACTTGTGATATGCGGTGTAAAAGTATTCTCGGGTTCGGGCACGGATGACGTAACCTCTATGGGAGAAAGTTACGTCTTCACGGGGCTCGTTTGACCAAGAGCTGAGTTTGGAACATGAAACTGGAGAAGTCACATCCAGGCGTACCTGTGGGCCCCCCTCGTTGGATCTGGACCCCAGTTTTAGTAAGATGGTCTGACGATGGGAGCCCAGAGGGAAGCATGAGCACGTGGGGTCCCCGTAGCTCTCCTTCCCCCACGTCTGTCCTTCCCTGCGCTGGGCGGTGTCACGGGGAGGGAGCGCACCGCCCCAGGTCGGAGGAGCCCACGGGCCGGGGACACGCACCACTCCAGGTCCAAGTAACGGACGGGCCGGGGACATGCACCACCTGAGGTCGGAGGAGCCCGTGGGCCGGGGACATGCACAGCCCAGGGTGCTGGGCTCTCCAAAGCGCAAACACGCTCACTGGCTGACGTGGCCGAGCGGCGTGGCTGTGACATCCCGGAGCATGCAGGGAAGGGAGGAGTGTCCCCGGTGCCGTTTCCAAGCCCCGGGACTCCCAGAGCCCTCTGCTCAGCGCTGCTCCTGGCTCTGGGGACACAGCTTCTGCCACCCAGCCCTGTCTGGGGGGTGACAACCCCCCTCCCCAGGTGACTGGAACAGCTGGGGTCTTCTCACGAGTGGCCCTCAAGCGACTGAGCTTCCATTATCTTTGCGGCTGCAGAGGAGCTGGGGATCATTGTGTTTGCTGCTTGGGGCTGAGGACTATCACTTGCTTCCTGGGGATTAAAATCCAGAGGAGCAGGGCACCCGGGTGGCTCAAGTTCTGACCTCAGGGCCCTGTGGTGGAGCCCCGGCCCTGCCCCAGCTGCCTTGAGTCTCTCAAGCCCTTGGGAAACAGGCTTGGGGTTCGGCCAGGGGGAGGGAGCACTGTGCCAGGAGTCCGGGAGCAGGGGCTGAGCTCCTCCTCGCCAGCTGGGCTGTGCCTTTGGACGGTTGCTCTGTGGCTCCTCTGCAGCTCAGGACGGGGGGGCGGCTGCACCGGCCTGGAGGTCTGCAAGGACGGTCCAGGGGCGGCCTTTCCCCTTGGCTCAGGCCTCAAGCACCCGGTGCCTGTGTGTCCCCACCTCCCACCCGGGCCCCGGGGCCCCGACATTCGTCCCTGCAGCTGTGGAGCCTCGAGGGCGCGGCTGAGGTGATGAAGTCTTGGAATCCAGGTGCAGCTTGAGGTGAGGCCTGGAGCCAGGAAAGAATTCTTGAGGCATCTTTGGTGCAAAGTGGTGGTTTTTTGGGATCCCGGGGATGGGCCGTGTGAGCACGGAGCTGCGGCCGGGCCTGTGAGGAGACCACCGCACACCTGGGGTGGGAGGCCCCGGGGACAGCCGCCCCAAGGGCTTGGAAGCCATGTGCTGGGGACCTCCAGGGCTGGCTGCGGTGGGGGCCCTGATCACCATCTAATAAAACCCGGGTCACGAGACCCTTCAGAGCGCGTTTGGGGTCATCGCCCACGCGGATCTTGGGGTAGAGACAAAGGATGCTTCTAGGGGGACTTTTATCCGTGACAGTAGACTCGCAGGGGCCCGGGGTCGGGCTAAGGTTGCCTCCTGCCCTCAGCACAGGAGGAGCGCGGGGGCAGCTCAGTCCCCAGAGGAAGGTCCCCCTGCCTGTTTCCGGGGCTGCTCGGTGGCCTTTGTCCTCAGCTGGTCCCTGCTCCCCCATCACCGGGCCGGTCCCGAGGTCCCTCCTCCTAGGACTGGGCCAAAGAGGGGACCCGGGCCACGGGGGCGGGCCCTGCGGGGTGGGCGGGGCTTGCTCTGCGGGGGCGGGGCCTGCCGGGTGGGCGGGGCCTGCGGGGCGGGCGGGGCTTGCACTGCGGGGCGGGGCCTGCCGGGGTGGGCGGGGCTTGCACTGCGGGGGCGGGACCTGCCGGGGGCGGGCCCGATCCGCGGGGGCGGGGCCGGGGCGGGGCCAGGGCGGGGCCAGGGCGGGGGGCGCGGCCCCTCCGGGAGGTGAGCCCCGGGGTCGGGGTCGGGGTCGGGGTCGGGGTCGGGGTCGGGGCGGGGCGGGGCGCGAGGCCGGTTCCCGGCGCGGGCAGCGGGCGGACTTCCTCGCTTTCGGTTTCGCGCCGCCCGGGAAGGGGCAGGTGACCCGGTCCCGGCCGCGGAGTCCGCGGGAGCGCCCCGGGCGGTGAGTGCGTGGGCCGGGCCGGGCCGCGGGCCGCACCTGCGGGGGAGGACGGGGCGCGGGAGGCCAAGGAGAGCCGGCGGGGGGCGCCCGAGGCCGGGGTGGGAGGGAGCCGGGCCGGAGGTGCGGCCGCGCAGACCCCGCGGCTCCTGCTGCTGCGGGCCTGGGGGAGCCGGGGGCCGGATGCCGGGGAGCCTGATGCCGGGGAGCCTGATGCTGGGGCCCTGATGCTGGGGACCCTGATGCTGGGGAGCCTGATGCTGGGGACCCTGATGCTGGGGCCCTGATGCTGGGGACCCTGATGCTGGGGAGCCTGATGCTGGGGACCCTGATGCCGGGGCCCTGATGCTGGGGAGCCTGATGCCGGGACCCTGATGCCGGGGCCCTGATGCCGGGGGCCCTGATGCTGGGGAGCCTGATGCCGGGACCCTGATGCCGGGGCCCTGATGCCGGGGGCCCTGATGCTGGGGAGCCCCCGCCGGAGCCCCCAGGCCCCACCACAGCAGCGAGTCTGAATCATTTCCCGGAGTTTACTGAGCCTGGTGGAGCACTGACACGTGTCGGGCCCCCCGATGGCCGCCTGGCTTCACCCTGGCTCCTGTGGGCACAAGACAGCAGCCAGCACCCTCCTGTGAGCAGGCACAGCCCGTCTCAGGGCGGACGGTGGGGCCGGGTGGCCCACGGGCTCCACAGGGGCCGTCCCTGGGCTTCAGGAGCACCTGGGCCCAAGCAGGGCAGGGAGTGTGTGGGCTGCGCCATCTGCGAAGCTGAGCCTGCCAGGCTTCGGCTCCCTCGGAGGCGACACTTGCCAGGAAGCCGCGTCCAGCCTCGCAGAGCCTCCTTCGTTGGGCCGCAAGCCCTGGAGGCCGAGCCTGGTGAGGCTGGAGACCCAGTGGGCCGGCTGCTGTGCAGGCTCTGGACTGGCCAGGAGCCCCTGGGCTCCAGCCCCGCACAGATCCCGACCTCATCCAGGCCTGGGGCGGGGGCACTCCCGGCTCGGCTGCTTCTCGTTGCATCAGGATGCCCGTGAGCCCCGTGCTCCTTCCTGGGCCCCGGCCCTGGCCCAAGGCTGGGCGGCCCTCAGGGAGGCGGGCGGAGCCTCGCAGGCCAAGCTTCTCGGTCCTGTTACTGCGGCTGTGCCTGAACACGTCAGGCTCGGCTCCAGCCCAGCGCTCCTTGCATGAGGACTGTGGCCGCCTCACGCTCAGCCCTGGGCCCTCAACAATCACCCGTGGCATCATCTGCTTGCACCGGGGGCCTACGAGCGTGCTGAGGGATGACTAGGGAGCAGAAGAGGGCCGTGCCGTTGGGGTTCCAGCGTCTGGATGGATGGGTGGGTGTGTGCTGTGGGGTCTCCAACGCAGGAAAGGGAAACCGCAGGTGGCGCTGGGCTGAGACTCCGCTTCCTCCCTGGCTCCCCTCCGTGGATTCCTCTGGGACTTTGTTTCTGGCGAGGGGCAGGTAACTGCTGCCTGGGTGGGTACTTAGGCAAGAAATATTAGAGGGTCACACATCAGCAGCTGGTTTCTGGGTCGGGCACTGGGGGTCCCAGGGGGCGGGCACTGGAGCATCCCTGAGTGCGGGCGCGGGGGTGGGGGGGGTCCCTGGGGGCGGGCACTGGGCGTCCCTGCCTCCTAGACACCATTTCTGCCACTACTGCAGAGATGATCGCGCTGGTGCTCGGAGACGCTAGGCGCTGGCTCGAGGTCACAGCTATTAGGCTGCAAACTTCGTCCTCATTGTCACCGCCCCCACCGTGACAACCGGTGCAGGGCTCAGGGCGCCTAGGCCGCGGTGGGGGATCTCCCTGAGCCCCGCTCCCCAGGCCCAGCTCCTGTGCCCCCCCACTGCCGCCCCTGCCACCCCGCGCCCCCTGTCGGAACCCCCGCCCGTCACTCGCTCCTCAGAGGCAGCCGCTGTACCCCATCCGCGCCCGTCCGGTGCCACCCTCCAGGGCTGGGGCGAGCTGGGGCGAGGTCAGCGCGGCCCCTTCCCAGAAGTGGTGCGGATGCAGCTGGTCGGCCTCAGGCCCGGGAGGCGGGCAGCCTGAGCCCTGGGCGGGGACGGGGACCCAGGGCCACAGCAGGTCCCCTGAGGCTTGCTCCAGAGGCAGAGTCTCAGCTCCCGCCCAGCCCGCTCACTCGGCAAGCCTTTCCCGGCGATTCCCGTGCAGAGCAGAGGCTCAGGCTCCCGGCACCGTGCATCCTGGCGTTTTTGGAAGATCGGAAAGACGTAGTGCGCACACGGCGTGGTCCTCAGCCTGAGACCTCGGGTCCTGGTCGGTGTCCCCGACCTTGCGGGTCAAAAATTGCTGTGTGGCCTAGAAAACCATGTGCAGGGGGGCGGCTGGGTGGCTCCGTTGGCTTAAGTGTCAGAGTCTTGGTTTCAGCTCAGGTCCCGATCTTGGGGTCGTGAGGCTCTGCTCTCAGTGCACAGTCTGCTGAGACCCTCTGCCCTTCCCTCTGCTCATGCTCTGTACATAAATACATAAATAAGTAAACAAAATATGCATTTTAAAAAGATTTTATTCATTCATGAGAGACAGAGAGAGAGGCAGAGACATAGG
Organism: Canis lupus baileyi; assembly: GCF_048164855.1. NCBI lineage: Eukaryota > Metazoa > Chordata > Mammalia > Carnivora > Canidae > Canis > Canis lupus. Next base: position 218,128 of record NC_132875.1, on the reverse strand, counting down.
CAGAGGGAGAAGCAGGCTCCGTGCAGGGAGCCCGAAGCGGGACTCGATCCCAGGACCCCGGGGTCACACCCTGGGCTGAAGGCAGACGCCGGACCCCCGACCCCCGCAGGGCCCCTCTGTTTCTCCCCTGAACTAGCCTTTCCCCTCTGGGGAGACGAGAGCCCTCCTTCGCGACTCCCCACATCAGCACTGACCACTGTCGTCTCCCAGAGGTTCCTAAGGAAGGAAGTTGGGGACCCGTGCCCCACCGCGTGAGGACGTGAGTGCATGGCTGCGAACCCGGCCCCCCCCCCCCCCGTGTGCGGGCTCCGCGCAGAAGTGTCGTCCACACGTGAGCCTTGGAAACGAAGTCCGTGCTCCAAGGTGAGGCCACTGGCCTGAGCAGGAGCCGCGTCTGTGCAGCCTTGGGTGCGCCCAGCCCCGTGGCAGCAGCGTCCGTGGGGGATCGAGCATCCTGCAAGCACGTCCAAGGCCGGGCAGAGGCCCCAGCCCCATCCCTGAGTCCGCAGCGCACCCGTCCACAGGCCGTGCCACGCAGGTGCCCGGGGCAGGCCTCGCACCGCGGGGTGAGGAAGCAAGATGCACAAAGACTTCCGCTCCCCGCAGGTTTTCGGGGCGCACCGCCTGTGCCCCAGCCTGCCTGCCACCCAGTGACCTGCCCCCACTTTGCAGCCCGGCGGGCACAGGCCTTCCTCCAGGTGACGGCGTCTCCCATGTCGCCTGTTTCCAACCACCCAACGTGGGGAAACCGCGCAGTCGGGTTCTTGGTGCCACGGCCGCACCCCGAAGCCCTGGTGTGATGTGTGACCCTGCGGCGTGGGGACCGGCTCCTGCCACCCGACGGCATCGGCTCTGGGTGCGTTGCCGTCCACGTCTCGCTGCAGGGAGGTGACATGGGGCCCGCGGGCGCCTTTCACTGCGGACATTTAAACTACCAGTTTCCCGTTTTGAAGTGGAGTCGCGGGTGTCATCTGATCGGCCCACGCTTGGCGTGGCTCTGCCCTCGCGGGAAGCCGCAGAGCAAACGGGAGGGCAAGTCCTTCAGGGCGAGTCAGCGGGAGCCCCGCGGCGGGGAGGCGTCAGCCACGTGGCCGCGCTCACCCTGAGGAACACGCTTGGATGCAGGAGTCGCAGGGAGGTTGTCCACGGACGTGTCTGGAGCTTTGTAAGAATCACGAGAGGTTTGGAAGTGAGGGCTGAGTGCAGGGCTCACGTGGGCGCCGGGCAGGGAGCGGGCGGCCGTCCCCCGGAGGGGTCCCGCATGGCCGCAAACCGCCGAGGGACCGTCTTCCCTGGCGCACGAGGTGGAGAAAGCGCGGAGCCCGCGCCGTGGGGCGCTGGGGCTGGGCCCGGGTGGAGCTCTGAGCACGGCTCTGCGTCCAGGCCGCCCCGGGCCCCGCGCGAGGCTCCTGCGGGGCCGCTCTCCCCACCGGCCACGGGCGCCAGGGCTCTGTCAGGGGTAAACTGAGGCTCTCCTCACTGGCGGAGCCACTCCTTCAGCTCCGGTTTTCCGACCCGGCGGCGGGTGCCCTCCCAAGCGCTTGCCGCGTGGCGGTGAACACAGCTCACAGGGGGACGGGCCACCTACCGCATCAGGGCCCGGGACGCGCTCAGAAGGACATGAGCAAGGTGGCCTGAGAGGTCGGGAGCAGGGGAGCGAGCGGAGGGGGGGTCGGCGACGAGCCACGGAGCCATGGGAGGAGAGCGTGCGTGCAGAGGAAGCAGCACGTGCCAAGTCCCAGCCCTGGAAGTGCGTGGAGAGGCGGCCGGAGCCCCCGTGTTGCACCCCCCGCCTCCCCGCTGGGCCTCCTTCCTTTGCATCCCTGGGGCCCCTGGATGTCATCGAGTCATCGGGGGCCTTCCTGGCCACTCTGGCCGCTGCCGCCTGCCCCAGGACGTGCGCCCCAGCTGGCCCGTGTGTCCAGCCCCTGCTGCACCCTGTGCACCGAGCGGACGTGTGGCACTTGTCCAGATGACGGGCGCCCTGAGCCGCGCCGCGCTCGCCCCCACAGGCCTGGGCAGGGGGTGGGAGGGGGATGCACTGACCCGTCAGGCTGGGCGCTTCGCGGATGGTGGCCCGAAGGACCAGCGTGTGCGTGCTGACCCAGGCCGTGTGTGGAGCGCGCAGGGGGCGGAGGGGCGGGCCCCCGGCACTGGGCGGGGGCGGCACCAGTGTCCTCCGCCTGCCATTTTCCCCGACGCCCTGCACGCATCCCGGTTGAGTGACGGCAAACAGACTCTCCTCAAGGTAAGTGTTTCTCAAGGACCCAGCACGGCGCTGAGTGCGCGTCCCGCCGGGCCCACGTGTGGGGGGAGGCAGGTGCCCGTCCAGGGGCCCCCGTCCCGGGCCCCGGGTTGGCGTTGGGCTTGCACGGCTGTGTTTCCGTCCCGCAGGATCATGGGCCGCCAGCTGGGCCGCGCGCTGGGGCTGCTGCTTGTGGCCGGCGCCGTGGCCGCGGCATCCTGCTGCGTGGCTGACGGCCGGAGGGCCCTGTACCGCTCCTGCAACCTCAGCCAGGTGCCCCCGGTCCCCAGCACCACCGAGATCCTCCTGCTGAGCTTCAACTACATCCGGGCCGTCACCCGCGCCTCGTTCCCCCTCCTGGAGCGGCTGCAGCTGCTGGAGCTGGGGACGCAGCAGACGCCCTTCAGCGTCGACAGAGAAGCCTTCAGGAACCTGCCCAACCTGCGCACCCTGGACCTGGGCAACAGCCGGGTGGATTTCCTGCATCCCGACGCCTTCCAGGGGCTGCCCCACCTGCAGGAACTCCGGCTGTTCGCCTGTGGCCTCTCCGACGTCGTGTTGACAGACGGTTATTTCAGAAACCTGGGGGCTTTGTCGCGCCTGGACCTGTCCAAAAATCAGATTGGGAGCCTCGAGCTTCACGCCTCCTTCCAGGAGCTGGGTTCCCTGAGGTCCGTGGACTTCTCCCTCAACCGGATCCCGGCTGCGTGTGAGCAGGGGCTCAGGCCCCTGCAGGGCAAGGCGCTCTCCCTTCTGAACCTCGCGGCCAATGGCCTGTACAGCCGGGCCCCCGTGGACTGGGGGCGGTGCGGGAACCCGTTCAGGAACGTGGTCCTGGAGACCCTGGACGTGTCTAACAACGGCTGGACCGCAGACGTCACGGGCAACGTCACCAGGGCCATCGGTGGGAGCCAGATCTCCTCCTTGGTGCTCGCCCACCACATCATGGGGCAGGGGTTTGGCTTCCGGAACATCCGGGACCCTGACCGGAGCACGTTCGCGGGGCTGGCCGGGAGCTCGGTGCTGCGGCTGGATCTGTCGCACGGCTTCGTCTTCTCCCTGAACGCCCGACTGTTCGAGGTGCTCGGGGACCTGAAGCTCCTGGACCTCGCCCACAACAAGATCAACAGGATCGCGGGAGAAGCGTTTCACGGCCTCGGCAGCGTCCAGGTTCTCAACCTGTCGCACAATCTCCTGGGCGAGCTCTATGACTCTGACTTCTCGGGGCTCGCGGAGGTCGCCTACATTGACCTGCAGCACAATCACATCGGGATCATCCAGGACCAGACGTTCAGATTCCTGGGGGCGCTTCGGACCCTGGATCTCCGCGACAACGCCCTCAAAACCGTTTCCTTCGTGCCCAGCATAGACACCATCTTCCTGGGCAACAACAAGCTGGAGACCGTGTCCCACATGGACCTCACAGCCAGCTTCCTGGAGCTGTCGGACAACAGGCTGGAGGACCTGGGCGACCTCTACTCGCTCCTCCGGGTCCCTGCCCTGCAGGTCCTCATCCTCAACCGCAACCGCCTGTCTGCGTGCCGCGGCGGACACGGCCCCACGGGCAGCGTCGGCCCAGAGAGGCTCTTCCTCGGGAGCAACATGCTGCAGCTGGCCTGGGAGACCGGGCGGTGCTGGGACGTGTTCCGGGGGCTGCCCCGGCTCCGGGTGCTGCACCTGAACCACAACTACCTGGCCGCCCTCCCGCCGGGGCTGCTGCGGGACCTCACGGCACTGAGGGGCCTCGACCTGAGCGCCAACAGGCTGAGCACGCTGTCCCGGGGCGACCTGCCTGCTGCCTTGGAGGTGCTGGATGTGTCCAGGAACCAGCTCCTGTCCCTGGACCCCGGGCTGCTCGCCCCGCTCAGAGCCGTGGACCTAACGCACAACAAGTTCATCTGCGGCTGCGAGCTCCGTCCCTTGGTGAGGTGGCTCAACCGGACCAACGTCACCGTGTTCGGGTCCCGCGCAGACGTGCGCTGCGCCTACCCCAGCTCGCTTGCGGGGACGCCCCTGTCCTCTGTCTCCATGGAGGGCTGTGACGACGAGGAGGCCCTGCGGACCCTCACGTTCTCCCTCTTCATCTTCTCCACCGTCGGGGTCACGCTGTTCCTCCTGGCCGTCCTCGTGGCCGCCAAGCTCCGGGGCCTTTGCTTCCTCTGTTACAAGGCGGCCCGGCGCCTCCTGCCTGCGGGGCCCGCCGAGGACGGAGCGCCCGACGCGTACCAGTACGACGCCTACCTGTGCTTCAGCGGCAGAGACTTCGAGTGGGTGCAGCGCGCGCTGCTCAGGCACCTGGACGCTCAGTACAGCTCCCGAAACAGGCTGAACCTGTGCTTCGAGGAGAGGGACTTCGTCCCGGGGCGGGAGCACATCGCCAACATCCAGGACGCCGTGTGGAGCAGCCGCAAGGTGGTCTGTCTGGTGAGCAGGCACTTCCTCCGTGACGGGTGGTGCCTGGAGGCCTTCGCGGCCGCGCGGAGCCGCTGCGCGTCCCACCTGGACGGCGCCCTCGTCCTGGTGGTCGTGGGCTCCCTGTCGCAGTACCAGCTGAGGAGGCACCCGGCCATCGGGGGCTTCGTGCGGCAGCGCCGGTACTTGAGGTGGCCCGAGGATCTGCAGGACGTGGGCTGGTTCCTGGACACGCTCTCCCGACACATCCTGCAGGAGCAGAGGGGCGCGCGCGGGGATGGCGGCATCCCGCTGCGCACCGTGGCGGCCGTCGCCTAGCTGGCTGAGCCCAGGCCGCGGGGCTCTTGCCATTTGCACGGGTCACCGCTCTGGGCGCCGGTTTCCTACCTGGAGAACGTGATTGCACACGAAGCCCGTTCTCCCCGACCCGCCTCGGCAAGGGGTCCCGCCGGCCCTGGTCGCGGGCAAGGGGTGCCCAGGCTCTGCAGCGCGACACTGAGCGCGAACCCGAGGGAGGGCGAGCCCAGGTCCCCCTCGCCGCCTGATGGCCACTGCACACCTGGAGACCCCCTGGAGCAGCCCAGACTTGCAGGGTCGTCGTTTCCTCAAAGAACCCTACGCGTCTCGCTTTCTGTCTTTGTCGTGTTTATTTTCATACAGAAAGGTTTTCCTGCAAACGCGTCAGGAGGCTTCAGCCAAGGAAGCTGTGCCGGCTTTGCCCTGTGGCTGCAGCACCGGGGGCCGCCCGACCTGGGGCTCAGTCTCCCAAATGTGCCCCGGTCCTGACCCTCAGATCACCCCCGACCTTCCTTCTGGAATGTTCCCTCGCTCTGCGCGTCCAGCCTCCGTGTTCCTCAGAGCCCAGCCGCCCGCCCCAGGGGAGCCTGGGGGCAGCATCGTGTCGGGGCAGGGAGCCTGGGGGCCGCGGCCTGGATGCCAGCTCCGCGGAGGCCTTTCCCCCGAGGCCCGCCTCACCCACCCTCCCAGGCCGCGTTCAAGGCGTCTCCTGTCCCATCCTCATCCCCATCGGTCTGGGGAGCTTCCTGGCACGACTGCCCGTTCCCGAGCCCCTGCAGCCTGCTGTGCATGGCCAGACCGTGAGCCCCGATGGCAGGGGACTCGGGCCCGGTCACCCTGCGCCCTGAGCCCCACGGGGTGCCCGGTCCACAGCAGGTGCTGGATCAGGCCCCGTGACCGAATGAGGTGTGCTGTGAAGCCCAGCGTCCCCGCGTCTGTGTCCGTGTCCGCTCCCAGGAGGACAGGGCAGACATGCGAGGGCAGGTGCCGGGCAGGCAGCAGAAGTGCTGGGCCTGGGGCTCAGCACGCACGGGCTCCTGGGGGGGACGGTCACAGCCTCGATGAGCAGCCAGGGGTTGGGGCTAGAAGGAGAGGATGGAGAGACTGGGTGTGGTGATGGAGGGGTGGGGGTGGGGATGGGGGACTGGGGGATGGGGGATGGAGAGGTGGGAGTGGAGATGGGAGTGGAAGGATGGAGGGGTAGGGGGTGAGGATGCCGGTGGGGAGGTAGAGTGGGGGATGGGGTGAGAAATGGTGGATGGGGATGGGGGATGGAGGGGCGATGGGATGGATGGATGGGGTGGAGGATGGGGTGGGGATGGAGGGGTGGGGATAGGGGATGGACAGATGGGGGTGGGGGATGGGGGATGCAGGGGTGGGTGGAGACAGGGATGGAGGAGTGAGGGTGGGGGTGGGGATGGAGGGGTGGGGTGGAGGACAGAGGGATGGGGATGGAGGGATGGGGTGGGGATGGGGGTGGGGGTGGGAAGGTAGAGTGGGAGATGGGATGGGATAGGGTGGAGATAGGGGATGGAGGGGTGGGGTGGGGTGGGGTGGAGGACGGGGTGGGGCATGAAGCAGGAGGGCAGAGTGAAGAGGCCTCTTGAGCGTCGTCCCAGGGGCCTCGAGCGGAGGTGGCCCGCGGGCCTCACCTGGAGCCCAGCCTGGGGGAGGCAGAGGCCACCCACTGAGGACGCGCTTCCCGCCGCAGGCGCCCGGCAGCCCTGCTGTCCCCATGGCAGGAACGGGGAGCCTGACGCCGCCTAGTGTCCCATTGGGGCTGCGGGCAGGGGACCCTGGGCTGGCGGGTGGGGGCTTGCGGCGCTGCCACCCCCGGTGCGCCCTGGCCTTCGCTGACGGTCCCATGAGTGTTTCCCCAACGGAACCGGACACGCGGACGGACACGTGCAGGCGAAGCTGTCGCATGGCAGGCGGGTCGCACAGAAGTCGGCAGGGACGGGGCCGTCCCACTGCCCTTCGAATCCTCTTACTGAAAAGCCCAAATAGCAGAAGTTTTCCTAATGAAACAGTTGAAACGTGCTCACAGGTCGAGGTTCCTGCCGCAGTCTGGGGGGAGCAGGACGGTGGACCCACAGGCCGTCGCACTTCATTCCCCAGGTGCTGCTTCTCGCAAAGACTCAGCTTCCTGCGTCCTTTCCATGTGCCTCCTGCCGGGCTCCCCCCGCCCCCACTGTCCTGGGGCCTTGCGGCCTGGCCCTATCTGGTCCTGAGCCAACATGCTCCCCGCAAGACTCTGCGCCTCACGCCCCACCCCACGGCCCAGCCCGTCTGTAGCCCTGAGGCCCTCGTTTCCCAGCGGGTCGGGGAAGTAAGTGCAGACAAAGGTCAGCTCACAGTGGTGGCGGCGGGCGGTCCCTGAAGCTCCTGTGTCAGGCCCGGGCCCGGGACCTGAGGATGTCACCGTGCTCAGACGCCAGGTTGTTGTAGACGGAGTGATGGTCGTGCCCACCGTGCCCCGTGGACAGTCCCCGGTGGGGCCTGGACTCGATTTGTGACTTTGGGGCAAATCAGTGAACTCAGCTTATGTCTCCTTGTTTGGTTTATGGGACGAAGAGTAGGGTCGAGCCCGGCTGGGCACCTGGAGGCCTCTGCTGGTGGTCGGTCCTGCGCGTCCCCTCCTGGAGGTGCACGAGGACAGGTCCCGACCCCTGCCGGGGACAGCGGCATCCTCGTCCCCAGCACGGGGGCCCCTTTGGGACCGTTGGGGATCAGCCCACGAGCTGGCAACAACCCCAGGAGCCACGAGCACCTGCCCCGGCTGCACTCTAAAGGTGCGTGTGGCTGCCTCCGGGAAGCTCCCATCTTGGGGCGTCCTGTGCACCCGGGGATCCAGCCCCGCGTGTTGTACGTCCTGCAGAGACGCATTTCGATGGCGCCCTGCGCCCCTGCTTCGCCCCACAGTGCGGACCACAGGGAAGCCTCCTGCGAGGTCCGAGCAGGACGCACTGTGTTTGCTGCTTCACACCCTCCACCCCGCGGGGGGCCCGGGCTTCGGGGCTGGTGGACGGAGGACACGTGGCCACTCGATGGCCTTTGGGAGGCCCCTTGGACGGGGTCCCCAGGCCCCGCGTGCCGCCGCCCACCCTCCGGACACAGGGCTCCGCGTCTGGGCTGGTCCCTCCGAGGACAGCAGCCGGTGGGGTCCCTCGTGGCTCCGGGTGCCGCTGAGTGGCTTGGGTGTTAGAGGTACGCGGCGGGCAGGCTCGCGGCTATAGGGACACTCATTTCATCCATGTTTAAGGCAGTTGGCGTGTAAAATTCTGACTTCGGTGCCGGCAGCCTTGGTGCTGGTCCACTCCCGCCGTGAAGCAGCCACACAGGACGTGTAGGCAGTGACGCAGGGCCGCTGGGCCTGGCCCCTCAGGGACCCCGTCCTCACCCCGCGGGGTGCACAGCCCCGGCGCCTCCCCACCAGCTCCGAGCCCCGATCTCATGGGACCAGAGTGTCGGCACAGCGGCAAGAGCACGTGGCGTCTCCCCGAGGGGATCTGGCCTGCCACCAGGTCACCCTCGAGGTCACCGCCTGCACCAGCGCTGCCGAGGGTAAGAGCAGATGAAGCTTCAGAGCATCGCGATGCTCCTCGCCGCGACCTCCGCACACACAGGAGCTGCTCGGTTCAGGATTCTCCGTCGTCTCAGCGGGGCGGTGACCGCGTGCTGGCCCGGTGGCCGTCTGCCAACGAAATTCTGAGCTGGTTATAAAATCAAAAGCGGAATAATTTCATCGTGTCCAAGACGCCACCGGTTGTCCTTTATTGGGTGAACCCCCGGGACACCTGATGGTTGCGTCACGCACCCCACTTGTTCGGGGTTACATGTGAGAGAACGTGTTCCAGGGCCCGTAGGATGAGCTCATGTGTCGTGCCACACGTGCCCCACCCACGTGGAAGCGTCTCCTCCACCCCAGGGCTCGGTCCAGTGCGTCCCCCGGGCAAGGCCCATGTTTCTCTGGCCCAGACGCCCCCACGGAGGAGGGTCCCTGGGTCCCTGGGCATCGGCTTTCTTCGCAGCGGGACCACGGGGGCCCTTGCGATGCAGGCGCGGCTGAAGCCACTGGGGCTGCGGGAGGTGGCACAGGCCAGGCGAAGGCTGGGAGGTGGACCCAGCCCGGGGCCATTGCTCGCCCCTTAGGGAAGGAGAAGTGACGCCCCTATACCTGTTGCAAATTTTGCCGGGATCCCGAGGCAGGAGCTGGGCCTTGGCCGCACGCGCCCAGGTGGGTCTCACGTGGGGTCCAGCCTTGCCTGTGGGGCCCGTTGGGGACCTTCGGAGCATCCCGTGGCCACACTGTGGCCCGGCTGCCCCAGGAGCTGTGTATCCACTGCCTGGGACCCCAACACGGCCCAGGGTTTGGCATCGCTGCTCCGGGTGCTCCCCCTGCCTCCTCACGTCCCCACACAGCAGCCAGGACCCTTCACCACGAGCCCCATCCTGTCGCCCTCCACCTCGACATCTCTAAACAGGACCTGAGTGCATTTAGGATAAAACTCAGGCTTCGGCTCTGAAGGCTGCTCTTGGGATGTGTCCAGGCCACCGCCAGCCTCCAGCAGGGGGTCCAGGGGCAACCTGGGGGGGGACCCAGGTGCCTGAGCGCCCTGGGCACCTGAGGACGGCCCAGGAGGCAGGAAGGAGGGGTCGGGGCATCGCAGGGGAAGGGAGCAGACCCTCCGCCTGCAGAATCTTCAAGCCTGAAGTGACATGGAGCCAGGCCGGCGTCCCCTCCACGGAAAGGCTTGTCCCTGCTGTACCTTGGTCTCTGCCCACCCCCCGCCCCCCGCCCCATGTCGGCAAACGCCTTGAGAGCTGGGGTCCTGCAGCTTGTCTGCTGGTTGGACCTTCTCCTCCTGCTCTCAGGGCTGCAGGCGCTCGTCTGCGACGTAGAAAGAAGGAAAGGGGGGCACTGAGGCGCCGGCCGGAGCGGAGCCGGATGCACCCCCGGGACTGCCGGGGAGAAGCCGCCGTGACCTTGGATTGGTACTAAGAACAGAGCGGCATCATTGGAGGGATTTAAGCTCCAAGGGACACGAGCAGATTAGTGCTTTGAGACCTACCCCTGCTGCACGAGGACGATGGGTTGGAAAGACACTTCCTGAGGGCACAGGATTTAATTAAGAGACTTTAACATTTTTTTAATTGTATTTTAGGAACTCAGGCAGGAAGGCATGCGGGCAAAAAAGATGAGCTCCAGCAGGCGGGGCCCCAAGATGCTGTGCTGGGCTGCGGCTCTGGAGGCACAGGAGGGGTGGCAGGTGCTCCGGGTCTGGGGCAGCCGAAAGCCACGTGGGAACACAGCAGGCTGGGGAGCCCAGGAGGCCGCCCCCATGAAGGGCCCACCCAAGACCCCAGTGCTTCGGCTCACGGGGCTCGCGAGGATTCAGCGAGGTGGCTTGTCTCAGCACCCGGTACACAGCAGGTGCTCGCTACATGTTGGCCGGTATGACCTCAAAGCAAAGGGGCTACAGCCGGGGTCCGTGAGCAGTGGGCAGGCTGGGGATGCAGCTGGGGGGGCCCCGACGTCCCCTCGTGGCTCCTGGGGCTGCTGGTGGAATCCTGCCGCTTCGCCACAGGGGCGACACCTGAAGCTGGGCGACCGCAGAGGGAGGCGTCAAGGACGCTCCCAGGATTCCGGGCCGTTCAAGGGTCACATAGTGGAGCAGGGTCTGTGGGTGACAGCTTAGAGCAGAGGCCCTGGTGCCAGAGAGCCGGGGGCGCTTCGGCAGATTAGGGGAGGGACCCAGCTGGACATGCTGCTTTGGGCATCAATACAAAGGGAGAAGTTGAAGCGACAAGAGGAAGAATGTGCAGGATGAGCAACGCCGAGGTCAAGGACAGAGCAGTGGAAAACACCGATATTTAGAGGACACGGGATGGAGACAGGAGCAGAGAGGTGGGGATGGGCCAGGAGAGAGCAGCAGCACAACAGCCAGGAGCCTGGTTCCCAAAACAGAGACCCCTCTATTCACATTCCCTCCACCTGGTGGACGGATGGAAGGATGGGTGGACGGATGGATGGTTGGAAGGACAGATGCATGGATGGATGGGAAGATAGATGGACGGATGGAAGGAAGGATGGAAGGAAGGGTGGACAGATGGATGGATGGACGGATGGATGGAAGGATAGAAGGATGGGTGAATGGACAGAAGGATAAATTGAAGGAAGGATGGACAGAAGGATGGATGGACAGATGGATGGACAGAAGGACGAGTGGATGGAAGGATGGATGGATGGACAGAAGGATACACAGACAGATGGATGGAAGAAGGATGGATGGATGGAAGGAAGGATAAATTGAAGGAAGAAGGAACCGAAGGATGGATGGATGGATGGATGGATGGATGGATGGATGGGTAGATGGACAGATGGATGGGCAGAAGGACGAGTGCATGGAAGGATGGATGGATGGACAGAAGGATGGACGGACGGAAGGATGGATGGGTGGGTGGATGGATGGATGGACAGATAGAAGGACAGAAGGATAGACAGACGGATGGAGGATGAAGGACAGAAGGATGGAGGATGGGTGGGTGAGGGGCCACAGACATTGTTGCCAGGCGCTGTGTGGAAATACCCTAAGAAAGGAGCCGGCTTTGGTCCAGGTCACGGATGCACTCAGCAGCGTCGGGAGCCACACGGCAGCTGTCTGGGGAATGAGCAGCACCAGAGGGAGGAGACAGGCGGTGTAGACGGCTCAGAGGCAGCCGGGCTGCGGACGGCAGGGGAGACACGTGTTAGAAGGGAGACGCAGTAGGTACAGGTTTTGGTTCTGCTGTAGACGGAAGAGACTTGAGGGTGTGCTGTGCCCACGGCGTGGAGAGACCTAGAGGAGGCGCCAGGGGCGCAGCGGGCAAGCGCGGGGGACACGGGGCCGGGAGCCTGCGCCACACCCAGGGCCGCACCGGGGGCCGCGAGCTCAGATGCTGCTGAGGTAAACACACGAGCTGTTCCGCGTGGACGCCTGTCCCTGTCCCGCGAGCACGCAGCAGGTGTGCCCCTGGCCGAGCAGGCACCCCCCCTCTACACGTTTCGGGGAAACTTCCGTCGGTCCCTTCACACAATGTAGGGTGAGTGCGTGTGCAGCTTCGTCTTGCTTATTAGTCTCAGCTGGGACGGGTAAGCCGTGTAGACTCGTCCCAGAGAGAGCGCTCAGTCCTCGTGGCCCAGGTGTGCAAGGAGCGGGCGGCAGCGTCCCCGGCGTCCCCGCCGACACCGAGGAACCGCGACCCCGTGTTAGCTGCACCGCACTTTCGTGGCGATTGTCCTTGAAGCGTTGCGCTTTGGGGTCCGTGCGAAGTGAAGCACGTGCGGGAGAGAGCGAGCTCACGTGGCCTCGGCTGCTCTCGGCGGATGGGAGGTCGGCACGTGCGCTCGGACGCCAAAGGAACCACGCTCGCCGCCCGCGGGGCTGTACTGCAGACTCGGCAATGCTGGGCTGAGGACCCGCAGCTCAGAGGGACGCGGCCGGTCGCGGCGCAGTGACTCCGACGGCCCCCCCCGCCAAGTGTAAGCAGACCGACCCCGAGATGCCCACTACGAGGCTTCCGGGGCGCTGCCAACGGCCCTGTCGTTAAAAGCAAGCCTCAAAGAGGAAGAAAACGCAGAGAGCACCCGAGCTGCCTCCAAAGACCCGAGGCCCTGCTCTGCCCTTCGCTGACGCCGCAGACGACTGCCCGTGGTCCAGGACGGATGCACCCGAGGGCACGGATGGTCATGGCCGGGAGGCTGGACACCACAGGCCAGCGGCTCTGACGCCCCGGAGCACACCTGGAGCCCCTACTACACGACGGCGCCGCGACGTCCCGGGGCGAACCATGAGGACAACAAGCGAACAAGGAAAGCCAGGCCTGGCTTGGTTAGGGCGCGGGCTAGGGCGTTGGCTGGGGTGCTGGTCAGGGTGCTGGTTCGGGTGTGGGCTAGGGAGTGGGCTAGGGCCCCCCATACAGCAAGGGCCAGGAGGTATTGGGCACGTGGGGTTTGGAAGCAAGAGCGCAGCTCCGGTGACGACCTGGACGATTCTGCAGGCGAGTGTGAGGCCGGGCGCAGGGCCAACCCATCCACAGGAGCCGCGTGCAGGGGTGGGGGGAGCAGAGCCCTGCAGCCACACGCCTGCCTGTGCCGCCCGTGCTCCTTGGATGGGACCAGCGTCCTGGAGCCTCAGCCTCCCCTCCGTGGAGTCGGCTACGGTGCTGACCTGGGCCGGCTGGAGGACGCGCTTTGCTCCCCTGTGTTAGGGGTCCACTGAGGAACATGGTTCGTGGGGTGGGAGGCACAGAGGAGGTCGGGCTTCGGGTCCTCGCGTGCACGGGGCCGCACTGCATGAAGCACACCAGGGTGCAGGCTCTCCCGCCATCAGGTCCACGGCCGCCGGCCTCCGGGTCCCGACACGGGCAGCGCCGGCACGTGTGGTGCCAGCTCTGCACCAAGGTCGCGGTGCCCTGGCGGTGAGGGGGCGCCGGGAACAGCCTCACAGGGTGTCCCCCACCCACTCCTGGTCTCTGCAGCGCCGTCGGCCCCCAGGGGTCCCTGCCTCAGCACCAGCCCTCGGCCCTGGGTCTGCATGGCTGAGTCCCCCGCAGGGCCTGGCCGCAGCCCGAGGTGGCAGGTGCGGGAGGCGCAGCCGCTGTCCCCTGAGCGCGCCGTCCACCTCGACACGTGACCCTGAAGCCGTTAGCATCCCCGTCACGCGGAGTTTATTGAGTGGGAAGATTGTGAGGTGCGAACAGGCAAACTCCACTCTGGCCCCTGAAGAGAACAGCCGCCTGGTTCGGATCTGCCTCTGGCGCCAGACACCTCGGCCGCCACCCTCCTCCCTGCCCGAGGGCCCAGGGAGCAGCGGCTGCAGCCCCCTGGGCCAGGGGCTCTTCTCGTCACCTCCACGCCCAGAATTCTCAAGGGGGAGACGCTGCATGTGTGGGTCCCACGTCCGCCTGCATTTGGGACCCATGCATCCTGGGGGCCCGGCGTGTGGGGACGCGGTGGCCTGGCCTCCGGGGACCCGCAGCCTTCAGAACTGGGCACGGTGCCCCCCGCGCCCGGGGATGGGCCTAGGGGAGAGGCGGCCCTCTGCGGTGCCGGGGCCACAAGGGCGCGAGCTCAGGTGTGTGGACCGGCTGGGCGCAGCCTGGGGAGGCAGGAGGGGTCTGGATCTGCTGGGACCTCGAGGCCCCCACAGCGCTTGCCCTCGAGCCCCTCTGTGTGACCCTGGGGCTCTGCTTCCCCCACGGCCCTAACTCCTGCCTGGGGACAAGCTGGGCAGCCCTGCGGGAAGGTTCCTGGGGAGACCCAACCCTGCGGCCCCGGTGTCCCTGCTCGGGGTCCCCTGTCCCTCAGCCTCGGCTCCTCCTGCGCCCCCGGGCCCCTAGGCCCCCAGGCTGACCCAGCTTCAAGCCCCCCGCCCCCCCACTGCAGCGCGGCCGGGCAGAGCCATCCTTCGCTGTGGGCCCTCCTGACCAGAGACACCTGCGCGCTCCTCGCAGGGTGACCTTGACGGGTGTCCTTGGGAGAGGGGCAGGGCGCAGCCTGACCGACCGCAGGGGAAGGGGGGGAGGAGGGCCTGGCCCGGGCTGGGGGCAGGGAGGGGCCGGCAGTTGCGGCTGCAGGTTCTGGGGCTCAGCCTGGAGCCCGACCAGGGGAGGTGGAGGCCGGGCCCTGAGGGGGGGGCGGGGTGGCCGAGCGTTCCTCCCCGGGTGCTGCCTGGGATGGGGCAGGGGCGGCCGCCCCCCAACCTGCACCCCGTGACCCTGCCTGCCTCCCAGCAGGTCAGGGCCCAGGGCCCTGCAGCAGCGAACGGCGGCACCCGCTTCACGCCCCACGCTCGGCTCCGGCTGCAGACAAGCCGCCCCCTGGACGCGGGCAGACCCGCGCTAACGGGACACGCGGTTTTGAACGGCGTCCCGGTTCCTGCCGTGTGCTCGCCTGGTGGAGGGCGGAGGGCAGGCGACCAGCAGCACCGAGTCCGCGCCTGAGGGCCGCGCGTGGGGACCCCACGGCCTGTCCGCAGAGCTCCATGCGCTGTGCCCCCCGCACCCTCGCCGTGGCCTCGCCGTGGCCCGGGCTGCCCCGCTGTCCCCCCACAACCCCCGGCCCGGGAGCGAGAACAAGTTCTGACCCGCGTCCCGGCCGCCGGGGGGACGACGCCTGCCGACAGGGCAGGACCAGCCCCGCTCCCAGGGCTGCAGCGGGAGGCGGTGCCTGTGCTGGGAGCTGGGAGCAGAGCCGCCGGCCCCACTCCTGGGGGGCCGAAGGGGACGACCTCCGAGTTCTGGCGCTCGGTGACATCGGGACCCTCGGGGGACATGACAGCAGGTGTCCTGGCTCCCTCTGTGCATGTCCCGGGTCCCAGCCCTGCAGCTGTGGGGCCGCCCACCGCCAGCACCGTGACCCCGAGTCAGCACAGGTCGCCCTCCTGCACCCACATGCCCCATCTCCCCACCTGCCTTCACCTCCGCTTCACCCCTGCCGCCCTTCCCCCTCCCCCCTTCACCCATTCCCCGCCTCCTCCCTCCATCCTCCCCTGCTCCCCCTGTGCCCATCCCCTGCACCCATCTATCCTCACCCCCACCATCACACCCTCCCCCTTCCTCCTCCTCCCCCCTGCCCACCCTCCCTCTGCTCCCCCCGTGCCCATCCCCCCGCACCCACCTGCCCCCCTGCTGTCACCCCCACTGTTGTCCTCCTCTCCCCTGCACCCATCCCCCCTCACCCATCCCCCTCCCCCCATTCCCTGCCCACCGTCCCCTGCTCTCCCTCCTCACGCTTATCCCCCTTGCCCATCTCTCCACCCACCCCCGCCGCCCTCCCCCCTCCCCTGCACCCATCCCCCCCTCCTTCGCCCATCTCCCCCCACCCACTGTCCCCCACCCTCCCCTGCTCCCCCTGTTGCCCATCCCCCGTGCCCATCTATCCCCATCACGCCCCCCCATCTTCCTCCCCCTGCCCACCCTCCCCTGCTCCTCCCGTGCCCATCCCCCTGCACCCACCTGCCCCCCCAGCCATCACCCCCGCAGTTGTCCTTCTCCCCCTCGCACCCATCCCCCTCCCTTGCCCATCCCCCACCCACGTCCCTGCCCCACCTCACCCATCCCCCTCTTTCACCCATCCTCCCACCCGTCCACACTGCCCGACCGCAGCAAGCGCCGGGGCTGCTCCCTCTGGGCATCAACACGCGTGTGGCCTCACAGACGATGCACGCGGCAGGGGAGGGCACCCCGGGGAACGGGCCGAGTTCACAGACATGGGAATTAATCCCTAAACAAGGCTGCAGCCAACCCCTAAAGGAGGCCGCTGGGTGGCCTGGGCCCCGCTGGGTGGCCGCTGGATCGGCCACGCCTGCGCTCAGGCCCTGGGTCAGGCCGCCTCGAGGTGAAGGAAACCACACGTTAGCACTTGGCACTTTCTGGAAATATCAAAGCCAGTCCTCAGCCGACGGTCGTCACATGCGTGACTTTGTTGCTGCAGATCCGGAAACTACCCCGAGATCCTCAGTGTGAAGCCCCTGCGTCCCGGGGGCCCCTTTCCAAACCTCTGGCTTTTACTTCCCATTTCAAAGAACCATGGAGAGGCACCGGCTCTGAACGTGACACTGTATTTATTAAAGTGTTTTTATTAACAAACTTTCACCCGCAAGTTCCGAGTGTGTCGGCGCTGGGGGCGCGCTGGCCTCGCCGTGTGGCGTCTGTGGGTCCTCGGAACCGCACGTCCCTTGGTCGCAGCTGTGACGGGTGTCGGGGCAGCACCGGGCGTCCCCCGTGACGTGGCTACGCACGCACTTGGGCCCACTGGGGCTCCAGTGTTCCGGGTCCTGTGACAGGCGCGGCTCCGTGTGCCTCGCTGCCTCGTCCACCGCAGCCCCTGGCCCCGGGCCGCCCCCCACGGCGCTGTCCCCACACGGTCCCCTCTGGCTCCTGTCGGGATCGCAGCACGCTCTCCGGGAAGAGCCGGGGCTCCTGCGGACAGCGGAGGTGGGGTCCCCCGCCTGCGCCCCCGGCTCCTCCTGGCCCTGGAGGTGTGGCGGCAGCGGGAGGCTGGGGGGCGCGGGGCGCTGCAGCCTGGCTCGCGTGGCTCTGCCCTGCAGGCAGGGGCAGTGGTGGACGCGCGGGATGGCGCACACCAGGCCTTCGGGGACCGGGCGCGCGGCGGGCTGCACGTGCACCAAGCTGCTGGCGGCGGCGGCACAGCGGGGGCACAGGCCGTCGCCGGGCCGCGGGGAGGCGAGCGGGCCGGGTTTCCAGTGTTGGAACGTGTTGGCGCAGCTACACCTCTGCTTCAGGGAGAGGAAGGCACACGCGGGGTGCTGCTCGAGCGAGGGCTGCAGAGAGGCCGGGCCTGCTTCGCCCCTGGCGCTGGGGCTGAAGGCTGCGTGCGCGGGCAGCCCCAGGGCCTTTGCCCGGCCGCTGAAGGCCTCGGAGCACACGTGCAGCTCCTCGTAGGCCGCCTTCCCCGGGGCGGCGCAGCCGTGGGAGGCCAGGGGCTCCAGCTCATAGAACTCCCGCTCCGCCTCGGACCTCGGGGCCCTGGGAGCCACGTGGTAGGCATTCCCAGCGCAGGAGCCGCTTGGCGCCTTGTCTCCGGGTGTCGCGGACAAGCCGTGGGAGAAGGCGCCGCAGCGGAGCTTCCTGGGGAGGGGAATCTGGCCGCAGGTGCCCTGGGGCCCGAGGCACCGGCAGATGCACTGGAAAAAGAAGGTGGCGAAGGCCCAGCTGACGCCCATGATGAGCATCATGAAGGTGCCGAGCTGCGTGTAGGCCAGAACCGTGGACGGCATCATCATGGCCCCCGCCACGAAGGTGGTCAGGGCGGCCATGGCGATGGCGGATCCCATGCGGCTCAGGGAGAAGATCACCTTCCCCTCCCGGTTGGTGTCCGGGGCCAGCCGGTAGGCCACCCCGTAGTGGACGGCGAAGTCGACGGACAGGCCGACGGCCACCGAGATGATGACCGACTCCAGCACGTTGAGCTCCCACCCCAGCAGGACCAGAGAGCCGACGGTGACGAATATGGTCCCGGCGATGGAGACGATGGCGTACAGGCTTATGACGACGTTCCACGTGGTGAGCAGCATGACGCTGAAGGCCACGGCCACCGACAGCCCCATGGCGATGAGCGTGCCGTCGGAGAGGCTGTCCTGCAGGTCGTAGAATTCCAGGCTGCTGACAAACCAGCCGTTGCTGAGGCCCTCGGGCGCCGAGCTCAGCTCCCGGGAGATCCAGGCGTCCACCTCCTGGTAGAACTGGTGCATCCTCTCGTAGGCCAGCGTGAAGACGTAGGTGCTCTGGAACTCCAGCACCACGGCCCGGATGGTGTCGTTGACGTCGAACCTCGGCCCCGGCGTCTTGCTGTCCAGGTGGTAGCCGGTGCTCCTCTCCAGCTCCATGATGGCCCTCTTCATGCACAGCTCGAAGATCTCCTGCTTGTAGGGGAAGCTCCAGCGCCGGCAGCAGAGGTAGAGCGCGGGCTCGTCGCAGTCCTGGTTCTCCATCCACTGCTTGAACGTCTCGATGAAGCAGCTCGTGAAGTCCTGCTCGTCCGTCTGGTGGAAGAAGGTCTGGTTTCTCAGCTTCTGGCAGAAGCGCAGGATCCAGAGCTGGGAGGCGGGGCTGGCGATATTAAAGCTGCCGTCCAACACCAGCTTGCCTTTGCTCTTGGGGTTCAGGGGGTCGCCGTTGTCCTCCGGGGACACCCCCCACACCACCGTGATGGGCATGTGCAGCTCCTCCCCGCGGTGGACGCGCTCGAACATGAAGAGCTTCTTGTACTCGGCGTCGTAGCGCTCGAAGGGGTGCGAGGGCCTGAACAGCTGGAACTCGGACAGCTCAAGCGAGGGCAGCTTCATCTTGGGGTTCACGCACACCACGTAGGCCCCGCCCACGCTCAGGGCCAGGAACCACAGCAGCCAAAGGTAGCGGAGCTTGATGACGACGCACGGCAGCACCTTCTCGAAAAAGACGCGAGAGGCTTCGGATGCGGCGAGCAGCACCCTGTGGCACTTCCGGCGGGCGGCCGTCCAGCAGCTCTTGCCGTCGTACACCTGCGGCTGCGGCTTCCGGAAGCAGCTGAACAGGTTGAGGAGGTAGCGCTCGTGCAGGACGACCACGGCCGGCAGCCACGTGACCATGAGCACGTAGTTCACCAGGATGGCCGTGCCTGCATACACCCCGAAGCACCGGATGGCGGTGATGTTGCTCACGTAGTTGGCGTAGAAGGCAGCGGCCGTGGTGAAGCTGGTGACGAACATGGACAGCGCTGCGTGCTGCAGGGTGACGCCCACCGTCTCCGCCGTCGCCGCGTGCGGCCTGTCGCACTTGGCGTAGCTCCACACGTCGCACAGGACGAAGGCGTCGTCCGCACCGATGCCGACCAGGATGACCAGCGCCGTCAGGTTCATGAACGGGAAGAACTCGAAGTTGAACACCACGCGGTAGAGGAAGTAGGACACGATCAGCGAGCTGATGACGGCAAACATGGTCATCAGGGTGATGAACAGGGACCTGGTGTAGGCGCACATGACCAGCAGCACCAGCAGCACCGCAATGGCCGGGTAGGCTGTGTCCGTCAGGAGGTAGTCCTGGAACAGGCTGTGCTTGATGCCGAACTCGATCCCGGCCACGGCGGTCACCCCGTCGGAGCCGTTCCAGTTCTCGAAGTTGTCCAGGTAGATGTCCATCATGCTCTCCCCCTTCTCCGTGGGCGAGAAGAGCATGCTGTACCTCAGCGTGGGCGCGGTGGGCGCGGCGGGCGCCTTCGGGGCCAGGAAGTCCTTGTCCACCAGGAAGTGCAGGATCTGGTACACGGCGTTGTACTTGACGCACTTGCGGGGCACGCCGCTGCACTTGAGCTGGCCCTTCCTGCGGGCGCCCGCGTCCCAGCAGTCGGGCTGCAGCGTGCCGTTGCGGTAGTGCTTGGCGCAGGCCCGCAGCAGCTTCAGCGTGTGCGACACGTCCCGCTCCACGATCTGCTGGCAGGACGACCTGTTGTTCAGGATGGCGATGTAGTTGCCCAGCGTCCAGCTGGGGCAGCAGGACGCCACCGTGGTCCTCTGGCACAGGTCGCCGAACTGCGGGTGGGCTCTGATCTGCAGAGAGAGACACGCGGACACCAGCGTTTAAGGCCTGTGGGGGGGGGGGCAGGTGCACGGCCTCCCCCGAGCCTCCCCCCACAGTCCCCCCAGCGCGTCCCTCCAGGCGGCAAAGTGCCCAAAAAACCTCCAGTGTGGCCTTGGTCTTAACGAGGAGGTAAAACCAGCAGCTCTTGAGGAGACTGGCCTTTTCAAAGGCACTTTCAGGGCAAAGGAAGGGACGGCGGGGCCTGTGCTCTTCCATCTGGGGGGCTCAAGGGCACAGGACGCCAGCTGCTGCCTTGGCCCAAAACCGCCGGTCATCGGCCTGAGGTTCCGGGCGACAAAGGCACGAATGCAACCAACTTAACGGAAAGCCAAGAAAACGGTTGCCCAGAAGAGCACCAGCGAGCCCCCGGCTGACGCCGGACACCGATGTCCGCAGTGCGCGGGGCCACAGCCAAGGGCATCCCCAAGCAATGAGCACAACGGGCCGCGGTGCCCAGTCCCATCCGTCCACGCAGGTGAGATGGATACTGAGTGGCAGCCGACGACGTGTGCATCCTTCGAGCTCATCTGGTAAAGCGCACCCACGGTGCACGCAGCCTTTCCTCCACGGCGGGAGGGAAACCGAGACACAACGCCAAGGCCAAGGGGGTCCGGGCCTCCACACCACACCACCCGGACGCATGTGCGTGAGGCTCAGCCTCCTCCTCCGCAGCCAGAGCGACTGTGTCTCCTCTGCGGGGCTGAGCCTCGCTCTGCCCGCATCTCTGTGGACGGTAAAGACAAGTGAGCCGAAAGGGGGATCATTCCAAGGGGACTAAGGTGTCACCCCAAGAGCCTGATCCACCAGCTCGTTTCTGAAGAGCCACCGTTAGTTGGCGTTTGTGACACAGGGTCATCAGTTCCAGTGGCCTCCGGGCGCAGGCGTCCACACTGCCAACTCCGGGGACGCGGGGAAGCGGCCGTCGGCCTGCTGCGTCTGGTAGGGGGGCGGCCCCGACGCCAGAGGCTCTCGGTCGGGGGCAGTGAGGGTGGACAGGCCGTGGCCGCGCAGAGGGGCACCGTCCAGGGCTCGGGAGCCAGGCGCTGGCGGTGAAGGGAGCAGGGCTGCCGGCCACAGCCCAAGACAATGGGCCTCGGATGACCTTCCAAATGGCAGCAGGGTTTGCGTGCGAGTGAGCGTGGTTTGGCCAAAGGTTCAACGGTGACACGATAAACGCGGATCCACCGGCGGGTCACCTGCCAAGCGCCATCCAGAGTGGGCCCGGCCCGGTCTGCAGGCAGAGGTGGCCGACGGGCGACCGTGCCAATGGTCCTCCAGGACCCGGACGGGCCCAGAAGTAAGGACGGAGACGGCCGCCGTGGCCCCGAGCTGGACGCTGGTGCCTGAACCCACGGGGATGCAGCTCGAGAGACGAACGAATCCATGATTGCGCCGCAGGGGGAGTGGAAGTGACTTCTCACAGCTCGGGGGATGGGGCGGCCACGGGCTGTGCAGGGTGGGGAGCTGGGTCACCCCGTGGCTGTGCCGGGGCCGAGCACACGTCCGTGCCGGACGGTCGCAGGGCTGAGGCCGCGGAGCAGCGAGAGCAGGGGCCAGACAGGGCGGCGGGGGTGGGCTGCAGAGCTTCAGACGACGCCTTAACCCGTAAACTGCCGGCTACCGGGAGCCTCACCGGAAGGCTGAGAGCAGGACGGGAACAGAGCGCGTCCTGCTATGGGGCCCCTCCGTCCTCACGTGCCACAGGCCGGCCCGCAGGTGCTGCCGGGGGCCCCAAAGCCCACGCCGCAGACGGGCGCTGTGACCTCAGACCCCTCCTGCGAAGCTGGCCGCCCGAGCGCGGACTTCCACGAGGGCAGGACTGAGGAGCCCGGGAGCTTCCAGCGGCCTCGAGGTCCCAGAAACACTCGGCGGGTGTGGAGCCGGACCCCGAGGGGGGCCCAGGACTGGCCTGCGGGGAGCGGCTGCCCTGCGCAACCGGCAGAAACCGCAAGTGAAAGGACACGGTGGCTGGGAGACTGCCCGGCTTGCTCGCCTGTTGCGCTGCATCCGGGCCATCCTCCCTTCGCAGACGCCACCGAGCGCGGCCGGCCGGAAGCCACGCACTTGGATGTCACGGCGCTGACTTCCTGCAGGAATAGCTGCTGCTCGACGTTCTCCTGCCACCTCCTGAGACGCGGCTAGAACGGCTCAGGGCCACCCCCGACGTCGGCTGAGGACTTTTGCAGGATGTCACGACGTGACCCACAGCGGACGGGTGAGGGTCTGGGTGCGCGCGAGCCTGGAGGCACCAAACAGTGAGCCGCAGCTCAAACAGCTACACATTCTAGGCCGTGAGGACTCCCGGAAGACCCCGAGCAGAAACGGCACAAGGACACAGGACGGAAGGGACACGTGGTGGGAGGGACAGGCGTCACCTCACCACCTGCGAAGACAGGACCCCGCAGGGGCGGGCGCTGCCGAGCAGGGGGCCCTGCGCTCGCTCCGGGCCACCGGTCCACACCGCATGGCTCGTAACATGTCCCAGCTTCCGGGTGACGAACTGACAGCTGCAGACGAGGAGACAACGCAACAGGCAGACGCTGGCCAGTGATCCAGGAACTTGGTTTGTTTGCAGATGGTCTGAGTCTGTGCGGGCGCAGCCGAGAGCAGATGGCGCGTGCGGAAAACCCGGCCGGCCTGATGGAGGGAGGTCACACAGTCCTCCCGCTGGAGAGTCGCGTCGGGAGCCGGGGAGCCGGCCCGCTGACCGCCAGGAGCCCGGCCTCCCCTGAGGAGCCCCGTGTGCGGTGTAGACAACAGCACCAGGCCCAGGCCAGCTCTCGGCCCGGGTGCAAGTGCATCTCCCGCTGTCGGTGAGCTCACACGCAGGACGCACGCCAGGCATGTGGCGCCCTCCTTCCCCGGTGGCTGTGTGTGGGCAGGTGCGGGGGCAGCGGCAGCAGAGTGCGCTCTCCGGGGGCCTTGGCCCCACCACTCAGGCTCCACGGACCATCTCGCGTCCTCCATCTGCAAGGGACTCCCCTCTTACAGACGCTGGAGCCCGGACATCCCCTTCCCCGCCCATGCCCTGAACCTGCCCCGAGACCCGCTGGTTGCCAGAGAGGCTGCGGGGACGAGGACACGGGGGAAACCCTGCAACCAGCTGAGGAGAGACCACCCGGGAAAGGAGAGCCAGCGTCTGAACTGCTGCCCTGGGAGGAAACCCGCGTGGGACACAGGAGGGGGCGCTGCGCTGGGGGGGGCGGATCCGTGGGGGCCACACGGGGGCTCCAGGATCCCGGGGCGCACACGCAGGCGACCAGGACGGAGGCCCCAGCGAGCACCCTCCGCCCGCGCTCACCAGGCTCAGCAGGGAAGCGACCGGCACGAATGCCAGCTCGTTTGTCCGAGACGTACGCCAGGGTCACTTTACATACCCTTGAGTTATCCACGCTGCACATGGACTTAATGGCAGGTAAGCTCCACAGCGTGTCCCCTCCGGCTGACGCAAACACCACCCTGGAGTACCGGTCACCTGGTGACATGAAAAAGAAAAGACAGAGGTTCATAATTGTCCGCTCCCATCATCAGACTCAACATCCAGGAGCAGCCCTACTGGGGGAGCACAGGACGGGCCATTGGCAGCGGGGTCCCTTCCTACCCACGACACCGAGGGCTTGCAGGCCGTCCAGGACAGGTTAGCAACCGCGATCCGAGAGAACCCGGACTTGGGAGACGCGGCACCAGGACGCGGCACAAGCCCAAGGAGGACACGCTGAGCTGTTCTCCACGGCCGTCAGCCGGGGGCAGACGGCAGGGGGTCAGTTTAAAAGCACTGAGACCAACCCGCCGGACCCGAGGGGCCAGGGTCTACACTGCGCTGATGGCGCGGACGCAGGCCAGTCGCGGAGCCTGCCGCCCCTGTTGCCCCCCATCGCAGGCACGCGTGTCTCAGGCACGGGAACCCAAGGACACATCGCTGAGCCGTCAGCGCCGCTTCCGCTCCGTCCGCCCTGGGGACTTTGTACGAGTTCGCCTGGCTGTGCCGACACTGCGGCCACCTGTGACCATGTGAATAAAGCTTTACCACGCGAGCTTTTATTCACCACCAGGAGGTTTCCTTCAGCGAACTCTTCACCCGACGGCCATTATCCTATGTGGACTCCGAAGAGCAAATCAAGGCCGTGGAAACAGCCATCTCCCCCTCGAGGCGGAGCCCTGGCCAGGGGTGGGGTGTGCGTGTGGACTGCAGGGACCCCATCTGGCCTGTGTGGGGACTGGCCAAGGGAGGCCAGTCTGGGGATGCACACTGCCACTCCGAGACAGACCCAGCAGCCTGGACATTCACCAGAGCTCAGATTTTCTAAAAGTGCAGAAAAAGCCATGTGCGCTCCTTCCCGGGACCAGGACAAAATGTCCCTGACCTCCTACTGTGCGCCTGCCTGATGCTGTGGGTGCCGCAGGCTCAGCTACACCTAGAAGCATCAGAGGCCCGGTGAGGCCTGCTAGAGAGCTAACAGGACAGGAAAGCACACATTTTGGGGGCATTTTCAATAGATTTTAAAGAGCTGAGTTCAAAACAGCACTGCTGTGAAGATTCGCTGGGGGAGAAGCTGTAGGTCCTCATGTCCTTAGACCCAGGGCGTGAACCCAGGGTCCCAGGATCGAGTCCCACATCGGGCTCCCTGCATGGAGCCTGCTTCTCCCTCTGCCCGTGTCTCTGCTCCTCTCTCTCTCTCTCTCTCTGTGTCTCTCATGAATAAATAAATAAAATATTTTAAAAATATATATATATGCTCTCTGAAATAAGACTTGAAAAGTATATTTCTCTAAGATAGTAGATTATTTTAGGGGTTCAATCCAAAAATATGTACCTGACAATATTTTTTAAATAATGTAAAAAATTTAAAATGACTTGGAATTTGGGGCAAGATCAAGAATCTCATTAGATATTTTGTGTCCCTTTAAACTAAATCTCTTATTGACTTTTGTTACAGGCAAATAAATCCAGCTTAGTGGTCGACTGACCCTGGGAAGTAAAACTACGAGTCACTGCTATCTGTGTCAGTGCCCCACACGTCTTCCCACCAGTCTGGATTTAATCGTGCTCCATTCTGAGCGCGAGGAGCCCCGAGGGGCTGTTCACCTGGGATGCCACTCACTCGGAACGTCGCAGAAAAAGCTGTCTTTGTGGAAGTTCCAGTCGACTTCTCTTTTCTCTCTTTCATAGTGGTCATCTGACCATCTATCATCCCGATGGCTGAAACGGAACAACAACGTGGTCTTGAGTAAAGTACCGTCAGCAGCACAGGGCACACAGCCAGCAACTATGTAACAGCGATGGAGGCGAGCCGGCATAGAGTAAACGTGTCCCACTGCTGTCCTACGCCCGGAACTAACCACAACGCGATAATAAACACTTAAAAATAATAAAGTACTAGCACACCTGTAACGCTCTACCCTCAGTCATGACCTACTTGAAATGAAAAGGATGCATATAAGCAACCAACATCCATTTTCTCACATCTATAAAAAGGGAAAAAAAAAACCAAACCCTCACTCTTTTTACCTTAATACAACAAAATCTTAAAAAACAACGAGAACGTACACAAATCAGCAGCAAAGACTTCGAGCTTAATCATCTTGTTCGGGCAATGCTTAGAAGTCAAATTCATTCAGCAAGGTTTTGTGTGAAAGTTAATAAACAATTACCTTTTCGCTTGTTCATCTGCGTACTTAAATGGATAATTTGCCAACGTTGCCTTGTATCCCGTATTTTTCACCATGTTATTCCACGTAACCAGTCTCTGGCCTATCGCAGTCCCTCTTGGCTCAAAACCCTGAGACAAAATATCACAAATTCCTATTAGTGCGGTTTGCTTCAGGGTAAGTAGGGTCCCAGCAGGTTGGGGACGCGGTGCTGGGATGCTGTGTGGCTTCGGTAGGATGCGGGGACGCGCTCGCGGCTGCCCGGGGACGAACAGCACCGAGGAAGGTGGCCCGACCCGTCGGTGGCCTCCGTTCACCACAACAGCGCGGTTAGGCTCCCTGGTACGTGATCCGTCTCAGCAAAGGTGGGCGGGGGGGGGGGGGGGGACTGTATCTGAAGCTTCTCTTTCAAGATCACACCTAAGCAATTAGCAGGTGTTTACTTGGATGTCACAAAAAATTATGGTCACATCAGACCATGTCATGCAGTGTTTTACAGGAACATGTACTTAAAAACAGACCCTGCAAACAAAAAAACAAAACAAAACAAAAACAAACCCCCAAAAAACAGACCCTGCTATCATCTCTCTGTGATGCTGAAATTCCTTTCACTGCTCTGCGGGGGGAGAAAGGGAGACATTCAGTCTTAAAGACGTTATGAGAACATTTTTATAGAATTCAGATTCTCCATTTTACTGCTTTTTAGCTTAAACGTGGCAGCCAAGGAGGAAAACCTCCAGGTTTGTCGGTGAGAGCAAGTCCGTTGACCTCTTAGGAACCTGAGACTTGAAGGACATGGGTTTACTTTTCAGGAGGAGAACTGCAAGCTCCTGGTGACTCGAGGAGGTTTGGGGGAAACAGGATAGAAGTCACATAATGCAACATGTATTAAGATACTTAATTCCCTGAGGTCACAGAGACGCGATGGGCTGAGTTCTCCTTACCAGCAGTGGATCAGAGAAGTCGGGAAGCTCCGGCACTAACACCCCAACCAAGGCGCAGACTACGATGAGCAGGGTGCACATGCCCAGCACCAGCACGGGCCAGTCGGCTATCAGGGACGCGTAGCTGCGGGGCAGAGAGGAGCACAGGAGGGCGCTTAGACGGACGCGGCCAGAGGCCCACTGCCACGACAGGAGGGTGTTGATCCCAGCTCGGACCCCGTCCAGGGCCTCTCAGTGGGGCGGCGGCGGGACCAGGACACAGCACGGGTCGCGCATGGAGCCCCTGGACACAGGTGCAAGGCCTGCGCCCCGCGGGGAGCCCCCGCCGCCTGCTGTCTCCTCCAGGACTCGCTCCTCCCGCCTTGAGCTGCGTCGGCTCCTGGAGAAGAACACGGTTCACTGCAGGCTCGCAAATTCCTCATCAGAGCAAGCAGACCGCACTGAGCCCAGCCCCGACGGGGCTTGCGCCGTCAGGAACGCGGGGGCCGCCACTCCAGGGCGAGCGCTGGTTTCGTGCAGCATCTGCACCCAGAACAGTGCCTTCCGGAGGGGGCCGTGGGCACCCACCCCGTCCTCACTCTCTGGCCACCCGCCTGCCGCCGGGCCGCTGGTCCCCTCCCTACCGCCAGCCCAGCCCCCAGGTCCAAGTCCTTTCCTCCGGGCGCCCCTCCGCCCTGTAGGACCCTGGTCCCCATTCTCATCACGGGCTCACAGGTCTGGCTCTCGGGGGCATTTACTTCAAAGTGAATCTCAATATGGAAATTAAAGTGGGGCACGACTATGTGTGCAGGGAGCACGTCCCCTCCCTGGTGCCCGGGGATCCCGCGGGGCTCTCCTTTTCGGCCCAGCCTCTGGAGGAGGGACTTACGCTCACTCCGACGCTTCACACCCATCGCCGCCCTTCATTCTCCCAGCCCCGTGCAACGCGCCGGGGTGCGGTTTGGATACATGCAGAGAGCCAAGGCCGGCCCAGCCGCACGGCGAGCCCGTCCCGCGGAGCACATGGCACGCTGCCAACACCAACACCGTCGTCTCACGCACTTGCAAGTGGCCAACACAGTGGACCTTCAAAGGTCTCATCACGAGAAAACAGAAGCCTGCACCTCGCCGTGGTGGTCGCGTCACCATCGGTACAGACACTGGATCGTCCAGCTGCACCCGAAGCTGACGTGAGGTCGCCTGTCAGCTGGAGCTCACGTGCGGAGTTGCCAAAGGAAGCCCAGCTCTGGCGCGGGGGGCGGGGGAGCTCCCAACCACGGCGACACCATCTCTTGCTTCGAACACGAGCGCGACAGGGTCACAGGACTGAGTCCAGGCGCCCCGAGCCATGCCCCCCCCCCGACTCGCCCTGTGCCCTGAGCCCCTAAGCCACACACTCAACGTCGTGATGCAAGACCACTTAGGTCTGTGGGCGTCCGCGTCCGAGCATCACTCACGAGCCCCGCCGATTCCAAATTTAACAACTCGCTCAGGGAAAATCCCTCTAGATGAGATGGAATGATGCTTGAACGTGACTCCGAATGTAGTGAAAACACGCTGACCGCGGGCGCTGGTTGGGGCTGCTCAAGCGGACACAGCTTCCGGAACACGGAACACGCCCGGCACGGAGAGGCTCTGATTTTATTTCCTCCTCCACCAAATGCAAACTCAAGATGAAAGCGACCGGCAGGGGGGCAGTCGGGTCCTTTGTCAGCAGCGCATTTGAGGCTTCCTGTTCCCGGCTTCGTCCTACACGGTAGACCTTTCCAGTATCAGCCTGTGACGTGAAAATGGCCCCAGGCTGAAATCACTACTCACCACGCGGTATTTTAACTAGACCCGTTTTCCCACAAATGAACCTACAGACCGCTTGCCGGTGGGGGGCACCGGGCCTCATTCCAGCGCCGAGGGCTGACCTGCCCACGTAATGACTTCTGGTCTTGTGTTCCAGAAACACCTGCACACGCATGCGCTGCAACCTGGAAACCCTCTTCAGTCATTGCTTTCCTTCGCGTTGAGAACGTCGGACGTGACTTGACAGTCGCGTGTGTGCCGACTCCCCACGGGAGCCTCGCCGCATTGGCCGTCTCCACACGCAGCTTCCAGACCTGGCCCGGGACACGGTTCCCACGTCCAGGGAGTAGCCGTGCTGCTGCCATCGGGGGAAGGACTCCGACGTGCGTCTGTCCTCAATACCAGGCGCTGCTGCGGTCCATCTGCCGCTCTTGCCGCCCGAGCCCGAGCCCGCACAGCCGTGGGCACCGCACGGGACGCTCCAGGCTCTCGTACAACATGAAACCAGCGCCATGGCGTGACACTACGCTGCAAATCTAATAAAGCAGGAGAACCGGAGGAGTAAAGGAAGTCAGATGTGGCCTAAAGGAGTCAGAGCTACGTTTGCCCCTAACTCCACTCCTGGTGAGTCGGACCTCGGTCCGTGCTGCAACGGAGCTCAAATAAGCGCATGCCTGCGCATTACGCTCCTGGGAAGCGGACCCCGGGGGCCGGCGAGGACGCATCATAAGGCCCCAGCTTTTTCATAAGGCCCCAGCTTTTACTGTGATCTGTCCTGCACGTCCCGACTGAAGTGTGCAGACGCCACAGCACGGCTGCAGGAGCTGACGAGCCCGAGGAGCTCTCCGGGCAGGCGGCCCGGTCCCCTCGGCAGCACACCGAGGCAGCCGGCACGGACCCGAGGTGCTCAGCTGCTCGCCCCGGACGGGATGCAGGGTGCGTGGCACGATCCATGGCCGTGGGGGGCTGGGTGGGCCTGCTGGGTGGCCCGGCCCGCTCGCCGGCTCTCCGCGTGCATCCCCCACGCCCCTCGGGCTGCCCGCTACCTCATAACCGGGCTCACTCTGGGAAAGATCAGAAATAACCGTCAAAGGAAGCACACGAAACCTCTCATAGGTGGACCCCCGGACCCCCAAGCGCGGTGGGTCCCTGGTGCCTGAGGCGGCCGCAGGCCACCGTCCCGTCGCAGCTTGTGAGGCTCTTTGCCTCACTGGCCCCTCCTCTCCGCAGCAGGCTCTCCTTTCTCCCCTTCCGTCTGCTTCAGTCCACATGCCCTGCACTCAGCGCCCAGCCTGCGGGCACCGGGCGCTCTCCCGGACCTGCCAACACCAACTGCCAGCACCGCTGGTCTCCGTCCCCGCTGAGCTGAGCGACTCAGCACCTTGCTAACTGTCCCTTTGCTCCCTGAGAATCTTCCTCCTTAGCGTCTCCCCTGGTCTTTCCCTTCATAATCGCTCCTAATTCCTCTCGTCCAGTGCGGGGCAGCGGGGGACCCTTGCACAATGCGATCGGTCACAGTTTTCCCAGCGGCATCGGCTCTCGGCGCAGCGGGAGGGCAGACGGGCTGCGGGCAGGACACGGAGCCCCCGCTTCGGTTGGACGCAACAAGGTCGATGCAGCCGGCGTCGCAGAAGAAGGTGCAGGCGTCTGGGGACCAGAACATGACAGATGGCAACCTTGCCCTTAAGGGACTCGGAGCCTCATACAGAAAATCAGACAACTTCACAAATACTTGCGAAACCAGGCCAAGAAATACGGGTTTTCAGAGGGATACAGAGAAATGTTCGGTGACTTCAGGAGCGATTACTCGCAGCTAAGGTGGGACAGCAGCAGGAGAGGCTCTGTTGAAGAAGCTGGGTGTGTATGTGCCTGTACGGAAAAGAAGAATCTGGGACTTACAAAAATACCAACCTGATGATAGAGAAAATGTGTATGACTGTCTTCAAAATGCAAAAGCCTTGGACATTCGGGAGGGCTCCACGCTTGGCAGAAAATGGCCACAGCGGACGTGGCATGGCAAGAATGGAGGATTTCATGCTGTGTGTATTTTAGCAGGATTTTAAAAAATAAACAATTTCTAAATGGAAAGGGAGTTTACTAATGGAAAGTTATGTAGTGATTATAGTGGAAAGAGAGCATAAGGCTTCAGTCGCCAGCGCCTCTGCAGCAGGTGACTTTCAAAGGTTGCTAAGTCACCTACACCCCCTGCAAGCACATCTCCGACGGACCCGTGCTTTCTTTCTTTCTTTCTTTGAAGAAACGTGTATCCATTTAAATTTAGCTTTTCTACTGAAAAGATAAAAACTTCAAAATTTCCAAATGAAATACATCCATTTTAATTAGGGTAACAACAGTTTTGGGGAGAAACACAGACAACCATCTGCAATAAAGCACCACAAACAAAGAGGGGAGGAAAGGCAGTTGGGCCAATATAGACGACGAGATACATGCAGAATCTAAAGACTGAAAATCCACCTTCGGGTCAAAACCCCTTTGGGAGACAGGATGACTCATGCAGGCAACTCAGGGAAATTTACTTTTCCTTCATAAAAATATGAATGAGAAAGGCAGAAACAACAGCAAAGTGTGAACAAAGCACCGGAGAGGAAAGTAGGCAAGTGACTTTATGATCTAATAGGAGGACGCAGATGACTTTACCTTTTTGGTAACTTGAACGGTCTGCATGGTCTGAAAAAAAAAAGCAGAGGAAAACCAATGAGGAACAAGGCATCGTAACATTAAGGCGTTTTATGTGCCCTTGTTTCGATCCTGGCCGACGCGGACCATCTGCACCCTGGGACGGAGCAGGGGTCACGCTGCGCGGTGCCCAGACCCCGCCCGCTCGCAGCCCCGGCACCTCCTGTAAACAGCCCGCCGACACCCCCTTGCACCAGAAGCATTCTTCTCCGTCTTCCCCAGTGTTCCGCATCCAGCTCCACAGCCCACTGGGCAAGTGCCGGCCCTTCCCTCTCAGCCCTGACGTGCTGAACTCGGGCTCAATTTCCAAGCCCTCTGCTCCCACCAGAGTCGTTTCCTCCTATTTACCGGTACGTGGCAGGCACTTAATAAACATTTGGTGAATAAACAAAATGCACCACTCACGCTGCTCCGTGTGGTGAAGACCCCTGGGAGCTCCCGAGACACCCCCCCCAACCACGGCCTGGGGCGGCCTCCCTTCTACTGGGTAACCGGAGAATGCTAGATTGCCTTCCTCATCTCATCGATTCCAACCAAACAGCATATGGCCGTGGGCCGGCCGCAGCGGCAGACATGAGAACCACTCTGTCCTCCGTTAAGCTGCAGGTCACAGGGTTCGCAAAAACGTGATACGGTGCTACTTACCTCGGTAAACTTCTCTTTGTTTTGGAAAACGGGATGATTTTTTTTTTAAAAAAGACTTAATTTATCTGAGAGAGAGCATGAGCGGGGGTGCGGGGTGGGGGGGCAGAGGGAGTGGGAGAAACAGATGCCCCCCCGCCCCGCCCCCAGGCAGGGAGCCCCAGGTGAGGCTCGATCCCAGGACCCAGAGATCATGACCTGAGCCAAAATCAAGAGTCTGACGCATAAGCAACTGAGCCACCCAGACGCCCAGATAAGGGAGCATCTTTTTTTAGTTTTCTTAGGATCAAGAGCTTTGAAGTCAGTAGTCACTGGCTAGTGAGAATGTGCCTGGGGACATCCGGAGCTTTGTCTGCCTCTCTCTCACAAGCACACTCAGCCCACTCCCACCTTGTCCGTCCCTCCCCACTTCCCTACACCTTGTCAGGCTCCATCGGGCTCTCTCCATCCTGCAGGAGGGATCCTCTCATATCCAATACTGCAGCGACCACTAACTTTGATGGTTAATCAGAAAGTTGACATGAAAAATTCTAAAAATGTATCATCACACACATTCCTTAAATATCGATTCATAACTTCAACACAAACGTATGCTCAACTGCCCATCTCTTCTGCAAGCCGAGCTGCCCCGTCCAGGATTGCCGGTTCTGGACGCATCCTGAGTACGTACATCTGAATTTTGATGGCTCCCCTCAATTTTCTTACAATTGTTTCTCTCATGCCTCATATCATTTTTGACAATAATTACCTCTTATTGGATCTTCCTGAAAACTACCATTTGCTTTTCACAAGAACAATTCATCTCTTATTAGACCCTATACATAAATGGATTATTTTAAAGTTGAATTAAACGACACAATTACAAAAACATGCGCAGCCGGCACGCACAGGTTGGGTAACCATCCTCCTCGGACGCTAGGAGCAGGGGTGTGTGGCTGCCATGGAGCACGGGGACGGGGCGCCGTGGGGACGGCGGGAGGAGCGACACTACTGAGTCTGTGAAGGCCTTAGAGGGGCTTCCGTTCAACACAGCTACTACTCGAGAAGTAATAAAGAACATTTAATTTTGAGGGGTAAATCTACCTGAAAACCAAAACACTACATTTTCAATGTAATTACATATTTCTTTGTTAAGCTTCATTGAAATATAATTCACAAACCATACAATTAATCCGTTTAAACTGGTTTTTACAGAGCGCGAGGGCAAGGTGCTGAACACAGAAGCAAATCGCTAAATTTGTACATGAACCTTCAGGTTCTTACGTCCTCAAAACCACCCCCTGAATTTCCACGGGAACACAGCAGACTTTGTTGTCTTTAGGTCTGAAGTGACCCTCAGAGCCGCAGCTCTGGGGCAGGTCATACTGAGCAGTTGCAAAGAAATGATAATTTATCATATACACTTTGGGTTGTAACAAATGTCAATTTTCTCTTTCCTCCTACTCAGCCCCGCGAACTTATTTATTTAATAGATAAATCCGTGGATCTATGACTAATTTACTCCCTGGAGGCAGAAACACCCAGAGACCCATCACGTTCTTCTGTCTGAATAAAGACGTCATTCTCTGTGTGTTTGGGAAAGCAGAGACGGTCACATCCGTTGCCACCAAGACACCTCTTGGGGAAATGTGAAATCCCTCGGAGGCTGTCACACTGACGGACGTGACAGGTGACAATTCAACCACAGGTGGACCCGAGACCCATCTGCTCTGCGCTGTCGCTGTCGGAGACGGTGGCCTGGCCGCTCTCACCACGGCGTAAGGCGCCCACCACACTCGCACCCGCCTTCTTCCTCCATCTGTGAACCTTTCCGAGTTGCTACTCTCAATCTCCATCTGATCAGTCTTGGGCTGATGAATAATGACTCTAAAAACTAACAGATCTGCTCCCTATCACGGATCGAAGGCGTCGTTTCCAGGGGCCTTTCACCTTCTAACACCCTATAGTCAAAACACACACCAGAAACCAATTAGTTAACCTCAAGTGGAACACCTCCTGGTCTTTGGTTCGGTTTTTAGCCTTTTTTCAACTGAGAAAAAAACAGACAGCGTTTGCTCGGCGGCACAGTCTGGGGGAGCCTGGGCTGCAGGCCCATCTCGGAGGGCTGGCCGAGCAGGTGTCCCTGCCCCGTCCAGAACCCACTTCTGTCCGCATGCGGGTGACACCCACGTCTTCACGGGGCCACTCTCCAGGCTGCTTCAGAAACACTCTGTGAATCTGGAGCTCGGGGCCTCGAGATCGGTAGTCGGTAGCCCGGGCACGTCCCACCAGAGAACAGGGGGTGCCGGTGAGGCCCGCGGCTCCAGAGCCCCGACGGCGTGGGCCTCAGTCCAGGGCACCCTGAACCCGCAAAGCTCCCAGGAGGCCAGCAGGGAGCCACCAGAACTGGCTCGAGGCAGATACGGCAGGAAGGGAAGTTTCTTAAAAAGGTAATAGGAAAAAAAGTATGAGAAAGAAGTTAACAAGAAACAAACAAACAAAAAAACGTGGAAAAGCTACAAATGCTGTTTCTTTGTGTCCCTCGCCTCTCCTGTCTTGTAGTGGCGTCTGGGGACGGAGTGGGAGACGGCAGGCTGAGGGAAATGAGATCAGGGAACGGCGTGCATGCCACCCCCCGCCCGTGCGCCATGGGCAGAGCTGCACCGTTACCACCACGACCTCCAGACGCAGTGTCAGACCTCACAAGTTCCGTTTGGGAAAATCCAAACTATGAAGGAAAACTGTGTCTTTATTACTTATTTTTTAAAAGCACAGCAGACACACGCTGTCATGTTAGCGGGGGGCGCACAGCACGGTGATGCGACGACACGTGTGCGTTACACTGTGGCCAGGCCTGTGGCTGCACCTGTCACCCCGCATCCCCGTGACAACGGCAGGACTGGGCCCCCCTGCGGCGCCGTTCCTGCGGGACCCATCCATCCCGACTGGAAGCCGGAGCTCCTCCCCTTCCTCCGACCCTGCACTCCTCCCCTCTGCTCTTGTTTGCTTGTAGGTTCCACACAATCATCTAGCGTTTGTGTGACACCCTCTGGTCGGTCCAGGTGGCTGCAAATGGCAGGACTTCTCCCTTCTTCGTGGCTGAGTGGTGTTCCATCGTGTTCGTGTACACCGTATCTTCTTTTTTTAGGACTGCAGTATTTTATTTACTTTTTTGAGCAATCTCCATGCCCAGTGTGGGGTTCCAACTCCTGGCCCTGGGACCAAGAGTCCTGGGCCCTAAGGACCGCCCAGCCAGCAGCCTCACTGCCGCAGCTTCTGTGTCGGGGCATGTGTTGGTGGACGCGGGGGCTGCCTCCTCGGCTACTGGAGGGGACGCTGCGCAAACACGGGGCGCATCAATCCTTTCAAATCAGTGGTTTCATTGGCTTTGGGGCAAACCCCCAGCAGCGCCATTTCTGGGCTGCGGGGCAGCTCTGTCTGTAGGCCTCGGAGATCCCCCCCCTCTGTTCCCTCTGGCGGCTGCACAGCCTGCGCGCCCAGCAGGGCGGGAGGGTCCCCTTGCTCCACATCCTTGCCAACACTTGCTGTTTGCTGAGTTTTTGCTTTTCGCCATCCTGACGGGTGTGAGCGGGAGCCTGCTGTGGCTTCCACGTCTACTTCCCTGATGCTGAGGGATGCCGAGCATCTTTTCCCGTGTCTCCTGCTCACCTGCATGTCTTTGGAAAAATTGGCTATTCAGCTCCTCTGCCCATTTTTTAATTTGAATTATTTGGGACTTTCTTGGTCCGGAGGTGTATAAGTTCTTTATATATTTTGGATATTAACCCCCTTTCCAGATTATCATTTGCAGACATCTCGTCCCATTCAATAGATTGAACCTTGTCATTTTGCTCATGGTTTTCCTTCACTGGGCAAAAGCTTTTTATTTTGGTGTGATCCTATTAGTTTGCTTTTGCTCTTGTTTCCCTTGCCTCAGGAGACCTATCTAGAAAAACGTTGCTACAGCCAACGTCAGAGTTTACTGCTAGTGATTTCTTTTAGGATTTTTATGGTTCCAGGTCCCACATTTAGGTCTTTCATTCATTTTGAGCTTATCTTTGTGTCTGATGTAACGAAGTGGTCCTGTTTCACTCTTCCGCACGTGGCTGCCCAGTTTTCCCAACACCGCCTGTTGAAGAGACTGTCTTTTCTTTTTCTCATTGGGTATTTTTGTTTCCTTTGTCCTAGATTAATTGACCATATAAGCCCGGGTTTGTTTCTGGGATCTCCATTCTGCTCCATTTCTCCTCCTCTTCCTCCTCCTCCTCCTTTTCCTCCTCCTCCTCCTCCTCCTCCTTCTTCTTCTCCTCCTTCCTCCTCTCCTACTCCTTCTCCTTCCTCTTCCTTGTCTTTTTTTTTTTTTTTAACTGAAGTATAACTGACATACACTATTTTTAATTAGTTTCAGGAGTAGGACCTAATGATTCAGTATCTGTATTTACTGCAAAAGACTCACCACCATAAGTCTGGGTAACATTTATAAAGCTTTGTATGTTTCTGAACGATGAAAATGCTCTAAAGGAAATACACTTTCTGCTTCGTGGCTGTGGCCAAATTTAAGAAAGTGGCTGAAGAGGCACATTTAGGTCAGTTCTCCCGCTGGACTGTGCCCTAATGCCTTTCGGAAAAGGGCAGTCTGCAAACAGTAAGTTTTCGGTTCAGCGCTGGCATGCTAGCAAGAAACTGTCTGAAATTAGAGAATTCACACGCTGACGGGCCTTCTTAAAAGATCTCCCACAGAAACATAACCAGGCTTTGTCCTCCAGGACTTGCACGGATCATCACGGGGACACTTGGGTGCTGATGTGAGGATGAAACGAGCACCCCGTAGATCGGCCTTTAATCCACCAGGAACGGTGGGTGTGCGCGGTCTGTGCCAAGAGATTCCAAGGACAACCCTCCCCCCCACCCCGCGAGTGCCAGGTGATGCCTTTCCTGAGCGGGAGATGCCGGACGTCCGTCCGCGCGGGGCACCTTGCAGCCTGGAGCTGGGAGCACATGAGGATGAACCAGGTGAGTGAGGGAAGGGCTGGTAGTGGACGGCTGACGTTTAAGGAGCATCTCACAAACACCGAGCACGTTATCCACGTTCAAAAAGATGTTTAGCCCTTTTTAATTAAATAAATGCTTGAGTACGAGGAAAATGTCTTTTTAAAAAAATATTTCACTTATTTACTTATTTTAGAGAGAGAGAATCCGAAGCGGACTCGGCGCTGAGCAGGGAGCCTGACACGGGGCCAGACCCATGACCCCGAGACTCACAACCTGAGCAGACAGCGAGAGTCAGACAAGTGAGTGACCCCCAGGCACCCCCAGGAACTGTCTTAGGAAAAGGGTGAACCTGGTAGTAGAACCAAGTGGGTAAAGTCTGGGCCCTGCAATCCATGGGCTGAATGGGCCTGAGCAAGTCCCTCAATTTCCCAGGGTTTGTGAGAAATGGGAAGAACCCACGGGAACGCCGGCCTGGGCAGCAGGTGTCCATGGGCCGCGGGGCATGACCCGGAGGAAGCATGGTCCCCTGACCACTGCCACGGCTGCCCGGTTAAGAGGACAGACGGAGGGATCCCTGGGTGGCTCAGCAGTTTGACGCCTGCCTTTGGCCCAGGGTGTGATCCTAGAGACCTGGGATCGAGTCCCACGTCGGGTTCCCAGCATGGAGCCTGCTTCTCCCTCTGCCTGTGTCTCTGCCTCTCTCTCTCTCTCTCTCTCTCTCTGTCTCTCATAAATAAATAAATCTTTTTTTTTTTTTTTTTTTTTTTTAAAGAGGACGGACAGGGACGAGGGCGATGCTCTTCAGCTCACAAGCACCGCAGGCCTCTGCCTGCTTCACCTGCCACTGAACCTAAGAGAGATAAAGGGCGTCATATGCAGAAGCCTAATTGGAGAAGGGAACCCGTGGACTTCCTCCCCGTGATCCGTATTCATGGGGAAGATCAAGTACGAGACATGTAGACGTCTTCTAAGATCTTATTTATTATTTAAAGAGAGAGAGTAGCGGGAAAGAGAATCGCAGGCGGACTCTCCGCTGAGCATAGAGCCCCACGCGGGTCTCGACCCCACGACACCGAGATCGCGACAGGAGCTGGAACTAAGGGTCAAACACAAGTGGCTGGGCCACCCAGGCGCCCCCTAAATACGCAAATGTATTTTACAAATCTGGAGGCGGGCACAGCAGATCGCTAGCCCTCTTTACTCTGGCGGAAAGAGTAAAGCATGAGTTTTCCTCTGTATTCCTGAACTCGTGAGGATATATTCATGAGTTGGTTGTGTAATTAAGCTGAAGTCAAAGAATTTTTTAAAGGGAAGTTGCACATGTGTTGTTCGGGTACGTGTGACCCACGTATTTCATCTGAGAACTTCCCTCACTGACACACAATCCGAATGATACACCAGATGAAAAGGAGTCACCCCACACACAGATCCTAAGTTCCAAGGAACTCAAAACAAAATACATTTCATATGAGATTGATCGTTAGTTCTGCTCAATTCCACTATTCCCTGCAGTTTAGGTGATGGGGAAGCCGATCGCCGCTGGAACGAATCGGACGGCGGCTTCACAGAAGCGGGGGGCCCGGCTCCCCGGCAGGGGTCGGCATCAGTGGGCTCGAGTGGCACCTGCGGGGTTGGAGCCGGGGCCGCTGCCTCGGGCAGTCTCCAGGAGGATGGGACGTGCAGGCGTAGAAGGGAACACAAGGGAATAGCCAGGGCGTGGAGGCACGACGCAAGCGTGGGTGGGTGGGGGACGGGGGAGGTGACCTTGAAGCTGAGTAACCCTAGGAGTCGGGCTGAACGGGCCTCGGGAAGGAGGGAGATGCCTGAAACTACACTAACCCTTTATGTAATGAACTAAACGAGGCAGCAGGGCCTCCCGGGGCAAAGCCGGTGACAATCTGCACAAGCAGCTTGTCCCAAGGGTCAGCCTGGGGCGTGAGGGCAGATTTACAGCACGTTGCGGAGACTGACATTAAGCCTGATCCAACGGATACGTTTCCCTACTTTTATTAAGAAAGACACACAGATGCTTCTCACTCTTAAAGTTCACGGGTCTATCTACAAAAAGTAAAAGCATTTTGCATTTTCACTACAAACCGAATGACATACGTGAGTGCGTGCAGGTTACAAGGGACTCCGGGGGGGGGGGCACGTGCACGTCTGGTCGGTCACCGGGGTTGCCGCGAGGACAGCGCCGGCCCCGGGGAGACAGACCATGGCAGGCACGCGAACCCGTCGTCACCATCGTCTCCACGTTCCGACCTCTGGGTTGTAGTCCGACGTGGTCCGTGTGTGGTTCACCGTTAACAACTATCATCTGAGCTCAAACATGTAAGTATCATTACCTTTTCTTAAAATTCATTTTCCACGTGTCCTGGGTGAGTTTGCCGCTTCAAAATTACGCAGTATCACAGAAGTTTGAGTGTGGAAGGTTAAAAGTCACACCTGCTATTAGAAAAAAAAAAAGAACAACCTGGAAGGGGAGTTAGGAAAATAATAAAGATCCACCGCATCAAAATCAATTGCAACGGTGTAAGCAATACCTTGCAGCTGTTGTGACGTCTTCATCCTGGCGCCTGGGGTTACGGTGAGGGGGACGGCGAAGGTGACGGCTGGGGGGACAGCCACAGGGACGGCGAGGGGGACGGCCAGGGGGACAGCCAGGGGGATGGCGAGGGGGACGGCCAGGGGGACAGCCGGGGGAACAGCAAGGGGGATGGCCACGGGGACGGTGAGGGGGATGGCCAGGGGCACGGCAAGGGTGACGGCCGGGGGGACGGCCAGGGCCTCGCCATCCACAGAATTTCTTTAATCTATTAAGGACAACAGTATATAGGGAACCAGATTCTTCCTCCGTAACTCAATTTGCTCATATCCATCCTTTAACTTAGGAAGTACATTTTTGTAACTCCATGGTCTACACTCTCACACACAGATCAAAGCTAAAACAAGGTCAGCTTTCGTCAGGATAACACTGATAGGGCAGGGACGTCTTGTCCGCTGGAAGCCCAAGGTTAAAAACATCAACTAAGCTTAGAAGACTCTGAGAAGGAACAGGAATGTTCCGAGGAAGCAGGAGGAAAACCCCGACGGGGGGGACGCACCTGTTCCCAGGTGCCAGGCGGACACCTGGGGCGCCGTGTGCAGCTCCCAGAAGCGCGGCCCCACGCCGGGGACACCCAGACGCAGCGC
This sequence comes from Canis lupus baileyi, assembly GCF_048164855.1. Taxonomy (NCBI): domain Eukaryota; kingdom Metazoa; phylum Chordata; class Mammalia; order Carnivora; family Canidae; genus Canis; species Canis lupus. The sequence continues at coordinate 178,186 of NC_132875.1, read as the reverse complement.
GCCGCACGTGGACGGCGTCTCAGGAGCACGAGAGGGCAGGAGGCCCGTGCTAAAGGGCGCTGGCCTGGGGCCCCCGTCTGGCTCCGGCTCCACATCTGGACAGTACGGAGAGCTGGATCGAAGGATTCCCGGGGCGCTTTCCCGCTGTGAAATTCTGCTGCCTTCTGGGCGGCTCCGGGCCACCTAGACAGCTGCCGACGCACCCGAACTCCAGGCGCCTCATCGGGACTCTAGGCTGAAATGCTTCAGGTGACAAGCGGTAGGAACAATCCCCATTACAGCACTAAGAATCGGTGTTTTGAAATGCTCTGAAAATAATGCTCTTGACGTGAACAGCAAGATATATATATATATATTTTTAAAAACGTGACATAAATGGTTTAACCAAAAAAGTGCTAGAAAGGGCTTGGCAGGAGGCCTCCAGCCTGAGGCTTCGGGGCGGCCCGAGCTGGCCTGTCCCAGGGGACCGCAGGGCCCAGCCCAGGTGCTCCCTAGCGCAGCACACGCGGGCGCCCAGGCTTTGCAGAGCCTCTCACCTGGGTCACCCCTACTTACCATCGCAGAGAGGCAGCAAGACATCATCCTTCTTTTATTTAAAAAATTTACCTTCGACGTGCTTTGTCACTTAAGCCCCATTTATGGCTGCGAAGCATCACAATTGTGGAAACTCTCTCCTTCCTGTGGCCTGTTTTTAACATGATTTTTTGGACACGCATCTTAAAATTTCCGCAGTTGCATTTCTCCTGTGTAATTTCTGGAACTACTTTTACCGCTGACGAGTGACCTTGGGCCCGATTTCACGGAGTAACCGAGGCCAGCATCCGTCGTCATCTTCTGCGAAGCCTGCTTTCCGGGGAGACTAGAGTCTGGATGTTCACTGTCATGCAGCACGTGCCACCTGACGCTGTGCCGGCGGCGAGCTGAGGCACCCAAACCCACTGGGCACGGGCCGTCCAGCTGATCATGTGGGGTCCTCGTCGATGGTGGTAGCCGTGGCTTCTGACCCACCGGCCGGTGTAGACTAGACCACGGTGAGCAATCTCTGCGAGCTGGCGCCCGCTACCCAGATCTGGGCCGTGGGGCCGTGGAAACCACCTCCACTTCCTCCAGGCTTTTGTCAGGAGCAGCAAATGTCTGGCCCCATTTGAGGATGGGAGCTGGTGGGAGCCAGGAGCCCACGGGCCATCAAGGGGTTGTACCTTGTTGACGTTGTGTGCAGACTAAGGGCTGTTCTTCGGTCCCGGTGGACCCACGGATCCAGTGCTTTTCACAGAACTGCTCTGTGCCAGTTGTTTTGGCTTCAGGGTGGTGAGACCCGGGACAGGGTACACCGAGGAGACCTAACGGCTTGGGGTGCTACTCCGGCATCTCTAGCTTGACCAGAGGTCAGGTTAGTGAACGAAACGCAGAGGCGATCGGAGGCCTTCAGCTCTGCAGTGACGGCACAGCCCGCAGCACAGCGCGGAACACAGGTCCTGGAGGAGATCCAGGGCCCTCGGCTCGTTCAGGACGGCTTCCTGATGGGACACGTGCATTAGCCCCGAAGGCAGAACTTACAGCAAGACTCCCACGGGTTTCCTAGAACGAGGCTACTTCCCACCAAGGGAGCTCACGTTCACTTCTGAGTAACTGAGCGTGTCAAGTTCCCCCGAACCCGACGTATGTCTCAGGGTGAGGGATCCTCGAAGGAAAGGCTTACATACGTAGACTCTCTCGTGTCAGAAACGTCACAAACACCCCCTTCTGTTCCTTTTCCCTGACCTTAATCTGGCTCTTCCATCTGGAAAACTTAAATCTTTTTATAATATTGGCTTACTTCCATCGTAAGACCTCTGGCAGAGGGATGGAAAAGATGCATTTCTGTCTCCCAAAGGAGGGCGGTTTTCCCAGCGTTACTAAGTAATTCCTTTGTCATCTCTTCTCCACCCTAAAAGCCCCAAATTCACTACTGGTTGAGTAGAAGACACAGTTTCTCTTCTCAAGCACCAAAATAGGAAGATGGGCGGCCGACAGACAAGAGCAGTAAGCACACAAGCAAGGATGTGACCGTGTCAGGTTCTCAATAAAAACCCAGCTGCTGGGAACTGTGGTTTGTTCCCTTCAGATCCAGGGAAACATGTTTATACACACACAGAAGGGGACGACTCAGGGTCACAAGGTCCCGGGTAAAGCCGTGCATCCGCCCCATGCCTTCCACTGCATCACCAAGAACCTAAGAATTACTGAGGTAGGGTCCCAGCCTTTTCCCTTTACAGGAAAGGAAATGTCAGCTTCTCCAGCCCCTCACCTCATCCCCATTGCACGCAGCCCTTTCGTCGGAGGCACAATGCCCAAGGGTCCGGCCTGATGGATCTCCACCTACCACTCAGGCGGGACCAGGGCCTGCCCAGCTCCCCTGCAGGCTCGCTGCTGCCCCCTCGGGTCAATAACCATATCCTGCGCCCAGAGGTACACAACCTTCACTTCTCTCACCAGAGAGTAGTTTTGCTTAAAGCATCACCTTTTTTTTTTTTTTTTTTAAGATAGCTAAAGAGATAAGTTTACGGTCAAACAGAATCAAATTCTGGTTAGCTCAAATTTAGGAAAATATATAAAAATGAAGCCCTGGTCACATTTAAATGAGTGGCCCATAGATGCGTCTTCGTGGATCCTTTGCCTCTGATAAGCAGCACAACTTCACTGATCAAGGATATTCTTGGTTCTGTTTTCTGTCATTATGCTACTTTTCAATAGGGTTTTTTTTTTTTTAAAGATTTTATTCATTCATTCATGAGAGACAGAGAGAGAGAGAGAGAGAGAGGCAGAGACACAGGCCGAGGGAGAAGCAGGCTCCATGCAGGGAGCCCGATGTGGGACTCGATCCCAGGACCCTGGGGTCACGCCCTGAGCTGGAGGCAGACACTCAACTGCTGAGCCACCCAGGTGTCCCTGAATAGGGTATTTTTAAAAATCCATATTGTTCTGCTTCTTCATATTTCAGTTTCTTCCAAAATTCATGCTCTCGCCTAAGTCAATGATATCCGGTTACGACAAGTTATGCTTATGAGTCTAATTAACAAAGGTGCACGGGCTCCCGCTGAAGGTTTCTAAGTGCTCTCCTTGGACTCTTCGGTAGAATATTCAAAGCAAGATGTCTCACACGCTACCGTGAATACAGAGACACCCCTCGCATGAGAGACAAGGCAGGAAGCGGGGATCTGAGCGGGGCGAGGGAGGAGGCCATCCCTGCCTCCCCACCTGGAAATCCTCCTGCAGCTCCGGGCCAATCATCCATGTTGCTCGGGCTCCCCTGTGTGCTCCGTGATCTCACGTGCGAGCCCGCGTGGTGCTTACGACACAGCAAGGACGCAGGGACTGGTTGTGGAACCTCCGCTGACATGAGAACAACCCATTCCCTGATGCTGGAGCAGCAGAGGCCAGCAAGGAGAAGCTTCGCGCCAGAGACCAGGGCTCAACTGCAAGCCCCACGCCCTGTAACCACCTAGTCTCTGCAACCCCACTTTGTTTCAAACCACGCTTTTCTTCATCTGTAAATGGAAATGAGCAGTAGCTCTGAGTTCCTTGGGCTGTTTTCAGGATTAAATCGGGGAGCGTGTGTAAAACGCCGCACAAGTTCTGGTATACAGGAAGGGTTCAACAAAACCATTAATATTGTTGTAAATTCGAGACTTTATGTCACTAAAATCCATTTTCTTTGCCAAAGACACAGGCACAATGCACAACCAAGTCCCATCTCATAATTCTGAAAGAATTTTGTTCACTCATGCATTTGCTCAAGACTACTATTCACTATTTTGGAATACTTTAGAATATTTGTAATAGTGATAAAACTTACTACTAAAATTCTTAGAAAGGTGATTTTGTTATGACATTACATAAAGGAGATATTCATGTGAGAGCAGAATAAAAAATAATTTAAATATTATGTAATCTAAATTACAATGCAGATAGGAAACTAAATATTTTTTTAATTTTTTTTATTTTTTTAAATAAATTTATTTTTTATTGGTGTTCAATTTGCCAACATATAGAATAACACCCAGTGCTCATCCCGTCAAGTGCCCCCCTCAGTGCCCGTCACCCAGTCACCCCCCACCCAACTCCCCTTCCCCACCCCTAGTTCGTTTCCCAGAGTTAGGAGTCTCTCATGTTCTGTCTCCCTTTCTGGTATTTCCCACTCATTTTTTTTCTCCTTTCCCCTTTATTCCCTTTCACTATATTCTTAATTTTGCACATGACAAGACATATTCAAGTACGTCATGAACACAGAAGCCATCAGTAGCTGATTATATTTCCACAGAAAGCCCATGTCCATAGGAGAGAAAGGGAGACATTGTCTCCTTGACGATGGTCTTCATTTCCCCACATCTTCACACCCTGGTGGCATGTGTGACATGCACATGAGTGTACTCTACATTTTACAGACTTAATTCACAATGGGAGATACTTGCTTTTCTTTCTTTTTTTTAAATATTTAATTTATTTATTAATGAGAGAGAGAGAGAGAGGCAGAGACACAGACAGAGGGAGAAGCAGGCTCCATGTAGGGAGCCTGATGTGGGACTTGATCCCGGGACCCTGAGGTCATCACGACCTGAGCCAAAGGCAGACGCTCAACCGCTGAGCCATCAGGGGCCCCGAATTGCTTTCCTTTTAAATTTAAAGAGAGGGTCATAGGTCTGTTACTTTAATTAATGAAAAATAAAATATTTAACTCAGAAACTATGTGACACTACAATCATATTTCACACCATGTTGAATTTACATCTAAGATACATCTAGACGCCTGATTTCTACCTGTAATAACACATGTCCACACTTTCAACATACGGGTTTTGTATTCTCTTTATGACTGACAGGAAAAGCCAGCGTACGGGAGAAAATAAAGTATGTTTTCTGAAATGACCGACCAACTAAAATGTCTGATTATGGGCAATCCTGCTGCTGAGCCTCCTTTGCTGTCTTTCACTTCTACCCACGTCAAAGCCCACAGAAGCACTCAGTGGCTACGGGTCAGCTGAGAAAATCCCACCTCCAACCTAGCTTTTTTTTTTTTAATTTATTTATTCATGAGAGACACAGAAAGAGGCAGAGACACAGGCAGAGGGAGAAACAGGCTCCATGCAGGGAGCCTGATGTGGGACGCGATCCTGGAACTCCAGGATCATGCCCTGAGCCAAAGGCAGGCACTAAACTGCTGAGCCACCCAGGATCCCCCAACCTAGCTATTAAATAATTTGCAGTCCCCCCCCCCCCAAACATTAAGAATTTTGCAGAGATTCAGCAGACACAACTATAGCAACGTGTGCATTTTGAAGAACACATTTAAAAATCCCTATGCCAGGATCCCTGGGTGGCTCAGTGGTTTAGCGCTGCCTTCAGCCCAGGGTGTGATCCTGGAGTCCCGGGATCGAGTCCCGTGTCGGGCTCCCTGCATGGAGCCTGCTTCTCCCTCCTCCTGTGTCTCTGCCTCTCTCTCTCTCTGTGTCTATCATGATTAAATAAATAAATCTTTAAAAAAAATTCCTATGCCAACTGAATCAAAACCTGCTGGCAGAAGGGGACTGCCGGACACGCACGGTCGTCCATCAGGTGGGGATGCGGGACGGCGAGACCAGTGGCCTCCATCGGTGACTGGGCCTGGTGACCCGTGGAGACATTTCTACGTGATGTTCCAAAAGGAAAGTGTGTTTTGTGCATAATATACGTGATCCTCTGTCCCACTCAGACTCAAAGCCCAAGGGAGAGGTGAGTAATAATCACTAATGAGAGAACCAAGAAAAGCTCACAGAAAGCCAGCAAAACCTTATTAAACCTCACTGAGTTAGGAGCATGGAATGCTGGACTCAAGTCTGAAATCCTGAAGCCACAACACTTGCCAGACGCTAACGCTGCTCGCGTACAACGTGTTTTGGGGGAAGAAGGTGAGGGTAAGAAGGTACAATAAGGAAAAAAAAAACAACCCCATGGCTACAGCGTGGAGCTCAGTGTGGGCCTAAGTCCGTGTGTGAGGGGGACGTTTCAGCAATCAGATGACACGTGAGCAGCACGTCTCCTCGGGCTGCTTCACGACGGAGCAGTTTTATTTGCTGGCGGCCGACGGCTGGCAACTACAAAGTCCTGGGCGGATAATACCCAAGAAGTAAAGTCCCGGAGGGACCCCAGAATTATCTAAGTCTCATGATATCTTGGTGGAGACAAAGGCACGGCCCACCATCCACCAGGTTGCTGTGCGTGTGGCCGAGCTGCAGAAGGGCCGCGTCAGCTCACCCCACCACTCTCACCCGGTCTGTCTGGCCACACCTGTGCTGAGCTGCCCCCTTCCCTCCTGCACAAGCACGTGCCCCCCAGGACCCCCGAGCCGGGCTGAGGCAGAGTGAAAGCTGCGTCTCAGGACGGGGGCGGCGGACCCAGGTGACCCAGCGAGCGAACGCTCTGGCTGTGCACGCTTGCTCTACCGGGCACGCAGACTCGCGCTCGCAAGCAGCAGATGGCTCACGTCCCGTAGAAACCTCGGGCCTGAGCCTCACGCCACCCGGTGATGGTCGGAGCCCTGGCTCGGGGGACACGGGAATAGGAACGATGGGACCACCTAGCTCAGCAGATCCACACAGGGCAAGGAACCCCACTTGGCCCGGACCTCCTCTCTGGGCTCACAGAACAGGTGAACCAAGAAGAGCCCCAGCGCCTACTAGGGCTCACGCACCGTCTGCGGGATTCACTCTTACGAGGTGCACGAACGTCCAGGAGGGGCCGGAGCCACACAGACACAGCTTATTCTGGCAACGCCCCAGAGCCACGGCTCTCACCCCCCGACGGTAGGACCCAGCTCGGGAGCTGCGAGGAGGGCCTGGTCCCTGCATCGCCTGCGTCTGTTTGTGAAGGAGTCTCGGATTTGTTTTAAGTCAGAAACCAACACATTTGCGGGGAGATTTAAAGAACAGAAGGAGCTATCCCCCCAAATAGACTCAAACGACAATAAAAAAAGAATGGGGGCAGCCCGGGTGGCTCAGTGGCTGAGCATCTGCCTTCAGCCCAGGGTGTGACCCCAGGGTCCCGGGATCAAGTCCTGAGTCGGGCTCCCTGCATGGAGCCTGCTTCTGCCTCTGCTTGCGTCTCTGCCTCTCTCTCTGGGTCTCATGAATAAATAAATAAAAATCTAAAAAAAAAAAAAAAAAAAAAAAGTGTTTTTCAGGAAAACAAACTGTGGAGTCTCCCCCCCACCACTTGGGAAATATCTTAGTATGTTAGACCAATGGCTCCTGATTTTCAGTATCAAATTATCAGGCCATAAAACTAAGCTCTGCAGGAGAAGGACTCGATGGATGCTCGGTTCTTGATTAGCGCGTTGAACAATTCATTTCTCAGTGTTCGCTAAATGCCAGGCACTGTACTGGGCCCTGGAGACACACGTAGTACCAGCAACTGGTTCAGGGCAAGGTTGGGGAACCAAAGAAGGAGACGTATCCGCCTGCCCACGAGCCTGACGTCCAGGGCTCTGACCTCCCACGGGCCTGACCTCCAGGGGCCTGACCTCCAGGGACCTGACCTCCAGGGGCCTGACCTCCCACGGACCTGACCTCCCACGGCCTGACCTCCCAGGACCTGACCTCCCAGGACCCTGACCCTCCCAGGGGACCTGACCTCCCAGGGCCTGACTTCCCAGGGTCCTGACCTCCCACAGACCTGACCTCCCAGGACCTAACCTCCCATGGCCTGACCTCCCAGGGGCCTGACCTCCAGGGACCTGACTTCCCAGGGGCCTGACCTCCAGGGACCTGATCTCCCAGGACCCTGACCCTCCCAGGGGACCTGACCTCCCAGGGCCTGACTTCCCAGGGGCCTGACCTCCCAGGACCTGACCTCCAAGGACCCTGACCCTCCCAGGGGACCTGACCTCCCAGCGCCTGACTTCCCAGGGGCCTGACCTCCTTTGGTCTGACCTCCCAGGGACATGACCTCCCAGGACCCTGACCCTCCCAGGACCCTGACCCTCACAGGGGACCTGACCTCCCATGGCCTGACCTCCCAGGGGCCTGACCTCTAGGGACCTGACCTCCGTGGCCTGACCTCCAGGGCCTGACCGCCCAGGGACCTGACCTCCAGGGACCTGACTTCCCAGGGGCCTGACCTCCAGGGATCTGACTTCCCAGGGGCCTGACCTCCAGGGACCTGACCTCCCATGGCCTGACCTCTCAGGGCCTGACTTCCCAGGGCCTGACCTCCAGGGGCCTGACCTCCAGGGCCTGACCGCCCACAGGCCTGACTTCCCAGGGGCCTCGTGCCCCCAGTGCAGGGAGCACTCGCAGTGACCCTCCATCTGCGAAGCCACCTTTAGGGAAGTAAAAGAACCATCACAGGGTCCCTGTAACGATAACAAGTTGGACTTGCCAAGCGCCCCCGACAGAGACCTCGGCCACAGTCACCAACAGCTCTTGGCAACAGCAAAGGTAACTTCGCTAGAGCCTGGATTGGGATCTGTCTGCTGCTGGGAGACTCCCTGTGGGGTGTGTCCTAACACCATGACCTTCCCGGTTCAGAGACAGCGAGGACACCCCAAACCAGCGCCCCTGGACTGCGAGAGGCTCCAGAGGGGCACCTGCCAGACCTGCAGGGCTGGGCTCAGCATCAGGAATACCCCCCACCCCCCATCCCGCTTGCTGCTCGCCTCCTTAGGCTGGTGGGTTTGCAAGGGATCCCCTAGCCTCCCCTCCTCTCCCTTCCCCATGCCCCGTCCCTGCTCCCCTTCCCTCCCCATGCCCCGTCCCCTGCTCCTAGAAACAAACTAGAAGCTTTAAAACAAGATCTCAGTAAATTACTCAGTATTTGGTGATAAATGGAATCAAAGTAGGATATACTCTGATCCTTGCAGGGATCTTAATTTTTATCAATGAAAAGATTAACATAAGGTCACAAAGCAGAAAGGCACACAGGTGACTGATACAGGGAATCTTCTAGAGAAACGCGCTGGAGAGGCCAGGAGGGGAGGAAACAGAAACTACCATATAAAAGGTTGAGAAAAGAGAGAAGCGTCAACAGGCCAGGATAAAACCACACTTTCTCCTCGACTGACCCTTTAAAACACTCTATGGTTTAAGTGTTTTATCAACAAAACTCTAAAAAACTAACCAGCACAGCAGCCAGGCGGGCCCGTTTGTGGCGCAGGTACAGAGGCAAGTGTGCCAACTGCTCGCGCCTGCAAGTGACGTCCCTGCACCCGCAGCCGCTCGGCAACACGGTTTCGGGGCTACGGCTGGCTTTTCTGTCTCCCTTCCTCCCTTGCAGCTCTGTGCAGGCCACACGTCCCCCCCTTGTTCAGAATTACATCTGTGATGCCTGGCACACCTAAGTACTGCTAATAATACAAATACGGAAATGTATAAAATAGGGAAGTAGCTTTGGCAACACACATTTTACACGGACGTGTGTGGTACACACGGATGTGAACAGACCACCCCTTACAGGCTCTAGGTCTGTTATTAATAGTGGATCAAATGGCTCCAATTCTTTAGAAAAAAATTCTAAAAATGAAAATTTTCCATTGTAACATTCCACTTTTTTCTACAACTTTTCTTGATGTACAAATAGGACGTTTTTACCAGTTTTTTTTAATGCCCTTCTGTTTATTTTATTTCTCATTGAAGATTTTATTTACTTACTTATTTATTTATTTATTTATTTATTTATTTATTTATTTATTTATTTTTTAAAATTTATTTTAGAGACAGTGAGTGAGCAGGAGGGATGGAGAGGGAGACAGAGGATCGCAAGCCGACTCACACTGAGGGTGCAGCTTGGTGCAGGGCTGGGCCCCACGACCCTGAGATCGTGACCTGAGCCGAAACCAGGGGTCAGCGCTCAGCCGACCGAGCCACCCGGGCACCCCAGCTATAGGTACATGGGACTCTCGTCCCTTGAAGAACAGGTTTCTGAGAAATGCTAAGCTAAAGTCTTGAAAATATTCACACGCCTGCACATCAAAAGAATTGGTACCTGTCCGTAGTTTTAATATTTTCTGAAGGTTTTTAAGGGCGGGATCAGCCTCACAGGGTAGCGCAGTCCACCCTCACGCCCGCTAAAGCATCGATGTCGACCACGTCGTTTCAAAGTCAACTGCTCACGCGGCTTAACTCCAGGTGGAAGGAGCCTAGGGCTGGTCACCCAGCACAGCGCAGTCAGCAGGCCTGAGAGGGGCCGGGGGGCGCCCTGCCTCTAGTTCTGTGACTGAAGGACTCTCACCCGACGTGCAAAATGTATTAGGGCCTGAGAAGACCTGCTGCCGAGGAAGGCCCCAGCATGCGGTCCTGCTGCCCTCCCCAGCCCTCTCTTCCTTGCTTCAGAACACGGGAACTGAGGGCAGCGGCGGCCGCAGCTGGGTGAGGTCTGGAGCGCCCGTCATTGAGTCCCCACCCGGAGCTGAGCCCCTGTGAACGCGGTAACTGGCATCGAGCATAGACTAGTCTCGATGGGAGCCACTCTGCGAGCACCATGAAGTCAGCACGGTGACAAATATGTCACCACACTAGGCGGCAGGAGGGGACGTTCTCCGTCACCCCAGAAAGAGGCGTCCCAAGTGGGCCGCAGTGTGGTCTACACGGGGGTCAACGCCGAGCAAAGCCTAGCTCGGGCCGGTGCATCTCCCCGCGTGGACACTACACCCCACTAGAAAAGGGGCGTGCGCCCCTCGCTCATGCGAAGCACGTCACCCAGAGCGTGCACTGAGCCTTGTCTCCACCAAGCACTTAGCAGTTCAGAGGTCGCGGCCACGCGGTTCGCCCCAGCGCACGGGAACAGGCAGGGGACAGCGGGAGGCGTGCCGGGGACGGCAGCGGCCACACCACGCATGCCCTGCGCCTCTCGGGCGGCCGACCCAACAGTGCTTCAGCAAATGTGCCCCCCCGGTCTGGGCTGGGGAGCCATCGGTCCCGCCTGTGGGGAAGTCTGTTCCCAACATGCCCAAGGGTCACCCAAACCGCAGAATCAGAGCCTGCACACATGGGTCCCCGAGCGGGACCCCAAGGAGGCGACTGGTTCATGATTCCTTGTCACCAATGGCTGATGACCGCCAAGCTCGTGTCTGGGACACATGTGCTCCCACAGGCAGTACAGGGACCGCTGGCAAGAGAAGCCCCACTGAGCTTGGGGAGCCGAGGCCACGTGGACAGCCAAGGCTGGCAGGCGGGGAGCCCGTGAGGGTCCGCCTGACCCAGAGCCCACCGACAGCAGGTCCCCGGGATGTCATGCGCATCTGGCTTTCCTCCTCTGGCCCACTGGGCCTCCTCCCCTTGGGCACAGCAACCAAGTGGCGGCCGTGGGCGGGTTGCGTTGGGCCCGGGTGAGCGGGGCCGCGGGGACTCACCTGGGCTGGTGTGGGCGGCGGCCAGGCCATGGGGGATGCAGGCACAGGGGCGGAGAGGGCTGGAGGCAGCACGCAGTCTGGTACACGGGCGAGTGGCCGGGACCCAGGGCGGCAGCACACTCCATGCGGGGCTGCATGCAGCACGGGCCCGGAGCAGCCGGCGTGGCCGGGCAGGCCTCGTGGGGGCGGCTTTGGGCCACCAGGGGCGGGCGCAACGGGCCCGGGCGGCAGCACTGGGCCAACATCGCAGGCGCTCCCTGGGGCTGGTCCACGGGCAGAAAGGAGGACTTCACTGCGCCATTGACTTGCAGGCCCCCATTCGGACTCCCTTTTGCCCCTGGTGCCTCTCTGGGTGTGAGCTCCTGGGTGGCGGGGTCCCCGTCACAGGGCGGGAGGGCACCGGGGGCGGGAGCACTGGTAGCGATGCCGCTGTTGCTCAGAACCACAGAACCGCTGTTGCCAGTGCTCACAGCCATGCTCCAATTCCTTGGCCCTAAGAGAGAAAATGATACAAAACCAGCCAGTGACAGTGGGCAAGCAGCTATGCAGACATGACAGGAAAGCTGGGGACAGGAGTCGAGGGAGTGGGGGAAGCCCAGCGGCCGCTGCAAGGGGCCCGGTGGGTCCGCGGTGCCTGGGCCGTGGCGCTCCTGCCCTCGGTGCACCTGTGAGCCGCCGTCCCCACTGTGCCTCCCCGTCCTCGGTGTGGAGTACAGGGTAAGACTTAGCGCATCGTAGGACTGGAAGGTGGCAGAGGGCGCCAACGCTGCCCTTCGACCCTCCACCCGGGAGTGGGGTGTTAGGAGCCACCATGATGGCAGTGAGTTGTGTAGGTTAAAATAATTTGAATGATCTTCAGAATGTCTCATGTGTTAGAAAAATCTCAAGAAAATCTATTTCCACTAAGTCATTCAGGTTGTAGACAACAGACAAAAATAAATAAATAAAAAGTAATAAGCTAAGAATTGTCATGACTAAGATAACAGACGTCAACGTTTTTTCCCCTCAACCAATCAATATAATGCTTCAGAAAATGAACAAACACGCCATAAAAGTTGCTAAGAACTTATTACTTTGTCTTCTGTGTTATGTAGCATTGCTCTCACTTGACAAAAATAATAGTATGAATAGGAATTTGCTTGAAATGAGATTTTAAATTTTAATTTTTTTTTTCTTTGAGCCTCAGTTCTTCCTAGGTATTAATCAGGATAATAATCAATGTCCATCTCATAGGACCACTATGAGAATGTAAAAATTTTCTGTCAACCATTAAGGGCTTAGAGGAGGGAGGAAAACCTCCAGGCTCATTTTACGAGGCTGGCGTTAACCTGACGCTGCAAGGAAAGAGAACTACAGGCCAGTTTTCCTGATGAATAGAGTGGCAAAAATCCCGAATACAACATTAGCATGCTGAGTTCAACAGTACATTAGAAGGATCACACACTGTGCTCACGTGGGATTTACTGCAGGGATGCAAGGATGGTTCAACACTCGTGCATCAGTCAACGTGACCCACTTTAATAGAATGAGGGACAAAAGTCATATGGAAATCCCAACAGATGTAGAAAAAAGCATTTGACAAAATTCAACGTCCATTTATGGTAAGAACCCTCAGCAAAGTGTTGTCGAGGGAATGTACCTCAACCCAGTAAAGACCACATATGACAAACCATCTGCGAATATCCTTGATATTCTTCTGAAAGTTTCTCCTTTACCATCAGGAACAGAAAAAGGAGGCAGCCCGGGTGGCTCAGCGGTTTAGTGCCGCCTTCATCCCAGGGCGGGATCCTGGAGACCTGGGACCGAGTCCCACGTCGGGCTCCCTGCAGGGAGCCTGCTTCTCCCTCTGCCTGCGTCTCTGTGCCTCTCTCTCTCTCTCTCTCTCCCCCTCTCTCTGTCTCTCATGAATAAATAAATAAAATCTTTAAAAAAAGGAAGAATATAAAAAGTGCTTCCTAGCTTTAAAGCCAAAATTCTGCTTTAAACCAGGAGGTGAGACACCTGAAGCTTAGAGGAAACGGTGTGGGTGGATCTGAGTTTGAACGCTGACTCTACTACTTTCTACCTTTGAGAACGGGGCCGGATTATTGACACTCTTACTGTCTCCACATCTTGGTTCTTCTTAGAGCTAAATTCCAAATGCAAATGAGCACAACTGTGCCAGAGAGCAATATGGCACCGTTAATAAGAAGTTTAAATGCCCCTGTCCCTTGATCCACAGCACTACTGGGAATTTAGCTTTTGGATACACTCGAACAGTGTGTGGAGATACACGCACAGACGAAGATGTTCCAGACCGCACCGCTGTCTGGAACTTTCCAGCGGAAAGTGGAAACAATCTAAAAATGCCACCAACCGTGGACTTGAATTCTGCCGTAGCCGTATTGGGCATTCCACACAATAAAAAAGAACGAGTCACGTGGGCTGTGCTACTTCCCTACGGGACGAAGTCCAAAGTACATCTTTATGTGTAAACAGAGCCCAGCTACGGGACAGCCTACGCGGGACGAATGCATTTCATTAAACAGGAGAGAGAGACACGTATTATGGTCGGGGCACACATGATTGTCAGAAGGGCATAAAAAATGGTAAGATTGCTTCCTGCTGGGGAGTTGGACTGGGAATTTTGGAGAAGACTTTTCACATCTCATTTTCTGTACCATGTACGACTTTTGCTACAATTGTGTCTTCTTCATAGTCATAAAATACTAATAAAACAACATATAAAGTCTCCAGCACAGTGACTGATAGTGCACGAAGGTAATTATCATTAAAATGTAAGAAGAGAAACAGTTATCTTACCTCAAGGGTATCGGGGGAATGGTTTTAGGACCTCTGAAGTGTATCTGCTGTTGCAATCACAGCCACACAATAGCCTGAATAACTGGATGGAGCAGGAAATGAAAGCCAAACTAAGGAGCTAGAACCGACGCACAGAGTGCGCGGGAAGGATTTCTGTGTCTGATCTCACTGCCGCCGGGGATTTCTGGAAACACACGTGACCATCTGTTGGACCAAAGCTACCTGTGGACCGGGACCAGTTCCGAGTTCCACACGTGGCGGGCAGGCAGTGTGGACGCTGCAGAGACCCCTCGGCCCCGTCTCCTCGCGGAGAGAAGAGTCGTCGAGCTCACGCGATCACAGGGATCACACGAGTACCTCTTGCCCTGGCTCGGGGCCCAGGAAACTCATGGCTTTAGAGCGATAGAATGTATAATTACGTGCAATACACACTAATAGCATAATTAAGTGTAATAATCTAGTAACACGTATTTTCATAATATATGGAAATTACATTTAAAAGACAAGAGCCAGTCCTCATGGGACATACTATGGTATAACCACAGCAGGGCTGCTGAGTTATGAAAGTCTCATTCATCTTATTCGCCTTATTCCGAATAGTTGAGGACACAGGGTCCTAAGGGATGCAGCCAAGCTCCTGGGGCGCAGGGGCGTGGGGAGCGGCTGCGAAAGCCCCGCAGGGGCCACCTGGCACCGCAGGTTAGGATTGCGCGCGGCCGGAATCTGTGAAGGTAAGATCTAAATGTCATGTTGAGGAGAATCCCCGGGCCTGTTCCCCTGGCCGCCAGGACCCCACACGGCGGAGCGCACTGGCAGGAGACGCGCGGCCCCAAGGCCACCGATGGCCACGCAGGGCCTTCCCCACGCAGGACCCCCCTCGACTTGACCCTCCGGAAAGCAGGTGTAGGGGCATCACCGGTCGGCTTTGCTAAAGAGAACTGGGGGCACAGACTCCAGGGCCGACGCCACGGGTTTGGGGCTTTCCGCTAAAGGGCTGTCTGCAAGCTCGATCACGTCATCGCATCCCCATCAGCAAACTCAACAGTGGGCGGCCAGATGGGATCCCTTGCGTGGTCCCATGCTGCAGCCGGTCCCCTTCAGGAGAGCGACACTCTCCTCACACCCCGCACAGTTCCACTAAGGAAAACCCCAAACACCCAGTGCTTCTCAAATGCAAGGGTCACTTGGGGACGTTGCTAAAGTGCAGATTCCGATCCAGTCCACCTGCAGGGGTGCAACGGCCAGTGCCGGGAACACACCTGGTGCAGCAGGGCATGGGCAGCGACCCGCGGAGGAGGCCGCCGGAGGGTCCGGCCTCGTTATGGCAACACCGTTAAAGCAGCGTGGACACGACAGGCAGGGGCAGGATAAGAGTGACAAAAATAAGGGGCTCTGGGCAACCCGGGTGGCTCAGTGGTTTAGTGCCGCCTTCAGCCCAGGGCATGACCCTGGAGACCCGGGGTCGAGTCCCTGGTCGGGCTCCCTGCATGGAGCCTGCTTCTCCTTCTGCCTGTGTCTCTGCCTCTCTCTCTCTGTCTCCTCTCTGTGTGTCTCTCATGAATAAATAAAAAAATAAAATCTTAAAAAAAATAAACCCATAAAAAAAAAAAAAAATAAGGGGCTCCTGTTCTGCAGAGGAGAGAAAGTGCCCCATCTGCCCGGCAGAGGTTCCAGTTGGCAGCTAAGCTTACGTACAGCCCACCGGTGTTGGGGCATGGAAACAACCCGCAGACCTCAGTCATGCTAGCGGACTAACGAGTACGACTAGAGCACCGCGTCCACTTAGCTGGGGGGACCGTCTTCTTCCCTCAAGACTCAAGGGGATCGAGGTAGTTTCTCACACCAGGTATAAGGGTCTGGGGAAAACCTGTATCCACTGCTTGTCAAATGTGTTGAAACATGAAATCATCCCCTCAAGCTGCTTGAAGCTCGTCCCTAACGATGGCTCGTCCCCAATCACTGGCAGCAAGCCGACCTACTAATACGTGGTGCTGCGGCCACAGAAGCGGGCGCTCAGTGGCCTGCAGAAGCCAGGCGCTTCCCCTGAAAGGGCCGTTGGAGCTGTTTTTAGCATCTCACGGAGTCTAGCACTTTCCTTACAATACCTCTTTGTAGACATTCCTAAACCCACCGCAGGGAACCTGAGGGTTCCAAGGACGGAGGTGGGACCCACGTGGATCCCAGGATTAGGATCTGGCCTCAGGCCCGCCTGCCTCCAACCTCAGGACGCCTCCAGGCCAGAGCCCGGTCCCCCAGCGTTTGCAGGACCACCGCAGGCTGTTAGTACAAAATCCAGTTTGCAGGGCTGCATGAAAAATAGCCTCCGAATTCAGGATTTCCCAAGATAGTTCTGAACGGCACAACGCAGCATCCAAGAGTGTCAGAGACATGATTTCACTGAATTTAGAAGTCGCTTTCCATCCGTGCAAACCTGAAAAGCAAGGCAAGGAGCTGAGCGTCGGTGTCACGCACTGTTTGGACAGTTTCGAAACGTGATTGTGACCTGACAGCAAAATCTGCACCTTTAGTCAAAGAGTCAGATCCTGTTAGGGAACTGAAATGGCTGGTCTTGTAAGGAGATGTGATCTTCTCCCCTTCTGAGACAAATGAAACGTTCTTATTTTTCAGTTTGTGAACTTTCTACCCCTAATCGCTCCTTCAACAAGAACACTCTGTGATATCTTCACTTAATCACTGGTGAGGACTGCATGTGTTGCAAAGAACTACACAAAAATAAGGTAATGTGGGCAGCTCGGGGGGCTCAGGGGTGGAGAGCAGCCTTCGGCTCAGGGCGTGACCCCGGGGTCCCAGGATCAAGTCCCACGTTGGGCTCCCTGCATGGAGCCCGCTTCTCCCTCTGCCTGTGTCTCTGCCTCTCTCTCTGTGTGTGTGTGTGTGTCTCATGAATAGATAAGTAAAATCTTAAAAAAAAAAATAATAAGGTAATGTGGCTGTTGTTCCCCTTTCTCATAAATGCCATAACTGCAGTCATCCTCCCCGGGAGACAGCGGTGCACCTCGAGCACCTGTACCCCAGCCCACATTCTGTGGGAGCCCGCCGGGCCCAGGATGCTCTCCCTGCACCATGAAAAAGCAAACTGACTGAATCCGAGAAATCTGACAGTCACAGGGTCACTATTCTTTTACAATGAAAGCTATTTTCCTTTTTTTTTTTTTGAAAGCTATTTTCTATTAAATTCATATTATCAAGAAGGTAGTTTTTTTTTTAAGAAGGTAGTTTTGACTTCCGATAACAAACACCATCCTCTGAAAACGAAATCTAATACTTTCATACGACCTCTTTTCATGCACAGACTCTATACTGATCAAGACCTCAACAAACTGTAAACGTGCAATGTTTCACTTGTATGACCTCTCGTGGTATTCACAGGCGGCTTGGTGATATGCAGGAAGAAAGCGGCCTGACAAAATTTCCCTCCCAGATTCGCAACCAAAAAATATAAAAGTTCAATGACCTTTGGAAGATCTTACGGTGTCACAGCAAGTCGGAAAACCGATGCTGGGAAGAAAGCAGCGCTATCGCCGGCTGTGGGTTTGGCTGTCAAAGCAGAGACACCCCGACCCTGGCCGGGGCCCCGCGGGCCCTCCTGGCTGCAGACCCAGCGACCTCACTGTGCTCCTTTGTATGTGCAAGGTGCCTGGGGTAGCAGGTCTACCCGGGAAGAGCAGCGTAAAATAGCGCTCATCGTTTACATCCGGGATAAGTGATAGTCAAGAGCATCGTTTCAAGCATCGACACTCGTCTTCCCAAATTCCTCTTCCACAGGCACTACGGCTGTGTTGCCGTCATGAGGACAGTTCGCCCGCAAACTTACCAGCCTGCGCCCCACGCGCCACAACCCCCCACGCTCACGACAGCGCCGCCTCCAAACATCCACGCCCTTGGTAAGAAAAGTTTCTTATATTCTGAGTTTCACGGTCACGTGAGCCCACGGGTATAACGAAGCACATGTAAAATAAGACCGGTGGAGTTTTCTATAATTATTCACATCCATCAAAGGTCTCTCAAACACGTTCTGGAAAGCCGTCCGATAAGTGTTCACCTAACCCAGGCGCCAGCCACGCCATCGTCTGGACTCTGCCTCAGAGGGAATGTAATAAATACAACAAGTATTCACTAAATTACAGGCCTGTTACAGCACTCAAGCCTTCCAGTGCAGTGAAATTGCTTTAGTAATAAATATTTTTTAAAAAATTACATCTCTTTAGTAATAAATATTTAAAAAAAAATTACAGGCCAAGGGCCTGGCCACAGAGGTTCTGATTGAATTCATATTGTAAAGGTCTGTGCTCATTAGCATCTTTAAAACTCCTCAGTCGATTCCAGTGTGTGGCCAGGGCTGCGAATCACCGATTTATTTACTTTATTAATCAACGCCGACCAAGTTGCAAGAGCAACCGCCACTCGAAATGCACAATGTGCAGAAAGACGCTGCTCTCTACTAAAACACGGAACGGACGCTCCGTGTCAGACGAGCCCCAGAGCGTTTAGATCCTCTTACGTCTCTTCCTGCTCCAGTGAAGAGCACTTTCGAGGTTGTGAGGGCGGGACAGGGTGCAGGCAGGAAGAGCCTTCCCGGCACAGTCTGGGAGACAGCCTGCAGAGGTCACACGCGGTGACGCTATGAAAACCAAAACGTGGCACCGCGTGGTCCCAGACCTGAGGATCAGCCCACTCAAGTTTAGGGTACAGCCAATTTGACTAATGAGTTTACTTAACCCTCAAGAAAAATTATGTCCCCAGCCCGTTGTCAATCTTTAAAATGAAGTCCCAAGTCGCCGTATTTTTTTTTTTTTAAAGACTTATTTATTCACGAGAGAGGGAGAGACGCAGGCAGAGGGAGGCTCCATGCAGGGAGCTGACGCGGTACTCGATCCCGGGACCCCGGGGTCACAACCTGGGCCGAAGGCAGATGCTCAACCGCTGAGCCACCCAGGCACCCCTCAAGCCCTTGTATTAAAAGAGCATGTTCTCTGAACTCTTGTACCAAAAAAAGAATAAATAAATAGAAAGAAAGAAAACAAAAGAAAGGGAAAAAGAAGGAAAAGAAAACGACTGCATTTTAAGCATCTTAAATGTTCCAATTCTCAGACCAGAGAGGCTTCAGACGCCAGGCCTGCATCTCGCCTCACACCCCGACAAGTAAGAACCCCAGGACGCTCTGGTAATGAGTAGCCCCCCCACCCCCCCACGTGATAGGTCTACACTGAGGCCATAAGATTCCATCTGAAACTACTACCTCCAGTAAAACCCTGAAACGGGCAACTCCGCACCCAGCGATCTGTCTGCAGCTCTTCCCCAGCGAAAACAGGATCGTGTTCGGGCTTCACTGATGTGCTGAGCGGGTCCCAGGGGCGACTCAAGACCCCGGGAATGTTAATCCCTCTCTCATCCCAGAAACTCAAACTGAGCAGCGCAAAGGAAAAACATGCCACGGAGATAAATCAAATCAAGAAAATCCTACTCCCACATAGTGTGAGGCGGAGGAATGTGAGAGAATTTTTCAGACGTCTTCCCCGACGTCGAAACGGAGATCAATCAGCACAGAGGACTTGAGGTCATTTGGGTCAGACGGTGACAGTGTTGGGTTTTAACATCACCCTCAGGACTACGGAAGGTCTCCCCACAAATGCTCAGCGTCCGGTAGCCAGCTCCGCCCCCACCATTCTGGGAAGTCTGAGCAGCAGCAAATCCAGTTTCTGAGAGCAATGCCCCAAAACGGGCTGTCGCCGAGGGCAGCCAACGGTGGTGCAGGGCACCCTTCACATTTTTCAGTTAAACAGGTGAATGTCCTTCTTCAGCAAGCATTTATTTATTACATGGCTACTGTGTCTGCAGCAAACGTCCTTCTCGGGGCCCACATGCATGCACCTGCAGGGTATGAGCCCGCGTGCTGCTAAGTCGGCGAAGCACAGAAACCAAGACGGAGCGAACAAAGGCTGCCCTCTTTCCAGTTGTGCTTCTCGAAGTTTTGCTTTAGTTCCTTTGTTTTGTATTTTTCCCAAGAAGACTGACAGGCTAAGCACCCCGTGTGTCCAATCCTAAACACCCACGTGTATTTTCTGTGGTCGCGTGGGACCGGGATCGGTCACTGGGAAAGACCAGGCTGTGTTCACAGGGCCCAGGCTGCCGGCACTCTGGGCCTCGGGCAAGGCGCTCCCACCAGGCCCCGCAGGCACCGGGCGGCTGTGTGCAACCTGCTGGCACGGGGCTCCTACCAGAGGCCAGCAAGGGCTGACCGGCTCAGGGTGGACTGCAGAGACCCTGGAGCAGGTTCAAATGTTGGGCGAATCAGTGCTAGGACACGCGTCGTTTTCCGGATGGCACAAGGTCAACATGTGTTTTCTAAGCTGTTTTGTCAGTCCAGCTTTCAGACGCTTACATTTTTCATGATCAGTGCAAACAGTTCATGCTCACAGTCCTACAATTTACATCCGTGATGGAAGCTACATGAAGCGTGCAAGATGCATGAAAATACTCCTGCCTTATTTGTGTGAACGAGAACAGGAAGCTACAAATGAAGCATAATCCAATAAAAAGTGTCCTAATGTTTAAGATCAGCAATGAAAGCATTTGGTCTAATTGGAGCTGTAACGTCTAAAAATAAATGACATAATGCAGAGAGATCACGTATGTTCGCACTTTAAGAAGCACCAACGTGCTGCGGACATTAAATCCACGGGAAGCAGTGACTCCACCGACTGCAAGTGAAACACGCACTAGTTGGGAGTTTATTTACATAGTTTAGTGACTTCTGAGGCTTCAAAGAAAACTTGAGCTTCCTTAATTATAAATACTATCATAAAAAATAAACTTCTGGTGGGTAAGAAGGATATATTTCATTCTTTTTCTTTCAATAAGAATATCTGTTAGAGAAAACTATACCAAATTGCAAAGCGGGCTCTCAATGTCTTGCAATATCACCAAAGAAACTCATTGAGGGTCAGTGATTTGCAAGAAATACCCCAGTTTTCATAAAGTTTTTATCTGCTTAATTTCTTTTCTTTTTTTTTCTGCTTAATTTCTTTAAAATTTACATTTTACTCTCAGACATACAAATATTTCACAAGTTGAAACAGTATGCAATTTCCTGCCAGCAGCATATAAATTATCCACTTCAAGCAAAAGCAAACACGGCAGGAATAAGATTGATGTTGTTTAAGGTACAAACTTGCAAGGAGCAGCAAACAAGTGAGAGGGCTCACGCAGTGGGATGAATCCAGACAACGATGTTGAGCTACAATCATCAAACTTGCTAAGATATTAAGACCGAACCATCCCCAAGGCTGGGAAGGACCGAAGTGCTATCTCTACGACAGCACCATATGCCCACGTACCAAATTAATACACGCACGCCTTAAATGTCCACAACGGTAAATGTCAAATGTATTCAATAAAAAAGAAAACGTGTGCGTGCGGCCCACATGTTCTGACTTTTACTTGGTGAAGTAAATCAACGACCGTGAGACCATCTCGAGCACGGCTGGAGGACTGGAGGACACACACGGCCTGTGCTGCACACGGTCATCGCTGCGGGACGGACTTGCTGCGGGGGCGTGGGTCTCCGTCGAGATCTTCCCCAGACTCCTGTCCGTACAGGTCAGAAGATGCTAATGTTTTACCCTCTTCTTACAACATCTAATTACACAAGTAATTAAACTAATTCCTAGGGTTCTACACCTATTTTTCTACCAGCTGAGGAGAGAAGCACATGTTTTCAAAATCCTCTCATTTAGAGGCTAAAGAAGACTCTCAAAGCACGAAGCAACATAAACTACCTCAAAACTGGAGGTTTCCTCCCGACTTACTAAAGAAAGAACATTTTAATAAACCCAAGAAATGGCTGGACCTCACGGTGTTAGATCAAAATTCAAATAAACTTCCTAAGATTCTAACGCATTAAGATGCCATCCAAAGTTCAAACCAAAACCTGTGAGCAGAAATTTTAAATTCGATCCTAGAAGCAGAGAACAAAACTGTTTTTAAGTAAACTCTCAAGACCCCAAATTCACACACACGGAAGCATGAGTAAATGTGTTACCTCCGTGTGCAGGGCAGCGAGTCTGGCTGGGGCCTGGCTGGTTGGCGCTACTCTGAAGCCCGCTGGGAGCTGCAGGGGTGGGGAGCTCCGGGGTGGGGAGCTCCTAGGCGGGGAGCAGCAGGGGTGGGGTGCAGCAGGGGTGGGGAGCAGCAGGGGTGGGGAGCAGCAGGGGCGGGGAGCTGCAGGAGCGGAGCGGGGAGCTGCAGAGGTGGGGAGCAGCAGGGCTGGGGAGCTGCAGGGTTGGGGAGCGGCAGAGGTGGGGAGCGGCAGGGGTGGGGTGCGGCAGGGGTGGGGTGTAGCAGGGGTGGGGTGCAGCAGGGGTGAGGAGCAGCAGGGGTGGGGTGCAGCAGGGGTGGGAGCTGCAGGAGCGGGGAGCTGCAGGGGTGGGGAGCAGCAGGGGCGGGGAGCTCCGGGGTGGGGAGCTGCAGAGGTAGGGAGTGGCAGAGGTAGGGAGTGGCAGGGGTGGGGTGCAGCAGGGGTGAGGAGCTGCAGGAGCGGGGAGCTCCAGGTAGGGAGCTGCAGAGGTAGGGAGCAGCAGTGGTGGGGAGTGGTAGGGCTAGGGTGCAGCAGGGGCGGGGAGCGGCAGAGGTGGGGAGTGGCAGGGGTGGGGTGCAGCAGGGGTGGGGTGCGGCAGGGGCGGGGTGCAGCAGGGGTGGGGTGCAGCAGGAGCAGGGAGCTGCAGGGGTGGGGAGCAGCCCGGGAGGTGCAGTCTGGCGGAGGGCAGGCCTGCAGCTGGGCCTCCCGTAGGCCAGGGCCGGGGGTGGGAGCTCAGCAGGGGCAGGGCAGGGGCAGGGGTCTGATAGCAGAGCAAGCCGGGAGCAGGAGCCAGCAGCGATGCCAGCACAGGGCAGGGTGGCGCAGCCAGGATATGAGGGCGGCCGCATGTCGTTTCTAGCCTTTTCCTGCTCGGACGCGGAAACTGCAACAAGGACTGTTTTCAGTTAGAACCTCCTTTGATCTTTGGGATTCAAAGTTACTCAGCAGATGGAGGCCTGTGAGCGGGTGTCGCGGGTGTCGCAGGTCAGCTGACCCCAGGGCCGGGTCGGGCTCCTGACATGCAGGGGACCGCATTTAAACTGACCAAATAAACACCGACCCGTGTTTATTTCCAAGTTCCGGGATTCTTATGTCTTTTCACAAATGGCTCTTGAGTCCCTGCTTTTAGGGCAGAATGTGAAAGGTTCTTAAGAGACAGAGTCCTCTTTATTAAAGAGGAAAGCATTGTTTAAAGCAGTTCTGAGGGTTTCCCTTCAGTTTTTCTAAGCGGACCAGCCCTTCGTTAAAGGACCCGGACAATACTGTTTATAGACATGCAGCCTTGATGATGCCGTTATTTAAAATTCCACACCCACAGCGAAAAAACCCTCGTAAATACCCTACATCTGCAGACAAACACTTTCCGTTTACATCCGCTGGCAAAGAAGTCACGATTTATTGAATCCGAGAACCCTAACCCTTCACTAACACTTGTCTAATAATAAAGTGTGTAAACAACCCTTTTAACAGGCTGTACAAAGACAGCACTTTCAAAATTGAAGAAGTTAAGCCGAAAACACAAGTAATCAAAGAAAAAACAGATAGCATTGGACTTCATTAAGATAAGGAGACTTTTGTACGGGACCGAGCACTATGGGGAAGGTGCGGACGGACAGCCCGCGGAGGGGGGGGGAGACACCTGCGCATCGGGGATCCGAGAGCCTCGTGTCCACAGCAACAAACACCCAACGATAAGGACAAGCAACAGGGGACACCAAACGAGGTGACGCCTGGTCTTAAAAATGAGCGGTTTTCTCTACTTAGTGTCATGTTTTCACAATTTCTGTGCGTTTCGTTGGCGATTCCACTGTTTAAAACGGCCCCGAAGCCAGCACGCGCTGCTGCCTGTGGCTGGTAGGTCCCGAGGCGGGAGGCGCCTCACCAGGAACCGCGGCCTTAGCTACGCGAGCGTCGAGTCCAAGTTCGCACGAACAAGGAAACGCAGACACGGCTCATCCACACACCTGCACCCCGGCCTCATGGCAAGACCGTTGGTGACCGCCGGCGGCCACCGGGACGAACGCAAGACGTACACACGCACTCGCACCCACCCCCAGTGCGAAGGACGGACGGTGCACACAACACGCACGAACCTGGGAAATGTGACGCTGGAAGCCCAGACACGAAGGGTCGCGCGTCCGTTCCAGGCACGGGGACATCCCTGGAGTCGGGACGCTGCTGCGTGGTCACCAGGGGCACATTCAGTGCCTGAAATCGTAGGGTGCGCACATTCCACGCCCACCGAATGCTGTACGACCAAAAAAACTCCAAAAGAGAAATAATTCAGATGAAAACGAAGTTATTTTTATCGTTGTTTGATGGTGTGACCAGGACTTTGGTTTAGTTTATTACAGCAGCTAATCCCCGTGCATCGTGCATGGCCAACAAATCCTAAAGGCTCCAGGGCTGTTGCTCCCCTGAATTTCCCCGAGAAACCCTGCAGACCATTAGGGTGCCCTAGAAGCCAAACACCTCAGCTCTCCAGCTCGTGAGCTCCAAACTCCTGCTCGCAGTTTTAACCAAGTCACTGATTTCTGTAATTACTTGGTTGAGACCGTCGGTCCCGTCAGCCTGGACACTTAGAAGGGGCCCCGTCTGGCCCCGAGGACCGCAGCCCACTCTGCACAGGACAAGCGGCCCAGCTCTGCGCCCGCCCTGATCCTCCACGGACGGTGCAGAGGCCAAGCGAGTGCTAAGGGCTTGAGCGTCCGACGTTCTCGGGACTCACAGCCCGTGCTCCGGGGATGGCACCCTGGAGGTCCTTTCTCCTGCGCCAGAGGGACGCGGCATGGGCCAGGTCGGTGGCAGCAGCCAGCAGGCAGATCGGGCCCTCGGTCCCAGGAGGCGGGGGCGGATGTGCCGATGAGCTCGCCCGTCCATGGGGCCTCGGGTCGGGAACGTCGAAGCCGCCGTGCGTGCCGTCCCGGTGGGAGGAGGCAGAGCGGGCTCTGGGGCAGCCAGCTGCCGCCCGTCGTCGCGGCCGGGCCCGGGGTCACAGCTCCCAGCCAGCTCCGTGACCCGCACTGTGGCCCTCGCCGCGACCCCGGGTCCACACAACCCACGCAGCGCCCCGCAGGCCCCTCCCGGCTCTGAGTTCAGTTCTCACGAACTCGGGGATCACCGTGCAAGGACGAGGACGTGTCCGTTGCACTCTTGACACCCACGGGGAGCGAGCCCGCCGCGGCGGCCTCCTGCGCTCCCCTCACAGCCCACAGCGCCTTCCGGAACCCCGCTTCTTGTTCACGAGTCTGACACCCTGTACCCCTCCTCTGTGCCGGCTCCTTCCTCGCTTGCTTGCAAGGCCGTTCACGTCCCCCAGCCCGGGAGGCGCCGGGGGCCTGCTGGTCCTCCCCTCCCGGCGGGACGGGCCCCCCGACCCTCCTCTGCCCTGCCCCCCAGACACAAGACCATCCTTCAGAAGCGAGAGCCGCCACCCGTCCTTCCTGATACTCGCTTCTTTGCCCCCTACGGCCCCCGGCAAGGCTCCCTTCTCCCGGTCGGTCTCCACTATGCTGACGTCCCGTGGAGACCAGACGATCCCATTTTTCTGGAGGAGCCTCGCCATTGTCTTGTTCCGAATCTTAGCGACGCTCGGCTCTTGTCGGCTCGGTCTCCTGTGACGTCGCCTTTAACTTCTTTTCTTTTTTAAAATATTTTATTTATTGATTTGAAAGAGAGACAGAGGGAGCGGGCGGAGCAGGGAGCCTGACATGGGCCTGATCCCGGGTCTCCAGGGTCACACCCCGCTCACCCACTGAGCCCCCCAGGCGTCCCTGACCTTTTTTTCTGCAGCCCCTGCAGTCTCAGGACATTTCAGTATATGTGTCCTGCCAGCAGCTCAAATTCAACGATCGAGAATATAGTCGTCCCCTTGACCTGTGGGGACACGGGCAAGCCTGAGACCGCAGACAGTACTGGACCCTCCGGAACCGTCCCTGCAACACCTGCTAGGCTGCAGCCTCAGGTATAGACGGAGCCCGGGGGGGATGAACGACCCTACACACAATGCACGGCCATGGCCACAAGGGGCTGCGGTAACTGCGTGGACGTGGCCTCTCCCTCTGAACCCCTGACGTCCGCCCTCACCTACCTCCCGTGACGGGGCAGGCGGTGTGTGGGGTGCAGGACACAGGCCCCTGACGCTCCGGCCACGTCAGCAGGTCATCGCCTCCAGACGGCGGCTGACCGAGCCCGTGGGAAGTGCAACCCGGGAAGGGGGAGCTCCTGTATAATTATCGCGTCATCCTCAGCCTCTCGAGCATCCTGTTTATCCTCTTAGTCACTTAAAACCCCAAACTTTAACTTAAATAAGTATCTCTTGAACACGTGTGCAGTGCCACGTCCTGAGCCTCGGCTGGCTGCCTGCCTGGGCCCCATACCCCTGTGTCCCCGAGACCCCAAGACCCTGAGACCCTGAGACCCCAAGACCCCATCCCTGTGAGCTGCCATGCGCGCCCCCTCCTTCCCGGGTGGCACGGCCCTCGGCCAAGCTCACCCACATTTCCGCTTCAGGCAACACGGAGCTCCCAGACTCACCATCATTTCTATGCCTCTTCCACCCTCTTTTTTTTTCTCTCTCTCTTCCACCCTCTTAATCTACACCTGACCCCACAGACTCTATTACTATCATCCCCCCCAATGCGTGGCACGTACCTGACAAATATTTATTGGAAAGAATGATGTCTTACAGCTGTCGCCGTCGTATTCTCCGTTTGTCACGTCACTGCTACGTTGTTAAGGAGAATAAATGTGGTTTTGGAATGCAATGCAAAAGAAAACTTGGCATACAGAATCTTACTTTTTTTTTTTTTTTCTGATTTCTGTGGGCCCCAAGGACCACGCCCGCTGCGGTTATGGGGAAGAAACAGCCAAGATCCAATATATTTTAAGCATGACTGCAATGTGTGGCACTACTGTCTGCTTATAAATTGGGAGCATTAAACTGCTGCTGAATCATAAGAAATACCAGCGATCGGCTTTTCACACTTTTATCCAGACCAGGGGAGGTCGCTCCAGCAGCTAGCATGCAAGCTTCCTCTTGGGACGCTTTAAAAGCTTAATTTTGTTTTGTTTCTAAGGTAGAGCGGCTCCTCCGCGGGACGCACGCGGGATGTGTCATGCGTTAGGGGAGGAGCCGTGGCCCGGGGCTGATAGTCTCGCATCAAAAAAAAGCTGGAACATTTCAGCCATAACAAAATAGCTTAGATTGTGGATCATCTGAGAATATAATCGTGTCATGCACGATGATTTAAAGGTGGAGTTTAACACACCCATGGGCTCTGGGGAGTTCCCCAAATTTTTGGTTTGTGATATAGGATTTCAAAGGAAGATAACTTCACTTTCACAGTAGGTTCTCCCAGCACGAGATATACTCCCAGAATGGAGACCCCTGTGTCCTGACTCTTGATCTAATTGCAATACTATTCTAAGGGTTTCAGTTGTGCTGCGACCAAATAAATCTAAATAAATCTAAATGAATGTGGTATGCATAGGTTAAGAGTGGGGTTATGACTAATAAATCGAAAATTATTAGGGGCCAGACTTCTAATGTTTATGGAGAAAGTTACACTTGCTTTCTGTATGTCATGAAGTAAAAACACAGGCAAATTAATTTTCCAAAAGTCAGACCTTGCAGGAAAACAGAAGTGTCCCTCGCCTACAGACACCTGCTGTCGCTGCAGAGGACTCCCGCTGAGGGGCCCGATGACACGCTGCTGACATAGCTGCACAGAGGAAAGTAAGGGAGAATCCTGGTCCCATTGATTCATACTTTTTGTAACAGTGGTAATATTATTTTTGGCACGCAAGGAACCTTAAACGACCCAAACCCTGACAGAGTACGGCACTGGGGCCTCTGCATTTCCCAAAAGCAGTGGGGAGTGGTTTCCTACGTGGAAAACACTCCTCAGTGGTTCAGAAGTTCAAATAGTCTAAAATGATGAAACTCATGCCATGTCTGGCTTCAGAGAGTAGTTTGTACAGAAGAAAGTTCTGGGACTTGCCCCTAACAGGATAAGAAATGGGTTAATAACAGAGGAAGAGGGAGGAGGACAGTCATTCACATCACAATCCCAGAGGCCTCCACTGCGTACTGTACTGAGGCTTCTTTAAAATCCTTGGACGTATCGCAGGGTCGTTAGATGCGAGTCGTAGGCCTGGCTGCCAGCAAACGTTGAGACCTGGGGAACGTCAGAAACCACGATCAGGTCACGGAAGGTGGGAGGGCCCCTCACCATGCCCGGCAGGTCACTGAGCTCAGGACGCGCCACCTCCGAAGGGGAACGGACACCGTCACGGCTGCTGTTCTCCACGACCACCCCCCGATCGGGATCCTCAAGAACGAGCATCTTGGGCACATTCACTGCAAACCCCAAAGGCCTAAGGAAGCCTAGGCAAGGCTAGCTGGCCGTGACTGTCTGTGAAGGGGAGACTTCTGGGCCGCCAGCCAGGGCGGGCCTCGCGGGTCCGGACAGATGAGAGCTCTGGCTCGGCGGCTGGGAAATGAGGCCACGACGAGGCAGGCATCCCAGTGCCCAGCGCAGGCCATGCACGTGCTGTGGCAAGGGCTGCTGCATTCCGGCGTCCATAAAGGACCCCGAATGCTGTGTCCAGGGGTGGACAAAACCTACAGCGGCCACCTGGCACATCCTCAATCCTAAGCATCTGTCGAGAAGAAAAAGCCACAACCTGGTGGACCTGTCCCAAGCTCTCAAATAACCTACGATCACAAAACTTTTGACAAAAATGTAGTGGGAAGTCCTTAAAGGGGATGTTGACACTTCTGTTCCTTTACAACAAAGCCCGCAACCTAACGGTGTAACGACATTACCAGGGCAGACGCGGGACAGGCCTTGGCCCAAGCACCGCATTTGCCCGGAACCATCAAGGCAGACGGGCGCTTGGTCACCGAGTCCGGAGCAACCACAGCAGCACCGTAAGGGACGCACCTTATCAGGCAGGTCATTGTATCAGGGTTTCAAGTTACGGTAACAACAGGCACCCGCACCACCTCTGCCTCAAGAAGGGACAGAAGAGTAGTCACCAGGATGTCCTTAGTGACATCCAGCACGGAGATCCGCAAAGGTCTGTCACAGGATGACGGAAGACGAGAAACAACGTGGGGGGAACTGGAGAAATGGGCCCAGCGAGCGGTTTGCTTCCTTCCCCAGTTACAGCGTCCGCCTTGTCCGGTCTCCAAACAGTCCTGGCCCCCCTGGGGACCCCCGGCGGGGCCTCAGCAGGCCCCACTTCCTCGAGCCAATTCCCTGGCCGGCACGGCAAGCCCATCCTGGGCCACAGAGCAGGGGCGCCAGGCTCCCCCCGACCCCGCACCCAAGGGTGCAGCTCTGCCCCCGGCCCTCCTGCACCCTGCTGGCTTTGCACGGCATCCAGAAACAAGAGGGCCTGTCGCAAATCTCTAAAACGATCCCTAAAGCTGAGATGTACTTCTTACGTAGATCAAAGAAGCCTCCCTTTTGGGAATGACTGCTGTCCCCAGTCTCACCACGACGGCTACAGGGCGTGTCCAGGACTGCTGCGGCGGAGCTCAGGACCGGGGCCGGATCCGTGCTGTCCGGGGGCGCCTGGCCAGCTCGGTCGCTGGAGCGTGCGACCCTTGGCCTCCCCGTCATGAGTGTGAGCCCCGCACTGGGTGTAGAGATTACTTAAAAATAAAATCCTATTGTTTATATAATATCATTTCAAACCTGTCCTGTGGGAATGCTCCCAGGCCAACAGCATGGGGGTCGCGGCCGTTGTCTGATTCTTTTGTTTGTTTTAATATTTCTAATTTCTTTCTCCAAAGTAGTTGGATTCTAGGAGCGATTTCCAGGACTAGAATTAATGCATGGCTAACTTTGTTACCAAAATAAAAAAATAAAAAAATAAAAAAATAATAAAATAAAAAATCTTAAAAAAATAAAAAAAAGATGTTCAGTCTTTGCTACTAGGATCTAAAGTTCCTCGCATTTCTACAAGATCCCTTGGCGTGAGCCCCCGCGCGGAGAGGGCAGCGGTTATTGGGCTGTGACACCTGTGTCGCTCTCCAGAGGGCAAGGAAGGCTGCAGGAGGAGGTGCTCCTTCCTACGTCTCGTTTCTACGGCAAAGCCCCTCGAACGGGTCCGAAGAAACCTGAATCTTAATTGATACTAATGCACAGACCCCCACGGGGTCACGAGAAAAAAAAATCTTCTGACCCCAACTTCAAAGCATGAACCTAACACCCCCCGGGGCACCTGAAGTCACGTGTGGCGACACGTTTTCACTCGAGGCGGCCGGTGCCGGGTGCGAGAAGCTCCACTATGCATTTGTATCGTCTCCTTGAAGCTTTTCCTTTCACAAAGTTCCTTTAAAAAACTGAACTCCTGGGGATTCATGGGGGGCTCAGCGGTTTAGCGCCTGCCTTCAGCCCAGGGCGCGATCCTGGGGTCCCGGGATCGAGTCCCGTGTCGGGCTCCCGGTGCATGGAGCCTGCTTCTCCCTCTGCCTGTGTCCCTGCCTCTTTCTCTCTCTCTGTGCCTATCATAAATACATAAAAATAAATATTAAAAAAAAAACTGAACTCCTGGTGTCTTTGATCGAGACAAACCTCAAATAGAGGGGCAAGCGGTTTTACAACCGCCCCGGGGGTTTTAATGATTTTCTTCGGATCCCGGGCATCGGAGCAATAGGCCTCCACCCGCCCGGGGCAGGGGAGCCAAGCATCGGCCGGACGAGCAGGCCTCGCTCACGCCTTACGCGGAGCGCTTTGTAAAAATGGAGTAGCCCTGCCTTCAAGTACGAATTTGGGAATAAAACAAGGTATCCGCACTTGGCTCTGGAGCAGAGCGGTTATACGGGAACGAGGAGCGTCCGAATCTCAGATTTTACAGACGTTATCCAAAAGGCAGACGCTAATAACAGGTTCCTGTTCCCTCTTTCATCTGCTCTTTCACTGAATGTTTAATGCTAATGTCTTGGGACTTCTTTTTTGGGATAAAAGGTTAAATAATAAAAGCAGAGGAAAAGAGGGAAAAGAAGCCTACGGGGTAAAATCTTGTTCCTGAGCAAATAAAAAAAATAGAGTTCCAGTAATTTTAATATTTTGTGGACCAACCTCCTTTTCAGACAAGGCCCTGACCTTGAAGTTCAGCCTGGATGAGGGAGGCCTGCGGGTTCACCCCTACACTCTGAATCGATACTTACAAGCTAATGGTTTGGTATATGAAAGCTAGTTGTTTTATTCATGAAAAATAAATTTAACCCGTCGGTTTCTCTGCTTAATTCTTTAGTACTTAAAAAATGATTCAGTCTTTCGATTTTATATTTTATTTCTGATCTTTTCTGAGCTAAACCTTTTAAGAGAACCCTGGAGACAGGGTGGGGCAACACTTTTCACAGCATCGAAATAAATCTAATTTTTAACGTGCTAAGTTCCGATTACACTTTCTACTTTATTTCACCACTTGAAAGTGCAGTTCAAAGTTTTTTTTAAGTATAGTTGTTTTTTTGTTTTTTGTTTTTTCCCCAGCATTCCTGCTATAAAAAATACAATCCTGCCGGTGGAGAGTCCTGCCAGGGCCTCACGGTGCGAGACCCCGGGCTCCATCCGCCCCCGCTCGAGCGCACGTCAACACGCAGACATGAAAGCGCTTCCCTATCACTCAGCTATTTTTCTAGCTCACATTCTTCAGTGAAACCTCAAATAACCAAACAAGTTCAACAAAAGTTTACCGGAGCTCATAGATGGAGCACAACTGGCTTCTGGGCCTCTGCTCTCTACTGAGCCCGGAGAATAAAGTGAGGACAGCTTGATTAACACAGGGGTCGACCCCCCGAAACGGTAAAGGCACGTGGGAAGTGGACACTGGGGCAGACCTGACGGGGAAGGAGGGCAGCGAGGCAGAGCTGCGGCCGCCGAGGGCACGAGGGAGCCGACGGGGCACGAAGTCGAGCACTGTGGGGGGCGGCTGGGGAACCGGGCTGCTGTCACCTGCACCTACCTGCCAGAGACACGGCGGCCAGGAGCCAGCGGTGACGACGCGCCCCACACGTGCTTCCTCTCGAGGCTCCAGCCTCGTTCTCTTGGGGCCCCTGCTGCCCGCGGTCACCCCAGACGCCAGGACCGCGGCCAGTGCGTTAGTAAGAGCCGTGAACCGGGGGCTGCCAGGGGCCGGGGGTGCAGCGGGACCCTCTGAGGGCCAGGGCCCCAGTTCTCGCAGCTGGCACGGCCACCTGAGGCCCCCGGGAGCACCTTCCACACAGCCGGCGCAGGTGGCCACCCCTCGCAGCTCTCCCCTGGGTCACTCCTCGCCTGTGGCTGGAGAACCTGCACTAAGGCCGTGGGGGCCCCATCGGGCACCGAGCCGGGCGACTCCCACGCCACTGCTGTGGCCTTGGCTCCAACGGCCGTGACCTCGCCCGTGCGTGCACCCCCGGGGCTGGCTCATCTGGTCGATGATGCTTTCTGGGGTTTCCTCTGGGCGGTGTGTGTGCGGTAAACACCCTGACCTTACATGCGCGTCTCTGAAGTCCTCGTTTCCTCGTCCTCCCAGGCCATGTGCACCCCGCACCCCCCCTCCCCGTTGCCGCATCGAGAGGCCGGGCCGAGGCTCCGGGGCCTCACGCCGCTTCCCCGAAGGCCTTCCCAGCCACTGTGGTATTTCTTGCCGCCGAGTCGTCGCCAGCCCACATGCGTCCGGAGGACCCTGGCGACCAACCCCGACGCCCGGCGCTTCTGGAAGGTTGCGGCCTCGCCTCTGAGTGCGGACACACGGCCAGAGAGTGGCTTGCTGTGCCAGTCGGGGGGCGTCGTCCGTGACACACACCTGGGCACTCGGGCTGCAGGGTCACTGTCAGAGGGCAGGTGTTCTGTGCGGTCCTGACCTTGTTCCTCCTTGTCCCCCCTCCTGGTGGCCACAGGCCCGTCGTCCTGCCCACCCGTGTCCATGGGCGGCCCTGTGGCCACCAGCACGTCACAGCCCAGCCCCGGCGCGGCGGCGGTCGCCTTGCTGCCTCATCTCCCACCTTCTTCTGTGGGCCGTGGTGTCCAGTGGCCCCAAGGCCCCCCACCGGCCGGCGGGACAACAGTGACATGAGGCAGGGAAGGTCCTCGCTTCACTCCTTCCCCGAGCAGGACGCTGGCAGGATCACAGCCCGAGGCCGTCCCCTCACAGCTCCCCATCCTGCCACCCTAGGGTCTACAGGGCGTGTCCCGATCCTCTGGTGGCCGCGTCGCTTGTTTGCTCGGGCCCGTGTCATTGGCCTGCGGACCGGAGCTCGCGTGTTGTGGTCTCCGAGTGCTGCCTAGCGCACAGCTGGGTTCGGATAAACAACGTGGGCACACAAGCGCCGGGAGGTGTGCACACACCCAGACGTGTCCGTGGAAACTCGGGTCGTCACAGCACTGACGCAGCCTCCGTGGCACGTATGTTGTATCTGCTTTGATTGCAAACAGCAGCGACGTGTATACCGGGCACATGACCTGCGCGGCTCACAACAAGCTGCAACACTTGACTTCCAAGAACCCCAGCAAGCTAACCCCAGCGAGCTTAGTATAAAACACTAAGCACACGGGCTGACCCATCCCTCCTGAACCTGCTCTCCACATTAAACGTATGGTTGGTGACATGATCCTAAGGAAAATGTTTCTTGGATTGGAACGTGATGTTAACAGGAACTGGCTCAAACCCACTTAGCCACCATCAGTCTCGGGAAGTGAGGCGTCCCGGGGTGGCGCGGTCCTTTATCGTCCCGCTCTCGGTGTCGGCTGAGGTCGTGATCTCAGGGCCTGATTCGGGTCATGGGATCCAGCCCCAAGGAGGGCTCTGTGCTCGGTGCAGGGTCTGCCTGAGATTCTCTCCCTCTTCCCCTCCCTTGCATGCTCTCTAAAATAAATAAATAAAATCTTAAAAAAAAGAAAAAAAGCAGTAAGCCATCCCAATAAGCTTTTTTTGTAGGAAGTATATATGTAAGGAAAAGAGTATCTCCCAACCAATCTTGAGGCCACCAGGATCCCATACATTTGCAAAGTATAGTATGTTAATACCACAAAGAGATGGAAAGAAAGAGAAAGGAAGGAAGGAAGGAAGGAAGGAAGGAAGGAAGGAAGGAAGGAAGGAAAGAAAAAAGAAAAGAAAAGAAAAAAAAGAAAAGAAAAGAAAAGAGAAAAGAAAGAAAAGGAAAAGGTCAAAGAATAAAAAATTTTCAGATGTCTCCAGCAGTGACCAGGAGATAATGGTCTTTGATTTTGTAAAAGGCTTCCATTTATTTCACATTGAAATATTTTTTTGGTGCAGAGAAATCAAATTTATTGGGTTATTGATTTCAAAATAAATAATGCTTAAGAATATCCAGCTGCCAATGACTTAATTCTCTGGGCATCACCTGGTGCTTTGATTGGTAGTTTTACCTTCTAGGGAAATAAACGCATCGCGTGGAAGCGCGTCATTCTGGCTTGAGCTGGTTTTGTTCCCGCCCTCACACGAAATAGTGACCGCGTGTTTTATGAATAAGTGTCCAGTTACTTCTGGGTAAACTGATGACCTACAAGGCTGAAAGCCTGTGCTCCTCCATCGAAGTGCCAACATCTCTGTCCTTTCGGACGCCATGCGGTGAAGGCCCACTAACGGCTCGCCGCCGTGCCTGACCGCCCGCCTGCCCCGTTAGCCGTCCTGTCTTCTGCTGGAAACGGCCCAGCATCCTCCGGTCCGTGCGACGCCCGGGCCCCCGCCGTTTCCCGAGGAGCCCGCTGGTAGCAGAGGCCCCAGACACCCGCTTGGCACCCAGGCTGCTGCTCCCTCCCCGGGAGACGCTGGTTAGGGACCTGCATGTCATGTCGCACACGTTCCCGGAGGACGCAGAAGCTCGAGCTGGGGGGACCGGCCTGGAGAACCGCGGGCCTGGCTTCTTCCCCTTCCGCCACATCCAACAGACAGCCAGTCCTCCCCGGGTCGGA
This sequence comes from Canis lupus baileyi, assembly GCF_048164855.1. Classification (NCBI taxonomy): domain Eukaryota; kingdom Metazoa; phylum Chordata; class Mammalia; order Carnivora; family Canidae; genus Canis; species Canis lupus. Next base: position 142,992 of record NC_132875.1, on the reverse strand, counting down.
CGTCAGCAGAGCAGCCAGGCCGTCATGGCAAAGCGACCTCGGCCCCTCTGGTAAGCAGGTCCCTCGTCCATCCCGACCTCACCTGGTCCCCCGAGCAGGCCCTTGCAGCAGCGTGGCCGCCCCAGACCTCCTCTGCCCGAAGGCCCTCCTTCCCTGCCGGCAGACGGCCACTCTTCTCCTTCCTAGTACTAGCTCCGAACTTCACTAAGTATTTACAAGGCTCTGGCCATATGTTCGTTGCCACACCGAGGGCCACGCAAAATACCAAGGCCGAAACCTGCCATGACGAACCTCAAAGCAGCAAGCACCTCATGAGTCCGTGTCCACCTTAGAAATTAAATTGTTTAAACAAGCAAAAAAAAAAAAAAAAAAAGCATTCCGACCTGGTCACATGGACATGGACACATGGGTCCCCACCGTGGCCCCTTTCCTGCTGCCCACGCAGGGGCTGCCGCGGCCGCCGACGGAGAACACCTGCCGCCACCTCAGCCTCCCGAGGGGCTCCCTGCACAGGCACGAGCGAGAGAGGTTGCGGGCGAGCCGTGCGCCTTGCACTCCGGGCGCTCCACGGCCCTCGACCTTTCCTCGCTGCCGGCCACGTTTTCAGACGAGATGTTTCCACCGATAACACCCCGGCGATATGTATTTAGTGGCGACACGTTACCCACTCTTTTGAATCAAATAGATTGTTTTCCATCCTCAGAGGCCTATGCCTACGTGTTAAAATCTGTTTTCACTCGTGCTTAATTTTTAAATGATATTCCTTCATATTCCAGTGCAGATCTTAATGAAGTCACTCAAGTTATCCAAAACTAATAAGCCCAGGGAATAAATGGAATTATTAATGATAAAGGAAGCTTTCAGGCAGGCCCAATTAAGTCAATTTTATGATTTTATTAACGCATGACAGAAGAGCCCATGTGAGCGCAATAAAGTTTAATGGGAACTCAGTCTGGTACTAAGAGCGGGCATCATATGCCATGAAAGCATAAGTTATAAATAAATAGTCCTACAGAAAGTCTCTATTTCCTCAGAAATTAGGCAACATCTACTCATGATCAAATTTACGCCCTCAGCGCCTGTGGACAGCAGGGCGATGCCATATACTGTTTATACAGTCTGCGTTTGAAAAATGAAGTTATTCTTTAATTAGCATTTCTAAGCCAAAGTTAACGGCTGCTTGAAAATGAGGCTCATTACAGGACTCTGTGAGCGGACTCGTAATAACTGACATGACCGTGCAGCTGTATAAACATATTTACCAGGACATTTTTCTTGTACCACAGGTGTGCGTGCATTTTCCATTCTGAGCATTAGCGATATGTGTCTCAGACTAGCCGGCCTTAGTATGAACACCGAGAGGGAAAGATATTTCTTGACTTACTTTGACTTTGTGTAAAATGTTAACCCCACAGAACATTTCATGTGTCATAACACATCGTATTTTTGTATTTTATGCTCTGACTTATCCCTAGAAGCGCTTATGATAGCTGCTTAATTCTTTTATTTTTTTATTTTTTTCCTTTTTTATTTTAGATATATTAACAATAGAATTTTCATCTAAAAACTCAATAAAATCAGCCTCAAAAGAAGCAATCTGGTTTGCATTACCAGCAGACGTTACCTGCAACGTGAGTATACTTCATGTTTTTCTAATGACGTAGTAAAATACAATTTTAAAAAGGTAAAATGCTCTAATAATATGATCAAATAACTAGGAATCATTTTATTAGGTAAAACACAAGTCCCCGAATAAGCTAAAAATTATCCTTTCTAAATTTAATATAAAATATCATATTAAGAGGAAAATTTTGGGAATGCACTTTTAGCTTTCCTGAACATCAAGAATGGTAACGTTAGGTGAGAACAGTCTACGGATATTTTAGCATATTAATAGCATATCTGGCACCGTTCAGAATAAATGGCTTAGTAACGACTTATGATGATCACCTAAGAGCAGAGGTTTAGGAAGCTCCCACAAAACTAGATTTTCTATCTCACAATTCAGAAACTGCAACCTTTTAGTTTTGGAAAAAGAGATGAGAAAACATCACATTGGCAGGTAATCAAAACTTCCGTGTTTCAAGAGATTTCTTTCTTTCTTTTTCTTTAAGATTCACTTTTTTATTTTAGAGAGAGCGCATGTGTGAGTGGGGAAGGGCAGAGGGAGAGGGGATCTCAAGCAGACCCCACTGAGTGCGGAGCCCAATAGAGGATGTGGGGGTGGGGGGCGTGGGGGGGCCTCCGCCCTACAACCCTGAGATCACAGCCCCAGCAGAAACCAAGAGAGTTAGCCACCCAGGCGCCCCCAGTGATTTCCAAAGACGTCTAACCCTTTATGTAAAGGACACGAGAGTGTTTCTCAGCTGCCTACTAGCTCCGGCCTTCCTGATTGGAAGAAACAGACAGACTTTCCTTTTCCACAAAAGGGACCTGAATTGTGGGGAGCACATGGCACCTATGCTAGGTCTTATTTGATCTGAGCACACTGGAGGAAACAAGGATAATAAAAAAATGTATTTAAGGGATCCCTGGGTGGCTCAGCGGTTTGGCACCTGCCTTCGGGGCAGGGCATGATCCTGGAGACCCGGGATCGAGTCCCACGTCGGGCTCCCTGCATGGAGCCTGCTTCTCCCTCTGCCTGTGTCTCTGCCTCTCTCTCTCTCATGAATAGGTAAATAAAATCTTTTTTAAAAAAATGTATTTAAGCACACACTTGAGGTTTCTTCACCTTGCCGTCTCGGGCTGAGGGAGTGCCCAATGCACGGCTTCCGACGCAAGGAGGGCGCTCTTCCCAGGCTCTGCGCAAACACCCCGGAGCCTGGGCATGCCTGTGGCGTCTGATAAATGTTTAGTATACCTGGAAGGTAACGTCACATATCTCTGTACCTCTGGTCCCTTCCAATTTTCCATACTGCGATCCGGGGGGCACCACACCCACAATCTCTAAACGGCAATCACCAAGGCAGCTTAAGGGGCAGGAGTTTGCGTGGCTTTTTGTCCTCACTCGTCCTAGAGGCGAAGCACGGCAACCTGAGCAATCTGTCAGAGTAAAGCACATGCTCCAAACCCGTCACAGTGTCGTTTAGTAGATATATTTAAACATACAGTGTGACATTTTAATACTCACTTTTTTTTACAATTAATGCTTATTTAGATATACCAAAATAGTTGCCCATTTCTCTGCTCACATGGATTCTTGCCTCTCACACTTGCATCTGGGTTCAAGTTCCTTCTAGTTGATCCATAAGGTTCTATAGTTCTTTTGGCAAAAAGTCTATTGACAGTAAATATCCTCAGTGTCAGCAGATCCCAAGATGTCTTCTTTCCACTTTTTCTCTTAAGTTATTTGCCCAGGGGATCCCTGGGTGGCTCAGCGGTTTGGCGCCTGCCTTTGGCCCAGGGCGCGATCCTGGAGACCCGGGATCGAATCCCACGTCGGGCTCCCAGCATGGAGCCTGCTTCTCCCTCCTCCTGTGTCTCTGCCTCTCTCTCTGTGTCTATCATGAATAAATAAATAAATCTTTTAAAAAAATTATTTGCCCAGCACTTGGAAGGTGTTACCTACGCACAGCCTTCTGGCACGTGCTGGTAAGTCTACTGTCAGTTTTTAGGAAGGAAACCTACCCTTATCTTCAGTCACTGACAGCACTTCCTTTTAGATGATTATTTCACATCTGATCCCAAACCTCTGACAAATCCTCCCCATCCCCAGGCTGGGCCAACGACCTGGGTTTCCAGTTTCCTAGGGATGCAGGAGCAGCCGGCAGAACCATCACTGCCACGGGCCCATCGGCACCTGCAGGCAGGCCAGCTCTCTGACACCTGCCGGTTTCCAGAGATAAGCTGTTCCTGCCCATAAGGCTGACCCTGCACCTGTGCACTCCATGCCATTACCTCACAGGCTACTGTCCAACGCTTCTTGCAAAATCTTCCCTCTCTACTGGGTCACTCCCGTCGGTTCACAACCTCTTATTTTTTTCCATTTAAAAAATAACAACAAGACAAACATAAGACCTCACCTCCGCCCACGCCCAGATTTCCAGACGAGCCCCTCACTTCGACCCCCGCTCATCACTCTGTTCTTATAATAATATTAGCTTTGATCACAAGTAAGATCATAATTAACTTCAGTGGGATCACACTGGGATCACCTGGGATTGCGGTTCACTACTTCCATATTGATCTATCCCTAATTTGTCAGGTGAGTTATTATCCTGCGTTAAAAGTATGTTCTGGAAGGAACCACGATGTCTTTCAACAGATGAATGGATAAATGAACGGTGATCCATGCAGACAATGGGACATTACTCAGAGCTAAGAAGAAATGACCCTTTCAAACCACAAACAGACACCGAGGAAACTTAAATGCTTATCTCTAAGTGAAAGAAGCTGCTCTGAAAAGCTACTTGCTGTATGATTCTAACTATAGGGCCTTTTGGAAAAGGAAAAACTATGGAGACAATAGAAAGATCCATGGTTGCTGGGGGGCAAGGGGAAAGGAAGGGTGAGGAGGTGAAGCTCTAGGGTTCGCGAGGGCAGTGATTCGATAATGACAGATGCACCTGCCCAAATCCCCAGAAGACACAACCCCAAGAATGAACCCTAATGTAGAAAACTGCGGCCTCTGAGTGATCCTGTGTCAGTGTAGGTCTGTCCACTCCAAGAAGTGGCGTCGGGGGGCACGCGGGAGGTCTTTCCACCTCCCTTTCCAACTTGCTATGAAACTATAACTGCTCTAGAAAAATAGTATTTTTTTAAAGTCAGTCCTGGGTTATTTTGGTTATTGTTGTTTTCATTTAAAGCATAATTACAGGCAAATTCCAGTCTTTCAGATGACTCAGTGATATATCACCCATCTGCAAACGTGGTGAAGGGTGCTGCTACTTTTCCACAGTCTGATTCATTCCTTGGGTCTCCAGCACAAGAAGGAAAACAGAAGCCAAGAAAAACAACACATGAAGGTACAACGGAGTGAAAGCCACTCACCAATTAGATTTTCTATTTTCTGTGTCATGTACTGACACAGTCGATCCAAATTCCCCATCCCGCGACGTCCCGTGGACAACCTAAGTACGGCTTCACATGACCAGTGCCTTGATGAATCCTCATTTGCCCCCAGAGGAGCAAGCACCGGGACGGCCCTCATCTCATCAACGAGAAAACAAAGGCTTACCCAAACTGCAGACAGGACACTAAAAGCTGGCATCTGAGACCAGAGCCCCCTCCTACCCACCGTCTGGTCGGTCCTAAGGACGCATGTTCATAAGGCGACGTCCACTCTCCAACACCTGAGCCCCTTCGGGGTTTTAGGAACTAAACTACCTCAGTTTTACTTGCTTTAATTAATGTCACAAATTCACCTAATGATACAGCATATGTTGCACTCCTTTTTTTTTTTTTTTTAGATTTATTTATTTATTTATTCTTGAGAAACAGAGAGAGAGGCAGAGACCCAGGCAGAGGGAGAAACAGGCTCCCTGTGGGGAGCCCGACGTGAGACTCGATCCCGGGACCCCAGGGTCACGGCCTGAGCCAAAGGCAGACGCTCAAGCACGGAGCCACCAGGCACCCCGAAAGTGAGTAACTTGTAAAACTGTTGTAGATATCCTCTTACCGTTAGAATCTAAGACTCTACTTCCTTGATTTCCTCCTTATAATCAACAGGTTGAAAACTCCAGGAGAGAGCACAAGGCTGTGGCAAGACTGTATGAAACACAATTCTTGTGAATTTTGGTTTTCTCATGGCCTTATTGTACGAATCCGCTGAAAAAGTAAAAGACTGTATTCACGCCAAGTGCTGTTTCAAATAGAAGCTGCTCAAAAATGTACATGCAACTTTTTTCTTTTTTTTTTTTTGCAACTTATTTTCTAAAAATATTTAAATCTTTTCCAAAAACATTTAAATCTTTTCTCAGAAGCATCAAAGATTAAAAGTCACAAAAACTCAGCTAGCTCAGTATTAGTTATGTACTATAATAAACCAGATTAGGGCCCAAGTCCCCCAACTGTTCGATTTAAACTAGTCCAAAATCCAAGCTCAGGTGTCAGGAGACGCAAGGGAAGGAAAGTCACGTGATGTTACTAGGTGACCTGGCCCGGGTGCATCGCAGCACCCAGCACCCGTCAGAAAGGGAAAAGGAGCCTCGCCCACCAGCCCCAGGTGCCAGCCCCAGGCAGCTGTGCAGGAGCTCCTGAGAGATGCGCATTTGAAAAATGGCTTATGTTCCCCAAATGAATGAGAACATATAATGTTTAGGGAATAGAGGGGAAGGGAGAAGAAATGGGTAGGAACTATCAGAAAGGGAGACAGAACATGAAGACTCCTAACTCTGGGAAACGAACTAGGGGTGGTGGAAGGGGAGGTGGGCGGGGGGTGGGGGTGACTGGGAGGCGGGCACTGAGGGGGGGCACTTGACGGGATGAGCACTGGGTGTTATTCTGTATGTTGGCAAATTGAGCACCAATAAAAAATAAATTTATTATTAAAAAAATGAAAATGGCTTATGGTGCGCTGGCTCCTTTCTGACCTTGAGGCCCCGAGGTGGAGCCCCGGTCAGGCTCTGTGCTCAGGGGGGCGTCAACTTGGAATTCTCTGTCTCCCTCTGCCCCTCCTCCTACTCATGCTCTCTCTCTCTCTCTGTCAAATAAATAAATCTCAAAAACAAAAAAGGAAGGAAATGGCTTAGAGTATTAGGTACATTTTTAATCGGAAAAAAAAATGATCATTAAACCAAAAATTCAGCAGGAAGCGTTTCAAGAGCTATAAACTACCTAATACGTTTCATTTGTTCTTCAACAGAATCACTTTTCCTCTTCAAAGACTGTTCTATGCTGCATAAAAACCAACCAAAAAACCGATGCTTCAGTACTTGTGTCCCTCCCTCAGCTGCCGTGTGAGCTCAGTCTGTTAAAAATAATCTCACTTACTGCCTCTGGAAAAGAGACATTTTGATACTGGCTTAACCTTTTATAATACATCATCTAGTGCAGACTTTTTCCACCCAAAAGAGCGTTTACACCCCTGCAGTACAGTGTCTTCCATGTTCTATAACCGACCCCTGAGAAAGTGACTGCAGCTCTACAGATAAGACCATTTAGCAAGAAAGCTCATGTTTTAGCTCAAAGAACCCGGTTACTGAGAATCGGATGCTAACGGGGCATGTGCAGGGCATCAAGCAGCTCGAGGGCACAGGTGCGGGACACGACGGAGGGAGAAGGTGCAGTCCCGGGCTCGGGGGGAGCTAGGACTTTCCCTACAGTCAACCCAAGATGAACACGTGCACATTCCTACGGCAGGTGTCGTTCCACGGCGACGCCACATACTTCAGCCTCTGAAAATACAGAACAGGTAACGAACCCGGCGCGCAGGTTACAGACGCGAGCCACTCGACCGAAGTGAGGCCGCGGATGCTCAGGAGCTGCTCTCGGAGAGGATGGGGCGGGCGGCGTTGCTTCTCAAGCGCACACTGTGGGGCGCGGGATGGGACTACTCGGGACCAGCCACGGAGCGGCCCCCGGAGGATTAACGATCCCCCCCCCCGCCCCCCGAGATCACAGTGACTCCTCGCAAATTTAACTGGCCGAATGCTTTTTAACAAATACGGACAACTAGATGCTAACAGTATTTTAATTATTTAAAACACAACTTCAGGTTCTTATTTGTAAGCAGCTCTGTTGGTGGATAATTGACACACAACAAAGGTACAGCTCTTACGCCTCTAACCAAATGTGTTCTGACGACAGCGTGGACACGTTCCCGAGGCGCTGGAACCGGTACCTTGCTGCGAATTTTATTTTGTTGTTTAGATCTTATGGTTAAGCACACTCCGCTGACTGAGCCAGCCATGTGCCCCTCACTGTGAATTTTATTTATTTTTTAAAAAGATTTTTATTTATTTATTCATGAGAGACACAGAGAGAGGCAGAGACTGAGGCAGAGGGAGAAGCAGGCTCCATGCAGGGAGCCCGATGCGGGACTCGATCCCGGGACTCCAGGACCAGGCCCTGGGCAGAAGGCAGACGCTCCACCGCTGGACCACCCAGGCGTCCCCACTCTGAATTTTAGATAACTGAAGTGTCCTTTCAAGTTTGCAGATTTTGAAGACATTGTCTTATTATTGTAAAAGTTCATTAAACCTTCTAGATACAAGTTCTTTGTCAGGCATTATTTTACAAATATTTTTTCCCCTTTACACCTTGCTTTTTCATTTTTTAAATAGAAACTTTTGGAGGCCACAAATGTGTACAGTCTTGAAGTCCAATTGATCAGAACTTTTTTGTTCGTTTGTTTTAATCTCATGAATAGTGACTTTGTCCTAAGGAGTTGCTATGGCCTGGATGCTTGTTCGATCTACTGTGAGGACGGTAGGAAAGGGCCTGTGGGAGGTGATGAGGTCACGTGGAAGAGGCCCTCTGGGACGGGATTAGTGCCCGGGGAGCCCCACAGCCCCCTCCGCCACGTGCGGACGGCCTCCACCGACCTGCCGGCACCTGCACCTCGGGCTTCCGGCCTCCAGAGCCGTGAGAGACTAAATCTGTGTTTCCTAAGCCACCCATGCCCGTGCTTTGTTGCAGACGCCTGCACGGACGGAGACAGACATCGCTGCCTACCCTAGGCACACAAAGGCCTCCTCTCCTTTGCTCTGTAACTTTTGGTTTTCGGTTTTACGACATTTAGGTCTATGATCTATTTTTTAAAGACCTTGGTATTTGCCGTGAGACAGAGATCAAGGCCATTTCAGCCGTCCCGCAGGAGATCCAGCCAACCCAGCGGCACACGTGGAAAAGACTAATCTTTCTCCACAGAATGACGTTGGCACCTCTGCGGAAAACTCGCTTGGTTATCCATGTGGGTTTATTTCTGGACTCTTTGTTCTGTTCTACTGACTGCTCGTCTATCAATCATATTCTTCTAAAGAGATGAACTGCACATCATTTCCTCCGTCCTGATATGAAGGCTCAGAACCAGGCAACTGCTGCTGCGGATGGATTCCCGACATCCCCCCAACAAGGAATAGGAACAGGTTGAAAAGAATGGCCGAGTGTGTATTTCAGCATTCTTTAAAAATGATCACTAAAAAAAAAAAAAAAAAAGATCGCTTACTGGGGCGCCTGAGTGGCTCATCAACTAAGCATCTGACCCTTGGTTTCAGCCCAGGCTGTGATCTTGGGGTGGTGGCGTCGAGCCCCGTGTCGGGCTCCGTGCTTCGTGGGGAGTCTCCGGCAGGTTCTCTCCCTGTCCCTCTGCTCCCCCCATGTGCACATACCTGCGGGGTGCATGCACACTCTCTCTCTCAAATAAATAATAAATCTTTTTAAAGATCACTTATTTTTAAAACAATAAATATAAGCCAAAGTAACACTAAAATGGGTTAAACTAGTTTCCTAAGTGGACAGTTATTCAGTTAACTACTTGAAATGAGTACGGAGGCAAAAAAGCACCGAGGGGGTTAGCTCCTTTTGCAATTCCCCCAAAATGCTTCCCCGGGCGCTCGACTGGCCCTCGCGCCCACCCCTAGTCGGCTCTTCCCGACCAGAACCACCCACCCCCGCCGCCCTGCCCTGGCCAGCCAGCTTGCCCATCACAGTCAAGACGCAAGTTAATTTTTGTTTTATAAATCAGAGTATCTGTCACCTTGCAGTATTACCAATGCTGTTGTAAACTGAACTTAAAGTGGTATTAAAAAAAAAAAACACCTCCTGTTAAACAATTTTTATCTGTTATATATCTTACTATAGATTATGTACAAGTAACATCTAAATAAAATTACACTTTGAACCCTAAAAAAAAAAATTCAGTCTTTCTTTAGAGAGAAAACAAACCATCTTTTAGATTTTGAAATTCATCTCTATTTCCATGCATCTTTAGTTCCTTCCCAGAAGGAGAGAGAGGAGAGTGGAGGTGCTTCCTACTCAGTGCTTGTTTTCCTACCCACATCCTTAACCTTAGCTTTAGGGTCAAATCAGTTTCTCAGGTGGCAAATCCCTCAAGTTTCTGAAACAAGAAACTGGAATCCCTGAGAATCCTCAACATCATATGTCAGTCTGTATTTTTTCGTGTGTTTATTTATGTTTTAAATAACAAGTGACAGAAATTATATACCCAATGAATGGTTTTTCCAAGTTTGGATCATATTAAAGGTTTCAGAGATTTCCTGTAATACAAGAGCTTTAATAACAAAGGCAAGGTTTGTTGTTGTTATTATCATTAACCAGTATATTGTAATAAGATCATATATTTCAATAACGTAAAAACAATCTATACCTCATAGACATCGAAAACGGAAAACAGTAACTAAAATGAACATAACTCAAATGTGCAACAAAAAATCATTTAAAAATGAAAAGATATATAAAAGTCATCATAATTTATTATTCTTTTTTTTTTTTTTAATTTTTAAAGTAGGCTCCACACCCGGCGTGGAGCCCGATGAGGTGCTCAAAGTCACGACCCTGATTGAGCCCCAAGCTGAGACTAAGAATCGGACATTTAGCTGCGTGAGCCACCCTGGCACCCAAAAGTCATCATTGTTTTTTTTTTTTTTTTAATTTTTAAATCTTTATCATCATTGTTTTTTGAGAGGTGAGAGAGAACTCGAGTGGGGCAGGGGCAGAGGGAGAAGGAGACAGAATTGCAAGCAGGCTCCACGCCCAGCTTGGAGCCAGCCTGGAGCTCGACCCTGAGATCAACCTGAGCCGAAACCAAGACTCAGACGCTTCGCTGACTGAGCCACCCAGCACCCCAAACGTCTTTTAAATGAAAAACTGAAAATACACAAAACGGCGACAGTCTTAGTCTCTTTTTCATGACAAATGATTCAGACACAAACTTTTTTCATTTTGCACCAATGGTGTCATCTCCAAGTTGGACATTTGGGTGTATTTCCCTTCATTTAAACTCATGTCCTTTTTTTGCTTTATTAAAATCCAGGATAGTTGACATACGGTGTAATACTAGTTTCGAGTGTCCGGCCCAGTGATTCCACGCTACTCATCACGACAGGTGCACCTCTTCCCGCCCATCCCGCCCACCTCCCCCTCGTGACCATCACTGTGTTCTCTGGAGCTAAGAGTCTATTTCCTGATTTGTCTCTGTTTTGCCCTTTGTTCACTTGCTTTATTTCTTAAATTCCACGGCCATTTCCATTTTTAACAGAGAAATTTTGTCTGCTTGCCCCGATTTTGGTTTTGCCAATAAGGTCAGGATCGCTTTGCTAATTCAGAGCAGGATCGGGTCCACTTTCTGCTGGAGCCCACCCCCCCCCCATCCCCCGCTCCTGGCAGTGGCTCCTCAGGCATTCGCAACACTCGCAGCCGGGACCAGGCTCCGCGACCCGGCCACCACGAGCAAACACGGTCGGGCCGTGTGCGAACCCCCGCAAGGGAACGGGCGTGACGCGCAGCTGCAGGCGGCCGCGACGACCTGGCACTGCCTGGATCGCACAAAGTGCAGTGTGTGCGTGAGCCTGTGACTGACAGAGGACATGCACGCCCCAGTCGGCAGCCACAGGGGAGCCCACTGCTCTCCCGCCCACTCCGCCCAGGGCCTGGGAATCCGCAACCTCTGCCTGGACTCGTAGGCCTTGCTCCCACGGGACAGTTACAATAGGGTCCCCACATCGCTGGCTTCTCCACCATCTGGGGTCTGGAGAAAAGGACAGAGGTTGTGCAGGGAAACACCGCTCTTGCGTCTCTTTGTCGCCGGCCCATCCCAGCTCACGGGGCCCCTGCCTCTCGCCGTGCCACCTGCCACCACGCCTGGAGCAGCCTCCACGCTGATGCTCCACCCGCTCCCCGGGATTTTACGCTCTCCTGTAACTGTGCCCCAGGTAAACGTGCTTCCTACGTATTCACACCTGCTTTGCTTTCTACTCCTCGACGCGCAGCAGCCGGGCTTCCACGCTCCCCTCCTACAGAGCCCGTCTTGGCCTCGCATCCCTCCCCCACTCTCTCCTCCTTGACCTCCACGCAGGACCCAACCCCACTCACCCGTCCTGCGGTCCCAAGACGCCTCGGACTCGGTTTTCCGAACAGGGCACCGTCCAGGCACTTCCTGCTGCAGATGGCTCTTTCTGCCTTTTCGTGGGCTGCTTGCTCTGACCTCTTCCTGAAACACAGTCCCCTCAGGTTCTGAGTCCCAGCCCTCATCCCTGAGATCCTGTTCCCGAGTGACATTAGGGAACTCTGACCCAGGACGTCCCGAACCCACGAGCTCCTCTGCAGCTGCAGCCGCAGCCTCTCTGCCTCCCGACAGACAAACTCCTGCTACTGGAGGCCAGCACCTGGAGACGGTGATCACGCTTTCCTGCAGGCCGTGCTCAGGGCTCCTGTGGCCTCTGCAGCCGTCAGACCCTTCCAAGGTCCTGGGGTCACCGCACTGCCCCGGCTCCCACGTCTATCCCCGAGTGGGCCACGCTGCACACGTTGTCTTCACTTCCTGAGAAAAAGGTTTTCCATCCTGTTGTCTTCACTTGGCCAATGGCTGGTGTTGGGACTTGCCATGACCCAAGTCCATCCACTGAAGTCCTAACCCCAGTGCCGCAGGATGGAGCCTCATTTGGAAACACGGTCAACAGAGTAATTTCTTGAGATGAACTCAGATGCCCGGTGTCCTGACGTAAAGGGGAAGGGTGAACACACACACACACACACACATGCACGTGCACGCGCGGGGAGAACACCCAAGTCAGGATGAAGGCCGAGACGGGGTGACGTGTCCACAAGCCAGAAATGCTAAAGCCGACCAGCAAACCACTAGAAGCTGGGAGAGAGGACGGAAGACATCCTCCTTGGAGACCTTGAAGGGACACCTTGATCCAGGCTTCTATCGCCCTAACCGTCCAGTCCGGGGCACCGCATGTGGCAGCGCTCAGAGACTGACACACCTAGTCGTCACCCAAGTCTTAGCCCACATGTCACCTCCTCCAGGAAATCTTCCCTATTTTCCCCCAAAATGGACTCCTCCCCACCCACCCACCCACTCATATGGTCCCCTAGGACTGCACTTCTCCTTTGTGGCTTTAGCCCTGTTTATCTCTGTGACTGACCAGTGTTTGTCTCCTCCTCCCCCCGGTGACATAGATCTGTCCGCGCCCACGGTGAGCACTCCTGGACCTTGAAGCACTGATCCCTGCCTGAAATTAGCTTAATCACCGACGTACATACTTATTTATGGCTCACTTCTTCCTCCACGGAGCGTGACCCCCGCCTGTAGGGCAGCGCCAGGGGCTGGCTGGCGCCTGGTGAACCAGCCCGGCAGCGAACACTAGGAGCAGGACCTGGGACCGCTGCCCGCTCCTGGCTCCATCACAGACAGTGGGGCCCGGAGAAAGCTCATGACACGTGTTGAACACAGGACTGAATGAGCCTATTTAATAAGGCAGGCAGTTCCCAGAATAACAGAAGTGTGGGGACTGCAACCTTCTATATGTTAAAGGACATCTCTTTTAGTAACAATAATTATTGATCAGCTCACCTCTGCTTTCCATCTGATATTTAAGAAGGTTTGCCAACAAAAGGACTCCAGAGGCATAGCTGTCAGCTATGATGGATTTCAAAATGATTTAAATTCATGGACGGAAGACACAAAACTTTGGGATACTTTCTTCAGTAAGGTTTCTGCTTTGAAACAGCAAAATGGAGAAGGACAAGATGTCTTTTTCAAGATTGTCAGTAATGAAAAGTGTCTTCCTTAGACTACTGCTGAGGAAACGCTAGCAACATTAAGAACTTTTTTTAAAGATCGTATTTATATATTTAGAAAGTGAGCAGGGGGAGGTGCAGAGGGAGAGAGAAACAGGGAGCTCGATGGGGGATCCGTCCCGTGACCCTGACATCACGACCTGAGCTGAAACCAAGGGTCAGATGCTTAACCGACTGAGCACCCAGGGCCGCACAACATCGAGAAAGTTTTAAAAATTATTTCCACCCAGTATCCTAAGTTTCTAACAGAAGAAGGATTTTCCTTTTTTCTGTTTCCTATGGCCTTGGCCCACAGCACATACATTTCATGTGGTTGTAATAATATGTGGCTACGACTATGAGAAAAATGGTAAATCAATTCAAAGCCATATTTGGAGAAAATGGTATCACACAAGCCGAGAGATAGTGTCCCAGGTGCTAGTGTTTGCATTGCTGTCTTTAATCAGAAAAATCTCTGGAAAGAGTTCCTTTTGCATAGGCATCTTCAGGAATTGCAGAAAAGCACTTACTGGGGGAAAACAGATCCCCTATCATTAATCAGTTCAGCAGACAAGGGAACTGGACACCAAACAGAACCCCGGCTCTCAAAGGATTAAATAGCAGTTTATTTAATACTAGCTTACTTGGATTTTGACGTTTCTTCTTCCCTCATTCTTAAAGTAAAAATTCTTTTTTGTTGTTGTTGGTTTTTTTTTTTAATAATGAATTTATTTTTTATTTTTTATTTATTTTTTATTTTTTATTTATTTTTTATTGGTGTTCAATTTAAAGTAAAAATTCTTGACCTCAGAAAGGATCCTAACACTCTTTTCCAAAATACACCATAATCAGAAAAACATGACTCAAAGTATAAAATGCATTTTTAACAAGAGTTAGAATCTCAGAGAAAAACAAAGTATTTATCTAAAAGTTCTCAAGGTTAAAAACAAGTAAACAGCTAACTAAACTAACAAATCTCTTAAAAGTCTTTCTGACAACAACGAAAACCGACCAAAACACAGAACACGGCTCAAGATAAGGTTGTCACTAAAATAACATAAAAGGAAAATTTACAATGTTCAGAGTTCTCATAAAGGGTAGTAGCATTGTGTTTAGGAAGATTGGGGATGTCTGTAGGAGAAAATAAGGATTTTTGGGAACACCGTCCGGTTTGCCTGTTGTCTTCAATGGACGGCAACAATAAAGACACCAAAATATCTTCCAAGAGTAGAACTTTTACCTCTTTTCATTAAATAAACTACCACAAAAATTTTTACCTTAAAAAACTCCTTCTTACGATTGGCTGGTCCAACATATGTAATAGCTTGAAACGTCACCCTGGAGAAGACGGT
Source organism: Canis lupus baileyi (assembly GCF_048164855.1). Lineage (NCBI taxonomy): Eukaryota > Metazoa > Chordata > Mammalia > Carnivora > Canidae > Canis > Canis lupus. The sequence continues at coordinate 127,957 of NC_132875.1, read as the reverse complement.
TTGCTCCACAGGTGTGCATGCTCCGTGGATGCTCCGTGGCATCCACACCCGTGCAGCGGCCAGCCCTGCGTCATGCGGGAGGCTCAGCGCGATGGCCTCTGAGTCTGGGATCAGACTTTACCAGCAGCCTCTCTCTGTGCTGCACACACGTCACTGAGCGGAGCGTGGGCAAACCCCACAACAGCCACGCTGTGACCACCTCAGCTAAGTCCGTAAAGTACACCATCTACCTGGAATGGTCCTAAATGAAGCAACTGGTATGAAATGCCAACTTGCTCCTAATTCAGGCAGACCCACTTTGCAAACCCACCCACAACCCACAAATTGGACTCCTCCAAGTTCCATACTCGTATTTCAAAGACCAAGCAGCCAAGGACCCAGGAAGAGTCCCAATCAGATCCCAGCATCAGTGATTCAAACAACCAGATGATAAAGGGTCAGCAGTGACACTTCTCTGCTATCGTGACCCTTGAACCACACTCCCACCTGTTGGCAACGTTAGGGTAAAAGCTCTGTGTCCATTCTCAAAGACATCATTATTTTGGTTTTGTTGTTGTTGTTGTTGTTGTTTTAAAGATTTTATTTATTTATTCATGAGAGACAGAGAGAGAGAGAGAGGCAGAGACATAGGCAGAGGGAGAAGCAGGCTCCATGCAGGGAGCCCGATGTGGGACTCAATCCTGGAGGCTGAAGCCCGTGCTAAACCGCTGAGCCACCCAGGGATCCCCGATAAAAATGCTTTAAAGAGCAATGTGATATTTACCAGCAGTGACTTAGGTCAAGAAACTCTTGTGCCCGAAACTCTAAGTATTTTGACCCAGGAGGGTAAGAGCAATGGGACAAGAAAATACTCTGACAAGTTTCTTTTAATCCCAACTGGTCTCCTGGCTGTGATCGGAGCAGCCACTCAGAAGGATGACAAGTTGCAGAAAAATAAGGCTTGTGATTCAGGTATTCAAACAAGTATTTTAAAAACGTGCCTGTCTTACCAAGCAAGGTTTTAGGCGTGAGAGGGTGACACAAGCCGGCTCTTGGTTCCCAATTTCCCATTAACCTGACATCGGGGAGGAGAAACTTGACGACCCCGTATCTCTGAACCGAACCTGCAGCTTCTGTGATGACTTTTTCCCACTAGAAACCCTTAATTCTACACATCTCAGCGCAGCCTCGGTGCTGACGCAGCGCTGTCCCTCGCTGTCCCTCGCCGTAGCCTGGCCCTCCGGAGAGGCGCGCAAGTCCCCGGCGGGGCACGTCCCGCCCAGCCGCCCGCGAGGCACCCTCTTAACCAGCCCTCTGCCTTTGGGGAAACTCGATTAGCTCTCCAAGCTCTTTAAGTAAACACGGTGCTTCAAATAACCCGTAGCCAAGTTCAGCCGCCCTCTGGCAGAGGGTTTGCTTTCTAGGCTTTTCCAGGTCGCCCATTGGCCCCGCGTGGCAAGACCGCCTGAGTCACTGTGCTTCGAAGGAAGCGCCCACAACAGCTCTCGGGCGTCAGGGGACACGCAGCTTCCGGGACGCGCCGCGTCTACACAAGTTCAGCAACTTCACTGCTGCCCCCGCCAGCCGCGCGGTGCTCAGACGCCTTGAGGCCTGGGCAGTCCTCCTGGAGCACGAGCGCAGGCGACCCCACCGCGGAGAGCCACGCGCGTCTTCCTTCACTGTCCCTGTTCTCGGCCTTTGTCAGCGGAGGTCGAGGGCACACAGTAGGTGCTCAGCAAACGCGTCCCGACCGCACAAGCCCCTGAGCCCGGCAGGCGCTGCCCCTGCCTCTGCAGTCCTGCAGCACCCATGGACCGGGCCCCGGGAGGGGCGGCCTCACACACAGCGGGTGACACCCCAGCTGGGCCTCCTGAGCCGCCCGCGGCAGGGCCCTCCTCCCCTCCACCGTGTCTGCATGAGGGTCACACTGAGTGCGTGAGATGCCATAAAACGCAGTATAGTTACTTCTCTAATACAAATTAGGAATCTTTCCATTGCAGAAAATATTACTGGGTATTTTTTTCAAAGATTTATTTGAGAGTGAGAATGAACGAGCGAGTGAGCGAGCGACCAAGAGAGAGAGAGAGAGAATGGGCAGGAGGGCAGAGGGAGAGGGGACGCCAAGCAGACTCTGCCCTGAGCACGGATCCCGACTCGGCGCCCGATCTCACGGTCTTGAGGTCACAACCTGAGCTGGAATCAGGAGTCAGTTGCTTAACCAACCGAGCCATGCAGGCATCCCATGGATACGTATTATTTTTAAACAAAAGTCAACCAAGGGCCTGTATATTACAACAAAAAACAAGCTTATGAATTTTATATGATATATTCAAGGTCTTGCATTAATAATAATGTAATTTCACCGTTCATTTGTCTTTCTACATAATGTTCACTAACAAGAGGTGAGAACAGATATGAATAATTTATAAGAGAAAAACTCAAAACTGAGTAAATTCTATCCATTTAGTGTATTTTTCAGAACTTGGAAGAGACCGCCTTTACTGGACACAGCAGGAAGTCAGAGGACCACAGAGCTTGACTTGGGGCTCAAACGGATGCAGCCGGGGAGGCTGAAACAGGGGAGAGGGGTCCCCTCTGCAGGAGACCTCAGGGAGCCTCGGCGACCCCTCCCTAGCCGAGGAACCAAGATGCTCCCAGGGCACCCGTGAGGTCAGAACTACGTGACGTCACCACATATCCCTCTGTCCCCCTCACCCACGAGTGTCCCACAGACAGTGGAAAAGCAGACGGAAGAACCAGGTGTCCTCTACCTGTAAATAGCATAAAACAATGCCACTATTCTCAGTCTTTACGTGGAGAAATATAGCTATTTTTCACGAAATACTTATGTTAACATGCGATTGTTTTACTTTTTAATGAATTAATGAATATCTTAAAATTCTGTTTTAATTCCTTCTATGGTAAAGACCAACAGCTGTAACTCACATAAACGGGGTCCCCAACCAGTGGGAAGAGTGTACAGGGCTCTCCAGAGCAGGAGGCCTGAGAATTAGGGGGCCCCGAGCGGCTGGTGCTGCTACACTGCCAGGGTGGCTAATCCGTCTATACCTACTGTCACATGCCTGTAATAATTATTTTGTTTTGAAGGTCCTGGAACCCTCATTAATTGGGACTAAGACAATTCCGTTTAGTTCGTGGAATACACTAATTGGCCACTTAAATTCCCTTAAGGTCCCTGACCCTGTGTTTTGGGGAGGAAAGGATGTGCTGTTGCCACAGACATTTAGCTCCAAGTGAACGGCCCCAAGTCCACCTGAGCTACATCAAGTGATCACAAAGAGTTTCTCAGTGTCAGATCTCCTGGAAACACCCTAAGGAGATCTTCTGTTAGTCTAACTGGCAAACCATTCACATCTAACCTCAATATTTTTTTCAAAAGAAAGTCATTTTCCTAAAAAAAAAAAAAAAAAAAAAGAAAAAAAAAGTCATTTTTTTCTCTGCAGTAAAATCAAAACTTTTTTATATTCCACTCCTTGTACACCTGAGCACATAACCCCCGATTTAGAATATGAATTACAGAAATGTACTTTTATACCAAAAAATAAGTTAAATTCAAAAACATAGAGATTAGAAATTTTAGCAGGACAATGTAAGCAATACAATGTGTTGCTTTATTTATTGATGGCTGAAAATCTATTCCAAGAAAACATTTTTATTTATTATTTATATATTAATATAGTGAGAACAGTGTTTTTATACCTGTGTGTATGTATATACATACACATATTTTTTCTTTTCTTTTCTTTTTAAACCTCTGGTCCTGCGGCACCTCAGTGGCTCTATCCCTTAAGCATGTGACTCTCGGTCTCACCACAGGTCTTGATCTCAGGGTTGTGAGTTCAAGCCCTGCCTTGGGCTCCATGCTGGGAATGGAGCCTACTAAAAAAAAACAAAACAAAACACCACTCTGGTCCTAATTTCAGTTTATTTAGGTACTTAGCTTTAGTAGCTGTCACAATCGGGAAGAAAAATCTTAAAGATAATATGGAGATCCAAATGTGAGAAGCACATCTTCAGCTGGAATACCAAATCAGGGCACTTGTTTTTCAATTCTACCAATTAGTTGTTAGAGGTTTGTCTTCACGCACTGTTAATTTAAAATGTTGATCTGCTACAAGTTGAGACTTCAATAGCTAATAACCTCAAGGTACAATTTGCTAAGATTGAAATCAATGACTAATAATAATAGGCACATCTCTAATAAGTTGAAGAGCAAGGATCCAAAGCCAGAAAATACGATTTCCAAGTCATGCAATAACCCTTGATGCTCAAAGTGTGACCCACAACCAGTTGCATCTGCCAGCAGCTGGTCATAAATATGGAGTCCCAGGCTCCGGTCCAGATCTACTGATTTTACTTTTTAACTAAATCCCTGGATGACTTCTGTGCATACTAAAATTGAGAGGCACTGCTCTAGAACATTTGCATATATATTTTTAAAAACCACCTGAATGCCTAGTATCCAAGAACTCTGAACACCTGACTACAAGTGCTCACAAGACAGTTCAATTTCACTCAAACAGTCTGACATCTAGACATCCTTAGGAACCTGAAATCACTTCTATTTGAGAGAGTCAGAGAACATAATGATCTACATCTCTAGATTATAGTTTTTTTTTTTTTTTTTTGTTTTTTTTTTTTTTACCACGAGAGCTCACCAGAGATACATACATCGTCTGCACCCGTTAGGCTTTCTAGGGTGAAGCTTCCATAAAGTCATGATTCGCTATTATCTTAGTCTCCTATATTGCACATCAAAGTAAGAAATGGCCATTATATATTCTGCAAAACTGCCAACAGCGCCCCTAAAATGTGAACCACTCAAAGGCATGAACCATGTCTTCGTTATTTTGTCTCATTAGCGAATAGTACACGGCACATGGTAGCAATGCAATTTATCAATTAAGTAGATACATGAAAGAATGAACACATCTCTCAGCTGGTCTCCAATCTCGTGCATTTTGGTAAATACCGCACGAGTATTTTAATACCCTCACCACAACCCCTGGAAATACAGGCTCAGCGAGAGAAAGTGACCTATGGGACATCACATACCTGATTAGACATGGGATTTAAGTTCAGGTCTGACTTCAAAGCCCATGAGCTACACCACTGGTTCTGAAAAAAGGTAAAATCAGAACCACCTGGGGCACTCATACAAACAGATCCCCACTTTCTGAGCACATCCTTCTGCACTGCTCTGACTTTTAGAACACACGCTCAGTCCATCGGCGACCCTAACTGGGTTACGAGCCCTACCAGCCGCCCTGAAGGGCTGGAGGAAAGAACTGCCCTAATGCATCAGTAGCACTGTTGCACCGAACACCGTAGGACTAAAGAAGTAACTACGCAGATGCTATGTGCTAGTGAGTGAAGCACCTGCTGTCTGTCCAAGGGCCACCTGGTTCCGGGCTGGGGGCTGTCCTGTGCCTCCCGGGAAGCGAGATGCCATCAGCACACCCGCCTGCGCCGGGGCCACTGACCGTCTCTGCAGACGTTGCCAGGTGGCCCCTGGGACACAAAACGGGCTGCGGCTGGAGTCACGGCTTTCCGTGTGCAGGATCTGAACAGACAAGCAAATATATCACAGATACTGGGAGCCGAGCCTCTCACCGCTGGAGGAAGGAGCTACAGGTGAGAAAGGGAGGAGCGTTAGAAGGAACTCTGCCCGACGCGCGGCACGAGCGAGCAGTAGGAACGCTGCGTTTCTAGACACAGATATTCAAACAGATGTCGGAGCATAGCTGTGCATCCGGCTGCCGCCCAAAGGCCTACGAGCAAGGACACGCAAGCCGCAGGGAGGGGCCCAGCGCCCGAACCTTGGTCTCTAAGCTCCGTTCTCCAATAGGAAACCCTCGGAGCTCTAGAGCCCTTGCAGGAAAAGTATATGGCAACTGGGATATCTTGTGATGTCTCGACGTATAGAGGTGCTAAAAAAAGGTGGAAGGAAGACAAAAGCTGATTCAGAGGAGCTCACAGCGCCAAGGCTACAACAATCTGAGCGGGAAAACAAATTACCACTGGTGTCGGGTGAGAACCCACAGAGTAAAATAAACACTCATGAGGCTGGACGGACACAAACACGGATGCTTGGAAAAAGGGACGATTCTTTTTACAGTTACTCTCCAATTATTGAACATGGAAGGAACGGCAGAGATAAGAAATTAAGCAAATATCACAGTAATAATTATTGCAGGCAAGAGTCTGGGTTTGGTGGGAATCAGGGTATTTGTGAAATCATCAAACCACAGGTGCCCTTGACTGAAAGAATTATGACTATTGTATCGGCCTTGTGGTATTTTTTTTATTGAGAAATGGGATATTTGCAAAGTATCTCCTTACAAGATACTTAATTACAAAGGAAAAAATAGTAACTTTACAGAGAAAAAAAAAAAAAAAAAACACCCTGGGCAGACACGTTACCTAAGCAATCAAAGTGTCACCAGTCATCAGACTCTGACTTCACACACTCCCTGATGTGATGTCCTGACAAGTGCAGGCTTCTTGTTTGGGGTATTTCTGCCCCAAATGCAGAACCTCAATCTAATCATGAGAAAACATCAGATAGACCCAAATTGAGAAATGTTTATATATATGCAAACATATATATATATATATATATATATATATATATATATATATATAGTGCTCTTCAAAATCGCCAAGGACGTGGAAGATAAACACTGAAGAGCTATCATCACACACAGACCCTGGGAAAACACGGCAATTCAGTGCAATGAGGGGTCCTAGATCAGATTCTGGGCCACAAGAAGGATATAAATAGGAAAACTAGCAGATTTTAAATAAGGCTTATAGATCAGTTAGTCATATTATGCCAATGCTCATTCCCTTGTGTCAATAACTGTGCTATAGTTACGTGGGATAACAGGAAGAAATGCTGGGTGAAGGGTCAAGGGGAACTCTCTAAGCTTTTTTTTTTTTTTTAACATTTTATTTATTTATTCTAGAGCGTGTATGTGAGGACAGTGAGGGGGCAGAGGGAGAGTCTCCAGCAGACTGCCCCCTGAGCACAGAACCTGACGCTGGGACCCATCCCTGGACCCTGAGAGCAGGACCCGAGCCATCCATGCACCCCTCCAAGTTTCTTGAGGGTTTAAAATTATTTCAGAATAAAAACTTGGAAAAAAGGCGCACATGAATGAACCAGAGTTCATTTATATTTTTAAACAGCTCAAGGAATTCTGATGCAGGTACCTGGGAGGAGTTTGGAAGCCCCAACCAGCAACCAGGATCTAGAGAAAAGAATGCGAGAGGAAACATTAAGGACGCCGAAGGACAGGCACTTTCCCGGGCATCTCGTGCGCAGGACTTGGCAGCGGCGCGGTTGCTGCCCCGAACCTCTCACCTTACAGGGCGTGACTGGCCTCGCCGCTGTGCACGTGCGTTTTGCATTTGTCTACTTATAAGCAAAGTCAGCACAGCGTCCAGGTTCGCTGCATGAGCACAGAACTGCGTCCCACACAGCCCGTGTCCAGAGCCCTGGCCGGTGTCCGGGATGCTCGTGCAAGCACACGCCCAAGTTCAGATGTAGGATGAACAGACCTGTGCGCCTGGGGCCGTGTGACTGTGTCGTGTGACTGCTGCACGTCCGTCTCTGAGCACCAAATGTGTGCCCTTTATTTTGGAAAATGTGTAAAGTGGAAAAATAAGGTTTCTACGCAGCACTTGGAGCATGTGTACTTCCTGGGTTTCTGGGGCACTGTGTTTAAGTCCTTTAAATTACTTTCCAAAGATAAATGTTTACGCTTGGAATTACTGAGCCAGAGGGTGTGGACTTCCTTGCGGTGCTTTAACTGCACCCCAAACAGCCCTCTGCACCCTTCAACCCAACAAGCACTGGGCCTCCTCATTTTTAAAAAACAAAAAATGTAGGTTGAAAATACATGAATTTATCCTCCTGCCTTATTTTAACTGGTATTTCTTTAGTTAATGGTACTATCTCGCAGATCCTTTGCTGCAAGGACACACACATCTTCCCTAAAAGCTGCTCCAGCCGTAATCTGGCCTCTCGCAGTACAATCCTTACACATGACAGACTTCAACGTTCTTTCTGGAAAATTCCTTTGAAAAATTAATCTTGGGGATCCCCGGGTGGCTCAGCGGTTTGGCGCCTGTCTTCGGTCCAGGGCGCGATCCTGGAGTCCTGGGATCGAGTCCCACGTCGGGCTCCCTGCATGGAGCCTGCTTCTCCCTCTTCCTGTGTCTCTGCCTCTCTCTCTCTCTGTCTATCATGAATAAATAAATAAATAAATCTTTGAAACAAAAAAGAAAAATTAATCTTTTTTATCTTCTCTGATAGGACTCTTAATTTCTCTACTCATGAATTTCCAAATATCTATACCGATACCCTACGCTGATATTTAACATCCCGTCGATCGTTGCCCTCACCGTTATTTCTGGTGGGTTTGGCCTGTCACAGGGACACAAGGAATGTATGTAATCCCACCATAAAATGTTGTCTTTGTTCTGACAAATTCCATGGAAAAGCAAGTCAGACAAATGGGAAATGCCCTAAAAGTGGAACACATAGGAGGTTTTAAAACTAGAACAAAGGAAACATACAGAGACTATTTCTCTCCATTCACTAAGTTACAAAGAGAAAAATCTGGCCCCGTTGCATTAACCTGCACATTTGCAAGATTTCTCCTGCCCCGTCTGGAAAAAGACACTTTTAAATGTAATACAGATGAGACAAGATCCCACCAGACTTGAATCCCTTCTGCCACTGTACTGGAGTTCCTCCAAATATTGCCACCCTATACTGGCAAGAGCAAATGCTCCTTTCTGGTGCAGGAGATTGGAATGGCCCTCCAGGAGTAAGGAAAAATTCACATGCTGGCAAGGAGGAATTGAAGTTAGAAGCCAAATCTTAAAAGATGAAAAAAAAAATCACTGAAAAATAACATGATTGTATTTATTTGCAAAGTACATTTTATCTTAAATGATTTCCAATGTACAAATATCTTATTCTTGATTATCTCCCGACATGAACATGTGGTAGAGACCATATGGAAAAATTAAGAAAAGCTCAAAGCACTCCATGTTAGTCTCAGAAGAAAGTCAGACGATCCCTTTTACGCTCATGTAGTGTTTCCTTTAAAGATGTGTCAAGGCTCTAATTCTAGGGGCACCCGGGCGGCTCAGCGGTGGAGCGTCTGCCTTCGGCTCAGGGCGTGACCCCAGGTCCTGGGATCAAGTCCCCCATCGGGCTCCCTGCATGGAGCCTGCTTCTCCCTCTGCCTGTGTCTCTGCCTCTCTCTCTCTGTGTGTGTATCTCATGAATAAATAAATAAAAATCTTAAAAAAAAAAAAAGAATTTGGTCTTCTGATCAATTTGTATTTTTACGAATTTATATTTCATGGATATCAATCTCATCATTTTTGATGAAATTACAATATTACCAGTTTGCTTTCTGTCTTCTTCTCTTGTTGATGTTTTATGCCCTAAAAACAATGACCTTATGTTGAAAAATATTCTTAATGATCTGCAGGGGAAAATTCAGACAATTCTATTTACAGAAATTTAAAATGTTATTATATACGGATATTCCTTATATAATTTCCGAAATTGGTTTAGCAGTCATTCAAGTCATCATATGGTATCACATGAGGTCACCTAATACAGGATGCATTTCACTCAGTTCCTCATTATAACCTCAGCAGCACAGCAACTCTCACTTCTCAACAACCAGTACCACACAAGCTCGTGCATGGCCCATGTGCATGAAATGTGCTTGTCTGTGGCAAAAGTACTTGACACATTTTACATGGCAAAGGAAATGAGAAGTAAGGTGTTATCACTGAGGTCCTAAACAACTAAGCCAGGTGTCTTACTGCCAGAGAATGAACTATCATTTAAGATATTAAAAATTCTGCTTTTAAAACAAATGTTATACTAACAAGCATAACTATAAAACTAATGGTCTGCAAACATCCATCCCTGAGTGAGCCAATTTCAGTTAGAGGTGTAACGTTCGGGGCCCTCATCTATTACAGGGCAAAGCTTTTGCTCAGGAGAGAAGAAAAAACAAAACACCAAGATGCCAAATCAAGATACATTAATTAAAATGCTGCTTTTATTTATACCCCAAAAAGCTAGTATTTACACTTTGTTTCCTTACATATAAAATCTCAATTGCTGGTTAATTCTAAACGACAGAAATCAGCTTTTCTGAAATTAATTTTTTAAGGTACAGAAGCTCCCTTAAAGATCTTTTAAAGAATTAGGGGCACCTGGGTGGCTCAGTCCGTGAAGCGCCTGCCTTTGGCTCAGGTCATGATCTCAGGTCCTGGGATGGAGCCCCGCATTGGGTGCCCTGTTCTGCGGGGAACCTGCTTCTCCCTCTCCCTCAGCACCTCCCCCCTCCACTAGTCCTCTCTCTTACTCTGTCTCTAAAATAAAGGAAAAGAAGGGAAATGAGTGGGAAAAATTCGAGAGGGAGACAAACCCTGAGAGACTCCTAACTCTGGGAAACACAAAGGGTTGCGGAGGGGAAGGAGGGTGGGGAGATGGAGTGACTGGGTGACAGGCAGTGAGGCGGGCACGTGATGTGCCGGGTGGCACATAGGTGTTATACTATATGTTGGCAAATTGAATTTAAATTAAAAAATGTAAAAAATAAAAAAAATGCAAAAAATAAAATAAAATCTTAAAAAAATAAAATCAAAATACCTTTTTAAAAACTGAAAAGAACACTTTAAGGTTTTGCTTTCAAAAGTAAGTAAACTTATGAAAAGTGTAACATTGTATTACTACATGACTTTAGGGTTTATGGAAATGCTTTGCCATGAAGTGGTGCAGGTGCTCCTTACGAGCCCCACATCTCCCCACCTAGGGCATCTGTGCTTGAATATCCTGTGACTTGGGGTAAAGCTACCCAGAGAGCAGAGCTCCTCCCCTGAAGACCTTCCCTTATGAACCCACAGGTCTGAAAGCTTAACCAAAGCCCCAGAGCCCCTTGGGCCAACCAAAGCATCAAATGTAAGGACTCCTGGTTAGACATGAATCAAAAGCATCAACCAAAAAATGTCAAGTTAAAAAATAAATGAATAAAGGCAAACTAACGTACTGAACTAAGTTCTGTTCAGAACAAAATGCTACTCTGACTTGCACGTCGAGAGGAAAGCCTGCCGACGCCCCCACGGACGGGGTGTGGCGTAACCTCTCCAGGGGAAACACAGTCATAGGTATTGATATTTTAGTACAGCTTCCAAAATACCCTCTAAGCCAGAAATCCCGCAGCCACAATTGACTCCACGACTAAAGCTCCTAATACAAACAAGCCTATTTGCAGCACATTCTCTGTTTATCGAAGGAAGAGCAAGACTAGGGAACGGGAACCAGCTGGATAAAGGTCGGTTCCTATAGCAGAATTTTATGTCCACTGTTTACTTAAAATGCTTCTCTTTGCGCTCCTCTAGTTTTCTAGGCTGCCGTGAAGTCCTTGGTCCTTCCTTTACCTGCCAGTGTCGGAAGGAGCGGATTCTCAGCGTCCTCTAAATGTGATCGTGAGGAAGGAGACCTGCTTCCGGGGGAAGCAGGGTCTGCAGCCTCCTCTCGGCGGCCCCTGGGGGAGATCGTGGGAGGGAGAGGCAGCACCCCAGAAGACGCGTCCACCCACCACCCACCCACCCAGGACACAGCACAGGGTGCTCGGGGCATTGAACCTTCGGCAGCTGTTCAAGCCACGAATGCAGGGAAAACGCGCTGAACGTTCCCTGTTCCTGGGTGGGGGGAGCAGGAAGGGGCGTCGCTGTCACCTGCTAACACTGCTCCTGCCCAGGGAAGCCGCGTGCAAGACCTTAAGTTCCCTGGAATTCACTATTTGAGGCTTTAGCTTTGTGTTTGCCTAACAGTGTAAACAGGAATGCGTGGAGCAAAGCCTCTATCACAGTGAAAGGCGTGACCTCAGGGTGAACAGCTACTGGCAGAAAAGGCTCACAGAGGACCAAAGTCCTGTTCCAATCGCACAGATGTTTAAAAAATGACTCACCCGTGTGTGTGGATGCAGCTTCCACCTCTCGACTCTCGTCTTCTTTTAAAAAGTCATCTAAACTCTGATTATTCGGATGACTCCAGGCCCTTCAGCAGATCAATCTGTAAGATGTCCCAACAGTGTCCCATTGTTTACAGCTGTTTCTGAACCATCCTTCGAGAATGTCTTTGGTTCACCCTGATTTTAAGGGACTCTGGTCTACCAGACAGTGTCTTTGGCTGCTCCCTCATTGCCTCATTGACCCAGCAGGGCCTTCAGGGCTGCACACGTGGCTCGTAGCTTTGCATCTTCGTCTTCAGCGCCATCTAGCTCCCCCTGCACCCCACTTTTCTTTATAATTGTTCCATCTTGCATAATTGATTTTGTTCTTCTGCAGCATAAGTCAACTAGCCCTTCGGTTATGGGCTTGTACGTCAGCTGCTGTGGCTCCTGCAGGCCGCGCCGGCTCCTGGCAAAGAACCCCCGTCAATGGGAGGTGCTGCATCAGGTCTTGGCTACACTCTCATGGTCTTTTAAAGCTAATTTTGTGCTCCTCTAAAGAAAAAATAAAAGCCTGCTACAAGATCAACTGATTATACCACAGAGACCTTAGCCAAGAAAAGCGTTAGTATTTTTTCTCCATCCCAAATACAGTCAAATTGTTACCAATATTTTTCCTCAAGTTTTAAGATTGACTACTTTTTAAGCTTTATGTGAATAATGGCTTTGTTAGTGCTATTTGAAACCTATGACTAACAAAGTTCCAGTAAATATTTACATCCAAAAATATTTTTCTTTTATTAGTACCTGTAAGTTAAAACAAACAAACAGGGGCGCCCGGGTGGCTCAGGTGGTAAAGCGTCTGCCCTCTGCTCAGGTCATGATCTCGGGGTCCTGGGATCGAGCCCCACGTTGGGCTCCCTGCTCTGCGGGGAGTCTGCTTCTCCCTCTCCCTCTGCTTGAACTTGCTCTCTCTCTCGCTCTCTCCAGAAAATAAATTCTTTAAAAAAATAAATAATAAAAAAATAAGCAAAACAAACACCACCACCTTGGGGCATGAGGCACCCCCTCTGTTGGAAAATTACAAGGGTACCTGCACATATTTGGAGTTATTGAAGGCTCAGAGCCTTAGAAGTCAAAAAAATTTGCAAAATGGAAAGAGTTTATGTCGTTCTCTTATTAAATAAAAAAATGTAACTACACTAAGTAATTCATTTCTTGACAAAAGGAAGGTCTGGTCTTTATTAATTTATGGGCATGAGAATTGATTAGCCTTGGTTTCACATGAAAACAACATTCAGGGCAGCCCGGGTGGCTCAGCGGTTCAGCGCCTGCCTTTGGCCCAGGGCCAGACCCTGGAGACTCGGGATCGAGTCCCGCATCGGGCTCCCTGCGTGGAGCCTGCTTCTCCCTCTGCCTGTGTCTCTGCCTCTCTGTCTCTCTCTGTGTCTCTCATGAATAAATAAGTAAAATCTTTAAAAAAAAGAAAATTCATCTTTCATTGGTAAATATACTAATTTAATCAGTTTACTGCTAAATGTAAAAGATTATGAAGTGAAGTATGCGGAAATGTTTAAAATTATGTGAATGACGAATATAAGCATTTGAAAAATTTGATCTTAGGGAAAGCACATCTGAAAATTATCCTCAAGATGTTCCTTTCTGTATGTTATTACTGAAGAATTTCAGTGCAATTGAAGGCATCCAAACAGACCAACTGGTAGCCAAGTAATCCGTGTTTTCCTTCTATGGGAAATCCTACTGCCTGACCTCGCTGTTACAAGTTCATTAAAAAAACAAACAAAAAACCACTACCAACGACATCGGTGCTTGCTTCAGCAGCTCATACGCTAAAATTGGAACAATATGGAAAAGATCACGTGGCCCTGCGCACAGATGACACACGAATTCATGAAGCATCGCGGTTATTTATTTATTTTTGAGCAAGAGAGTGCGCGGGTGTGCACAGGAGCTGCGGGGCCAGGCTGGCACGGAGAGGAGGGAGGGAATCTCACGAGGGCTCCCTGCCCAGGCCCACGCGGGGCTCAGGCTCGTCACCCCGAGCCCAGGACCGGAGCTGACATCAACCGACTGAGCCCCCCAGGGGCCTCGAGCAGCCCAGATTGCTTTAAAAAATCATAAATAACAAAGCTACAGATTGATTTGAATTTTTAATTAGGCCTTTTGAATAACAAAAGCAATAGATGCTTCTTGAAACAAATCAAACAGTATAAGGACGAACAAGGGACACGGTGTCCAGACCCCACTCTGCGCTCCAGGACACGGCGAAGGCCAGAGCCTGGCTCCGCACCCGCATCCACGTCCGGGAGCTTCTCACTTTCCTGGCCTTTGTCCCCAGAATCCTGGCGCCACCGCCCGGCACAGATGCAAGGACAGGGCCCAGACGCCACACAACGGCCTCCACCCTCCATCGTCTCCCCGCCCTCACCGACCTGGGCCTCCCCCGCAGCCGCTTCGGCACCAAACACCCCGAGAGCGCGAGGCAGGGCAGGAGCACCGCTCTCTAAATGCATCCGGACGGGGGAAGGCTGCCCTCCGCGCCCCCGACCCCAACGTGTTGAACGTGTGGCCCAGGTAAGTCTGCACCGCAAGACGCCAACTCTCTACAACTTGCTGCGAAGCCTGGTTACAAGGGAGACACCTGGACAGAGGGCCGGATAGCCCAGGCTCTCTCTCCAGTGTCGACATGAAAGGCCAGTGTGACCCCGAGAAGCTACATCATTACTTGGAGGCCCATTTCCGCCTCTAAATAATGAGTCGCTTCAACTAGATAACTCTGGTCCTTTCACACCGAAATCAAGGATCCTACACTGTTCAGCGAACGCTGGCTTTATGACACCCCAGAGAGCACAATTCACTAAAAGAACCTCTGTGTAACTCCCACAAAGGGTTTGCTCACAAACTAACAGTGCAAACAATATTAAATAAAAAATATTTTAACCGCTCAAGAAAGCAAACCATGGGGACGCCTGGGTGGCTCAGCGGTTTAGCATCTGCCTTCAGCCCAGGTCATGACCCCGGGGTCCCGGGATTGAGTCCAACATCGAGCTCCCTACACGGAGCCTGCTTCTCCCTCTGCCTGGGTCTCTGCCTCTCTCTCTCTCTCTCTCTCTCTGTCTCTTATGAATAAATAAATAAAATCTTAAAAAAAAAAAAAGAATGCAAACTGTGTATGTACTTCTATAAGAACATTATAATTACCTATTTATGACTTATATGCCAATCATAACTACAATGGTCATTTTATTGAAGCAGCATGACTAAAAATCTCACATTATTTTATGTTTGGCTCAGTTCGAATGGTTACAGATCTTGAAAATACTAAAATTAATTTTAAAACAATGTGGTAAGTGTTGAATGGCTATTAGGAACCTGGCTCTATTTCCACCTCAGCCATTCAGTTTCCAGGTTAAGTTGCTTCACTTACAAAATTAAAAAGTACCCCCAGAGCTGTAGGGTTGACTCACTCATTAAATGGGTCTTCATCAAGCGTGTGCAGTGTGCCGGGCAGACACTGCACTGTTCCAGGGCTACAGCTGTGGGGAGGACACCAGGCCCCCCACCGCTGGGACAGCACACGGCACACACCTACAGTTCTGCACACTGCATTCTTTTCTTTTTTTTTTTTTTTTTTTAGCTTTTATTTATTTATTCATGGGAGATACACAGAGAGAGGCAGAGACACAGGCAGGGGGAGAAGCAGGCTCCCTGCAGGGAGCCCAAGCAGGAATCGATCCCGGGACCCTGGGGTCACCTGAGTTGAAGGCAGACGCTCGCCCGCTGAGCCCCCCAGGGGCCCCTCCACACTGTTTTCTAATTCAAACTGGCCCTCTCTAGAATTGGACTTGACTCAGTTAAATTTAATATATTTCTGTTAAAAGATTCATGTGTCATTTTTTACCAATATTCCGCTGTGTTGTTTTTGTTGTTGTTTGAGAGGGCGCAAGTACACGAGTGGGGGGTGGGGGCTGAGACAGTCCTGGGCAGGCTCCACGCCCAGCACCAGGCTCCCCGACCCCCGGCCTCAGCCTCACAAACCCGAGATCACGACCTGAGCCAGAATCAAGAGCCTCGTGCCCAAACGACTGAGCCACCAGCTGCCCGTTTGCGATTCTTGAAAACTGAAAAGAAAGTAAGTGTCTACTTCAATTGGTGGAGAGACTTGGCTCGCTGCAAAGTTACAGGAAAGGGTGACCCAAGTTACTTCACATCCACGCATATCCTTTAGCTCATGAAATGAAAACGTACCTGCAGCTTCATGTGCTTGAGGTTTGTCTCACTCAGAAACACACGAAACAGAGGAAGTGCAACCCAGCCCCAGGCACCTCTCAGGCCCCGTCCTCCTGTGAGAGAAGGGGGTGAAGCCAAAGCCGTGGCTCACAGAGCGGAGGGCGTGCCTGAGAGCGAGGGCGCCAACAGCCTGGAGAGACCCCCGCTGCCCCTCTGCTCCCCCGACTTTAACCTCCTCCAAGTATTCCTGAAACAACAATTTTTGGGATTTCAGCTTTGTAAGTTTACATAGACACAGAAATCCAGGGGCGCCGGGGGGCTCAGCAGACTGATCGTCCGACTCCTGGTTTCCACTCAGGTTGTGATCTCAGGGTCGTGAGATCGAGTCCTGCGACAGGCTCCCCATTCCGCGTGGAGCCGCCTTCTCCCCTTCTGCCTCCCCCCGGCTCGCATGCACGCTCTTTCTCGCTCTCTCAAATTAAGAAAACAAACCCAAGAAACCTTACTTCCAAAATCTAATCTTAGAAAACACTCTGTAAAGTACTTAATTTTTCTTTAAATAAGGAGACTTTAACATAAGTCTTTAAGTGTCTTGACTTTTGTTAGTTTTAAAAGATGCAGACTCCTGGCACTCCCTCCGTTTAAGCAGGAGGACAAAGTGTTTCTGTAAAGGGTCACAGAGACCCTGTTGGAAGAAAACTTCTTTAAAACAAAAAATAATCAATTCCCAGCCAGCTGTAGGAAGAACCTTCCCAAACACAAAGCTAACCCCCTTGTTTCCTTCCTGGTTTCTGCTAGGATGACTCACTAGAAATCACGTCGCGTGCTGTCCTGAAGTTACAATGCATATGAGAGGTTTAATATCTTTCAGGTAAACAGAAAAAGCAAACACAGAAAAGGATAAAGGAGTTTTTCAAACAAGTTTCTAGGGATAAAGTAAGAGTCCGCGAGCAAGGAGTTGTTGGTTTTAATTATATCAAGAGAAAAATAGACATTTCCTGAGGTTTAGAAAAAAAATCCACTTTGAGAGAGAACATGATTAACGGCTGTCCTAAACTGTAAATCTACAACCTTCGAGGGCATAGGTGAATGAAACCCTACTGTTTTCCCCCAGATTACTCATGGTTAATACAACTGGCAAGGAGTCTGAAGGTTGTCAGGAATTTCTAATCACTTGCTCCCAAGTTATCTTCAAGCATTCTTTCTCATAGCAGCTTAATAACAAGCAGCAGGGACATGGAAATTCCTTCTGTCTGACAGCGGGGGTGTAAGAACAGAATTCAGATGAAGAACTTCTTTCACGTCGCCAGAGCTTACAAATGTGAAAAATGTGCCAGACTCTGCAAGCTACAATTTCTGTAATTAGAAAAATGGAAACCTTTTCAATGGTGCTGCCCAAACCTGAGGTGTTTTTTTTTTCAGACAAATGAACAGTAATTTTATTTTTATGTATGACTTTCTCTTACTGGAAAATGACTATTCCTATTGATTAATTTCTCTGGATTTTAGCTTTATTTTTTTTTTTAAATTTTTTTAAATCTTTATTTATTTATGATAGTCACAGAGAGAGAGAGAGAGGCAGAGACATAGGCAGAGGGAGAAGCAGGCTCCATGCACCGGGAGCCCGACGTGGGATTCGATCCCGGGTCTCCAGGATCGCGCCCTGGGCCAAAGGCAGGCGCTAAACCGCTGCGCCACCCAGGGATCCCCTCTGGATTTTAGCTTTAAATGGCAAAAAACAAGAGCACTTGAGGTGCCTGGGTGGTGCAGCCAGTTAAGTGTCCAACTGCTGGTTTCAGCTCAGGTCATGATCTCTGGGTGATGAGACACAGCCCCGTGCTGCGCGCGGCCCACGGCTCACGGTCGACTGCACATTCTATTTCCCTCTCCCCCTGCCCCTCCCACTTGTGCTCACTCTAACTAAATAAGTCTTAAAGATAAAAATAAACAAATTAAAAAAAAAAACCAGGAATCATCACATGGATATATATGAACCCATTATATGGAATCCTATCTTATCTGGTTTGAAAATAAAATAGGAAGATAAGGGGATCCCTGGGTGGCGCAGCGGTTTAGCGCCTTCCTTTGGCCCAGGGCACGATCCTAGAGTCCCGGGATCGAGTCCCGCGTCGGGCTCCTGGCATGGAGCCTGCTTCTCCCTCTGCCTGTGTCTCTGCCTCTCTCTCTCTCTCTCTCTGTCTATCATAAACAAATAAATAAATCTAAAAAAAATAGGAGGATATTAGAGAGGAAAGAACTATACGTTCAACAAAATTTTAACATCCGCCTCTCGCCAGATATTGGTCACAGCTGTGAGGATACATACGGAGAGGACACCACAACTATTATATTTACTCACTGGTTCACCCAAATCCTGAAGCCGTGGATTTACACCCAGGACCAAGGCTTGGACATGGTGGCAGGGGCTCCAACAGCAGCGCGGAGCGAGGCTCCTCCCTGTGGGGTCCCAAGCATGACAACACTGGAGTGAATCCTGGGCGGCTAGATGGGAAGGGGGTGCTGTGGACGGCCCGCTGGGCATGGACGGGCACACTCACGCACAGACACGTATTCCCTGGCTCAGCCTGAGAGCCCGACACGAACAGGGTCTAGAGCTAACAGCGTATTAGTACCCGCGTGCACACCAAACACCCAGATCTTGCTTGTAAAATACCATTCTCCACACAGAGCAATCAAGGCAGAGTCTAGGGCTGTGCCAAAGAAGGCGCATGAAGATCTTGGAACATCTTGTTTCACCAGAAAGTAAGAATTTCTCAAAAATGGCGGAGACCTACCCCAAGGCCAGGGGAGCAGTGAGTAGGTAAGGACTCCCGGAGACCAGTGCTGGCAGAACTCCGGCATCAAAACAATTAATGATGGTGACGAATATAATTCCTTGAATAAAGTAAGAATCTGTGAGCTTGAACTAATAACAGGAGTTTTAAAAATGAAGACAGGGAAGCTCTTTCTTGACCAATAAATATGGGACGCGGGAGGATGGAGGCTACAGCCATCGAGTGAAAGTTTGCTGAGGAACAAGATATTTACAGTCTCGAAGCATCTCCCCACAAATTATGTATTAGTCACAAAGGGAAAACAGTGACTTTACAGTGGAGAAACCGGGCGACACGGCCTAACCGACTGGGAGAGCGTGGCATCTGTACTCCTATCGTGTACCTGCCGGCGTGAGCTCCGGGGAGGGCACGACACCCCGTCCCCTTTCCTGCCCAAACTAGCAAACCTCACTCTCACCAGGACACAGTAGACAAACCCAAGCTGAGGCTGTCCAACAAAATAGTTGACCTCTGCTCTTCAAAATACGCTGATTAAGATCAAGAAAGTAAAGGACTCAAGAGCCGCCCTACATTTAATTAAAGGAGGACACGAACTTACGTTGAGTATGTGGCCTGGGCCGGACGGTGGACAGGAGAGCAGCAGCGGTACAGACCCGGACTGCAGGGTAGCCCACGGCGCTGATCACGGTCACAAACGGCGCCTGGCACACTGGAAGGGGACCCAGGAGTTCCCGGGGCTCCCAGTTCGAAATTAGGTCCAAAATAAAAGTTATAGGGGCCTCTGGGGGGGCTGAGCGGGTGGGCATCTGCCTTCAGCTCGGGTTGTGATCTTGGGGTCCTGGGATCGAGTCCCGCATGGGGCTTCCTGCCCCGTGGGGAGGCTGCTCCTCCCTCCGTCCCTCTCCCTCCCCATCTCTCTCTCTCTCTTTCTCTGTCTCCCATGAAGAAATAAGTAAAATCTTTTTAAAAATCATTAAAATCTCTTTAAAAATCTAGCTGTATTCTGTTGACCTTTAAACTATGAAAACATTTGGCATCCTGGATAAACGTGTGAGGACCGGGGTCCCGGCCACTGCACTCAGGCCGGCACTGTGAGCCGGGGCTCGTCGGGGTCACAGGCCTGCGGGGCCCGTCTGCGTGTGCTGCACGGGGAGTCCTGCCACACGGGCGCCCCGTTGGTCCCGGGGAGTCTGTCCTGTGCACGCAGCCGTCCGGGGCGTCCAATGGGAGTTCTCCTCCCCGGGATCGTCGCGGCTGTGTGCTCAGTCTCTGAAAAATTCAGCGTGGTGATGAAGTCAGGGCGGCTCCCCAAGCGTTAGTGACTCGAGCGCACTTTGTCAGGGGTCCTTTGGGGGTGTCCACGCCTGCCTCTTGCTCTCTCGACTTCCAGCGAACACCTGCGGGCCCCTGCTCCCCAGACGTCGCCCAGTCCCGTCACCTGTAGGCCCTGGTCGTCACCCTACTGTTCTTTCCAAGCTCACACACCACAGGATGATTCGCCTGATGCTTATCAACAACACTTGGTATTAGGAAAGCCACACATCCTGAGTTCTCTGCTAACATTATCCTAATATAGATCATGTTACAACAAAAATATTTTTAAAGCAAAGATTCTGCTTCTCAAGAGGTAGATTTATTTATTTTTAGGAATGTTTATAGTAGATCTACTCGTTATAGTAGATAGTTTATAGTAGTTTATAGTAGGTTTTCCCTTCTACTATAGCAAGGAAATGTTCACGTCCTTCACAGTATGTTTTCCTTGTGAGGCATTGTGGCCGCATTAAAAGAGAGTGGTAATAAGATGACTTTAGGGGCGCCTGGTTGGCTCAGTCGGTAGAGCATATGGCTCTTGACCTTCGGGGTGTGAGTTCGAGCCCCACATTGGCTGTACGGATTACTTAAAAAAATAGAATCTTAAAACACAAAGATAATTTTATATTTTGTTTTTCTGAAAGGCTGAGCAACCCTTTCAAGCCAGGGATGTCCTCAAAGGTAGGACATGGATCTATGTTCTGTTCATCTCTGTTCACTGTGTGACATTTATGGTCTTTACTGTCAACCGAATGGCTACATTCATGAGTGGATTAACTGTAGTGTTTTGTTTGTTCTGACTTTTAAGTTTTATTTATTTTTTGAAGATTTTATTTATTCATGAGAGACACACACAGAGAGAGAGGCAGAGACACAGGCAGAGGGAGAAGCAGGCTCCATGCAGGGAGCCCGACTCAGGACTTGATCCCAGGACCCTGGGGTCACAACCTGAGCCGAAGGCAGATGCTTAACTAACTGAGCCACCCAGGGGCCTTATTTGTTTTTATTTTGAGAGAGAGAGAGAGAGAGAGAGAGAATGAGAGAGCTCACACACGGGCACAAGTAGGGGGAGGGAGAGAGAGGGCGAGAATCCCAAGCCAAATCCACACTGAGTACAGAGCCCGACGTGGGGCTCACTCTCACGACCCCGAGATCGTGACCTGAGCTAAAACCGAGTCAGATGCTTAAATGGCTGAGTCACCCTGCACCCCCCAGAACACAGCTGGATTTTTAAAAAGGGGAGAGGACAAAAAAAGATCTATAAGATAAACATTGATAGGCAAGTAGGTAGGCAGGTGGATTATTCTTAATCAATATATACTGTACCATTTGCTGAGCACCAAGTATGCCCGAGGCACTCTGTTTCTACCAGACCGTTGACCCTCTTTTATGCCGTTGTGCTTTTTTACAGATAAAAAGACTAAGACTCAGAGATCTTACGCCACTGGCTTAAAGTCCCAGAGCCAGCTGAGACAAAGCCAAAACTGCCTAATTCCAAATTCCACGTTTTTTATCCTACACACACCGTTTTTAAGTATCCATTAATACAGTTTAAAACATGAGATCAATACACCCTGATCTGATTTTAACAGAATGTTACGTGGCGAGAACATTTTGAATGTTTCCCAAAGTTCTATTATTTTTATAACAAGACTTGTAATAAACATTAAAACGTGCTATCCATCCAATTCAACATTCTGTCCCCAAACTACAAGTGGCATCAGTTGATACCATGTGGTAAGAAAGAGCTCCTTCCTATGACACCAGCTTTAAAAAGTTAGGGGCAAATCCCTAACAGCGCTCTTTTTCTCAAAAGCCCAGGCGCCCGCCGGCCCTGCACCGCTGGGAGTGTAGGTGCAAGCTCACACCCGCAGCAAAGCCCGGGCATCCGGGCAGGGAAGGCCCCCCTCCAGGCGCCGGAATCTCGGGCATGTCCTCTCTGCCTTCTCATGGGAAAAGGCAAACACTGCCTTTGGGTTCAGAAAAAGAAAATTAAAACCAGTGAGCAGCCATACCTGGATTAGTAATGAATGACAGCAACACAGCCGGGGAATTATTAGCTTCATCTGGCCCGGAAGGAGTGTCAGAGAAGGAATTTCTGGCTGCAGCTTTGCTATTTGCTGAGAATTTTGAAAATTAAGTACTGATCCCCTCAGAGTGGAATGCGCCTATGCGGATCACAGGGACGCGCTGGCAGCTGCAGCCAGGGGTCTGATGAGATCTCATAACGGACTGCACGTCGGAGTAAGGTTTGCAATGTTTCCATTTGAACTCAATAAAAAATAAATGACAGTCATAGCGCACAAAATATTCACACCCTGGAGCTGCCAAGCTAAATAATTTAGTATCTTTTTGTACAGAAAAGTCTTTTCCCCCCAGGACCTATTTTTCAAAATATTAAATGTTCTGTTAGCTCAGCCCTCCTGAAGCCAGCTGCATTCTGTTTTTGAAACTGGAGAGTGATGGTCTGCCTCTCCCGTAATTGGGGAAAAATACCAGTCGCATTAGGTAGGAAGCGTTCAAATCACATTCCCTTACAGCGTATAAATGACGGTATTCTTAGCATTACGCACAACCTGGGAGAGTCCAAAGATCTTCAAGAGGCGGGGAGTAAAGGTCTTCTGAGATTTAAAAAGGAAGCATTTCACACTACAAAATTAAGCTAGTTCATTCTTTACATTTTGTTCCATTGAGCATGGAAAGCACTCGGCAACAAAGCAAGGTTAACGGCGAAACTCCGACCGGCCTGGTGTCGGTAACGAAGACTTGGCCAACAGAGGCAGCCCGCGCCGGGCACCCACCTGCCGGCACCTAGTGGCCACCTGCACGTGCCAGTGTTGCAAAGGGTGAGACAGGGTTGGCTAAAACCTGCTGCTTTCCCAAGAGTCCAGAGCGTCCAATACTTCTGTATATATTGTTAGGAAGGGTGACACAGCTTTTCCTTTAGTTAGAAAACTGAAGAAAGGGCATCTGAGAGGCCTTTCCGACGACCGAGAATGCCGCAAGGCACCCTCCGCCGCGGGTCTCCCTTACCTCGCCTCCAGCGCCGAAGCCAACCGTTAGTTAGCTCCTTTCGCCTCCTTTCCGTGGAACAGCAGAGGACGGTGGAGGTGAGCAGGTCCTGGGGCTCCTGGTCCCGACGGGGCTCTTCGGGGGCTGCTGTGCTCGCCCTAACGCAGGAAGGGCGGGGACAAAGAAGCCAGAATTTGTCCACTGCTGTCGAGTTGTTTGTTTGGCCTTGTGTCAGCTCCCGAGTTAAGGGAGTGCGACGGGCAGAGGCCCCCCCACCCCGTGTCTGCAAACCTCCCCCGCAGCCCCTGCCCCGAGGGTTCCCCGGGGCCCCCTCTCCCCCCAGACAAATCTGCAAACGCTGTACACTGGACCACCTCCGTCCCCCAGGACAGACAGGGCCGTCGGGGCGCTGCAGCAGCCACTGTCCTGCTCCCCAAACTGTGCTCACTGGAAGAGCTCGGCGCCCGTCTATCCCCCAGGGCTCAGCTCTCCTGTAAGCAGAGCATCAGCCGCACCCGCAGCAGCACCCGCACCCCTGGAGGGGAAGCAGAGCAAAACGGTGAGCTGAGCACCTAGGCCTGACCGCGGGCTCCTCTTCCGAGGAGCGACAGGGAAGGCGCCGGAGCTCACGCCTTAGCCCCGGAGGGGCCCAGACATAGCCTTGCTGGGCGCCGGGGGTGGGGAATGGGGCGCGGGCCTGCACCTGCCCCGCGGGGCGCCCGCTGCCTCCTTTCTCCACCGCCGCAAACCGCGGCCTGACACCAGCCTGACATTGCCTTCATCACTAAGACGCAGAAGACACATTCACCCTCGAGGCTAGAGAGGGGCTCCACGTGAACACGGGGGCATCCCAAGGCAGAAACTGCCCTCGGCCGGGGCCTGTTCACCCGGACTGCACGTAGCACACATGCACACGCACACGCATGCACACACACACGCACGCGCACACACCAGGACCTCCGTGCCCGCTCACCATCACACCCACACCGGCCCTGTGACGACGCTCTGCTGGCTCAGCCCCGCACTCTGAGCCACGGTCGATCATCAGCATTTTTTTAAAAAGTGGGAGTGAGGGGTTCGCGTTGGTTACTTAGATTTGATGACATCCCAGGAGAATTAAGACCCTCAGAAACGGGCATTTTGTTTTTGAGGCCAGAGTTATCAGTGCAGAGACGAACGCAGCAGCCAATTCCAAGGAGAACGTTTCTGCTCTAGCCCGACACCCGCCAGGTGCGGAGGCCCTGGCACCGCGGGAGGCGCGACTCCCCAGGCTATCAAGACGATTCACGGGAATGAGGATTCTAGTCCAGAAAATAACTTGGGCTCCTTGACCAACTAGAAAAAAACTATAGTTAAAAGTCTACATTACTGTTTTGTTATACTTGACCTGCCCACCTTCAAAGCCTTACAAGAAACCCCAGATGCCATCAATCTGACATATTTTTCTAATGAATTTATAACTGATTCCAAAAACAATGTTCTTCCACTGGACAGTCAGCCTCAAAAACACTGAATGCCTTTGTTTCTGAGTTGGAAAAAATACAATTAACATGAGAATACCTACGTTGTTTTAAATGGAGCCGACCATTGGTTAGAAATATTTGAAATATGGAAAATAACTATAGACTGCATGTTACAAGCCTAAGCGCACTACGGTTTTTAAAAGCAAAGCTTTTACCCTCCCATGCTGAGGCACGCACAGGAATGTAATAATTAATGAATTGCTGGGGAACAGTCAAGTCCCTTTAGACTGCTATGGAGAAGTTCCGTCCCCCCTGAGGGCCACCCTGCTGCAGACAGTTCCCCCGACACCCGAAGGGCAGATGGAAGCTGCCCAATGAGTCATCTGGGAGCGAGGACATCGTCAACCCAGAGAACCCAGGAAACCCTCTGAAACTGGAAGAACTATGGAAGCTTCTCCACACAGCCTTGTGTACGATTCCAGGGTGGTGCGGCCCTTGGAAGGCACCCCAGGATCAGGCTAGATCCGGGCCAGGTCCCCTGAAGGAAGAGCAAAGCACAGCCCCCGGCCAGTCAAAGGACAGGAACTGGGAAACCTAGAATCCAGCCTCGGGGTAAAGTGGGAAACAGAAGAGGGAGAGAGGGAAACTGAGCGGGTGGGACTGAAGGGGGGAAGACAAGAACATGGAGAGGGAGGAGGAGGGGGGAGGGGGAGGGAGGGGAGGGGGAGGAGGATCACTTGAGGCCGCCGCCTGCTGCTCGGGTGCACAGGACCCACCGCGTGTCTCTCCTGGATGCGCCCAGGCCGCTCCCACCAGCACACGGGACATGCATCTTGCCCACGTCCCGAAGGCACGGAAAGGGGCAGGGACCATGGCATGGTTTCCCGGGGACCAAGCCAGCCTCCACCCTGCCCAGCAGGGCCGTCATCCCCACCCTCCTGGCCTCACTCCTCCTGGGGGTGATGCTTTAATGTCACTGGCCCTAGAGTACAGGCTCTTCCCGGGGACGCAGGGTCCCCGAACCTCCACTACGCTGTGGTCAGGACGGGCAGGTCAGGGCTTCCTCTGCCTCCAGCTGCGCGGAGATGTGATCCACAGGTAACCTCTGTGTCGCGATGTTCGTTCCAACCCAACTGGTACTTCTTTCTGGCCTTTTAATTTTTGAAAATTTCATAATTCCACTGGATAAAATGCTCTGTACGTATTAGGTATAATAAAACATGTACTAGAAATAAGACCTGTGACTGCGCACGCACAGGGAGCCCGTGCCACCGGGCGGCCCTAGGATCCAGACCGGCGGCTGCTGCCGGTAGTGTCACTTCCCACAGCACTGTCCTGGGGCAGCTGCTGCCCGAGACTTGGGGCTGGTGTCAACTGACCTTGAAAAGTCGACATCATACAGACAGGGTCACCGGTCTCGGCACCGTGGTGGCGCAGACGGCCCTTTCTGCGCGCGAACCAGGGTTACAGGGAACGCCACTCTCCCTCCCCAGTTTCAGTAACTGGCATTTCTCACATGGTTACCAAACAAAAAACTGGAATGGGGGTTTCACAGCTGGCGGTGTACCCTTGATACCGTGTTTCTCGTTTACAAGAGAATGGCTCAAAAATCATCCTGTCATAGGTGTGGAACATACAGAGAACAGACTCTTAGGATTTTAAAATGCATTATTTTGATCTTAAACACAAATTACTTATGTGATTTTAGTCACAGAACTAGAAGCAGCAGAGGAAATATTAGAGGAAGGTACAGAAATGGCCATTATTCTGCTAATATGTGGGTTATACGCATTCACTATTCAGGATTGAACATGGATTATATGGAGTTGATGTTTTTAAAAGCAGAAAATATACTAAAGAAGCATTCCCGAAATGTGCCTTTTTGCCATCTCCGAGATTGGCAATGCATAGGGATTTGGGTGTGGGGGGAGACACGTAAGTACTCCAGAGATGCAGTTCATGGGAAGCTGGCCCAAAACAGTATTTAAGGGGCACCCGGGTGGCTCAGTGGAGCGTCGGCCTCTTGGTTTCAGCTCAGGTCGTGATCTCAGGGTGGCAGGATTGGCCCGTGCTGGGCTCTGCACTCAGCAGAGAGTCTGCTAGAGACCCTCTCTTCCTCTGCCCCGCCCCCCATGCTCGCGCGCTCACTCGTGCGTGCTCGTTCACTCTTGCAAATAAATAAATCTTTTTTTAAAAAACCACTATTTAGGTATTCTCATCTTCCCATCCTTTGTTTAGGGAAATGGCTCAGCGCAGTTCCAAAATAAATATTTCCTTATCAGGGCAGCCCGGGGGCGGGGGGGCTCAGCGGTTTAGCGCTGCCTTCAGCCCAGGGCCTGATCCTGGAGTCGCGGTATCGGTTCCCGCATCGGGCTCCCTGCATGGAGCCTGCTTCTCCCGCTGCCTGTGTCTCTGCCTCTCTCTCTCTCTCTCTCTCTCTGTGTGTCTCTCATGAATAAATTAAAAAAATATTTACGTATCAGGGAAGACAAATGAAAATACTGTATGTCAGCATTTTCATCTTTATATTTATTTGTTCAGATGTCAGTTTCCCCAGCTAGACTGCAGGCCGCTGCCTGGCACCCGCGGTGCTGGACAAACCCTGCTATGGGACCTAGGGTGTAACCTACAGCACCTAAGTGTAAATAATCGAGCTTCGCCTAACCTTGGTTGTGTTTTTTAAAGTAATTCATCTGACTATAAGGAATAGGAGTTCTTGTCATCCCAAAGCATAGTTTCTCATTTTTGTAAATGAGAAGTTCTGAGTTTTTATGGAAAGAGATGCCAGTACTTCTTAAAATACTTTTTACTTTTTTTTGCAGTTTATTCTTCTACTGTTTCAATATCTGATTCCTTCTCCACTGAGATGCTGATAACAACGCGTAGTACGTGCTGACTGCAGTAGACGGCCGCCTCTAACCTCCTTACTGCGGTGTAATTGCCATACACTACATCAGCATCAGGTGTAGAACACAATTAGATATTTGTCTATATTGTGAAATGATCACCACAGTAAGCCTAGGTGACTGACCATACATGGTTACAAAATGTCTTTCTTGTGATGAGAACTTGATTTATTTTCTTAGCAACTTTCAAATATGCACTACGGCGGCACTAACCGTGCTGCACATCACATCCTCATAAGTAGTTTATTTTGTAACTGGAAGTTTGTTCCTTTTATCCCTCTTCACCCACTTCCCCCACCCCCTGCCTCTGGCAACCATCAATCTGCTCTCTGTTTCTAGGTGCTTGGTTTTTGTCTCTGAGGTTCCACATATAAGTAAGATCACACGGTATTTGTCTTTCTCGTGAGACTTACGTCACACTTGGCAGGACACTCTCAGGGCCCATCCATGTGTTGCAAACGGCAAGGTCTCACTGTTGTTTATGACTGAGCAATATTCCACTGTGTGCATTTCACATCTTTTTACCCATTACTAATCATTTGACATGCTTTTCTCCTGCAATGCTCACAATGAGCCTGTGAGGTGAGGTCCCAGTACCGGACATACAGTGGAAGAAACAGACAAATGGAACATAGGAATACAGAAGAAGAACGATGTAAAACAGAATCCAGTGGAGATGGCATTGCAACTCAGAAGGGGAAAGAAAGACCAGTGAACACCCATGTTGGGGTACCCGGCTATCCACTTGGACACATTACGTACAATTAGATCCTAAAACACCCCCAACTACATTTCAGGTGGATTAAAGATTCAAATGTCAAAAATAAAACAAAAGGCTTACATAAAGAGTACTACAATCACTTTTAGGAACTTAGCTGGTGACAGGAAAGAAACAGAGAGAAAGAGAAATTGATGAAATTGACTATTTTCAAGTTTAAAATTCTATCCGGCCCCTCTTTCCCTCAGTTCTTCCCCCCGGCAGAGTAATGGGCCAAGATTCAGTCCTTCCCCTTCTCACCTCTCCCTTCTCTTCCCTTTTCCCTGTCCCCTGGGCTGGGGCATGGCTGCTGGGAGAGGGGAGCCCACAGGTCCTGGAGCAAGAATCTGACTAATTATGGGCAGAAGATTTGTACGTTTAAGGGGTTCGAGCAAATAAATAAAATACTGAGGTTAAAGAAGAAGGCCCTATCACTGGAATACAACTGGAGGGTATTTATACAGATGAACAGATGCAGAAATACACGGAGATAGGTATGCCATGTGTACTCGCACACACACACTTATGTATGACTCCCAAAGTCAGCCCACTGGCTGGAGCTAAAAGCAATGAGGACACCGAGTGTCTAGATCTTTGTTTCAAACACCATTCTCCACGAGGAAGAACCAGAGCTCCTTGGAGAAATGATTAGGAACACGGCTCGGGCAGGCAAAGGACAAGATGAGCCCAGAACAGCTCTTTGTGATGGGATTAAGAAAGTGCTCAAACAATCACAGGGATATGTCACCAAGATGCAGGACTCAGCTTGGAGCAATGACATGGGCACCACAGTAAATGCGGATGGAGCAGCCAGGCACATGGGAGCAGAGTGACACCATGACACATGCACGTGTTGGACAAAGGAAGGGACATCCTTGTTAGTGGTGATAAAAATAAGAGAGAAATACAGTAGAAACTACTTTGGTGGCTTTAAGTATATATGTATGTATGCATGGATGGATGGATGGATGGACGAATGGATGGATATGTATGTATTTGGTGGCTTCTTTCTTATTTAGTGGCTTTCTTTCCTTTTTGGCAGCTTTGTTTGGTGGCTCTGTTTATTTATTAATTTGGTGGCTCTATCTAGCTGTTTCTAAAACTCCAGAGGTTTGGCTTCTCAAAAAATGCAGGCTTTTGTTTTACTTTGTGGCCGAACTTTAGATGTGGCATCTGTTCTCTAGTTAGGCATGCTCTGCGTGCTTTCTCTCTATGACATTAAGGCTGAGTTGTTTTTTTTTAAGATTTTATTTTATTTATTCATGAGAGACACAGAGAGAGAAAGGCAGAGACACAGAGGGAGGACTCTCCCTGGGGGAGCCCGATGAGGGACTTCAGGATCACGCCCTGAGCCACGAGCAGATACCCAACCGCTGAGCCCCCCCAGGCGTCCCAAGGCTGAGTATTAGTTGACATTTGTTCCTGCATTCAGATACTGTTTTCTTTATGGTTAAGACAAAAGTTAGGCACCTGGGTGGTGCTGACAGTTAAGTGTCCGACTCTTGGTTTTGGCTCAGGTCATGACCTCAGGGTCCTGAGATCGAGCTCCACATCAGGCTCCATGCTCAGCAGGGAGCCTCTTGAGATTCTCTCTCTCCCCCTCTCCCTCCCACTCATACTCTCTCTCTCTAAAATAAATAAATAAATCTTAAGAAAAAAAGACAAAAGTGAGATGTTTCACATCTCCCTGGCTCTGCCATTTATGAGCTGTATGAAAGTGTCCAAGTTAATAATCCTTCTCGTTTAGTTGTCGTCTTGAAAACGGATGGTAATAGTGTCTGTGTGAGTTTTGTGAGGATTAAATGAGTTTATATTAAATACCTAGAACATTGCTAGGTGCATAGTAAGCAATACTTAAGCTTTAAATGCTATCACTATTATTATTGTGGAATCTTCCTCCTAGAAAGCCGGAAGTGAGCAGTGAATTATAAAGCCCATATTCCCCATGCAGTTCATGCTCACTCCTCACCCAACTCCTTTTCTCCCTAAGACACCATCAAACCTGTCCTGTCCCCGGCTCCCCCACTCGCCTGCTGCTGTCAGCTCACACCAGCTATCTTTTCTCTCCTCACTGCAGTCTCCAAACTGCCACTAAAGTTGTCTCCATGTGCAAACATTTCCAGTAGGTTTTACTGACTACACACAATAAAAATACACACTCAATACTCAAAATGGATTCTAATAAAAATAAAACCTAAAAGTGAAAGCTAAAACAATATACAATTTCCAAAAGGGGATTTCTCCACGAAGATCTTGTGAGAGAGCACGCTAGAGGACGAGGTGAAAGGAGCAGAAATGGCAGGGTCTCAGAGACTGCTGACATTCAGGGATGTGGCCATAGAATTCTCTCAGGAGGAGTGAACATGGCTGAACCACACTCAGCGGAAACTCTACAGGGATGTGATGTTAGCGAACTACGGACACCTCCTCTTCTTGGGTCTCATTGTGTCAAAGCCAGATCTGGTCTCCTTTTTGGAGCAAAAGACAGAGACTTGGAGTGTGAAGAGAAAGAAGAGAGTAACCATCCATCCAGAATTCCTACCTAAATTAATGCCATGGGGGAGCTTTATTTAGACCTTAGAACTTGAAGCCTATAATAAATTCTCAATTTTTACAAAAAAAAAAAAAATTCCAAAAGGAAATCTAGGAGGAAATCTTCGAGACCATAGGCTGAGTAAAGATTTCTCACTCAAAGCACAAACCATGTAAGAATCATTGATAAACTAACCATCATCAAAATGAAGATTTATACCCTAAAAAAACTTTATCAGGAAAATTAAAACGCAAGCAATAGGCTGAAGAAAATATTCACGATACAAACATTTAACACGGGCCTTAAGTCCAGAACACGTAAATGACTTTTATAGTTCAATAACAAGTAGAAAATCCAATTTCAAAATGGGCAAAAGATTTAAATAGACATTTTGCCAAAAAAAGGTATATGGATGGAAAACAAGCACATGAAAAGCCAAAACTTTAAAGCAAATAAGATGCCTTTACACACACATCCACCTGAAGTCTAAAATTAAAGAGACTAACAACATGGAGTGTGGATGAGGATGTGGAGCATTTGGAACTTTCGCGTGTTGTTGGTGGGAACGAGAAACAGTACAACTCTGAGAACTGTTTCACAGTTTCTCATATAGCTCAACGTAAGTTTACCATAAGATAATGCAATTCCATTCCTGAATATTTTTTTAAAGATTTTATTTACTTATTCATGAGAGACACAGAGAGAGAGTCAGAGACACAGGCAGAGGGAGAAGCAGGCTCCATGCAGGGAGCCCGACGTGGGACACAATCCCAGGACCTTGAGGTCACAACCTGGACTGAAGGCGGCACTAAACCGCTGAGCCACCTGGGCTGCCCTCCATTCCTGAATATTAATAAGATAGATGTGAAGACATGTTTCGACACAAACACTTGTATGTTAACGTTCATAGGAGACTTACTTACAATAACAAACAAACAAACAAGCAAACAAACAACTGGAAGCAACCCCAAAGTCCACCAATAGACAAATGGATAAATGCACTGTGGTGTAACCATACAACAGTTAGCAATAGAAGGAAAAAAACTACTCATCGTGCAACATGAATGAATTTCAGAAACATGCTGAGCAAAAGCAGGCAAACACCAAACAGGACAAACCGCATGATACCAGCCGCATGAGTTCAAGAGTGGGTTAGCTCGCCCACAGTGACAAGCTGACCAGGGCCTGAGGCTTGGGGGGGGGAGCAGAGCCAGGAGTGCAAGGCCATCGGGAGCTTCCCTGGTGATGGACGTGCGCTGTATCTGGACTGTGCTGGTGCTACGGGCTGTAGAGATGTGCCAAACACCTAAAACTGCACACTTACAATGGGTACGTTTCATCACACATAAATTATATCTCAATAAAGTTACTTTTATTAGAAAGCTAAATTGAGGGACTCAGAAATGTTCGTTTCACACTGGTTACCAAGGTTACACATGTTTCTGACTTTTCCCCAGTCCCCTTAAGCTTTCAGGGTGGAGATATCTGGTCTTCTGCAAAACACATTTTAGTTGTATGCATCGCTGGTTCTCTTTCATGAGAATCATCCTGCTGCCACTTACTACACATCTGTTGAATGAATGATCTCCAAGCTGTGTTGTTAAATAGGGAAGAGGCCACATGACGCTGTTAGCGGCGTGGTACGGTTAGGGTAATAGATTGAAAAATAGACATATGCACATATCACATACACATTGTATGTGGATCAAACCTCAGGAAGGATACTGAAGACCTGGTGTCAACTGTCCCTTCTAAGACCGGGCAAGGCTAGAGAGATAATTACACTTAGACCTTCTGAATGTTTTACCACATGCAAAGAGCATCTATCGTAAAGAATTATCTGAAATAGATAAGCTATTACCCATAAAACACAGTGCTTTTCATCATAATTAGATGGGATCAACTTGAGGGAAGCCCAGGTGGCTCAGCGGTTTAGCGCCACCTTCAGCCCAGGGCCTGATCTGGTGACCTGGGATGGAGTCCTGCATCGAGCTCCCTGCATGGAGTCTCCAGGATCACACCCTGGGCTGCAGGCGGCGCTAAACCGCTGCACCACTCAGGCTGCTGGAAAATACTTTCCAAACAGATCTACTACCTTTCTTCTTCCTAATGAACACCCACAGCTCTTACTCTCCATGTAAGTCATACCAGCTAGAACAGGTTAAAAAAAAAAAGCAGTAGGCAATACTTGCCTAAAACAAGAAACTCAAGAAACAATAAAAAATTACAGAAGTACCACTAGAATGATTACAGAAATTACTCCAACCTATTTGGAGTTAATGACATTTTATTCTTTATGAGCAACATTCTATAATGTGGATCTGGACCAAAATAAAATAAACCAAAACAAATTAAAAGTGTTATTAAATTAAAATTTTTAATTTTGTTTTTAACTGAATTGAATTTTTTCAAAATTAAAAATTAAACTGGTAGGAAACCAATATTTAGAATATATATTCAAAGTATCCTACAAGTGGAACTTAATAAATTTACATTTTTTAAGTAAAAATAGCAGTTATTCAATAAAGGACATTGACTGCAGAGAATTCAGTTTCATTGTAAATTATTCTGAATATTGGAGCATGTCAAATGATTCATACATTTCCAAATCCTATACCTAAAAACATACTTCCACCCCAAAGTATGTATTTTATGGAGGGGAAAAAAGTAAAGAGTAAGGCTTCAGAATTCTCTCTCAATAGCACTATTATTAAACTGTCTGGTTCAAGTCCAGATAAAACCAAAATATACAAACACACACACAAAAACAAATCAATTCACAGTCAATTCAATACAGTCAATAATGCAAAACAACTTAAACATATTGTTCAGATAACCAGAAACTCGCCAAGAGCTGGGTTAAGAAATGTTTCCAGTGCTAATGTGTGTAACATTGCAGATCTACATGTTTCAAAAATACTCATTGAAAACACATCTAACAGTTATGTACTTTTAAGTCTTTTATCTTTCATTGAGAAATTACACAAATTCAAACAATTTTAAATAAAAAATACTTACCCTAGGATCAAAAAAGAAAAGAGTCCCTTCAAAGAATAGTGTCTGTGGTTAAAAGTCAAAACACACGTAAACCACTAGATTGTATTTACTGTCAATCTAATCATTCTGTCTTCCATTTCTTTCTTATTTATTTATTTATTTATTTATTTATTTATTTTGCTTTAGGATGCCAAATGGAGTGCAGAATCAATTTCAAGTGCACATCTAATGTTAGTAATATTTCTGCCTTTCTTTGACAGTTACCTCAAGCAAAGTAAGTTAGGTTTGAGTATTCAAAGAAATACCTGTTTGCCAAACTCTTTTGCTGGGCCAAAAACAAACAGTAAGGTATCTGAATTAAGAATTTACCTTTTTAATCACTAGATTACAAAAAACATTATTTTACCTTAATAGATGAATACATGCCAGTTTTCTTGAAATGTACCATATCCCATTTTTAGTCAGGTCAATGAGCTATGAACCCTAAATGTTGAGTCTGAAGCTTTAATTGCTGACCAGTGATTCTCATCCTTTATATTCAAAACACCTCTTTTTGTGGTCTATAACTAAAATAAAGCAATCATCAACACATTGGGGAGTTTTTCGGAACTCTGCTTCACAATATCTTAAATTACTCACTTAGAAACACTGTTATCAATACAAATCCCATTGTAATTGTTCCATTCTGCTTCCTTGCCACAAGGCACAGTGACACATAATGTATTTTTTGCATTCTAAAAAACTCAATGTCTTACTTAGAAACAGCTTTGAAAGTTGGCTCATGGCCTGGTTGTAATTGATACCTTTCTAGCAAAGTTACACTAACTTCAAAATACTCTGGGATCAACCATTAAGATGTTTTTGTTTCGGTTACAACACTAATGAGCTCCAAATGTTAGAATTTGTTTTAACGATCTAATGCATCAAGGATTTGCTTAAAAGGAAAAGCTAGATCAGCTATCCATTGTATAATGAAAGGCAGATTAGTCAGTGCTGATACAGATAATGCTTCAAGATTTAATACTTGCAGTGCAGAATCAAGCATATAAAAGTTAAATTCAGAAAGCCTGCTCACTTAGCCATCAGAGTTTTTCCCCGTGAAAATACCAAACTCCTGCTCTTGAAAGCCTCTTCCCTTCATTCTTTGCATAAGCCACTCAAGCTTCGCCCTGATGTCCCCATTCTTATAAAAGTGGTGACACAGGCTTTACTATCCTTTCTCACAGCACAAAGGAATATAAAGTACCAAAGAAGCGAAAAGCAATCAATTAAAGGAAATCTCAATGTTTCAGGTTGATTAAAGCCTGGTAAGAACTGCTGATATGACAAGATTTTAGAAACAAATGTGTGTATGCTAATTTGAAAAACACAAAAACAAAGAGTAGAGATTGGACTGTTCTGGATATATTCTAGAGATAAAGACTTCCCGTGTAAGAAGGCAGCCGGTTAAGGACGGCCGCATTCCGCGGGGGTCCTTCCTAGCCACGAGCATCCTTCGCCAGGGAGGGGCACACAAGGATGTCCAGCGGCCACCGTGACAGTGGTACCCGCGCCCGTCGTTGCTGCTGCTTCTGCTCCTTTTGAGGCCGACTCTCCTGTGGACTGGCCCCTGCTTTCCCACCTCCTCCACGTCCAACCACCACAATTAACTTCATCTTTCATTTCCAGCATCTTTTCATCTTTCTCAGCATCTCCTCACTGTTCTTTTTCTTGTTCTTTCATTCTGTGGTGACTTAATACTTCTTCATATTCGATCTGGACTTCTCAACAAACAGATGCCTTTCCTTTTGGTTTAGTAATTATTAATCATTCCGTTTAGCTTTAATGGTCAAGTCTTGAGTTCTCATTTTTATCACTGCTCAAAATGTTTTTCCTCCTTCATCATTAGATAAGATCTCTCTTTTGCCTTATTTCCATGTTTCATTCTATTCTCAATTTGGATACAGCTCACTAAATAAGTAAGGCTTTATGAGATATGCCATATTAAGAATCTGTAAATTACTTTACAAGGAAATAATTTAGCAAGCAAATACACAGGTAATAAAAGCTAAAGCCTACAAAAGAAATGCTTTAAAACAATCTCAGGTATTTCAGAAGTACTTATATATATTTGCTTTGCACCTGAACTAATTATAAATCACTGATATTTATTCTCTAAAGAATTTCCACCCAGAATCTTCAACGTGAGAATATTTTGTTAGCGTAATTTGAGATGAAGTGTTTACAGTGATAAAACTGCATTTCTTAAAAAAAACAAACAAAAAAAAAACATTCTTTTTTACATTATCTTGGATTTGTCTAACTTTCTGAATAGTTGGAATTAATCAGGCTTATCATTCTGACACTATACATTAAGTACAGAAATCAAATCTTTTGTAAATAACATGTCTATAAATGCAAGGAAGTATAGTATATAAATTCAAAGAAAATTCATTGCATCTTCAATTTCTAACAATTTCTAAGTGTTACTCCCTCAAATCGATTTATTAACTAGGGATGAAATAATAATAGATTTTGGATGGACCGTTATTCTGAAACCTCATTAAAATACTATATTGTTACACTGCTATACTGCACACCATTATTTCTCAAAGATCAGCCTGTGGAGCACAAAGGACATCAGACAACTAGCAGATATTATGGGGAAAAGGGGTTCTAGGTTCAAACAAATGTGGGAAATGTGGAGCTAAGCAAAGCTAACCAGTTTTTACCACTACAGGAGTCCTCAGTATTATTAACATCTTAATATATATACTGTAGCTCCTCAGCACGTGTGTTGACCCACGCACCTTACGTATGTTGGCAGGGGTGGGCAGGGGTGGTATTCATGCAACTGTTCCTCAGCTTATAATGACAAAACCGTACTGCAGCAGAGTATCCCCCAAAAGTAGTATCCCACAGAATATACTTTGGCAAATACCAAGATTTACAGAAAACAGTTATTATTGCTTGCTGGTTTTAATCTTTAACAAAAAGCAATTTCTACAAGATACTGTATTTGTAAAGGTACTGGTTACTGGGGAATGAGGGAAGGCATACATGTTAAAAACAGAAATAAAACAGTAGTACTTGAAAAGAAACAACACATGTAACCCTTCTCCTGTAACTGTATGTGAATTCAACAGATGATTCCTTTTGTTTTTATGACGGCACAGCGAATTTAGACATTGCATTTTTTAAAACTTCAGGCTAATGGGGACTTTAAACAACTAAAATGGTAATATCCCAAAGGCTTTTAAAGAAGGGCTGCATATAGCCGTGAAAAAACAAAAACAAAAACAAAAAACGTGAATTGATTTGTGTGATACCAAACTCAAACCAAAGTAGAGCGTGAATGTTCAGAGCACTCTCCTGGGTCACAGAATTAGGCAAGGAGCAGAGACACTCCAATTCCTCAGGTCCCAGAGCTATTAGCAGACCAACGGCATTCCTAGGTTCAATGCTCATCAGGTGCCTAGCACAGATGTCAAAAATAACAGCTAGATGCCTAAAAATCCAATCCTTTGATCCAATGACTCTCATTTCTTCTGACACCTCAAAGATGCTTCAGACAGAAAGAACACTTTACACCCCACACTCACACCCACCCACCGTTACATACTGAAATAATGCCCCACTTGCCACCAGCAGGAGCTGATCAATGTAACTCTTACAAGACATATTTCAAATACGCTTACTTAAATGTAGCTTTTTAAGTAACACAACATATTCATTATGTAGCTTGATGATAAAAGAGAAATATAGTGAATGATACTGTGAAAACATGCCTATTTTAGCAAAATTTTACTGTAAACAGTAAGAAAAGCCCCAGTGGTATGGACAGTCTTCTGGGGAGATGGAAATAGGTTTAGGGCTGGTATTTGTTAAAAACAAGAGTGTACCTACTGCGGTGGCAAAGCACAGACTCTCGAGCCCAGACACAGGGGCAAATCCCGCTGAGACACGTACTAGCTGGTAACTCTGAGCAAGTTACCTAACTTGTCTGTGCCTCAGTTTCTCCATGTAATTGGAGTAATATCAATAGCCATCTCATAAGGTTTTCATGGGAAGAACATAACCTATGGAGAAGAGTATCAGGCCCATAGTAAACCCTGTATAAATATGTGTTAAATATGCTTTGAATTTATTTGTTACGGAATCCTATTATAAGAGAAAGTTACTTGAAATGAAGTTTGGTAAGCTTTTATTTTTTTTTAAGATTGTATTTATTGGGATCCCTGGGTGGCGCAGCGGTTTGGCGCCTGCCTTTGGCCCAGGGCGCGATCCTGGAGACCCGGGATCGAATCCCACGTCGGGCTCCCGGTGCATGGAGCCTGCTTCTCCCTCTGCCTGTGTCTCTGCCTCTCTCTCTCTCTGTGACTATGATAAATAAAAAAAAAAAAAAAAAAAAAAAAAAAAAAGATTGTATTTATTTATTTGAGACAAAGAGAGAGAACCTGAGCAGGGAACAGCAGGCAGAGGCAGAGGGAGAAGCAGACTCCACGCTGAGCAGCGAGCCCAGGACCCTGGGATCATGATCTGAGCTGAAGGCAGACACTTAGCCGACTGAGCTACCCTCGGACCCCAGAGTTTAGTGAGCTTTTAAAAGGAATGAGACAGGGTGATCCCTGCATGGCTCAGCAATTTAGGGCCTCCCTTTGGCCCAGGGTGTGACCCCGGAGTCCCGGGATCAAGTCCCACATCAATCGGGCTCCCTGCATGGAGCCTGCTTCTCCCTCTGCCTGTGTCTCTGCCTCTCTCTCTCTCTCTCTGCATCTCTATGAATAAATAAATAAATTCTTAAAAAAAAAAAAAAAGGAATGAGACAAATACCCAGGGAAAGCAAATGAAACATTCTATTCCTAACAGAAGGATTTATGGATGAAAAGGATAGGTGCACCCCTTTACAAATTGGTACATGATCCCTAGTTTACTCACTCATTCCTTCAAACATGTCGCTACATGCATGTCTAGCACCGTGCTAGGTGCCAAAGTCACAAAGACAAACAAGATAAACTCTTTGGCCCAAGATTACTTGGGTACTCTGTTCACTTTAGCATTTATTAAAAATTTAAAGTTAATAAGCCATACGTATATAGTATTTAACTAAATGGTATAACTGTGCAGAAATGTGGTTTTGTTGTCAATGTTTTTTAGATTTTTAAAATTTATTTATTCATGAGAGACACAGAGAGAGGCAGAGACACAGGCTGAGGGAGAAGCAGGCTCCCTGTGGGGAGCCCGATGCAGGACTCGATCCCAGGAGATCATGGGGGATCATGACCTGGGCCAAGGGCAGATGCTCAACAACTGAGCCCCCCAGGTGCCCTGTTGTCATTGTTTTAAATGACCCCCTAAACACATGGCAAATGAAAGTCGATGGCCAGTGACCCAGAAAGACAAGCACACGTAATCACTTCTTCTCTGCACTCCTCCTTCCTGCTACAGACTCAGTGGTTAATTAAAGCCTATTGGAAGGACAACCTGGCTTTGAGAGCTAAACTTAAAAGAAACTAGTATTGTTTTCTGTTATCAAATAATTGGATTGCTCTGAGAAAGATGAGCAGGGATCATTTGAAGCCTGTG
Source organism: Canis lupus baileyi (assembly GCF_048164855.1). Classification (NCBI taxonomy): domain Eukaryota; kingdom Metazoa; phylum Chordata; class Mammalia; order Carnivora; family Canidae; genus Canis; species Canis lupus. The sequence continues at coordinate 88,371 of NC_132875.1, read as the reverse complement.
ATATGGGATCCCTGAGCGGCTCAGCAGTTTAGCTCTGCCTTCAGCCTGGGGCGTGATCCTGGAGACTCGGGATCGAGTCCCACATCGGGCTCCCTGCAGGGATCTGCTTCTCCCTCTGCCTGTGTCTCTGCCATTCTCTCTCTGTGTCCCTCATGAATAAATAAGTAAATTTAAAAAAAAAAATTGAAGCCTGTGATGTGCTTCTTTTCTCTGAGGCAGCTTTACGGTTGCTCTTAGACCCTCACATCCCTGCTGTGGGTTGGCTGATGTCCTTCTAACTTGGCTACTTGTATCTACTTTGCCTTATAATCTCCAGATTAGATTATTCAAGTATACACCATGCATACAAAGCCTCAGTCAACAGAAATAAATGGTCAAGCAGGATTTAAAAGAAAACTTTTATATGGAAATGTTTAAAAGCCTCAAGTCTATAATCCCTTCAAGAGCAGACAGTAATTACCTAAATGGTTCTCTCCCTCTGCACTGTCTCAGCAGCTGAAATCAGCAGCATATTTCTAAATATTTAGGATATCAGATAGTACATTCTTAAGAAAAGTCTAACTCCTCAACTTCTCCATTCCTTGTTAGACTACTCCACTGGATAAAATTAGTTGCATGCCATTATCTTCAGGTTGATTTTTTAAAAATTTATAAGAGAGCACACAGAGGGTGCCCTGAGATCCACCTGAGATCATAACCTAAGCTGAAATCAAGAGTCGGACGCTTAACCGACTGAGCCACCCAGGCACCTGCCGAGTATTTAGTATCTTTCCATTTTTCTTACTAAAATACAATTAATCAATTATTTTAAGTGACTTCTATCAATTCACCATTCTATCAAAACTGAAAAGGCAAGACCAGTGGCAAGATAAAGATGATCACTAAGCAGAAACAGCCCAAGACTGGAAGGGAGCACCAAGGTCAGTGACGGCAGGAGGACTATCATCGCCGCTAAAGGACGGAGTGGACACAGGCCTCGGCACCGAGATGCACGGGTCACAGCCCAGCTCCACCTTTTTTGAGTTCTACGACGCAGGGCACCTGAACGTGTCACCTGGAAGGGAGGATCCCAGAAGCCACGGTTACGTGAGTTCAAATGAGACCACGAGGCTGGCACATCACACACGCCCAACAGGCGTCAGCCCACAACAGAGCCAGGCAGGCTGACACGTGGCCACAGCTGTGAACCCCGCTCCGCAGTCACCCCAACACTGCTGCAGGGCCCCCTACTGTGTCTCCCCGGCCTTTGTGGGGAGGTCCTGAACCCTGACCCAGCACCACCAGCTTTGTTCCCTACAGAACTCTGTGAGCCCCCAACCAATGGGACGAAGACGACAACTCCGTGACCAGGCGCGTCACTCCTCTGACGGGGAGACAGCAGCAGAGAATGGGCTTACATCGTTCTGCTTCTTTAAAAAACCAAAAAACTGGAAAAAAAAAAAAACACCAAAAAACTGTTGCTTTTAAAGTAAAAAATACCACCAACTGGAATGCAGTTCTTCCTCATTCCATCCTTCCAAAAAGTGAATTCAAATGGATGAGTGAGGGGTGACTGCGGGGCTGGGGGGTTGAGCATCTGCCTTCAGCTCAGGTCAAGATCTCGGGGTCCTGGGCTGGTGCCCCACATCGGGCTCCCTGCTCACAGGGATCTCCCCCTCCTTTGCCCCTCCCACTTGTGCGCGCGCGCTCTCTCTCTCTCTCTCTCAAATAAATAGATGAATAAAATCTTAAAAAAAAAGAGGGATGAGTGAATGAATCAATGAATGAATTAAATGACTAAATCACTGAAATACTTCATTATGCGTTAATTCACAAACACAGTGATATAATAGTTGCTACTGATAACCAACCAAAAACTCCTCACCAAGCCCCAGCTGATGGAGCCCTCATGGCATCAAGTGGAGATGGTTTTGGAAGTCTCAGCTTTGTTCTGCAATGTTCTGACTCTCCCTTATTATGAAAAAAGAATTGTTACTAATCTTGATGTAAGGGAATGCAAGTATATAAGCTGGTTGAAAGGAACCAGCCACAAAAGGTCTCATATTGTATGACCCCCTTTATGTGAAACGTCCAGAATAAGCAAATCCACAAAGACAGTAGATTACTGATTGCCTCCTGCTGAGACGAGGAGCAGGGACTGCTCATGGGCAGGGGGTTTCCTTGGTGGGGTGGTTGGGGGGTGTTAACATTTTCCTACTAGTAGATGAGATGGTTGCACAACCATCTGTGGATATGCTAAAACCACTGAACACCACACTCACAATATGTGAAATGTATCTCAATAAAACTTGAAAAAATTAGAGATATTAGCTTTGAGTATGTGTTCTGACTTGTTTTTCATGAATGTTAGTAGTTAAGCTGCAGGACTCGGTTTTTTTACATTTTTTTTAATGAGCTGGCAATATGACACCCTATTATAAAACTTCCTAAAAATAGAAATTATATCACCATCACCAAAAAGTGTATCCACCCCTTAAAGTAATAAATCAATGATGCCTAGGTTTATCTCAAAATCATCTTTGATTTCAGAAGTGAAATGATGAATGATTTACATGCTTCTTTGAAAATGAAACTTCTGGCTAGAATGAGGATTGGACGACTCCAAGAAATCCTATCCAAACCTGTTACCTATTAGGAAAGAGTCCACGCAAGCATTTATGACCTACTTGCTTCAGCTAGCTCTTATTTCTGGCCCTCCCGCCCACCAGGATACCTAAACTCTTGTTAGTAGATGCTGTGGTTCCAGGGCCTGGATCTCACCCCTAAGGATGCGATGCCCCACCTGCTGCGGGCTCACAGAGGAATCTGGCTCTGGGCAAGGCTCTCACCCAAAGCCCACCATCACTAGGGGGAGACGTGGTACCCCACGGTGCCGTGGCCAGTTGTGCCCTGGGATGAGAACCAGTAGAAGGGGCAGGCAGCGGCCGAGCCACCTCAGGCCCCGAGAAGTAAGGGAGGCAGTAATAACAAGGGCCATGCAACGAGATGGCTCTCGCCGGTGCTGCTGATGCCATGCACAGACAGCAAAGGCTAAGTGTGAAGGAGGAAGGACCTCCCTGGAGGCATGTAACACACCGTCTCATCCCTGACAACCAAAATCTGAGGCTTGAACCCAGGACAAGGCAGAGATGAACTGAGCTCCCAGCTGCATTTTCAGCCCCTCAAGTCAGCCAGACCAAGGTCCACTTTTGATTAGGAAGAGGTGGAACCCCAAGACATAAGACGAGGACACCTAGATGATGCGAATCCTGATCTATGGATTCCCAGGAACCATTTGAACCTGCAGAATTAGGCACATCCCCTTGCGTGAAAAGGACCCAAAGGTTACTACCTTATGGGACAACCTGTGTCCTCTGGGGCCCACGCGTACCTCTCCTCCCGGCCTCCAGGCCAATCACAAAACCTAATGCTCAGGAAGAAAGGGACCATATACTGAAGGAGCTGCAGGACTGACTCAGCCAACGTGTAGGGCAGGAGCCTGAAGACATAGGGCTGCATCCTAAAGACGCTGGGTCATGGGGGACAAAGGAGAGTTCATGCAGCTGGGAGCACTCTCCCACGACACAGGATGCAACCCAGACAAGGACCCTGGCTGGAAATGACAGAATGACACAAGTAAGACGGCTCCTGAAACGTGGAAAAAGTGGCAGCCCCACAACATGCGAAGGAGAAATGCCACAAGTGCCGTGGAGGATGGTGAAGTAGGTGACGGTTCTGTTCAGAGAAGTGGGCACCTTGACAGCATGTACGACGTAAGGCTGGAGCTACGCTCCAGCAGGGCCCTGGGGTTACTGCACCCCCCGAAGCAACGGGGAGCACTGCTGAGAGCAAGCCAGCAGCATTGCTGAGCTCAGGCCGCCTGTCCTCCTGAGGCCGGGCCGGCCACGGGCACCGGCGACCGAGCTGGCGCTCCGCGCCACAAAGACCTGGCCCCGGGGCCTGGACGTGTGAGAACCCCGAGGTCCAGAGCTGCCCCAGGGCCTGACCCAAAGCACTGGATGCAGCTGCACTGGGCTTGGCTCCTCCCTCTGCCCAATCGTGCATTGCAAACCTCACTTCCCCACAGGTGTTGTTGCCAAGAGAATTGTCTAAGAAACCTCCTGCATGCAATCTCTGCCTCGGATTTCTGTTCCCAGGAGAACCAGACCTAAAACAAACTTAAACATTCCAAAATGCTGGATGAAACAAAACAAACATATCTGAAACGTGCAGTAAGAAATTCAATGTGGAGAGGCCCCAAGCAGGCCGGAGCGGGCGCTGGAGCCGACCCTGGTTGCTGCGGCAGATCTGCCAGTTTCAATGACCAAGAAGCTTGAATTGTAACATCAAGGAGCGGAAATGAGGACTTAACCCTGAGACGGGGCCTTATACGGAATGCCCTTAGAAAACCAATTATTCTTGCTTCACAGAACCCGTATGTTTTGGGAGACTAGAAGCACCCTCATTCTAGAAATGGGACCTAAAGCTCAGGTGCCAGGTAAATCGGTCTAATTCCTGTCCCGCCCTGGAGAGGTCTTCTGGTAACTTCTGGGAAAGAGCCTCTCTCAACCTGGAGCTGCTGCAGCCATTTTAGAGCCCTGAGGGAAGCGGGCGTGAACAGGAAGTCTACAGGCAGAGCAGAGCAGAGCTGGAGGAACTGCAGACAAAGACAAGTGTCTCGGTCAAACAGCACATAAGACTGGCATTTCTCTAAACTTCCCAGTTAGGTAAATAGAATAAATCCCTGTTTTATGTAGCTATTTAGGTCTTGAAAGCCTGTCCAAAAAACACTATCCAAAGGAATGTTTGGATTCCAGAAAAAGGTCCTGGGATTTTAAAATGAGAGCAGAAACTTAAATACATATATAAGACCGGAAGATAAGACAGAAGAGATCTCCCACACACTAGAAAGAAAGAAAGAAGGAAAAAAAATTAGAAGACCAAAATCTAGGAGATCTAATACTGGACTACAGAAATTCTAGTAAAAAGAAAAGGGAGAGAAGAAATCATCAAAAAGATAATACAAGAAAATTTCCCACAAACTCCAAGAAAAACAAGTTATGGGAAAAAGTGAATATAACCACAATCACTCTGTGGCTCCGCTATAAATAATAATTATAATAATGAAGTCACTGACCAACCGAAAACCAGGTATCTGTTACAGGGAACAATGTTAAAGGGGAGAGAGAGAGAATGGACAACCAAGGTCTAAAAGAGGTAAATCCTCAATTACCTCATTAAAAAGTCAAGAGATACGTGACAAATGAAGAAATGGCATCATAAATAATACTGAAAAGTAGAGATGTAAATACCAGAAAAAAACGCTGAAAGAAATCAAACCAGCCACCTCTGGGGCTACTAACCGATGTCTTTCTCTAGACGCTTGACCTCATTGTTTGACTTTTCAATAGTAATTAAACCTGTAAACGTTTGTGGGAAACAAGTGTTTATAACATTAAGTAACAACAACTATCTCTCCATACATTTTTACATTCTTTTATCTCAATTAAATTGTACATTTTTCTGATTTAGAGGGTCTCTTGCTCATATCTGTTTGTTTCATTCTAGATAAAGTGTATTCTTGGTTACTATTATGCACAACACTACAAAAGTTTTGTTTTGTAACTGGCTGTTATTACCTATTTGACATACATTTTAAATATTTAAATAATTCTTGTTTTTAATATTCTTAAATCCACCACAGTAGAAAGGATTTTCATAACCTCTCTAGTTCGCATTGTGCCCCACCCACAACAGGGAGAAAGAACCTATTTAACAATAATAGATAACACTAACAGAGCACTTCCTATGTGGTATGTGCCAAACCAGGAAATTTATAAACTCTGGTCTTCACAACGTATTTTCTGTTGAGGTATACTTGCACACCTGAGTTTCAGGTGCTCAGGTGTGCAACACAATGATTTGTATGTACTGCAAAATGACCACAAGAATTAAGTCCAGTTAAAACCCAATGTCATACAGAGTTCCAAAATTCTTTTTCTTATGAGAACTTTCAAGACCCACTTTTCTTACTACTTTCAAATATCCAACACAGTGTCATTAACTATAATCACCATGCTGTATATTACTCCTCCATGACTTATTTATTTTATAACTGGAAATCTGTACCCCTTGACTCCCTTCACCCATTTTGCCCACCTGCGCCCCCGGCCTCAGGCAATTGCCATCTATTCCTTATATCCATGAGCAGTTTTTTCATTTTTAGATTCCACATGTGAGATCATACGGCATTTATCTTTTATGTCTGATTTAGTTCACTTAGCATAATGCCCTCAACATCTATCAATGTTGTTGCAAATGGTAAGATTTCATTTCTATGGCTGATTATTTTATGTGTGTGTGTATGTGTGTGTGTATATATACATATACAGACATATATAGACATATATACACACACATATTATCACATTTTATCGATCCACCCATCAACGGACACTGGTTGTTTCTACATCTTGGCTACTGTAAATAATGCTGCTATGAACATGGAGGTATAGATAACATTTTGAATTATTGCTTTCATTTTCTTAAATATTCAGAAGTAGAATTGCTGGATTATATGGTAGCTGTATTTTCGATTTTCCTGAGAAACCTCAGCAGTTTCCCACAGTGGCTATACAAATTTATTTCCCCCCCAAAAAAAAAAAAATTTTTTTTAATTGAAAAACAAAACGTATGTGTAGAATTCTAGCATGAAAAAAAATTACATTCCCACCAACAGGGCATTGAAGTTTCCCTTCTCTCCATATCCTCACCGACTTGTTCTCTCTTGTCTTTTTTATGATGGCCATTCTAACAGGTGTGAGGTGGAATCTCACTGTGGCTCTGATCGCATTTCCCTGATGACTGGTGATGTTGAGCAGCTTTTCAGGCACCTGTTGGCCATCTGTATGTCTTCTTTGGAAAAATGTCTGTTCAGATCCTCTGCCCATTTGTTAATCACATGTTTTTTTGCCATTGAGTTGTAGGAGTTCTTTATATATTTGGATTTTTTTAAAGATTTTATTTATTTATTCAAGAGAGACACAGAGAGAGAGGCAGAGACAGAGAGGGAGAAACAGGCTCCCTGCAGGGAGCCCAATGTGGGACTCGATCCCAGGTCTCCAGGATCACGCCCTGGGCCAAAGGCAGATGCTCAACCACTGAGCCACCCAGGCGTCCCTATATTTTTGGATATTAGACCTTTATATAAGATGACTTGCAAATACTTCTGACATTCAGGAGGCAACCCACAAGTCTTTAAGGTAGTGTTTTGTTTGATAGAAGGCAGCAAGCTGTAACAGCTGTAACAAAGAAATACAGAAATGCAAGGGCTTAAGTACGACAGATGTTTATTTCTCTCATGGTAACAGTTCAAAGGTGAGTGACCTGTGGTCGGTGAGCACTCTGCTCCAAGGAACCTAGAGCGGCTAGTCCGTTCTGTGGTCTTCATCATTTGGTGTCCGCCTCTGGATCCAAGGCTGCCGCTTCCATTCTTGTCATTTCCCAGTCAAAAAGAAGCAGGAAATGAGGACATCCAGGGCAAATAACTCTCTTTAAGAAGAGGGCCCAAAAGTTGCCTGCAACTCTTCCTTTCCAATCCCAGTGTCCCAAATGTAGTCACAAGGCTGCGTCCAGGTGATCTTGCTAGGAAATGCAGTGACCGGTGGGTGGTCATGGGTTAGCTGACACTGGGGTGGGACTGGGAAGTCTCTTTGTCAAAAGAAGAAAAAAAATGGCCACTGCAGTACAGTTAGCCGTCTTTGTCATGGGGTGGGCATCATCACCCCTACTTTTTTAAGTGAGGAAAATTGAGATTCAGAGCTATCTGCCAAAGGCCCCATAGCCAGTAATAATTAAGCCAGGATTCAACTGCATATTTGATCTCTAGATCCCATATTATTTCTAGTAAATCACACTAAGTGACAAGAGGGATACATATAAATTTTACAATGTCTTGCTAAATATGGCACAACTGGATTGGTTCTAACCAGACACTCCCGGGTGTCCAGAAGTAGTGGCCTCCCCACCCACAGCAGGATCGGCCTGTCCACTTCTATCTGAGGGGCTCAGCCCCTCACTGCCTAAGGAAACAGTAATGATCCCCCCAGAGGCAGCAGTCATGGAAGACAATGCCGACTGTCCTCAGGACTCCCCTCGCCTACCCATCTGTGTTTCTAGACTGGCAACTACAGTGGAGTCCCATCACATCCCTAAACATGGGAGACAGTGTGTGGGTCATGAGGAACGGCGCTGCATTTCGAAAGAATTACTTGGGTTTTCTAATCTATACAAGCAGAAATCCAAAGAACATGTGTAGAAATGGATATTTAGGGCTGTGGGATGATAGTGGAAGAAACATCACGTTGGATCAGGCTGGATTTACTGCTACGGGCTCACAAAGATACCGAGCAGTAATGATGCCGCTCAGCAGTCAGCGCAGGCTCCGGGCTGCTGGCTGGTCGGGGGGGGGGGGGGGGGGGGGAGGTCAGGTCAGCAGAGGGCGCGCTGTGAGCAAACTGGAACCGCCCAAGCTCTCAGCAGGGTTGAATCCAGAAGACAGGATTTTCACCAATACTTTGAGAAATAAATTTGTTGGGGGGAGGGCAGCAGCCTTGAAGGACTCCAGTAGCTGCCTTCCTACGTGGGCTAGACCTTACATTGAGAACTACAACCAACTCAACTGGAAAACCTAAAACCAACGGGAGTGGCCGGTCCCGGGGTGGCAGGTGCCAAGCGAGACCCCGAGCAGCAAAGGCAAGGTGGGTGCGCCACAGCCAAACGGGCGGCAGCCGGAACAGCAAGCGGAACAGCAGGACTCATTTAGTGCCACGGCACGGGCTAGTGACCCACGGTGCTGCTAGAAGAGGAATCCGCATGAGGTCTACTGTGGTCTTACCTGACCCGTAAGCAGAATCAACCTAGGTCAAGAGAACAAAAGTCTAACTCAAACCACTAACACAGAGCCATGGCCCCCCGTCAACTCCTACACTTGAGCCAGAGGGCCCCCCAACCTCACTTTTTAAAAGTAGGCTCCGTACCCAGTGCGGGGCCCAGTGCAGGCTGTGAACTCCTGACCTTGAGACCAAGACCCACACTGAGTCGGATGCTGAGCTGAGCCCCCGGGCGCCCCCGGATCCAGAGCCCTTGAATAAGGGGAGGCCCAATCCCCCTGAGGAAGGACCCTGGCACAGGGCAAAAATGAACACGGTCAATCATTCCCCAGCCTTCCCCCAAAGGCACCTACGTGGGCTTTTGCCAATGTTAACTGTGGATTTGGGAAAGGAAACAATCAGACCTTTTAAGGACTCATGGACACTGGCCCTGAACTGACAAACTCCAGGAAACCCAAACCTCACGTGGCCCTCCAGTCAGAGCGGGGGCCTATGCGGGCTCAGGGCATCAATGGAGTTTTGGCCCAGGCCTATGTCACACAGGTCCGGGGGGTCCCCAAGGCCACCCTGCGTCACGGCCCCCATGCCGGAAGGCGTGAGTGGAACACGCACACCTAGAGGCGGCAGAGCTGCTGCTAACAGGACACACACTGGTTCCCTGGCCCGTGTAACGAGGGCTCCTGCGGCGGGAAAGCCATGTGGAAGCGGCAGGACTGCCCAAACCTAGGAGAACAGCAAATCAGAAGCAACAGCACATCCCCTACCACATCCCACAGGGACTGCAGAGCTTAGTGCTATGGCCAAGTAGCTGAAAGATGCAGGGCGGTAATGCCTACCCCCCCACCCCGGGATGTGGCCCTGGGCTGAAGGCAGATGCCCCCGGAGAACGAGGGGCCGCCCTAAGCTCGACCGGGTGGGAACTGGTCATCGCTGCTGTGCTGGATGTGGTTCTGGCGCAGGAGCCAATGCATCCCGCTGGGGCCTGGGGGGCAGCGACCGATCCAGCAAATACCTTCCCCCGCCCGGTCCACAGGCCCCGCCAGAACCAGGTACCCTCACTGTCCGGCCTCGGGAGTACATCACCTCTTCAGCTGTAAGCATAGCTGACTTCCTGGACACCCGAATCGGCTTTCCTTCCCGCAACTTCCACTGGTCCATACATTGACGGCACTATGCTGACCGGGTTCCACTGAAGGAAGAGTAAGAACTACTCCAGCCTTCCTGCCTCGATTTGGATTTTGGAGGGAACCCACTCCTCATGTGGGCGTGCGACTCCAGCCCATTTACCAAGTGACCTGAAAAGCTGTTAGTCTGACTGGGGCCCTGCCCTTTGGGTCCCGTGATCCAGAGGATCCCATGGCGTCTGCGGAGGCAGCGGCAGGCAAGAATGTGTTTGGAGCACTTGGCAGTCCCCCATCGGTGAGTCGCCACAGGCCTTCAGGATTTGGGAGCAAGGACCTGCCACCATCCTCACACTCTCCTTTTAAGACACACTCCTAGCCTGCTCCTAGGCCTTAGTACCAATTAAACGCTTGGCCTCAAATTACCCTGAGTAATTTGGAAGGGAGGGAGTGCTGCCCATCAGGAAGGGAGTGTAATGACCCACCAAGCCATACGCTGGGCGTGCGCAGCCATGCTCCACCGTCAAATATAAGTGGCACAGGGATCAGGCCCAAGCAGGCCTTGAAAACATAAGAAAGACACACGAGGGATCCCTGGGTGGCGCTGTGGTTTGGCGCCTGCCTTTGGCCCAGGGCACGATCCTGGAGACCCGGGATCGAATCCCACGTCGGGCTCCCAGTGCATGGAGCCTGCTTCTCCCTCTGCCTATGTCTCTGCCTCTCTCTCTCTCTATGTGTGTGTGTGACTATCATAAATAAATAAAAATTAAAAAAAAAAAAAAAAAAAAAAAGAAAGACACACGAAGTGGCCCAAACGCCCACGGCCCCCACTGCGGCTACCCTGCCTTCTCTCTCCCAGCCTGCACCTACAGCTTCATGGGGGTTCCCCATGATTCACTGACGAAGACTCAGGCCTGATTTACAGGTGTGTCTTGCTGCTAAGCAGGCACCGCCAGAGAGTGCTCAGATCCAGCACGACGCCTCCTCGCCAGGGCATTCCTCAAGGAAAGCGGGGAAGGGAATTGTGTGCAGTGCACCGAGGTGTGTCCTGTGCCAGACGTGGTTGAACATAACAATTCATGGGCTGCCGCCGATGGTTTGGCTGGATGGTCACGGAAATGGGAGAGCGATAATCAGAAAATTGGTAACCAAGAAAGCTGGGAAAGATGAATATGGAACAGACCTCTCTGAATGGGCAAAACATATGTGTGTCCCATGTGAGTACTCAGCAAAGAGTAACTCCAGCAGAGGAGGATTCTAACAATCAAGTGGATAAGAAGATCCAGGATCCCCACTACGTACGAACTGGACAGCAAGTCCATAATGGGTGTACCAGTATGTCTGGGGATCAGGAGATCCCCTAGGCTATTATCTCTTAGTGTTGCCAGAATTAAGGTCAATGTAAACTACAATGCCATCCCGGCGGGTCTACTAAGGCCGCAGATCCTTCAGGAATGAAGGCTTGTGTCACTTCATCAGGTAAAGAACCACGACCAGGTGAGGTGCCAGCGGAAGACACAGGGAATACAGAATGGGCAGCAGGTGAAGGGAGTTATAAATACCAGCTACGACCATGTGACCAGTTACAGGAATAAAGTCTGTATTGGTCCTATTTGTTACAAATGTGTGTACGAGGACATGTACTAAGTAAACATGTACATGAAGCGCAAAATTCTGCAAATATCTTTAAGAAGATGCATACACGTGCCAAGTTGACTTGAGATGGTTAATTTTATGTGTCAAGTTCACTGGAGCAAGGGACGCCAGACAGCTGGTAAAGCCTTATTTCTGGGTGTGTCTATGAAGGTATTTCTGGAAGAGATTAGCATTTGAATTGGTGAACTGAGTAAAAAAGATTGTGTTCCCCAATGTGTGTGGGCATCATCGGATCCTTTGAGAACCTGGAAAGAACAAAAGCCGTAGAGGAAGAGTGAATTCGCCCCGTCTAACCCAAGACATCCATCTTCTCCTGCCCTCAGGCACTGGCACTCCTGGACTCAAGTCAGGACTTACACCTTCACTATCCTCCCTGGTTCTCAGGCCCTCAGACTTAGACTGCATTACACCATCAACTGTTCTGGTTCACCTGTTCATAGGCGGCCAAATGTGGGACTTCTCGATCTCCATCTGCAGAACCGATTTCCATAATAAACATCTGTACACAGTTTATGTAGATAGATCTGGAAGGGACCCTCAATATTTACTTCTAAGTCCCTCATTTTACAGATAATACTAACTCAGAGCTTAAGTTCCTACAGCCAGTTAGTGGGGAAAAAATGGGGCAAGTACAGATCCTACAATTTCCATTCTAGTGGGGTTTTTATTCACTACCCTATCCTATCTTCTAGTGAGAGCAAGGTTTGTCCTGTCATAATTATAGTCATTCCCACATGTTAAATGGTTTAAGTAATTTTTTCTTCCAGGTGATAACAAAGCTCTAGTCCCAAGGAGATCAATCCTAAAGTCTGGTCATACATTACCACTTTGGTACCTTTGCAGAAAATGAAATATGGTTTTTAAATATGGGGACACCTGGGTGGCTCAGTGGTTGAGTGTCTGCCTTCGGCTCAGAACGTCATCCCGGGGTCCTGGGATCAAGTCCTGCATCGGGCTCCCGGCATGGAGCCTGCTTCTCCCTCTGCCTGTGTCTCTGCCTCTCTCTCTCTCTCTCTTTCTCTCTCTCTGACATGAATAAAAATTTTTTAAAAAAATAAAATAAAATTGGGAAACAGTTACTATTTTTATTTATGTTGTTTTTTTGGAGGGGAGGAGGAGAGAGAGAGAATCTTAAGCAGGCTCCACGACCAGAAAGAAGCTCAACATGGGCCTCAATCTCAAGGGATTGAGTTCAAGGGATACTTGAACTTCAGGCCTCCTGCTCTCAGTGACCTCACGGTCTTCAAAAGCAGTGTCAGACTGAAAGGAAAAAGGCTAATCAGAAATTGATGTAACATTTTCTCTCCCCAGATGAGCACTGGAGACACTGAGACAGCACTAATCTCCTAGTCACCTGCCTAAAACCTACTTCACAGCCTCCATGAGACTACACGTCAAGGCAAATGAAACTCTTAAGAGCCTTTTCCAAAAATATTAGTAAAAGTCATTAGTCCTCATGCTGAGTAGGTAACCCTCAATTTATCCTATTTGTCAGAAACACAATTCAGATAAAGATACAAAATGGATAAAAACTAGTGAGTTTTACTATGTTTTACTAAAACATCAGCAAAATTTTGGAATAAAAGCTGTGAAATCTTTGTGTTGTCTGTATATACATGTAGATTATGGATATGTGATATTATTCTATCTCTGGAAGTTATTACCAGGTTAATTTATAAAATCTCTTAAAGGGGGGCTTTTAAAATTGACTTAGAGATAAATGAGCACTTATATAAATTATTTCTAAAATTCACAGAAATATAGAAACTAACCCAAACTTTTATTTTTTTAAGTTCACATGATCTGGGATAAGCTTTGGTAAATAAAGCTAGCTTTACAATTGTTGATAAGATAAAAACAGGTATATTTTTAGGGCTTCAGTATTAAATATAATGCACCATACAGGCTTTTTTTTTCTACTTAGGTTTACTAGTCACACAAGCTTATGTTATCTTTAATAAATGTTTTAAGATTATGAAATATAAACCCAATCTAGAACAAAATGTACAATAAAAATACATTACTTGGTGTATGTCAAGGACAACAGTGTAAAAAAAAAAAAAAAGGAAGAAGGAAGAATATGAAGGAGGAGGAGGAGGGAGAAGGAAAAAAAGAGTGGGAGAATCACATATTTTTCATACTTGCTTGATTTGTCCAGAAGAAAAATAATTTAAAATGATGGCTAGTCTTGTTTAATATCTCACAAAATTTTCATGAGCAATTCATAAATAACTACTAAGAATAAATGATTTAATGTAAGTGGGATAAAAGCTTATAAATGAGCTTTTTAAAAACCATTGTTTTATAATGTCTACTTAAAAACAGTTTCCAAAAAATTTTTTAGAAACTTAGCCATAATAAGTTAAATGATGGAGAGTCATTGACTATCTTGACCATTTCCAAATACCTTAAAGCACTGAAACATTAATTGTTCATTATAAGTTTATGTACTTTTTGCTTCTTAAATTTGGTAGAGACAGAAGATACTTACGTCTGTTAGCAAACATGTGCTTTGCCACACTGAAAAGCTATACTTAGAGGAAGCATATGCCTCTAGAAATTGTGAAGTTGTACATTCATATATTTGCTAACAAACTACAGATTGTTAGTATGTGGCGGACAGCTCATAGTCGTGCTACAGACAGTATGTGGCAGTTAAGTTGGACGCTTAACCAACTGAGCCACCTTGGAGCCCCAACTGAGTAATTTTTTGTTTATAGAAGGTTTGAGGAAAAGGAATTTTATTGTGTTTAAGCTGTTAAGATTAAATAGATTTATTTGTAAGTTAAAAAACAAAAGATGAGGGTGCCTGGGTGGCTCAGCCAGGTAAGCATAGGACTGTTGATTTTGGCTCTGGTCATGATCTCAGGGTGGTGAGACTGAGCCCCACACCGAGCCCCACGCTCAGCAGAGAGTCAGCTTGAGATTCTCCATCTCCCTTGCCCTCTGCACCCATGCATTCTCTGTCTGATAAATTTTTTTTCTTTTAAGATTTTATTTATTCATGAGAGACACAGAGGCAGAGACAAAGGCAGAGGGAGACGCAGGATCCCTGTGGGGAGCCTGATGTGGGACCAGATCCCATGACCCCAGGATCACAACCTGAGCCAAAGGCAGATGCTCAACCCCTGAGCCACCCAGGGGCCCCAAAAAGGATGAACCTTAATATCAGAGGTATACTGATATAAAACTAGAATGACAAATTTCCTTGGATTACTGTCTGCTTACATTAAGAAACTGAAAAAGTAATTTTTAAAAAAATCTTTTAAGTAATTTTCCTGGGGAACCAAAGTTCTGCATGTCATCAGAATGATTTTCTGGGCTTCATGCTGTCTTCATCAGGTCTTTGATTATTTAGGAAAACCAAATCTTCTCCTATTAAGAGAGCTAGGGGTTTGTTCACAACTATGTTACCTTCTGTATTTGCCTTTAAGCACTTTTTTGTCACTCTGATTAAGTAATGAAGTATTATAATGATCTATGGTACTATTTAATCAAGCATTCAAATCTTTTGACATTTTTGACAAGATTTCCAAAATCAAATTCTAGATAGTCTTTTCTACCTAAACTAACTTTGATATTTTAAAGAGGGTCCCTGGAAAAATCTCAAAGGATTTGTCTCTCACTTTGAAAAAGATGTTAAAACTAATTAGTTTTGGGGATCCCTGGGTGGCTCAGCGGTTTAGCACCTGCCTTCAGCCCAGGGCATGATCCTGGAGACCCAGAATCGAGTCCCACGTTGGGCTCCTTGCATGGAGCCTGCTTCTCCCTCTGCCTGTGTCTCTGCCTCTGTGTGTGTGTGTCTCTCATGAATAAATAAACTCTTTTAAAAAAAAAACTAATTAGGTTTATTTGATATATTAAACTGCATGGGAAATGTTGTCCAAGAAGTGATGATAAACTTTCTTTTGGTTATATTTGTATGGATATATGCTATTTAATATAAGTATTTCAGAACTGCATGAAGTTCACAGAAATTTGTCAGTATTCTTGATGTTCATGATGTGTTTAGCATCATGTTATCAGTCATAATTCTGGTTATTAAGTTAAAGTATCATATCTCACTGAAATAAAGTTCCTTGTCAGTTACATTAGAATAACCTCTTATCAGATTTTTAACCATGGCCATTTTACAGTCTTTTGTCATTCACAGACAAAAGACTTGTTTTTACTCCTGATCCTTCTCTGAACATGTTTACAATCAGGTACAGGCAAGAATGCCCAATGATGCCATCCCTTTGAGACCATGCCAGTGGACTAATTTTCCAAACTAATGAAGCTGATGGGGTCATAAGACTGCTAATCAAAGATCAACTAGAAAAAGAATTAATTACATGAGACTGAAGGAACTGATGAGGAAGGTTGTAACTTAACTTTTTGCTTGAAACATTGCTCATTTTTTATTATTTGGGTTTCCTCTTAAATGGTCTGTAATTTACAACAATTTGGTAAAGTATGGTTTTGTGGACAGAGATGAAACAATTTGTTTTCTTCCTTCCCTGGTCCTTCCAGTGTTCAGAACCTCTTAATATTTTTGTTTTCATCACAATATAGTTATTTGCCTAAGTCCAATAAAAATCGGTTTTCCTTGTAACAGGAACTAATCAAAAGCGTTGGTTATATTACCAAGGCTTTGACTCAACTGTCATATCTGAGAATGATGTATACAATTAGATACGACCAGGCAGATTTAAGGAACAAAGATGTCTTCAGGGAGCTAGTGCTAATAAAACTCTCTTGGGAGAAAAAATTGGCCTAGTAACTGGCTTATAGGTTTCCCAATCTTACAGGTGAGTACGGAATGTCACTTCCTAGGGTGCTCAGGAACCATGAAATATTGTGGGAATCTCAGGAAGACAGGATTTCAGCCAAATCTATAGGCAATAAGGCAAAATCCAGTGGCAAGTTCTTGGCCTGGCTTCCTAGTCATGAGAAGCTTTTGAGACTCCTCATTGAAAGTTCTAGCAAAGCAAACTTAAAAAATTGATTCTATATCATCAATCACTTTTCTTGCTGCACTTGTGTAAATAATCAGGCCAAAATTAATGAGACTAGGCTTACTTGGCAAACAGAATACTTTATCTTTGATAGAAATGTGAGTGACTGTAGAGAGACTACAGCTAACTGTAGTCCACCTTGGGGGTCTTAATTTCTACTCTTGTTCATTAAGTTGCAGGTTTTGTTATCTACCTATAAATAGGACTGGATCCTGAATTCTTCTGGCTTTCTCCAAAATCTGGCTATAATTCTCTAAACTAACATTTCTAATTTTTCTCCCACTAAATTTCTAAACACTTCTAAATTCTCCCTAAATTTTGCTTCAGAATCACAGAACCCAAACTGTCCTCTTCTTGAAACCCTGCAAGCTGAGGATAGTGGGCTTGATTTAAACTTCTGAGAAATCACTCCAGCAGATCATGCGAGCAACCTTCCTGCCTGCAGCTGTGTAGGCCACTCAGAAAGTTCACTGGAACACGTGATGACGCCACAGACATTCAAACTGCAAATCAGGAAAATCTGTCAGATCATCACTGCCTGCCCTCACTCCACCATCTAAAAGATGCTTTGAGCCCAATTATCTAGAAATCTTGACTGCCTGCCTTCTGGACTCAAAAACTGAGTTTAGAGTTTGTTCTAACCATTAATCTCTTTTTTAAAAAAGATTTATTTATTTATTCATAGAGACAGAGAGAGAGAGCGAGAGAGAGGCAGAGACACAGAGGGAGAAGCAGACATCATACAGAGAGCCTGACGTGGAACTCGATCTAGGGTCTCCAGGATCACGCCCTGGGCTGCAGGAGGCACTAAACCGCTGCGCCACAGGGGCTGCCCTAATCTCTTTTTTGTTGTTGTTTTGTCTCTAGAAAAATATCCTTTCTTAAGTGCCTGATTGCTCATACCATGGAAAGACCTAACACAGGTAGGCATCTACTCCACCTGCTAATACTACCACTTCCTGAAACGAGACACGACTGTTTGACAGGACTGACCTCTTCCCAGGACTGAGACTGGTTCCATGGGTTATGGGACAGTCTACCAACTCGAGGTCTGGACTAGGAGACTTCTTGGGAAAGTTTCTCATGGGGGAAAGACAGGGTTCAGGACATGCTACCCCAGAATATGGCACCTTGGTATGCTGAATATTACAAACTGAAGGAATGTAAGAAATGGCATGTGCAGAAATGACTATCTGGACTTCCCCTGATAGAGCATAAGATGCTCAAACGAGAGGTGCCCTCCCTGGATCCAGAGAGAAGGAGCATACTTCTTTCCAAAGACAGAGGGACTCTGAGAAGACCCTGTTTTCTTCTGTTTACTACTCTCAGCTCATACTTGTTTTTGTCCCATCATATTTTTCATTTTCTAATTTTGATCAAACCTAGGATAAAAAATCAAGTTTTAACCATTTCTTTGGTCTTCATTTCCTTCTGAAACCTCCTGTATCACATAAAATTTGTATTAAATAAATTTGTATGCATTCTTTCATTAATTTATTTTCTTAAAGATTTATTTATTTTTTTATTCATGAGAGATACAGAGAGAGAGAGAGAGAGAGAGAGAGAGAGGCACAGACACATGCAGAGGGAGAAGCAGGCTCATGCAGGAAGCCCGATGCAGAGCTTGATCCAGGGACTCCAGGATCACGCCTTAGGCTAAATAAAGGCAGACGCTCGACCACTGAGCACCCAGGCGTCCCTCTTTCATTAGTTTCTTTTGTTATAGAGAACTTAGGAAGGTAGAAGTGAAGCCGACTTTTTTCTCCCCATGAGAAGTCTTCACCAGATGACTTCCAAAGAAAACTTTTGAATACTCCCCTTTATGCAGGCTTATATTGACTGTCCTCTAGAGGAAGAAAGAGAAAAGTCTGAAACAGATCTCTCAGTGAGGCATTAAGTATTGTTTTATCTTGCATCTTATTCTGAGATAAACAGAAGCCAAGAATCACTTATGCTGAGCATCAATTGCCATGTGTAAAGCTTATGCAGGAGCAATACTCTTAAGAATACTTATAATATTAAGCCTAAAGTTACCATGAACATGTCAAAACTTATTTGTATCAGAATTTTGCCAAGTTCTGAGCATTTACCTTCTTCAAAGGCCTCAGTAATCTTCAAAGAGATAACTGTACTTCATCAGCTGTCTTCAGATTTTAGGCTCAAGAACAGCTTTTTTATTATTATTAAAAGAAATTAGATAAATTTTCCTCGAATCTGTTTTAATTCATGTTTTTAAGAGAAAAAAATGCATTATCAAAAACGACATCTGTTCTATTTTTCATCTCTTCTCCTTATTTACCATTAAATATTAAGAGGGCATCTAAAAGCAGAAAATAATTTTAGAGCAGTGTTTACTAGACTCGTTTTTTCATATAATCTTACAATGTGATTACCTACATTGTTAAAATACAATTTTAATAGGAAAGATGCTTAACTCATATTTTTTAATGGGTTAAGGTTAATGCTTTATCAAATTATTTCTGTAGCAGGCGGTGTTAATTTAATGTAGTTGGCAGCGGTTTTCAGTTTGTGCTAAGAGAAAAGATGAGCATTTGAAGGAAAACGGTCGCTTGCCTTTAAGTGGTGAGGTTAACGACTTAAGTCCCATCTTTGCACTGCCAGTGTGAACTACAACAGCTTTCTCTGTGCTTTTTCCTCCAGGGGGTCATGCAGTTTGGTGTTTACCACAGACTTGAATATCTTCGAGTCCTACAAACCATGTAACCGGACGATGAAATCCATCAACTCTTTCAAAGGACCCTTTGCAAGTAGATTTTCCCTTTTATTTTGGGGGCTCAGGTCATTGCCATGAAAAGACTGCGCCATCTGTGTATGTATATTGGAAACTTTTCCCCTCCCTCCGTCCCCTTCCCCTTCACATTCTTTAAAGAGAGTTTCAATGCACACATTTGTACAGTACTGTTTAGCTGTCTACCCTCCAATGGCCCCTGCCACCAGCAGAGTCAGCTCTGTGCTAAGGAACCGGCTGTGACATTTTAAGAAATCGAACACTGTGTATGGTATTTTGCGGCTGTCTTTTACAGATGACAAGTCAGCATCTTGAGATAACCTCTGCTCCTTGTCCTTTTATTTTCTTTTAATGGGGAAGGAGCCTAATCTCTAAAGAATGGTTTCTATGTTTGTGAAGAACCTGCAAAGGCTGTTATGGTGGCACACGGAACAGATGGATCTTTTGGATTCACGTATCTGTATAAGGTTCTCAACATGTTTCCTCTAAAAACGGTTTGTGGGTCCTTTTTTCTTACGCAGGATGTGTGTACATACTAGTTGTATAGAACCTTTAATATTCTGGCCTTTAATTGTGCTAATGTGAAATGCTTCTCAGACAATTTTTTAAAAACTGGGTTATGTTAACACTGAATGGCAGCATTATTACCTGATAAGAGCTACTACTCCATTCTATTACTCAGTAATCAGGCAATGATGTGTAAAATATGTGGATAGTATTTTGGGGACAATAAGTTTACTTTTGGACAAAAAAGGCATTCCTAAATTTAATATATGCTAAATATCCATGATGTATACAGACCTATGTGTGATGCTGGCTAGAATTTATAAATAGCCATAATAAATTCTTTTCCCCAATCTTCAACAACCTCACATCCTGTACTTGCTGCGCGTAAGTGTTGTAGTGATTCAGAGGAGATTATCACAGGACAATGGGACTGGAGAAAAATTTATGGACATAATGACCTGAGCTGCAGGGAAACTGAGGGTGGGCTTTGGAGAAGTGTAGATGTACAGGACATACAGGGAGGCTGAATGAAGGGGGTAATCGCAGGATGTGTTTCAGGGACCAGTGTCGTCGTAGTGCATTGGACCCCATAGGAGACTGAGGCTAGGACCTGCAGGACAGTGAGTACCATCCTGAGGGGACACTACATCTTGGGAAACATTCAGATGATTGATCATTGATCCTTTTGTTGATCAAGTGAATATGAACCGTGCGCCAGGCACCAACTACGCAGAAGAACAGAGCAGGCTGAAGCACAGCTCTAAGTCCTGATTGGCTGCCTGATGCTTTAGTGACCCTGCGCAACCTCTCCGATTGATCTGTGATGATAAATCTGTCAAATCACCAAGTTGTTATCAAATTTTCTAATGTTTAAGGTCTTAATAAGAACGTTCAGTTTTGATTACAGATCATTAAACATAAAAAAACCTATTTGATCGTCACTAACAAAAATTTTAGTGTTTCACTTACCAGTTTCTCAGTTGAGAATTTTTTAAACAAAAGGTTGTTTTTAGCTAATTGTTATTTCTTTTGGACACTTGAATGAATTTTAAGTTAAATCTACCATGAAAATGAATATACGTTAAGCTGGGTTAAAATTTTCAGGTTTACATTTAAATAAGTTAAATGCAAAGCCAGAATTAACCAGAGCAATCTTGTCCCCCTGCCGCGGCTGGGGGAGGGAGCGGGAGGCAGGGTGGGCCGGTTCCGCAATCCCGCCCTTACCAGTAGAGAGGGCGCCATTTTCAGGAAGACAAGGTGGATGAAGGTTTGTTTTGTCACTGCTGGTGTTTTCTTCATTCGAATGCGGAGCTGGAAAGCACAGCGGAATCAGAGCTTCCACACGCTGGTACAGATGGAGGCGGGAGGCCAGCAGGGAGCGGGCCCACCTGCAGCCTCACAGGGCCCTATCTTCCTGAAGAGTAAGTCCGTCCTTCCAGGCTGCCTACTTTTCTGTTCAAGGGCACTCCACGGGCTCTAACCTCGGTCGACCGTACTGAACGTTCGGGTACCTCACTGCCAGCCTCCAGGACTAGTGGAACCACCTTCGTCTCTGGCACCGCCGGACAGTGGGCAGGACTCGGCAGCGCGGGAGCTGGGGCCTGGCCCAAGGGTCAGCAGGAAAGGCTCGGCCCGCTCAGGTTCTTCGGCGTCCATGGCTCTGCAGGTGCTGCCCTCCCCGTACGACCATGAGGACAGCACGGCAGGATGACGAGTTACGACGCATTTGTCTCAGCTGCTATGAAGCGAGCTCTTGACAGAAAGCAGACTCATGTGTCCTCAGAGACTCTTCTGGTAATAGAACTGGAGCCAGAAGACCTGGCTTGACTCCAGGCAGCCCTGAGCAAGAAGTAGGCCCTCTTCATTGGCTTTCTCTTTAGTAAAGGGAGGGACCATTATCCCTGTTGCTGGAGGCTGCAGTGAGGCCTGAAGAAGATGCTGAGGAAGCAGGTTACAAAATCCTAACGAGCTATGCAGGTGGCAGGTGGCAGCGGGAGCCACGAGCACCCGTAAGGCCAGCGACGGCACACATCTGGAAGCCGGAAGCCCCAAGGGCAGAACCATGTCTGCGGTACATGCTTATCTCAGTTTGTTTATTTCTAAGTTTAAGAACTTTTCACCATATTCTTTCTATTTGACCCTTTTCCTCAAAAGTTTGGTTAATTCTCCATTTTAGAAATAAAAGAGTGTAAAGAAAGCAGAGCACCCTATTCTATAGCTGGATGGGTAAGCTAACTCTCTGTGGCTAATCCCCACTAGTCAAGAGGCGGGAGGTTAACAACATGGTTCTCTTTCAGTTCTCCGTCTGCCTCCAAGGAAAAGGAATGAAGTAACAGCTGGGGATCCAGAGGACATCAATATGGGAAGGAGGGGTGTCTGGGTAAAAGCTGGACAGAGAGGAATCCAGGCTTGGCAGCTGAATGAACAATTCAGGAGTCTGGTCTGGGTCCAAGAAAGATAATCTATCCCGGGCGGGGAGCACAGGCCTCCCTGCGGAGACATTCGGTCAGAGCCCAGGTGTTCACCAAGCTTACCTGCACACCTGACACACCGCGCACGCTGCATGCTCTCCCAATGCTACCCTGCAAACCAGCATTCGTATACCCAGAGATGGTACTTAAGACTTGATATTTTAAGATAATGCCCATCTGATTCTGTTTAGTAAGCTACATATATCCTTCCAGTTAGTTTTTCAGAAAATAAACTGACTCTCTTTCTGGCTGGATCACACATGACTCATGCGGTATTGGGGAAGGTTCTCGCTTCTTGTGAATGTTCACTTTTTTTTAATGAGCTGTAAAAAATTCTTGCAGAGTTGTTGAGATGGAAAAGCCTATGTGTAAAGCACCTAGTACAGTGCCAGGTGCACAAGAGGGATTCAGTTAATGACGGGTATTAATCTGTTATCTAGGCTTAACGCATAACTATTTGTGTTTCATTGGCAGTAAGTTCCGTGGATATACATAACATGAGCATTCCAAATCTCAGTCTTGTGGGTTTCAATATTTGTTTTTAGACTAAATTAATATTATGCTCTTTCACAGATTTCTGAGAGCACAGAAACCATGTTCTGTTAAATTGTGGGCAGTGACTCAAAAGGCACATATCACTTGTCGGAAGCAGTTTCAATGAACAAAAGAAAATTTCAAATTTTGAAAGGGTCACTTATTCTTTAATTTTACTTGGGTTATATTTGTACCCTTGACAAGGATAATAATCTTCTCAAACTAAATTGGAGTCATCTAGACTATAAGATACACCAGTCATGTCATCGCCTCTCCATCTTTGGTAATACAAATGATTTTAATTTTCCAATCCTGATGACCACAACTTCACTATAGAAAGTGGACAATGGGAGTAAGTTGCTGCCTTGAAAATATTTTAAAACTTTTCCCAGGGACAACTGGGTGGTGCAGTTGGTTAAGTGTCCAATTCTTGATTTTGGCTCAGTTCATGATCTCAGGTCATGAGATCAAGCTCTGCACTGAGCATGGAGCCTGCTTATAATTCTCTCTCTCCCTCTCCCTGCTTGTGCTCTCTCTCTTAAAAAAAAAAAAAATCCTTTAAAATATCTTAATCAGGTTTCAGATAGGACAAACAGTAAATACTCCTGGCAGTACTGAACTCCCTCCTCCTTTTTTAACCAAAGGTATACCTATTTCTAGTGACACTAAACTGATGGGCCTTTTATGACCTAAAACCAATGAGCCTTCTATGGCTCAAACATGGACACAACCAGGCTTCCCCAAAGAGGCTGCAGAAGATACAAGCCTGTCAAGATCCCAAGCCACTCGTAAAGACAGCCAAAAGAAGGACTTAGACAAACCCCTGAGAGGTGGCAACAGTGGGTAGGACAGTAGCCATAAAGATGATGCCACATTCCTGGAGACCCCAACCTGCAGCTGACCGACTGCACACACAAGTCCAATCACCCGCAGGGCCCCAGCAGGGAGAAAGCCAGGCCGAGCTCTCGGGAGCTCAGTGAGACAGGGAGGGAAATGATCGATAAGCAATGGTTACCCAAAACCAAATTCGCAGGATGTGATGTTTACAAAGGTTTTTCCTCCTGCTAATATGAATCTGGAAAAGAAGGGACAACGATAAATATCACCTTCCTCTCTTTAGTGTAGACTGGGCCCTACGGACAGATCTCTGGGAGAGCTGACTGTGGCAAGAAGGCTTACCTTTCATGGACTTCTGTCAGTTTTCCCAAGATCCCATCCGCAGACTCTGGGGTGAGCGGGGTGTCCCAGCCATGCCCTCATGGTCACCACCAGACACCATAGGGGAGGAATATAGCGTCTCTCTCCTTCTAAATTTTTGGCTGGGTCTCTGTAACAGAAAACAGATAACAACAGAAAAGCAGACAGATTTATTTAACATAAATTTTATGTGACAGAGGAGCCTTCATAAGGAAATTAAGACCAAAGAAAAGGTTAAACCTAAGTGTTTTTAAACTAGATATGATGAGCCATAGAGTCATGGAAATATGTGATGAGATAAAGAAGGGCATGAGCCAAGGGTAGTAAAATGGGGAAACTCAGCAAGGATTATTCATTCCAATTCCTCCTGGCATCCGTCCATCCTCAGAGATAAGGATGCTCTTATCTCCCTCTGGGGATTAGGGAGGGCACCTCTTGGGTGCAGGACCTGCTTCAAGGGAAGGTCAGAAAGTCCTTCCTGCACATACCAGTTCTCATATTGGTTTACAATATTTGACGTGTCCTTCCTGCACATACCAGTTCTCATATTGGTTTACAATATTTGACATGTCAAGGTGCCGTATTTGGGGTAGCATGTTCTGAACCCCATCATTCCCTTTCAAACAAGTTACTTCCAGGGCACTGGCAGGCTCCAGCAAGTTATTTTTTAGGACTCTCAATGAAAGAGTTTCGCCAGTTAGTAAGAACGGGTATGGGAGTCCTCCCCCCACCCCCAGGTTCAACGCAAAACACTTCAATCAAGCAGAGTGATAACGTGGACTTCTACGGCAGTGTAAACCCGATGGCCAGAGACCCCCTGACAAAGCTGTATTATATATTTTAAAGTTATTTTTTAAATGTATGGCAGAGCTAGCTATAAAGCAAGAGAAATGTGCGAAGGCAGAAAGGAAAGCATGAATCTAAAGGGCAGCTACTTCTGGAAGCAGCACATTCTTCGGGCATTTGCACAGTCCTGCTGGCTAGAACCTAAGTGGGGAGACGGAGTGATAGGCAACGCTGGGGGGCAGGGCCGGAGCACACGGCATGGAAGGATGGTCAGACAGAAAAAACAAAAACGAGATAAATGCATATGGGTAAACCTGAACACTGTTATTTCTGGGGTTAAAAGATCAAGTCCCAGAACTACAACACTAATAAAAATAGTTTGTATCAGAAAGAGGCTGATCTTGGGTGCCCAAGTGGCTCAGGTGGTTGAGTACCTGACTTGAATTCTGCTCAGGTCATGGTCTCAGGGTCCCTGCTGAGTGGGGAGTCTGCTTCTCCCTCTGCCCCTCTCCCTCCAGCTCATACTCTCTCAAATAAATAAAATCTTTAAAAAAATTGTTCACCTCAAAGATGCTAACCCATTTCAGTTAATTAAAATTTGTCAAAATTCAGAATGAGCATCTAATCCCTCAATACAGCGAAGTAACATCTTGTTGTATAAGGTCTATTTTGTGAATCTAGAAACTATGCTCCAGAAATCAGAGTGTTCAGTGAAAGCTTAGTAAGTCAACTATTTCCCAATAATAGTGTTACAAGGGTTGACTCTAAAGACAAAATAATGTGAAAAACCCTCAGTTCAACGACCCACCCATGGATTACCAATGCCCTCCCCTCATCCCCACTTTAAACTGTCTATGGCCAGTTTTCAATTCTGAGTGGATTTTTTTCTCTTCTACACAGGATGCTTCCAGAACTTTCCCATCTGTACATTTTAGCAAGCAGAAATTAATTTCTACGACTAAGATAAATTACAATGACAATCTGCCCTCCCAAATTACACTATAACCCAAAATAAATTATATAAAAGCTTTACCTTTTGCTTCTACCAGTGCAAAGGTTTGGCTACCCCCAACTGTAAAGCAATCACCAAATAGTCAGCAAGGTGACACAGTCCTCTTACCTTTAATAAAAACGCTAAGAGCTGAAACTGTTCTGCAAGAAACCAACTGGCAACCACTAAGACTACAGATGAAAGTTGTATTTGACTGGAAATGGAAAATCCTGTATGCATACACAGAATGATAGGAAATGACTTGGTGGCCTCCTAGGAGTAGAAAGCTGAAGCAGAGCTGTATGATGGAGAAAACAGAAGGCCCCAGAGCTTGCCGTCTGGCAGAGGGGTTCAGGGCTGCGGCCCTCAGCTCAGGCCCAGGGTCAAGTCCCAGCCCCGACGACTGTGGCACACAGGCAAGCCCCTTAGCTTCCACAGACTTTGGTCTCTGTATCTGGGAGGCTGGTCTAGTAGCCCTTAATAGGACTACAGTAAGGATTAAATTAGATATAACAGATATAAAAGCCCTTACCACAAGAATTGGCACATAGTAAATATCTAATAACTGTGAGCTAGTCACGGAATTATTATCCTGTTTCCAATATTATTTTACAATACCACACAACCAGAAGTGTTGAGAAAAGCACCTTATGCAGTAATTAAAGAATTTATATTTTAGTTATTCCCGGATAGTAGGCAATCCTAATACCCATCAGACAGCATTCAGCAAACACAATAACCAGATCCAATACTAAACAGCCACGAATTAAATCATTAAAAATTATTAAGGCATAACAAAGACTACTAATCTGCTCACTTGAGCCCAGAGATCTGATTACTAATAATTAGGTCACAGTATTAAGGGGCTAATGAAATTTTTCTACAATATACTGCTGCAGTGATCTTGAGAGGGAACCATAAAAAACCATAATAAAGTCAAAAAGAATCAAGAACCACCGACTGTTCTGCGACCACAGCAATCCCATACATGCCCCCTCACAGCCTTATTAGCAGCTGGGGGAGGGTGACAGCGACAGGGGCCGAATCTCAACAGCTGAGTTCCGTGTTCCATGGGCAGAGAACTCTGAAAGCTTGGTTTGCACTCAACCCTGACAGCCTGAGAAAACCCAAGTCGTTTCAGGGAAAGTATCAGGGAAAGTAACAGCTCTATCCAAATCCTACAACCGGGGTTAAGGGTAAGATCGGTAAGCAAGCCTGCATTCTTACAGCACCGGGCAGAAACCAGCTGGGCCCGAACCAGGAACTAGCAGCCTCGGCAGCCACCATCAGCAGCGGCACCGAGCCCATTCCTGGGGCAGGAATCTCACAACCACTCACTCGGGAGCCACTAATTTACTCTGCATTTCAAACCGGTCTTTTTATCTCGGTTTAAAAAGAATTAAACATTTTCTTTGCAGCTAATGGAAACGCATTCATCATGACTCACTACCCTTTTCAGCGGCAACAACTTGCGGTTGTAAAGCAGAAAACCCTCGCGTTTGGTTTGGGCGCGTTCATCACAGCCTGGGCCCAGCCCCGCCCCGCAGCCCGTGGCAATGCCAGAAAGGTCCTGCTTCCCGCGCCAAGGGAATCTGTTCTTCTGTGCACAGCCCTCTCGCTAACTACCACCTCTCTTGTTGTCACTGTTTTTATCCAAGCAGCAAATAGTTTGCAAGCATTTGCTACTTCGGGCTAGATGCTACATTCATTGTGGTGATGCCCCTGAAAGAAACATTTATCCCTAATACATTGACTGCATTTCACAAAAATTTAAAGTGGAACAGCTCACAAACGCTACTGTGAGTACGTGGATATTAAAGAGAATTCTAGAATCAACAAGCTGCTCATACTCTCCAGAAAGTACGTAAGGGTAGGCACTGAATCTAAAGGTGCTTTTGAGACACGGAGCATACAATCAAAAGCAGACAGGCTTTACAATTAGCTCCACCATTTAGGAGCGTTACAAAAGTAGACAAGTTACTTAATCTCTTCGAAATTTGGTTTCCTCCCCTATAAGAGGGAAATATGAATATGTACCTTAAATAAGGCTGCTGCAAGGACTGAATACAATGTATATTAAATGCCTAGTGCAGCACCTACCATATAGTACAGGATCAATTAGTAGAAGCCAGTATTATTAGAGACATTTTCAACAAGAGGAACACTTTTAGTGCTGACTTCTACTCCTTGGTGGAAAAAAAAATTCACCCTGTCAGCAAAACTTATTATTACTGGTCTAAAAAGACAAAGTGAAAACCATAAGCTTCACAGGAGAACCTGTAAGGGACTAGCATGGATGAGGAGACTTAGCTCACAGCAAGGTGGAAGACAGGACCTGCAGTAAGAAGGGAGTCCTATCTCACAACAAGAGCATTTAAACAAAAACCCAGAAAGTATGTGAGATTACAGAGGAAGGACTTGACCAAAGTCAGGATGCAGCTATGCAGGTGTCTCAAGTTCAAAAAGGTTCATCTCTCCCCATTATCCTTTTTCCTCCAGGGAAGAAACACATTCTCCTTGAAACTGGAGGTCCTCAGTAAGGAGGTCTGAAGAGACAAGGTAAATAAGCAATCTCTACAGATTAAACCACTTACTACCTCTTTGGACTGACGGGTTTTTGTTTGGTTTTATGAATTCCACTTTAAAATACACATACAGGGGTGCCTGGGGGGCTCAATCATTAAGTGTCTGCCTTGGACTCAGGTCATGATCCTGGGGTCCTGGGATGGAGCCCTGCATGGGGCTCCCTGCTCAGCGGGGAGTCTGCTTCTCCCTCTCCCTCTGCCCCTCCTCCCTGCTTGTGCTCTCTCTGTCAAATAAATAAAATCTTTAAAAAATAAAACATATACAATTCATATAATGTACCTTAGGAGTAAATCCATCAGTCATCCACACCTTCACCTGAATTAACATAACCAAATAATTATGGATCAGCCATCAGTTATGAGGGAAATGGGAGATTCCCATTCCCAGTACAAAAGTAGAAGAATGGGGGATGCCTGGGTGGCTCAGCAACTGAGCGTCTCCCTTCAGCTCAGGGCCTGACCCTGGCGTCCCAGGATTGAGTCCCACATGGGGCTTCCTGCAGGGAGCCTGCTTCTCCCTCTGCCTGTGTTTTTGCCTCTCTCTTTGTGTTTCTCATAAATAAATAAATAAAATCTTTTTAAAAAGTAGAGGAATGGGTGATTTTAAGGCATGCAGCACTACCTAATGGAGGCAATAGGAGAGCAGGGGAAGGAAGAGCCCATGGGAGAGCGCGCAGGCAGCTACGGAAGGACCCCCCCCCCCCCCCCGGCTTCTTAGAGGCAACAACGGCCAGCACATTTCACTGAAAATCAAATGCTACTGCAGGTTACCAATATTCATCAACTCTAGGTCTATGAACCAGGATACTGTGTAATGTGAAACACTGGAGTCTGCAAATACAAAACTGTTCTACCTAATGATTAAACTACAGAAAAATCATCATTCAAAAATTAGTATTCATTTAATTGCATCATTTTTTGAAAAAAGCAGTTAGAGGTCACTCAAAAGAAACATTCACATTTATTCCTCTGTCCGAAAGGCCTCTGAACTTTAGCTTAGACATAGTCATCCACTTAAGCATAGCATAATAACTAAACAAGCTTGATTCAACCTAGATCACCCTAGATATACCATGAGCTTTTATTTTTAAGCTTTTCTGAACTCTCTTTGCTTGGAAATGTAGAAATGCAGAAATTTCTCAATTTAAATTTAAACCCTACATACAGACCTGTGCAGAGAAGCTTTCGTCCAGCCCGAAGGGTTCCAGAGAGAACCCTACTCGATAGATCTTCGAGGACCACCTCGAAGGAACCACCTTTAGGTTCCTCAGAAGGAAACTAAACACTCCAGGTTACTCAGTCAGATGCAAATTGTACCAATGTTTTGAACACGAGGGAAACAGCTCCCAGGTCTGGTTCTGAAATAATCACACTACAAAGCTGGGGCAGGTACTCTGTGCTTAATAACTAGTCATTTCAAATTTGCTCCCATACGCTGAAAAAAATCTATTATTTGACTACTTCTGAGTCTACATCCATACGTACTTTTATATCTTCAGATGCAATTAAGTTCCCTTTGGGGCTGACATCCACTGAAATACTTCATTTTGGTTTTTACTCAAAACCTGAAGGAAATAACCCTTTGAGGAAGAGGAAAGGGACAAGTTGCTTCAAAATCTTGCACCTTCACTCCCCTTTTCAACTCTATCTTCCCAGTTATACTCCAAAGTGCAAATAAATAAATAAATAAATAAGTCAGTCAGTCTGATAGGAAATAGTGCCATAGTTAAGTACATTGTTTGAACTTGATGAGATAAAATTTGCAACTGAAATATAACTCCCTAAGAAGGGGCAAAGTTTATTCAAAAAGACCAGGCCTGTTGATCAGAGGTGAAGAAGTACTAAGTACTGTCAGAGATACATCCCTCCCTGGAAATAATAAACCTGAAATAAGAAACCATACTGAACAGCTGTGGAGTGACATAAGGTAGTTAGAGTAAGTGAAAGAAAAGAGGAATAAGACAAAAAAAATCTCACTCTAGTGATACATTCTGGTAAGACTCTCAGCCAGCTGCCATGATATAATATATAAATGTTATCATTTTGAGTACCATGTGCCATGGGTTGTGCTAACAAGCACATTACATATGTTATTTCCTTTATTCCCTCTAATGACTACGTGCAGTGGGTATTAATAGACTTATTTTGCAGGTAAGGAAGTAAACTTAGATTAAGCCCGAAACCCTGCAACCTTCTAAAGAACCCATTTACCTCCTACAATGTTTCCTCTATGCCTCACGGAATCCTTAAAATTCCCTCTTGGGGGATTTCCAAACTCCAGCCCTGTGCTACTCAGACAGCACTTGGGTCCCAAGAGCCCCATGTTTCTCTACTAACCTCAGGGAAGAAAGAGCTCTCTCAGCAACTTGTTATGAACCACACATTCTCTCGACCTGAGATCCTCTGGAAAATCCCATGAGTCATCCGATGGCTAGGTTGTACGTGTAAAACCTCCTCAAGCCCCCTGGGCATCACACGGAGCTGTGTGCCCTGAGTGGATATGCTGTCCACCCGGACACCCCCTCTTTTCTGCATCACTGAACGACTCGAATATCACCCCTATCCTCTTAACTATCAATTCATACTCAATCCCCTAAGTAGGGACTCTTCAGGAAACCCCTTTACTAGTTTCATGTACCTGTGATCACTCTCGTTAGCAGAAAGGGTACTAGATTGGGCATCAGATCCAGCTTCTAATGATGGTTCCTTTATTCACTGTGTTACCTGGACAAACTACTCCACCTTCCTGGGACTAAGTTTCTCAACCACAAATGGGGAGAACTGGACTAGCTCAAGACTAATTCCTTCCTCTAAGAAGTTTTTGTGCAAAAAAGGCTAGCAATAGAAAAAAAAAATAGGCTAGCAATAGCATTAACTTATAAAAATACAAAAACATGGCTAGAAAATTTTTAAATTATTCAAGGCACCTTAAATTAAAAAAATACACGATACATAAAAACCACAAAAGAGAACTTTTCCATTTCAAAGGGTGACAAGGTTGATTTAATTGTCCATTTTCTATTCTTCATTTGACACATGAATGAAGACCAGGAAATGCCTTACAGACTCCTGCTCTAAGTATATATAGACACTATCCTAATCAGTCCTCACTACACAATATTTTATATACCGTATATTTTAATATACCAAACACTTCTTAAATACTGTGATAGCTGGTCCTATGAGTCAACCCGGTTGGGTTACAGGACCTAGTTAATTAATCAAATATTAACCTAGGTGTTGCAGGGAAGGTATTTTGTAGATGCGGTTAATATCTACAATAGGTTAACTTCAAATAAAGATCACCCTCGATTGTGTGGGTGGGACTCACCTAATCAGTTGTAGGCTTAAGAACAGAAACAGGTTTCCCAGAGAAGGAAGAACTCGGCCTCAAGACCGCAGCATCAACTCCTGCCTGACATTCCAGCCTGTCAGCTGCCCTACAAATTCTGGCCTTGCTGATCCCCACAACTTCATGAGCCAATTCCTTAAAATAAATCTCTTTTGAAACACACACACACACACACACACACACACACAAACACACACCCTGGCTCTGTTTCTCTGGGGAAGCCTGACCAAGACACCAACATATTGAAAGACTCTAATTTTTTTCTTTCCTGAATAAGGGTTAACAGATGTCTGTTTCTTGTAACTGCTTTAAAATATTATTTTTAAAAATGTTAAAGTATTTTAAATAAGTGCTCAGAGGTTATTTCATAAGTTAGTATTTCCTTCACAATGCCAACAAACTAGCAATACTGCTATCTCACTGTGCTTTTCTTTTTTAAAATGCATTGGAGGGAAACAGTGATATTCCCTACATGGAATTTTTAAGCTCTCACTGTCATGGCTTTAAAAGCATTTCCTAAAGACCAGTTAGTATAATGTCACCATGAGGAAAGTCACCCATCAGCCCAATCTCAAAACCTGAGGAATCATACAAAACAGATGCGGAGCTCATCCTACATAGTGACATTTGCAAAATCAAGCTGGGAATTCTCTGGCTGTAATGTTTACTACGGATCCATCAGTGTGTGAGTCTTCAGTGCCACAGTGACCCAGAAAAAGATTTCCAAAACCACCACATATCCAGAAAACTAAAGATATGAGAATCACATACTTTGTGACATCAGTTCACACACTGGGGCCATCCAAAAAAACATGATGATATGCGATGTCTATAAACATTTTCTGTAAAGAGGCCGGTAGTGCTTAGGCTCTGCAGGCCCTATGGTCTCTAGGGCCACTACTCACAAGTTGGCTGCTGCAGCCTCAACGCAGTCAATGACAATCCATAAACAGATGAGGACAGCTGTGTCCCAAGAGAACTGTATTCATTAAGACAGGCCACAGTTAGCCTGACCCCTGCCGCACACTCAGAAAATCAAAGAGCTGGAAAAGCCCCTGGAGAGCATATCGTACAATGTCCCACTCAATGCCAAAATACCTGTCATAGTATCTGTGACAAATAGATATCTGGTCTCTGTTTAAGTCCCACTGACCATCCCACTCAGGACAGTTTCTATAATCAGACTCTTCTCCAAGCTAGACCGTGTTTCCCCACAAGGGACATCAGGATGTTCCCACTGTCTAGAACTGTCCAAAGCACTGTGGGTCATTTAGCACCCCTAGTTCAAATCGCTAAATGCTACCTACACACACATACACCCATCACTGTGACAACCAAAAACTTTCCCACGTATTCCCAAATTCCCTAGGGTGGAGGTGTTGGCACCTAGTGGGTCCAGATCCACTGAACTGTAACAGCGACAGGAGACTGCGGCACATGTCTTATATAGTCACTCCCCCTCCTACATATGGCAAATATAACCAATAAATCATAACATCCTTTAATACTGATTGGACTCTCTCAAATTTTTAACATGATGTTCAAGGCAACCATCACCAATGAATGTGACGTTAGAACATATTTGTTATGCCTCATAAAAGGAATTCTACATACACATTCTGAGAAGAAACTGGCTTCCTGTAATTTCATAAGGCTGAAACATAATATGGTTTAATTTTAAACCCTAAGGGGGGTTGTCAAAGTCTGTGAAAGTATTTCTTGGTTTTGGGAATGGCTGAGGGGCCCTGAAGGCAGCAGGTGGACCGGCCAGGAGTGCAAGACGCCCTGCAGCACGGTACACACCTCACTTCTGCATCACCAGGGTCATCGCATCTGGCCCGCGCAATATTCCACCAGAAATACACGCGGGTAGGAAACCTGTTACATTATCTGAGCCATTTAACATAAAAACACGAATTATCTCATTCACATTTTTAATAATCATTAAATTTTCCCAAAATGTAACTGCTCTGAAAGCCAAGACAAGACCATTCTGACTATTGTCTGAATGTGACCGAGCTGCTCACCATTTTGGGCAGTGACCTCGATGACAGTGCCAGCATTCAGGGTACAGACGCGCAATAAGCGCGTAGGTCTACACATACGTGGGTCTCGTTCACAGCGACCCTACACATAGCTGCAAAACACTAAGTGGAACGTGTAGAGCAAGCACACACACTACAGATATATCTTTAAGTGATTTTGGTTTTGTCCCTCCTTCATATCACAGTAAGAGATTATGTTCATTTCTCTGCCATCAGGTTTATATGTACAGGATATCTATGGATTTAGTTTAGGACTGTAAAGGAGGAATTATAAAATACCTGTTCTAAAAACAGAGTGTTAGGGGCACCTGGGTGGCTCAGTCAGTGAAGCATCTGCCCTCAGCTCAGGTCGTGACCCCAGGGTCCTGGGATCCGAGGCCCATGTGGAGCTCCCTGCTCAGCGGGGATTCCACTTTCCCTCTCCCTCTGCCCCTCCTCTGGCTTGTGCTCTCTCTGTCAAATAAATAAATAAAATCTTTAAAAAAAATAATAAAATACACCTCTGATTCCTCTACCTTTATGTTCTCAACTCACTGAAAACACAATGGTTTCATGTCTAACTCCCCATTCACTATTTAGTAAATACAGAATTAAACTCGCCAACTGATAGGTGTTCCTCAAGTCTAGACTTAGCTGTAAGCCATTTTTTAAAAGATTTTATTTATTTATTCATGAGAGACGCAGAGAGAGGCAGAAACATAGGCAGAGGAAGAAGCAGGCTCCCTGTAGGGAGACCGTGCGGGACTCGATCCCAGGACCTGAGGCAAAGGCAAATGCTGGATCACTCAGCCAGGTGCCCCAGCTATAAACCATTTTAATATAAAAAGTATGGAGATGAAAAAAAAAGTATGGAGATAAACTAAGATTTGAACTAAACCTTAAAAAATGTGTCTATATAAGACATCACTAGTTTGGGATTAAAAGGTTTAACATTGACTGAAAGTGAAAATAAGCTCTACATACAATCTATGTCGACCTATGTACAATTCATATGTATAATTATCCACCTCTGTTACAATAATGGACTGAGGCCACTGGCAAGATTAGTTTCCAAAAATATTAATTATCATTTTCTCTGTAAGTCTTAAAAAATCTGTTATAGTTCAGGGCAGTTTTTTAGTCCTTAGAACATGGATAAGAGTTCATATACAATTCAAAGACCAACTCCAAGCAAAGTCATAAATATAAGAAATGGCAGTCACAGATCTCTAACCAAGTTTCAATTCTGTAGGTTTAAGTTAACTTTCTATCTGGAGGGCAGGGAGAGGGCCAGCTAGAGGAAGCACAATTCCAAGGATTTGTTTTCTACATTCTTCAGAGACATGCACGTCAAAGTGAGGGGTAGGGAGCGGAAAATCCAACACAAACTTTGGGACAGCCTCTGACCAATTCTCTCTGAGTAATTCTCGGGTCTCCCAGGCAATAAGGCACCAGATCCAGAGAACCAGTGCTTGTCACACTTCTCTGCAGAAGACCTGGCATAACATGATCCACAGACCATCTCCCTCTAAGCCCTAGGAGGAGCATTAGCTAGGTGGCTATCGTCAATCCAAAGCCGCAAGCTTGAAGAGGTTAAGTATTATAAACATAGAAGACAAAGCTGGAAAGGGTAAGACAGTAACAAAACTGAGTCTCAAACAGATCACTACAGCCTGAAATGCTGGACCTCTGAAACCCTGGCAGGATCAAATTTAACAGGAATAAGTGTGAAGTCTTGTAATTAAGTCAAAAAACCACTATCCAGATGCAAGGACTTGACTAACAAATTGCCCATGAAAATTTTGGGAGCTCTGACGTACAAATGCTGGATATGAGAGCAAGATATCTCTGCTTAAATGTTAATGTAATTTTGCACTTCAAAAATATTGAAGTGATAGAACAGTAGGTGTCCACCTTACAGGAAGTAATGGTCTCCCTATTTGCTGCCTTGATCAGACCTCTGAAATAGTGTAGACAATTAGGGAAGCCATATTTACTGACAACCTAGTGCAACCAGAATACGATGATCAGGATGGTAAGAGATCTAGCTAGTGGCATTATTTAACCTGAGAAGACACAGTTGTTGTTATTTGCCTAGATCTTCTATGTTGCTCTGGATGATATAACGAAAGCAAACAGATAAGAACTACAGGTAATTGGATCTATTATAAGTAAAAGAAAATAATTTTCTAACTGGAACCTCCCAACAATAAACCAAGGCTGATTAGAAGGAGATGAACACCTTGTTATTAGCCCTAAATACTCTGGGAAGGGAAGAGGTATGAGAGTATCCAAATTAGGTAGAAGATTGGGTTAAATGACTACTAGTGCTCCACTTCCATCCTGCAACAGTATGCTAGGTGCAGAAGAAAAAGATTAAGTAGAGTCAGCACTTTCTTTCCCTAACAGCAAATTCAGTTGATGAAAAGGGAGAAGAAACGAGGAAGCCAAAGGGATTCTACGATATATTTTAAAATACATGATAATAGAAAGACCTAAAAGTTAGATGCAATAGAATAGGTGAACTGGGATAAAGGGTATATGGATTCAGGGGTAGAAGACTGAGGGTTGCATCCCAGGTCCAACACAGCCTCATTCCAGAAGACACCCAGCAAGCCACCTAACCTTTCTGTAGCTCAAGGTTTCTGTCCCTGACATGGGATACTACATGTCCTGCCCTAAGGACCAAATGACTATGGAAGAAAAGCACTCTGGGGGTCCCTGGGTGGCTCAGTTGGTTAAGTGTTTGCCCTCGGCTCAGGTCATGATCCCAGGGGTCCTGGGATAGAGCCCCATGTCAGGCTCCCGCTCAGTGGGGAGCCTGCTTCTCCCTCTCCCCTCTGCTCATAATCTAAGAAGAAAATTAAATTAAATTAAAAGAAAAGCACTATGTAAATAATTTACACATAAATGATCAGTTATTCTATATTAGGCTCTTCTCAACTTTGCTCACCACTCTTTTTTTTTAAAAAAAAAATATTTATTTATTTATTTATTCATAAGAGACACAGAGAGGGAGGCAGACACAGGCAGAGGAAGAAGCAGGCTCCTTGCAGGGAGCCCAACGTGGGACTCGATTCTGGGACTCCAGGATCACGCCCTGAGCCACAGGCAGATGCTCAACCACTGAGCCACCCAGGTGTCGCTGCTCGCCACACTTTAAAAAGGGTATGAAAGGGGCAGCCCCGGGTGGCTCAGCGGTTGAGCACTGCCTCCAGGCCAGGGCCTGATCCTGGAGACTCAGGATCGAGTCCCACGTCGGGCTCCCTGCATGGAGCCTGCTTCTCCCTCTGCCTGTGTCTCTGCCTATCTCTCTCTCCATCTCTCATGAGTAAATAAATAAAATCTTTTTAAAATAAGAATAAAAAAAATAAAAAGGGTATGAAAAACCCAGAATCTTGAAAGATCAACCAATATAAGGCCCTGTGAATGGACTAAAGACATGAGAAGTATATTTTTAGGTAGAAAGGTACAGTCTTACCTGAAGTGTTAACAAGGTATTTATTACAAAATAGGTTAAATGTTCTTAAAAAGGATACTGTTTAGCTGTTTTCAATAACCAAGGACTACAAATTGCGAGGAAGTAGACTTGGGGCAACCGGGTGGCCCAGTTGGTTGAGCATCTTGATTTGATTGAGCCAAAATCCTCTTGGTTTCAGCTCAGGTCATGATCTAAGGGTCCTGAGATCAAGCCCTGAGTCAAGAGTCAGCTCCATGCTCAGCAGGGAGGCTGCTTGGAGATTCTCTCCCTCTGCTCCTTCTCTCATGCACTCGAGCTGGCTTGCTCTCTCTCTCTCTCTCTCTCTCTCTCAAATAAATACATCTTAAAAAAAAGAAAGAAAGGAGTGACACTTGAATGAATGCAAGTGAGATCAGATAGGTCTAAGGAAGAACATTTACATGCTTGTTTTGAGATCAAGTGAAAATGTATAAACCAAAAAGCAACAGACAGACATAGGAGTTACAACCCTGGTCAGGATGATAAGACCCCAGAAGAGGATACTGTGGTCTAGAAATCAAAGCCCACCTGTCGTGGACTGGTCAACATTCATTACCCTTCAGAGAGTTACATCAGACTGTCCACCAAGGTACTAAAGCTAGCTCTGTGAATGGGAGCCAATAAACTGTTAGGAAAGAAAAACACAATTAGCAGTTCTAGGGACACCTGGGAGGCTCAGCAGGTGAGTATCTATCTGCCTTTGGCTCAGGGCGTGGTCCCGGGGTCCTGGGATGGAGTCCCATGAGTCCCACATTGGGCTCCCTGCAGGGGGCCTGCTTCTCCCTCTGCCTGTGTCTCTGCCTCTGTCTGTGTCTTTCATGAATAAATAAATAAAATCTTTAAAAAAATTAGCAGTTCTACTCGGAAGTATATTTTATTATGAGCATTCTAGGTGGGGTACCTGGCTGGCTTGGTCAGAAAAGCACGTCACTCTTGATCTCATGGGCATGAGTTCAATCTACACCGGGTGTAGAGATTACTTAAAAAAAAAAAAAAAAAAAAAAAAGTGTTATTCTTCTTAAGTGATAAAGCAAATGGGGTAAAATGTTAAGGTGAATCCAAATAAAAGGTATACAGGTGGTTTCTTGTACTATTTTTATTTTTACAACTCCATTCAATCACATGAAATAGTCACCACTTAGGTTTAAAATATTAAGTGTTGACTCTGAAACTTCTTACTTGTGTAGTCGTTAGCTCTTGTGGTAAAGTCTGAACACTGACAATGCATCACTTCCTAGGATCTGCCCTCCCTCCTCCACTTTAATTAAGACAGGTTCACTCATATATAGTGCTTGGTCGTCTCATATCTGCAATGTTCTCAATCTCCATGCTTTCTTCTCAATACTGAAAATAAACACCAAAGCTAAAATAAACCTCAATATCTGTTTGTTCGTTTTAAAGATTCCATTCACCCACCCATGAGAGACACAGAGAGAGGGGCAGAGACAGAGGGAGAAGCAGGCTCCCTGCAGGGAACCCGACGTGGGACTCATGGGACTCGATCCCAGGACCCCGGGACCACACCCTGCGCCAAAGGCAGGGCCAAAGGCTCAACCACTGAGCACCCAGGAGTCCCTGGGTTTTTTTATTCATATTTGGATCCTTCTCTCAAGCCTTTCCAAGATTCCCAACTACCCCGTAAACTTTTTGACCTTAAGAGCCTTGCCCAGTCGTTCTCATGTAGGTGGGAAAAGGAGGAAGGATTTCTTTCTGCCCCCTGGAGGCAATAAAGGCCTGCATTGTCTCTAGGGTATTTTAAAACAATAATAAACCCAACTAAGTTTTTCTGCTTTTTATTATCACCAAGCACTGGCAATTCTAAACAATGTCAGGGCTAAGATACTCCTTCCAACTACTGCAGACAGCTCCCACCATCACCTCTTAACACATCACCAATAACGGCCAGCTTCCCTCCCCACCCCACATCTTTTGACATTTCTTCTTTTCATTAGGATCTCAAATTGAAGCAAACCAACAAAGAAAACTAGTAATAAGAACAAAGACTAATGGCAACCAGTGTATTTTCTATATAGTATCTGCAATTGTGGCACTTTAATAGGAAAGTTTGTGTATAATTTAACTTGATGCCTCATTCGAAAGCAAAGCTAAGTAGAGTCCATTTATACAATCCAACCAATTATGCTTTAGGATTGTGAACAAATGGTTCACAGCCATAACTACGTGTCTGGAGGGTGGAAATTTTGCCAAGATGTATGGGATGAGACTCGGCAGAATGAACAAGACTACACCAACAGGACTGCAGCCCCCTTGGCTGCTGATCCCCAAGTCACACTAAGGCCAGGTCACCTTGATCACTAAGAGAAAAGGTCTAACTCAGGAAAACAAAGAGGACGGAGAGTCCTACTAAAAGAAGGGGTTGACTATGTATGCCTCAGTCAATCTCGGCGAGAACCATGCTTGCATTACAGACAATGCAGCTGGGAGGTAAGTCAGCAGAAAATCAACACTGCTTGGGATCTCCCTATCCAGAAGCAGGATTCCTCAGCAGTAACAAATTCTCCTGATTCCACCAAATGGCGGGGAATGCCTTTCTAACTAGGGTGTACAGACTATGTACTTATGGACTATGTAATTATGAAACGGACAATCAGCACAGAACCAAAAGACTCAATATAGCAAACTACTTCATATATTACACACAGGTTATTATAGAAAACAAAATGTGTAAATGTGCGTCCATAAAAACAAAGTCTGGGCTCTCATTTTTTCAGTATTTCTCCCAATGCACAGATACATATTTTGCCATAGCAGAAACAGAAATAATAGATACATAAGAATAACCAGTACTTTGTTACAACCTTATAAAAAAATTCCACTATTGGTTAAACTGTAAAATGTGTCTAAATCCTACAGAATAACATAGGATTTATTATAGAAAGCTTAATAATTTACCCAACAATAAGTGTAACGAAGATTCCAAAGATTATCCAGAGCATACAGCAGTCTAATTTCAGATACATCATTCAGACATATAACTAGAAACTTGCCAGAGGAGAGCTCTTGTGATTCCAAAAACAAGCACTTCCTCTACCCCAAAATAAAGTCTAAAGATCTCCATACTTTTTCACGTGCTTTATCTCCCCAAAACCAAGGGAAAAAGAAAACATTGTTTAAACCAAGATTTTTATGGAAAATTCAGAACAAGCCTTATCAGAAAAAGGATACTAATTTAAAGAAATGAGATGGAGACACATAGAACTGTACACAGCAGTTTATTCAATAACTATGAAGATCAGTGTCATCTTTTCATTTTCTAATTTGAAAAACCATTCAACATGCTCAATTACAGGTTAAAGCACTGTTTATTCCTAGATGCTGCTTTTCACTTGTACTATCAGCTGTGTCCCTAAGTATAGGGACCTTATAAGTATCTACCTCAAGCACAGATTCTCAAGTCCACAAGAGTTTATAAGTGTCACTAATATTGTCATTTGAAATCTGGAAGAGAGTAGATCCTAGGTGTTCTCACCACACCAAAACAAAAACAGAAACAAGAGACCGTGAAGCATGTGAGGTGAGGACTGTGGCGATCACTTCACAAGCACGGGTACAGCAGACCCCCACCCCCACACCCACCCCCGCTGTCCACCTTAAACAGCTACTGTCTCTATTTGTCAGTTATACCTCCATAAACCTGGGGTGCGGGGAGGAATTGAGAAGCTAGCAAGACACTAAGCCACCAGTAAACAAACAATGCTCTAGTGGACTGAATGAGTGCAAGTCAGATGCAAACACTTCCTGGAGCAACGCAGGAAGCACCTGTAGCCAGCAAGTGCTCGTCAACTGTCAGCGTCTACCCCTGGCCGTGGAGCGGCACCCAGGGCGTGCAAGAGTCCAGGTCGCAGGAGGTGGCTGGCATCACACTCACGAGCGACACTGTGTGATGCGGATCAGGGGCAGCCACTGAGCATATACGCACGATGCCTGCAGGTTACCGCTGGTCACAAGCGCACGCAGCATGCAGCGGCCGCTGGAGACACCTGGACGCGATCGGCACGTGTGGAACCACACCCCTGGGTCACTAAGGGTCGCTAGCGCAGTCAGGGGCGCCAAGGCAGAAATCCGAGCCCAGCAGTCCCGAGAAGGGGGGCGGCCTGCGCACCTGACACGGGGCCCACCTGCCAGCTTGCAGCACAGGCGGCGCTGGGCACCTGCTGCCGCTCCGGGGTCAGCTCCGCGCAGCTGAAGGTCCGGGGGCGCCGACCTCACTGCACCAGGGTCGGGGGGCGCCGACCTCACTGCACCAGGTTCGGGGGGCGCCGACCTCACTGCGCCAGGGTCGGGGGGCGCCGACCTCACTGCACCGGGGTCCGGGGGGCGCCGACCTCACTGCACCGGGGCCCGGGGAGCGCCGACCTCACTGCACCGGGGCCCCAGGGGCGCCGACCTCACTGCACCAGGGTCGGGAGGCGCCGACCTCACTGCACCAGGGTCCGGGGGGCGCCGACCTCACTGCACCGGGGCCCCGGGGGGCGCCGACCTCACTGCACCGGGGTCCGGGGGGCGCCGACCTCACTGCACCGGGGTCCGGGGGACGCCGACCTCACTGCACCGGGGCCCCGGGGGGCGCCGACCTCACTGCACCGGGGCCCCGGGGGGCGCCGACCTCACTGCACCAGGGTCGGGAGGCGCCGACCTCAGTGCACCAGGGACCGGGGGCGCCGACCTCACTGCACCGGGGTCCAGGGGGCGCCGACCTCACTGCACCGGGGTCCGGGGGGGCGCCGACCTCACTGCACCGGGGTCCGGGGGCGCCGACCTCACTGCACCGGGGCCCCGGGGGGCGCCGACCTCACTGCACCGGGGTCCGGGGGCGCCGACCTCACTGCACCGGGGCCCCGGGGGCGCTGCTCCTCCGCGGCGGGCGCCCGGGTCCGACAAAGGGCGAGGGCGCGAGCGGTGCGGCGCAGGAGCTCAGGGTCCGCGCGGAGGACCCGGGAGCACACTCGGCCCGAGGAGCCGCCCCGCGCCCGCCCCGCCCTCGGTCGCGCCCCCGCCACAGCCCCAGCCCCCCGCGCCCCCGCCCGGCCCCGCCGCCGCCCCCCGCGGCTGCCCCGACCCTGCCCGCCCTCCGCCCGCGCGGGCTGCCCGGCCCCGCGTCCTTACCCGGTCTCCCGGCCCCGCGGCGCGGGGGGCGGCGGCGGCGGCGGCGGCGGCGGCGGGGCCGGGACGCGTCCACGCAGGAGACAGGCGCCCCCGACGCGCCGGCCCCGATGCGGACCCGGAGCCGGCTTCCGCCTCCCGCCGGAAGGCGTCCCGAGCAGGACCGGAAGTCCCGCCCCGGCGGCTGAGGGGGGCGGCCGGGGGCGGTCGTGTCAGCAGCTCGGCGGGGCGGGGGGTCACACCGACGTCCGTGGGCTGCCCCCGGCCTCGGGCGGGCCGCGTGTTTCTCCGTCCGCCCGCTCCTCGCCAGACCGCCGGGTCGCGGCGGGGGAGGGGGCGGGGCGGGGCGGGACGCAGGAGGGGCGGGGCGTGGGAGAGGCGGGGGCGGGGCGCGAGAGGGGCGGGACGTAGGAGGGGCGAGGGCGGGGTGCGAGAGGGGCGGGGCGGGGCGGGGCGTGGGAGGGGCAGGGGCGGGGCGTGGGAGGGGCGGGGCGTCGGGGCGGGGCAGGGGCCTGGCACGTGGCGAGGGGAGGAGAGGGCGTAGGAGGGGGCGGGGCGGGAGGTGACCGGCGCCCCCCACTTCTGGGAGCTGAAGGTTGGGCTGGGCGGGGTGCAAGCCCGGGAGACCGGGCCGGAGACAGCCCAGCGGCTCGGCGGAGCCGGGGGGCGGGGCGGTGGGGGGGGACCAGGGGCACCACCCGGGGGGTGCTTGGAGGGCACCGGGAGCCGGGGAGTGGCCATGGTGCTGCATGGAGGGAGCCTGGGGACCAGGGGGCTGCATGGGGAGTCAGGGGGTGCATGGGGGCACCTGGAGCTGGGGAGGGCCAGGGGGCTGCAGGGGGGGACTGGGGAGCTGCAGGGGGGCACCAGGAGGGCGGGGAGGGCCTGGTCTTCCCAAGGGCAAACAGTTCAGCAGCCCAGGGAACAGGACTAGCTCCAAATCCTGCCCCTCCCAGTCCTCCCCCCACATCCCGAGGCCTCTGTGAAAGCCCTAAGTGACACCCTTTAGTTGTGAGTGACGTGGGAGGCAGACGTCT
Organism: Canis lupus baileyi; assembly: GCF_048164855.1. Taxonomy (NCBI): domain Eukaryota; kingdom Metazoa; phylum Chordata; class Mammalia; order Carnivora; family Canidae; genus Canis; species Canis lupus. Next base: position 44,871 of record NC_132875.1, on the reverse strand, counting down.
TATTCAGAACCAGGACAGAGGGGCACCTGGGTGGCCCAGGACATGATCCCGGGATTGAGTCCCACATCAGGCTCTGCGCAGGGAGCCTGCTTCTCCCTCTGCCTGTGTCTGCCTCCCTCTCTGTGTCTCATGAATAAATAAATAACATCTTAAAAGAAAAAAAAAAGAACCAGGAGAGAGAACATTTTAAGGAAAGATGTCCTGTGTATTCACCAACTGGCTCAGACAGTTAAATGGGTTAATGAATGGAGCTAATAAGGTTAAAGGGCATATTTACACTTTTGTAAAAAAGATTTTATTTATTTATCCATGAGAGACACAGAGAGGGAGGCAGAGACACAGGCAGAGGGAGAAGCAGGCTCCATGCAGGGAGCTCGACGTGGGACTCAATCCCGGGACTCCGGGATCACACCCTGGGCCAAAGGCAGGCGCTAAACCGCTGAGCCACCAGGGATCCCCCACACTTTCTATGTACATTATGTATGATTTGTGCGTGAGTGTTGTTCTTATCAGCATCAACCAGAATCCCCATCAGCGTCATCAGCAGTTAGGTTCACCACAGGCCTTCGCCCCCCGGCACACGCAGCCACTAGTAATTTGTTGCAAAATAAAGTAGTTGGAGGCAATCACAACAGCATGCTCCTTGAACTCCTAACTGCTTAGTGTAAAATTATATTCATTAAAGATTACATATTGAACAATAAGGTCAAGTCAGTGCTCTCCAGTTAATAATTCCCAACTCGGTTGTACGATGCTCAAGGCAAAGTATTTTTTATGAGGATCTCAATCTTCTGTGATTCAATATCACTTATATTTAAGGTGGGGCTTTCTTCCTAAAAGGGTGGCCTGGGGAACTGCCCCAGAAATGTTTCCATTTCACTGTAATATTAAAAAACATAACCTTTGATATTTTGGTCTAATTTTTTTTATTGTGGTCAAATGTATGACATATAAAATTTACCATTTCAGCCACTTTCCAATGCACACTTCAGTGGCATTAGTGCATTCACAACATTGTGTAGGCACCTTCCCCGTCCGTCTCCAGAAATTTCTCTATCTTCCCAAACAGAGACTTTGTATCCATAAAACCCACCTCCCCTAAATCTAATTTTGGTCCAGGTCTATAGGCTTTATATCCCATAGAAATATGTTTAACATGGATTCATATTCTCTACAGGTAAACATTTGTGAGTGGAAATAAAATAGGGCCTTGTTCACCTCAAAGGAAGCCTGTGATTTCCACAGGGACACTTTGTACAATAATCAGATATTTCCACTTCAGATCTCTTTAAGTTCTACACCAATGGAAATTCCACCCGTAAAATACAACCAGGAAACTTGGCGTTTCCAGTTATCCACTGTTTCTCTGCTAGCCCCCATTTACTCATGTTCTAGGTGTCCTTGCATCTGAGCAGGCCCAAGAAGCTCTGTTCCCACTCTAAGGGGGAAGCAAGAAAGTTCATCATTCTTCGAGTTTCATCCTAGGACCCCAAACACCTGATAATATCTAAGAAGAACCAGATCCCAAGCTTGTTCCAGGACAATCTCTTTAAACCCCGACCACTCCTAGCATTAATACCTCCTACCTTCAGTAATTTATGGAATATCTGTTGCTCATCTGTCAGGTGCTCTCGACTGGACCTTCCCCTGGATTCCTGAAGGAATGTGTACCCTGGACCCCCTTCCAAAATAAGCCCCGAGCCCCAGGCGATGGGGAGATTCACTTCTCCTCTCTGAGCCTTCCAGTTGCTCTGCCTGCATCACTTACACTATTCCATGGACTCTGTTCTCACTTTATCCTGGCCTGCATTTGATTTCTGTTCTTCATGAAGCCAAGGACCCTCTTGGCTGGTTCTGTGGGGTCCCCTCTGTTCTCGGACCTGGCCTGCCTACATCATAAGTATGTCCCACAGATTGCTTGGGACATACTTAAAATAAGAAATTATTTATTTATTGTGTATCTAAATTTCAAATTTAACTAAGCATAGTCTAATTTTATTTGAGAAATCCGGCAACCCTATTGCACATAAACGAGATTCCTTATATATAGCAATGCAATTTTTTTCTCATCCAAAGCATGCACAGAACATTGGACCATCCATACACTGTATGACGCTTTCCATCTTTGTATACTTTCCTTAACATTTCAAAAGAAAGAAAGAAAGAGAGAGAGAGAGAGAGAGAAAGAAAGAAAGAAAGAAAGAAAGAAAGAAAGAAAGAAAGAAGAAAGAAAGAAGCAGAACCACAGATCTGTGAAGGGGTTTGTTAAGAATTCAACGGAAAGTTTGGCAGACTGAATCAGAAACACAGATCTGATGCCCTCATGGTTGTAAGGCAGTAACTTTGCAGGTGGACATTGCTAAGTACGGGAGTCTAGGATTTTGCCCGAGAACTCGTGGCAGGTGGGCAAGTGCTTTTGAGCCAGACCCGTGGCTTCACCATACTTACTTTTGAAGTACTTTTCTGTAGTGGCTTATTTTCTTGAGTCATGTTCTGTATCTTTATTCTTCTTTCTTCTCATAGAAGTCAAGTGGATCTCTCACATTAGAGGAGTACATCCCAAAGAATTGTGGAGAATTTCTGGAAAATGGAACATCGAGACGACATTCACAATGCCGACCTCTCTCTCTGCACCCTCTTTACCGTTCACTCTGCCAAGACCAAGGGTACGTGCACTAGGATCTAGGATCTAGGAGGCCGGGCTCCCGCCCCCGCCCCCAGGGACCTGCTTGGCTTCTGCAAGTGACCTCTCCCCAGCCTTCGCCTTACTTTGTCACCTGAGCATGTCTTGCAAGTGTTGTCTGTAAAACACCTGCGGCTCCCCTCTATGTGGAGGAGTGACCAATAATATCTAGACAGACACAATGCTTTCCTCATTAGTGTGTTTTATTAGTCGTATTAGCCTTTTGCCCCCAGGCAACCTTCTTAACAACTAAGCACCCCCTCCATCCTCTATTCATTCAACAACCGTCTGGACAGCATCAACCACCTAGGCCCGTAGGTAAACAAGAGACAGCCATACCTACCATGAGGAGTCTGCATTCTAAGGAGGTGGGGGCAAAAAATAACACTTTTATTTATTCACATGATGATATATGTTCATATATTATGATTTAACAGGTTTATCTTATAGCATAATAAATATTTTAGGGGAAAAATAGGGCATGATGAAAGAAGGGGACAGTGGGAAGGGGGGCAGTTTACAATTACAGTCATCAAGAAGGGACATTGTAGCAGAGGCTTGAAAAAAGTGGGGGGAAAAAAGGCACGTCTAGGGGAAAGTGCTCCAAGACAGAACAGCCGGGCAAAGGCCCTGAGGCAGGAGCGCGTGACAGCCAGTTCTGGATGTCCAGCTCTGAGGCTGCGGCGTGCTCAAGTGGGTCTCAGTCTGGCTTAGGCTCAGACTGGACTCCTTTCTAGAATGACTGATTTCCTGGCATTTCTGTCTCCCCGCCTGGGCCTGGTGGACTCTTCCTCTTTGCCCACCACCCCTGTGAGGCCACCCGTGGGCTCGTGAGAGGGACATTGCTTCCTGCTTCCGTTGGCATCACCGGGGATGACCCCTTGCCCTGGGAACGGCTGGCCGCTGGGAAACCTGTGCCAGGTTTTCCCCAGCTCCAGGCCAGCTTCCCCAGCAGGCGCCTGGCGGGGGGGGGGGGGGGGGGGGCTGCAGCAGGGCTCCCCATTCCCCCGCCCCACAGACAGAGTCCTCCCTGCAGCCCCGCAGCCCTGCCCCCCTCACGTCTGCAGAGTCCGTCACCCAGGGACCCTATTCCCTGCACAAAATCTCTTCTGGTGTAACGAGTGTGTGTTCTTCCTCCTGCTGGAGCTTGACCGATGAGGTGGCTAGAACATTCCTAAGGTCACCAATCACGTCTTATTCAGCTCCAATTCCAAGCAGCTGCCACAAAACCCTGCATGTGACAGTGTCAGTCAAAGCTTGTTGAATGAATAAGGCACCAAATATCCCCTCTACTCGCCTGCTAAGCAAATGGAGACCAGTGGCTGAGGCGTGACATTGACCCCAGCTTTGTTATTCAGGGTTCCCTCCTCGGAGCAGAGCCCCTCCCAGAGGGGTGCGTGCGGAACCAGGGGCAGAGGCAGGAACACAGGGACACAGTGCTTAGGTTGCCACTATGTACTAAAATCATCAGTGTTTGGCCCACTGGCCACAGAAGGTCTGCCAAACACAGGCCACTCGCGGACAGGGAGCCACGCCGGGTGCCGCCCAGCAGCTTGCTCTACTGCGTCCAGAATACAGGAGAACCCCTCTGTCGACGCTCGTGCTTGAAGCACGTACCATGCCCCATTTTAAATGCTCGACTTTTCCCGAAAGGAAATCTGGCTGCAGTTAGAATGAAGCAAACGGCTACGTGAACAGAGAGCAGAGCGGCTGGGCCCCGCGAGCCGTGAGCACAGTAATAGTCGCTGAAGTCCTCCCGCGACGGTGCTCACCGGAGCCCTGGTCCCGCAAGGAACCGTCCCGGAGAATTCAGACTGCACTGGGCCTGGTGGCAGCAGGTGGGACGGTGCTGACGCCGCTCACTGTGCCGCCAGGGCTGCTGTCCCTGCCCTGGGGACCTCCTCCTCCTCCTTCACCAGCCACGCTGTTCTTGGGCTTTGGCCAAGTGCCTCTCACTTGCATCAAACACCAGCTGTTGGCTCACTAGCTGAACAGCCCCGGGTGACCCGGTTAACTCTCCGTGCTTTGGCCTCATCATCTTAAAACAGGGCGATCACGGGCCCCGGGTGACAGTTGTACAGGCTCCAAGCAGGTCGCCGCAGGGGAGCCCCCAGGGCCATCTGGGCCGCCACCACCCATGGGGGTGCGAGCGCGGTGGCCTCAGTTGGGGGACCCCGCAGCCCCTCGGTGCGGCCAGCTACATTTCCAACTCATCAGGGGCCCTTTCCTTCCCCACTTGTCCCCGTCACTACGTGTGTCCTGGCCCCTCGAACAAAGTCTACCTTCTTGCTAGAAGGCTGAGCTGGGCCTCTAGCCATCAGCCTCACGGGCCTCTGGATGAGCAACGCTCTTCCCCTTCCTCCAGGTCACACCTGCCGCCCCCGGGCCTGCCCCACAGTGCCCTCCCAGCAGAGGAAGTGACTCGAGTCCTCCAAGCCAGCGGAGACTCCCATGGCTCAAGGCCACCAACCTGTGCCACCTTGGCTGGTCTGCATCTGTCTCTCCTCACAGGAATTTACGCTCCCTGGAAGGCAGCAAATGCACCCAAACTGATGACTTCGCTGCCCGGCGTGTGTTCAGCAAATGCACAAGTGAGTTGATCACATAAAAGCAACTCAGATTAGGCAGGGGGACGGTCCATCCCCCAACCCCGCTGCCCAGTGAGAGGAGAGGAGACTTTGGGCCCCGTGACATCTGACTCCACGACTCTGAGAAGCTAAAGAAGCTTTGCCGCATGTTAATATAGCCGGCTGGATGCAAATAAACTCAAACTGGACTCCAAAGTCATTATTTCATCGTACTACTTAAAAAATTTTTTAAGATTTTATTTATTTATTCATGAGAGACACAGAGAGAGGCAAAGACACAGGCAGAGGGAGAAGCAGGCTTCCCATGGGGAGCTCGATGTGGGACTCGATCCCAGGACCTGAGCCAGAGGCAGACGCTCAACCACTGAGCTACCCAGATGCCCACTTTTTAAAATTTTCATACTGCGAACATGTCTAAATGCACAGGATGTGCCATATGCCTCGAGGTAGTGAGTTTTGTGAAAGTCCACAGAAGGGAAAGCTCAACTGCAGTAGTGTTTCATACAAAGGGTCATTCTTCCAACTGTAAGGTATGAAAAATGCAAATTTAACCTATTCTCCTTGCTTAAAAAAAAAAAAGTCAAATACAGAGGAAGAATGATGAAGTGGTGGGTGAAGAAAGGTGGGTGCCACAAGGACACAGCTAAGGAACTGCCAGTGGAGCCAGAAGGACGGACTCCCAGTGCAGGCTGAGCAGTGGGCTCGCTGTCCCAGCCGCTCCAAATCCAGCAGCGTGCTTATGTCAGCAACTAGTAAAATGAAAAAAGTCAAGCAGCAGAAACACTAGCAGCTTTCGCTCGACAAACACACAGCAAATGCAGCCTGGACAAGAAGTTTCTCCTTTTCCTACTTGACTACGTCACATGTAAAGTGACATGAATCAGTTTGTGAAAGCAGCGGAAGAATGAGCCTGCAAGGAAAAGCATTCCTACCTACTTTAGAAAAAAACAAGTGTATGTTTAAAATATTAAAATCACTCAGGCATAAGAAATACCAGATGTTGGCGAGGATGTGGAGGAAAAGGAACCGTCGTGCTCGTGAATTAATACAGCACCATGGAGAACAGTACGGAGGTCCTCAAAAAGGTAAAAATAGAATTAGCACAGAATCCAGTAATTCTAGTAGTGGGTATTTACCCAAAGGAAACGAAAACATCAATTTAGCAAGATAAGTGCACCCCGGAGTTTGCTGCAGGTCATCTACGGTAGTGAAGGTCTAGAAGCAACGTGAGGTGCCCAGCGATGGATGGATGATGGATGGATGGATGGATAAAGACGTGCTACCGATTGATAATGGAATATTACTCAGCCATAAAAAGAATGAGATCTTGCCATTTGCAACAACGTGGATGGAGTGAGGGGGCATCATGCTAGGGAAATGAGTCAGTCCGAGAAAGACAAATACCATATGGTTTCTCATGTGAGGAATCTAAAAAACAGGCCAGCAAGAGCAGAAGCAGAGCCGTGAATACAGAGAACAAAGTGGTGGCTGCAGAGGGGAGGAGTGCAGGGTCGGGCGAAGGGGAGGAGCTCCAGCTTCCAGTCGGGATGGATGAGTCCCGGCAGGAACAGCGCCGCAGGGGGGCCCAGTCCTGCCGTTGTCATGGGGACACGTGGTGACAGGTGCAGCCACAGGCCTGGCCACAGCGTAACACACACATGTGTTGTCACATCACCATGTTGTGTGCCCGACGTTAACATGACAGCGTGTGTCCGGTGCACTTCAATTGAAAACATTTTTAAAGCAAAGAACAAAAAAGGCTGAGATACTGGGATGAGCTACAGAAGCTGAGAAGCAGCTCGCCGAGTGACAGAGTGTGTGCTCCCTGCAGCGTCCTGGCCAGGCAAGTCTCTGCCCAAGCTGGCCAGCGTCGGGGGCTAACAGGGGGCTAACAGTGGGGAGGGACCCGCAGGTGGCAAGGTCCCCAGCTCGGCACGGTACTGGAGGCCAGTTAGAGCTGCAAAATCTGATTGAAAATATTAGAATAAAAAATGAAAAATAAACAATTGAACTTTAAACACAAAATTATTTAGTCATGACATGAAATATAGTTGTTTTTTTTTTTTACTGAACAAAAATAACAAACTGTTTTGAGCAATTTCACCTTTCTCTTCCGGTTCATTCACACAGGAAAGAGAAAGATAAACTGTTTTCTGTAAGCGCCCAAGGAGATCTGTTTACGGAGGCAGAGAACATTCTGGAAGGCTCAGCCTCTGGGAGCGGCCGGGGCCTCACCGCCCACGCCCAGCCCGAGCAGCCAGGACCGGGCTCCCAGAGAGTGCTCTGACCCACAACTGTTCCTTGAGATCTAACATATTTAAAAATAAATAAAATAGAAGTTTCAAAAAATGGAAGTCTTTAAACAAAAGCTCCCAGGTAAAAGTACAGTTTTACCCCAATTTTAGAGCAGTCATTCTGCCCAGTTTTCGAGGGGGAGAAGACTCCTGTGTCACGGCAAGGGTGGCGTTGGGCCGCAGGCCCCCTGTCGCTCAGGAAGGCCACTGAGCTCCCTCCCTGGGTCCTCGGGTCCCCGGGTCCCCTGGCCTCAGGCAGAGTCCCGGGAGGCTGCGTGGGGCCAGACGCTCGGGGGCTCAGTGCCTCTGCGCCCCACGGTGGCCGTCCCTCCACTGCCCTTCCGCAGGCCTCGTGGGGGCGTTGGCTTTGCTCTTACCTCTCGGGGTTTGTTTCAGTTGGTTTTGCTTTGGGTTTTCTGGACCTTGCCCAGAGGTCACTGATTCTTCACCCTCCCTCACGGCCCCTTTAGGAACAGGATGACGGATGCACGTCCCTTCCCGCAGGGAAAGCAGCCCGTGTGCAGCCGTGTGCACACACACACACTTGTGTATGACCTCAGTACGCTCGTGGACAATCTTGTGGTTTGAGTCTTATCTTCAAAAGCCTGAGGCGCAGAGACACAGGCGACCCCACATATTGGGGGCAAAGGATACCCCGAGTGTATCACGTCTTTGCAATGAGCCGTTGGCGGGCGCAGCCCTCAGGGGACAGGCTCCGCGGGGCTGGGCTTCAGGGACGCGGGCAGCAGGGGCCACGGCCACATCTCCTCGCTTCCCCGCCTGCCCGGTGAGTCACGGATGCCAACCGGCCCACGCGTTTCTGCCCAAGGTTCTGCTTTTCTATCACCAAAACATAATTTGAATTAGTCCTTTCTTTCGAAAAATCTCTTCAATAATTCGTACTTCCTCCTTCCCTGCATCGTACTTTTTATCCAGAGGTCAGGAAGAAGCCAACGTGACCAGAATAAGAAAGTCCCACCGCACGTGTTAAGGGGCTATGGTGTCAGCCTCACGAGTTTCCGAGCGCAAATATGCAACGGCCTGGCTGTCGAAACCATCGCTCTCGTGTGCAGCACACCCGAGATGCGGAGAATCTGGGGCTGAGGCTTGTGAGGCTTGTGATGGCCCGTTAGCCTGGCCCTGAGAGTTGAAGCGCGGTTGGCCACCTTATGGAGACCTCTTTCATTTCACAGGGAGAAGTGAGTCTAAGGAATGTGGTTCTGTAAAAAAGCCGTGTCCATACCACGTGTTATAAGCTCCCAAGCACCCTTTAAGGCGCTTTGAGCCAGAAATCTCCTGAGGAAAAGGAGAACAGGTGGAAGGTGCAAGAGTGAGTGGGGAGAAATGCTCCAACACTTAAAACAGCATTTTTATTATTCGACGTTTCTGAGCATGACGCGTTGTCACCGGAGAATGTGAAGAGGCCGGATCGCCGAGGCGCCCTGCAGGCTCGGGCTACGGCAGGCCGAGGACACGGCAGGCCGAGGACACGGGACACACGATGTGGCACACGAGGCTGGGCCCAAGTCTGGAGGCAGGTGGAGGCACGGCCTCGCCGGAGCAGCGGCCGGATGTGTGAGCGGCCCGGGACCAGCTCCAGGTTCTGCTCCAGGGCGGGAGGCTCCGGCTGCACGGGCGGGGACTTTGGGGCTGTTCCCAGAGCAAGCAACCCGAAGCCCCCAGCCCAGAGCGTAGGGATTCGGGGCAGCCTGAGGAAGGCCGCAGGAGCTCCGGGGCGCGGGGTGCCCTACATCCCAGCCGCCGGAGCTTCCACCGCACATGCTCTCCGGCTCCTCCCCTCCCATCCTTCTCTCGGGAGTCACTGCTCCCTGTCCCCACTCCTCTGCTGCCCGCGAGCTCCACATGTCCCACCCACTCCCCCGCGGGGTCACCTCCCCTGCGTCGTCTTTCATCGGGACCTTACGGCTGTGCGCTAAGACCATCTCACCAGTACGGGTTGTTTCCGAGAGGTTTTAGTGACTGCGTCTCATGACAACACGATGGCTCATGGTATGGATTAATGTCCAGTCCTCTACTTTTCCGAGGACACGTGAATCCCCTCATTTAACCCTCACCATCACCAGGGATTCCCTTGGCCTATTGAGCTTTGTGATAATGAAATAGCTCAGTAGGGACTCTGAGCAGCTTCTTGCTCTGCATGTATTGTCTGTGAGGCTCGTTGCCATCATGTGGTGTCACTGGCACACTTCCCCTCACTGTGCTGTAGGATTCCAGCGAGTCACGGAGAACAGGACCTGCCGGCCTCACTTCTTCGCTCCTGATTCCGGATTGCTCATGCTGGAGTCCCCAAAGTTCTCTGCGGATGTTTTAATTACAGTTTTAAACTGAAGGTTTAGCCAACAGGAAAAGAAGAAAAGAGGATTTAGAGGATTTTACTTTTGCCAAATACTTTGTTCCCTGATATCAGGAGAGACTTTGACGGTCTGATGAACCCACAGAACCAACCAGATAGCCGAATCTTTCAAGATGCCATGAGAATAGAAAAGAGCTCAGTTGTTTCTGTCTTTGTGTTACAGGAAAGGACAATTATATTCTTATTAAAATTTCAGGCAGAAAGGAGTAGTTTCCTTTATTCTAGCAGAATTTCCCCATTCTAATTAAATAAATGTTTATTGAGCATCTACTGTGTGCAAGTCCCAGGAACAGGTGCCATCAGGGATATAAAGTTAAACGAGAGGCATTTCCTTATACCGCAGCACTTCTAAGGGGAAGAATGGGTAGGTCCAAGTACAAAGGTCCATGAGTAAATCTGTGGGCAACGAAGACTACAGGAAAGCCACCCCCAAAATGGCACAGGAGCAAAGGACAGACAAATGACATTGAGTTCAAACGGAGGAAAGACCCTGGGGATGTTGTCTGTGGCCTTGAAGGGTGGGTGGATTTTGGCCATCGGTGGACAGGAAGGTGTACAAGCGGAGACAACAGGGCGAAGCCGTGGACACCAGGAGGAACCAGACGTATTAGCACAACAGGTGGCCACGCACCCCTGGGCTGACGTGAGAGACGAGTTAGCCCCTCCGTCCAGCGCAGGTCCAGGCAGGGCCTTCCTCCACAGATGTTTCGTATTTACGAGTTGTCCTGGTTTGCTAGATCGGGTGTGATAAAGCAGACTCTGGTTTAAACAGACACTCATTGCCTCCCGGGTCTGGGGACTGGAAGTCCATGGTCAGGGTGGCAGGGTCGGTTCCTTCTGAGGCTGCTCCTTGGCCAGCAGGCAGGAGGCTTCCTGCTGCGTCCCCACGTGGTCTTTCCTGTGTGAGCATCGCGCTGGTGTGGCCCTTCCTACAAGGACGCCAGTCCTACTGGGTTAGAGCTCACCCATATGACCCCATGTGACCTGAGTTGCCAATCCACAGCCTCTGGATCCAAACACCATCCACTCCTCAGGCGCCACGGCTTAGGCTTCAGCCTGTAGACGCCAGATGGGGTCGGTTACCCGGTTTTTAGGACCTGCCTATCCTGGGAGATGGGGTCTGGTTTGGCTCACTTCTCTTCCCCATGTGCCTCAGCCGATGCCTGGCACTGAGTATTTCTTTACTCACTTTTTGTTAACCTGAGAGTAGGATACAGATTGTGTAGGTTGGAGTCTGATGATGGATCTTGGCCTCCCCCCCATCTTGGCCTACCCCCCCATCTCGGCCTCTTCCCCCAGGACCTCGGCCTCCCCCCCATCTCAGCCTCCCCCCTCCGCATCTCAGCCTCCCCCCCATCTCGGCCTCCCCCCATCTCAGCCTCCCCCCTCTGCATCTCAGCCTCCCCCCATCTCAGCCTCCCCCCTCTGCATCTCAGCCTCCCCCCCCCTCGGCCTCCCCCCCATCTCGGCCTCCCCTCATCTCAGCCCCCTCCATCTCAGCCTTCCCCCTCCGCATCTCAGCCTCCCCCCCATCTCGGCCTCCCCCCATCTCAGCCTCCCCCCTCTGCATCTCAGCCTCCCCCCCCATCTCGGCCTCCCCCCATCTCGGCCTCCCCCCATCTCGGCCTCCCGCCTCCGGAGGGCCGACCCGGTCTGTGCCGGAGGTGGGGCCGCGGGGCAGGCTGTGGACGCCCGCTCGCAGCCCCCCCACCCCCCACCCCCTTCCCGCAGGTGCCCGACGCTCGTCGCCGCTGCCTGGACCGACGCCGCGGGCCGCAGGGCGAGATGACCCGGGTCAACAGCAGGCGGGAGGCGCGGCCGGCGCGGGGCCTGAGGACCAGGTCGCCCTCCCTTCCGTTCCTACGTGGGAATTCTCAAAATTAAATCCAGAAAAAACAGTCTCGGCAGCTCCTGGAGCCGCGGCAGCAGCTCGAGGCGCCCGGGGCGACAGCGCCACCTGGGGACGGTCCCGCACACGGCGACACCAGCGGGAGGCGCGGCCTGGCCGGACGGGGGTGGGGGGGGAGGGGGGAGGAGGGAGGGGGGAGGGGGGAGGGGGGAGGAGGGAGGAGGGAGGGGGCGGGGCCGGCATTGAGGGGGAGGGGGGAGGGCGCGCGGGAGGGAGGGCCGCCGCGGGGGAGGGGGAAGGGGAGGGGCGGCGGAGGGGCGCGGGGGCGGAGACGCGGGGGGGGGGGGAAGGGGGTGGCGGGGGGAGGGGCGGGCAGGACCTCACCACCGAGGCCAAGCACCCAGGGCGCCCCAGGCCTCAGGGGTCGCGGATCCAGCTTGAGGGGCCCCGGCGGCCTGCCCTGGGTTCCCCCCAGCGACCTTCCACCTCCTGTCGCCCGAGAGCCCTGCACCCCAGCCCCGGCGCCTGCAGTGAGCGTCTCAGGGGTTCCGGGGTGAGGCTCCACAGGCTGCTGTGCCTCCAGCACCCACGAATGCCCGAATGCCCGTCTTGCTCAGTGCCCCCCGGGACTCTCTCCTGGCCCCGCAAGCGCTCACGGGGTCCTACTGACACACTCTGCTGCACGGGGGGTCAGCACCCCGGGGTGGCACATTGAGGTCCGGCGAGCAGTTCACGCAGGGGCCAGACCAACAGCAGAAATTCTCGGCAGATTTCTGGAACATGACGACACGAAAGGAAACCAGAATGTCACCCCAAAATATGCCACTTTGCCACATTGTTGCAGGCTTACTTTAAGCAGAAGGCAATCAAGAAGAATCAGATGCAAGTTACTCGTTTTTCAGAAAACCTAAAGGCAGGACACACATTTTCACAAGTGTCCCTCCTTCCCCTCTATCAGAAAGGACAAAAGGAAAGTACCAGAGGCAACTTTATTTTCTTATTTTACTTATTTTTTTTTAGATTTACTTATTTATTTATTAGACAGCATGGGGGCAAGTGCAGAGGCAGAGGGAGAGAGAACCTCGGGTAGGCTCCCTGTCGAGCTCAGAGCCTGATGTGGGACTCGATCTCATGACCCTGAGATCACAACCTGAGGAGAAACCAGGAGTCAGACGCTCAACCCACGGCCCCCCCAGGAGCCCCAAGAGGCAGCTCCAGCCTCTCATCAGTGCAGAGACAGCAGCAGAGGCCCCTACAGCCAGGCCTCCCCGCGGCCCCTACACCCCATCGCGGGCCGTGGGCTCCCCTGCCCCGGAGCCTGGAACGCTGTCCTCCGGGCTGTCGCCTCTCCAGGCCTTCGTGTCCTGTGTTCAAGGTCCCGTGAGCACCTGAGCTTCTCCGTGTCTCTATGAGACACACATGGCTGTTTGTGAGCCGCTGTGCTTCTCTGGCTCCTCTGTGGGTGGCAGTGAGCCAAGGATCCAGGCCGGGGAAAGGAGAACGCCCCTCTGTAGGAGACTGAAAGCAGGTCCTGCGGGGAGACTGTCAGGTCCACAGTTCGGGGCAGCCCCGACCTTCAGGAGCAGCAGCAAGGTCCACGTACTAGAACTGAGCATGGGGTGTGGGTGGGACTTGGGATTCAGGAATTGGGCAGAAAATCTGATATTGAAATTGAGGAAAGCCAAGGCGGGACTCCCACAGAGTCTTTCCCAGGACATCCCACGGCCTCCTGGTCTCTCCTGGATTGAATGCATCCTAACTGTCTCCAGGATGTCTCCAGGACCATCTGACCCCAGGGTCTCAGTATCCAAGTCTCACTATCACAGGACCCACTGTCTTCAGGACCACTGCCCCCAGGTCCCACTGTCTCCAGGTCCCAATGTCCCCAGGGTCCCACTGCCCCCAGGTCCCACTGTCCCAGGTCCCACTGTCCCCAGGTCCCACTGTCTCCAGGTCCCAATGTCCCCAGGGTCCCACTGCCCCCAGGCCCCACTGTCCCAGACTATTTCCAGCACTTGAACTGTGTTTTCCTTGAACTTGCAGTTGCCATGAGGAACCCCAATCCTCTGTGTCTCCTGTGCATAAGGCGGGAGTTGCAGCCTCGTGTTGCTTTAGTTATTTCTGCTTCCTCAGGGACTATCTTACACGGCACGTAATTATGTTAGAGATTAATTTTTGAAGCATAACCTTTACAACCAAATTTTTAGTTACAGGATATTCGGTTTGGGTTGAGACTTGAGGACTTCCCAGTGTCCGGCGGGGTCCTACGGCGATGCCCATCCCGCTGCTGAATGGGGGACACACAGGTGTGGGTGACGTAGGTGGACGTTGACCGGTGCCCAGCACCTCAGCCATGGGCTCCTCTGGCTTAGGTCCAGAACTGCTTTCCAGCCATGTCCTCCACTCACTCCGCCTTTCTGCCTTCCTTTTTTTTCTTTTAACAAAGAATTTTATTTATTTACTTGAGAGAGAGTGAGAGACAGAGCAAGGGATAGAGGCAGAGGGAGAAGCAGACACCCCCCTGAGCAGGGAGCCCGAGGCGGGACTCAATCCCAGGGCCCTGAGATCATGACCTGAGCTGAAGGCAGACGCTGGACTGACGGAGCCCTCCAGGTGCCCTCTGCCTCTGTTTCCCACAGGACTGCTGACTGTGCCCCCTTTACCGTACCCCCTCCGTGACCTTCAGCTCACTCACCTGATCTCCTGCTCTTTTTTTTTTTTTTAAAGATCTTATTTATTTATTCATGAGAGACACACACAGAGAGAGGCAGAGACACAGGCAGAGGGAGAAGCAGGCTCCATGCAGGGAGCTCGACATGGGACTCGATCCCAGGACCCCGGCGTCACGCCCTGAGCTGAAGGCAGGCGTTAAACCTCTGAGCCACCCAGGGATCCCCTGATTTCCCGCTCTGGACTCAGGATCAGCACGATGGGTGGTGAGGGCACCTGTTCGGAGCCTGACACTGCAATGAGTGCTCTCACGCACATCATTTCATCTTTTACGCATAATGACCTTGTGCCATCATTTCCCTCATTTAATAAGCAAATTAAAACTTAGGTTTACTGACTTACTTCCGGTCACGTGGATAATTGGCCACGGAGCCTAGATTCTGGCGGCCTTCATGTCTTTCCAGCCTTGGCGCACGTCACGTCTTGCCCATTTCCCAATGCTCACAGTAAGTTCCACTCACTCCACCTAGTACGTGAGTCTCTTTTTCTCTTGCCAAGAGCACGGTGTCCGAACCGTTTATGAAGTTGTTAGGATATAGCATCTTGCTCACGTGGGGTTATGTCTTTACCGTATTTTTACGTACAGAAGGCGAGCACTGGGACCTAGGGGCCGTTGTAGTTGGCCACCAGCATCAGACATCGGGCCTTGCGCGTCATAGGTGCCAATACATGCTGATGGCCTTGAACGCCTGGGAGCTTTGCCCCACGAGGACGCACTCCTTTGGGAAACGGGTGCTTGGTCGCCCTGTGTCTTGATCCCTCCAGGCTGCTGTAACAAAACGCATGGACTGTGTAGCTTAGAAACAATGGGAATTTACTCATCGCAATCCTGGCGGCTGAGGAGTTGAAGACCAGGGTGCCAGCAGGTCCAGTGTCTGCTAAGGACTCCCTGGCGTGTGGAAGGCCATCTTGTTCCTGTGTCCTTATGTGGCAGGAGGAGCAAGGAGGCTCCCCGAAATCTCTTCTATGGCCACTGATCCCATTCCTGAACTTCACCTCACACCTGAGCACCTCCCAAAGGCCCCACCTCCGAATAGTGTCGCAGTGGGGCTAGGACGGGGCCAGGGTGCATGCATTCCATCTACGGCACCTGTGACCCAACTTTGGCCCCTGGGGCCTCAAAGGAGTTTGTGTCGACACAGATGTTCCATTTTCAGGGCTGCCTGTGAAACCAGTTAGAGGATCTCAGAGGTAGAAGAGCCTCCCTCGCTTGGGAGGCCACAGCCTGGGGTCTGGCGGCCTAGAAGTGTGCGAAGCAAGGTGAATAATAGTGTTTGAGTTGGTTGTTTTGTGTGGTGTCTGTGTTTATTGGGCTGCCCTTGAAAGCATCCTTGATGATATCCCTAAGCAGGCGATCTCTTTGTTTTTTAAGATTTTATTTATTTATGTATTTATTTGAGAGAAAGAGAGCGCGCACACAAGCAGGGGTAGGGGCAGAGGGAGGGAGAAGCAGACTCCCCGCCGAGCAAGGAAGCCCGACGTGGGGCTCGATCCCAGGACCCCAGGATCATGATGTGAGCCGAAGGCAGACACTTCATGGACTGAGCCACGCAGAGGCAGGCCCTGCAGTCTCTTCTGCTAACAAGATCTTATCACACATAATTGAGTCTTGATATGTCCACTGGGTGGAGACCATGGTGCGCTCCAGGTCAGTGGTCAGTGTTCTTCAAACCTCTTGACCTTGAGCCAGAGGAATACACTACACTTCCCTTGGAGCTGTATAGACACGTATCTATAAAAGCAGAAACGAAATTTCCCCAAACCAGCCATCTTTACCACCTGTTTTCTGATCATTTTTTTTTTCTCCACTTCATTTTGTAAAAAAACATTCCTTGAGACTCATGTAGTCAACTTGACGACTTCCCAGCTCCCGACCCCGATGTCGAGCAGCTGTCAGAGATGCTCCTCCTCTCAGGTGCGTTTTCTCAGGACAGCTGGGCCCGCGGACGGCAAGGACCGGGGCCGCCCAGCACCTGCTGCGCAGAGGCGGACACAGCTGCGGTGTGAGCGCGGGAGGTGCAGCAGGAGGGCGCCCGGGGGGCCCAGCCCGGCCCACAGCCAGCACCCCGCAAGGCCCAGTCCCCAGCTCGCACCTGCGGCCACGGCGCTGCCCCGGGTGTACACGCGCCGGCCCTCTGCTCCCTGTGCGGCTGGACGGTCTCCCTGTCACCATCGGGGTGGGGCGCGCGGCCACGGCATCTGGCTCTAGGCTCCTCCTCATGTGCTCAGGGGCGGTAGGACTGATGTAGAATAGGAAGGACCTGCTGGCAGGAGGAATTATCAGCCCTATTCCCAACGTAATCCCATGTAGTTAACTGGAAATGAGCATCTCACCAGAAAAGCCCAGCTACCCTGTTTTGCCCCCATTTCTGTCTTCCTCCTACGGACTGTGGGGAGCCGCTGCCCTAGAGCCAAGTGGATGTGGCTTGGAGATACGTCTCCTACCCCTGACACCCTGGGAGGACACTTGGGAGATCCCAAGTGGTCAAAACACATCAAAGACTTGTGCCAGTCCCTGTCCTGTGCTGCCACCAGCCCCGCCTGGGGGGAGACGGCGTCTCTCTGCCTTTTAGCAGCGCAGCAGCCGGGAAGTGCCCATCTGTCCTGGCGAGTGTCCAGGTGGGCTACAGGACCACCAGCTCTCCTTAGGTTCTCGGCCCCGCCCCTGCTTCCCCTTCCCCCGTCTCCCACTCCTGAGGCCCCCGCAGGAAACAGAAAACCTATTTGCCTGAGCGTCGTGTGCCGTGTTGTCACTGGGATCCCGGGTCCTGGGGACTGAGACCTCTCTCTGTTGGTGTCCACCTTGCGCTGGTGGGTGCGACTCTGCTCTCCGTCCATTGGTGTCATCACTGTCTCTACTCAGCAGCGCCAGAGCTGAGCGTCTTAAGGATCCAGGTCAGACCAGGCTCCAGCCCCTTTCTGGAGAAAAGCCCATGGAAATGCATCATTTTTATCTTCTGCACTGTTTTGTTTTGAAGGGCACATAGTGGCCTCTTCCTATATTCCTCCACATCTTACCAGCCAATTCCATGCTGTGTTTAATAATTCAAATCACTTTGTGGCTTCAATCTCCTGATTGGACCCAAGTAGATACAGATGACCTTTAAGCGAAGCAAAAAATAGTTATGTGCACAAAAGGAGGTAATCCTCTTTTTAAAAAGATTTTATTTACTCATGAGAGACAGCAAGAGAGAGAGAGAGGCAGAGACACAGGCAGAGGGAGAAGCAGGCTCCCTGCAGGGAGCCCGATGTGGGACTCGATCCCGGGACCTCAGGATCACACCCTGGGCCAAAGGCAGATACTTAACCACTTTTTTGTTTAAGGCTTCTTTCCCTCAGCATGTTTTGGAGGTTTATTTTTGTCGTGTGTATCGGTGGTTTGCTCCTTTTTGTTGCTGGGTTGCATTCTGTTTTACGAAAGTACCAGTTTGTTATTCCACTTTTCTCTTGTTGCAACACCAAGTATTCTTCAGTAAGAATCATCGGTGTCAGACTGTACTTGTGAGCGTTGCCGCCGCCCTGCGCTGGGGTCTATCTGGTAAATGCGTCCCGCACAGTTACCTTCCACCTACACCGGGATCTGAGTCGTGCAATATTCATGGGGAGTCACGTGTGCAACACAAACTCCAGGGATGATGAAAAGGAAGGAGAGACAGTACCTTTAATAGTCCTTTAAGTTAGTTTGCTTTTAAAGAAGATCTCTCCCTTGTGCATCGTATCCCACTGATTCTATCATTGCTGCAATGACCTTTCTCATAATAAACCTTTTATGCATTTGCCTCTCCGACTAGCTGGAAGCTCGTTGGTGACAGGGACTGTCTCTTGGGGATTCCCAGGTCACAGTGCAGAACCTGGCACATAGTAGGTACTTAGTAAATGTTTCATAAATGAACGACTGAGTGAGCAGATGAAAGAAAGCGCGTGTTGGATGGCTCCTTCACCCGAGCTTCAGCCTCAGGACTTCTGTATATAATTTAGGTAATATTTTCTTATATCTGCTTATCTATAGCTGTGGAATATTTATTTTTTCAAATGCTGTTTCAATCCTGTGTGCTCTTCTTTTTAACTAGGCACTGACGAGCAGACCTCCCACCTGAGTGCCAGTGTCAGAATGCCAAGTCCTGGAAGGTGCCAAGTCCCACCTCTTGGTTCTTCAAAGAGACCAGGAGCATCCAGAGGACCTGAGAGTCTTGTGTTGTTGAGTCTCCGGACCCCAGTACGTTGGCTGGCAGTCGTTGACACTCACTACATACTCAGTGGATGGAAAGGAGGAAGGAGAGCAGGGAGTTAGGTGGTGGTGGGGGGCAGAGGGGGAAGCTTAAATCCTACAGCGACTTTTGCCAAAACTCACTTCAAAACTCCATTCTCTTCTCTCCCCATCTAGCTCTGTTTCTTCTAGATCATTCACATTTTTAACATTACCAGTGTTGCCCAAAATGCAGTCTATTTCTGTTACTGATGACAATATAGCTATGAGACCAGTTGCCTGGCGTCCCTGCAGCTGTCGTGCCACGAACCTCCAGCTGTCACATCAAGAGCCCAGTGTGCCAGGAAACAAGACAAAATACTCTGGTGCCTTAATTCTAGTGGGAATTTAATTTAATTAGCATCTGATTTACACAATGTGCTTCTGACAGCTGTGTTTGTGGAGTATCCGTGGAAGCCAGAGATTACCATGCACTGAAATCATCATCAAAGCTCATTTATCCCCCTGGCGCATCTGCCAGCCTTCGGCTGTGGGGACCTCTGCGTGTTTGCTGTGCACTTCACCCAAGTCCCAGTAAATGACACTCCAGTGAGTGTCCTGGGGTCTGCAGAGTGTTTGGGGCAGACTTGTCCCAGAGCCTCAATAGGACAAATCTGAAAATGGGGCTTTGGAGGTTTAATCAAAATGGGACAGGTGCTTTTAAAAGTCTGTTTTTAAGGAACATTGGGATCTCAAATGAGAGAATCTTACCATCAGGGCCAGAGGGGTGATCACAGCTGGGGTGTTTGGGCTTCTCGCTGCTCAGGAAAGATGTGGGTGATCTGGGACAGACTGCCTGTGGGGGCCTCTCCTTCAGCACCTGGAGCTGTGCAGGGCGACCAGGGATTATCCGTGTTTATATTCCACATTTCCTGGCACATAAGAAATCGTTGTTGAATGAGTGAACAAACGCATGGCGTCAGGCATGATGGAACCGGCCTGAGCTTTTCAGTCCTGGGCCGGCAGTCATGCACTATTACCCCTGTTCCATAAACCCATCACCCAAAGAATAGTTAGGTGAGTTTACAAGTCACTCCAGCACTGGCAGGGGGCGTGTTAGATCTGGAATGTTCTAACCAAGCACTGAGGATGGAAGGTGACCATCCGAATATCAGCACAAGGGGAATGTCCAGGAGCAGGGGAGTCTTGACTGATACAAATGATTTATCGGAGACAAATGTTTTAATAACAAGAGATAGGAGGTGGGGATCCCAAAGAAAATTATATAAACAGAGATGAAAATTCATGAAATAAGATTTTTTTTGAGGAGCTAGGAGCTTGGCTTACAGGGAGAGGAAAGGCAGGTTAAATCAGGACTAGAACATGAATGACCTCGAAGACTCTCAAATTTTACTCGGTAACAATGTGGGGCCTTTGAAGATTTTTGAGCAGGGTGATAACCCGATGAGATTCATGGTTTGGAAGAAGAGTCTCCGGCGTAAGGGAAAGAATGCACAAACCGAGAGATGCCCTCACTAGTTCAGCTTATCCACTGGCAAAGCACTAATCAAGAACCAGGCCCACCAGCAAAGCCTGGAAGCAGGGTGACTGATGTGGAAATGAGTTTCAGAGATGATGCGAAGGGTGAACTATCAGTTTCCAGCCATGGATGGGCTCCCAGCTGAGAGTCAAGGGCGCAACTGAAGTATAGAAGCCTCTGGCTGGGCCGACAGCAAGAATTTGATGTCACCAAGAAGAGGGAAAAGTCCATAGCAGATGCCGGTAAAAGTAAAAAAATGCTTCCCCCTTAGCACCTGACGCCTGCCCGGTTTCCTCGGTTCCGTTCCAGCATCATAGAGTGTGAATAGTAGAATGACCTTCCGTAGTGTTTCTCAGAGTAAGCTCCTCGGACTGCTGCTTCTCGGCATGCTCCACGCACAAGTGATTTTATAAGCAAAACCATGCACGTGAGCATATGAAATACCTTGAAAAGTCCTGCAGGAAAGAAACTTTTTCCATTTTGTTTAGAGGGAACTGCTCCAAAAAATTAAGTTCCTCAAACCTTCATGAAAACAAAGCTTATGAATGAATGAATAATATATTTGGAGAAAAGCTAATTTAGTCCAAACTGCTCATTTTGTAGATGAGAAAACCAATCCCAGAGATATTCAGTAACTTTTCCTAGGTCAGAGAACGTTCCGGAGTCTGGACTGAATCTCCTTCCCACAGTTCTGCGTGCAGTGCTCTTCCAGCTTGTCCAGGGTCTGATCCTTTGAGGGTAACTTGTGCAGCTGTCCTACCTGGACGCAGCGGAGGGCAGAAGACTCATCCGTCCTGTCCTGCCGTCCCCTCAGGTCCCCTCCCCTTCTTCCACAGGCACGAAGCTCTGTCAAACCCCAGGTTTCCCTTCGGACCTTCGCAGGGCTGAGCAACATTCAGCTGAGTAATTCAGCTGATGCCGTGGCCTTCTTGAGCGATTCACGAATAGGGCAGCAACCGTCCAGGAAGTACAGGGAAGCTCCTCCAGCTACAGAAGAAAGGGTTCGAAAGGCACCTGTGTCTGTTTCTGTGCCAGGGTCACATGGCTTTCGTCACTACAGGTTGCTGCGTATTTTGAACGCTGGGACCGTGATGCCTCCACTCTGTTGGGGACAGCTGAGGCCCAAGAGGAAATGCGCTGGGGAAGGGGGCTTTCAGGACTGCTGGGGTGGGGGGCAGTGTCACTGCCCCAGGCTAACTAGCAGGAACCAGGGATCTGCACGACCCAAAGGCTCCCACTTGTCCCAAAGACAGACGTGGAGGGACCAGGCCACTTAGAGTGAGAGGCACCAAGGAGTCCTGGTTGCTGGAGCGGGCCTCGTCCTATCAACGGTGCTTCAAAGTAGGAACAGACCCTTGGCACCATTGCATTGCCACAATCAGATACTGCTGTTGGCGGGGGACAATATCCAAGGGCTTAGGCGGGCGGTGACACAGGAGGTCCCCCAAGGCCTGCAGGAAGGGTCCACACTGTGCCTGTATGTGCACATTTATTTCAAAGGGGCTCAGGGTTGCCAGGGTCCTGAGCACTGAGGCCAGCAGCCTGGGGACAGGGCATATGCCCAATCAGAAACTCAAACTTGCCCCAAGAATATTCCCCCTGAAGCCAGAGCTTCGGCTTCCTTGGCTTCCCTGCTGAGGGGCCAGGGTGGCTGACAGAAGTGTCCTGCAACAGGAGACACCTGGGGGCCCTGGGTGCTGGAGGCTGCCAGGACTCAAGCGAGAGAAGTCCAAGTGCAGACTCCGTCGTGTGACGTCTGCAGCAGCTGCTTCCAGGGGATTTTGGGGGATTCCAGGGGCTCCCTGCACTCTGCTGTCTATGCAAGAGGTTTCAGTGGGGTCCTAGTTCCCCAGCCCTGGGCGGTGTGTACGAAGCCTCGTGAAGGGGTGCAAACTGCACACCCCGTGTAGGTGTCAGGAATCTGGAATAGGGCCAGAGTCAGGACAGGTTGGGTCACAGGAGCTGGACTGCAGGACAGACTCCCACAGCCGCTCCCATCCCTGCAGGCATAGAGGGAGGGCTCTGCAGTGTAGGGCCAGGCCAGGGCGGTGAGCTGGTGAGCTGGGCGGGCTATGCTCCGCAGGGCAAGCCCGACCGGTCACTCACCAGGTCCAAATGGGAAGGGATTGTCACGGTTAACTGTAAACAAAGCTAAGGCAATTTTATTTACGTTTAAAAAAAAAAGTCTATTCAAGAAGAGCAGGACAGGGACACCTGGGTGGCTCAGTGGTTGAGCATCTGCCTTGGGCTCAGGGCATGATCCCGGGATCCTGGGATCGAGTCCCCTGTCGGGCTCCCCGCAGGGAGCCTGCTTCTCCCTCTGCCTGTGTCTCTGCCTCTCTCTGTGTCTTTCATGAATAAATAAATAAAATCTTAAAAAGAAAAAAAAAGAGTAGCAGGGCAACTGCTTTTCAGGACAAACAAGCCATGGTGAACCACAGGGAGATCCAAAGAGATAATTTCTATTAGGTTTTGAAATGAAATTGAGGAGGGTTCTTCTGAACGGAGGTTCCCTGCAGAGCCAGAGTTTGAGGAGCTGGTGGTTTCCCATGGCGGAGGGGGGCGGTCAGCGACTTGTTGCTGGAGCAGGTACAGAGCTGCCCGCCCCCCCTTCCTCCCTTCCTTCCTTCCTTCCTTCCTTCCTTCCTTCCTTCCTTCCTTCCTTCCTTCCTTCCTTCCTTCCACTCTGTGCCCAGTGCGGAGCCCAACACAGGGCTTGAACTCATGACCCTGATCAAGACCTGAGCTGAGGGGATCCCCGGGTGGCTCAGCGGTTTGGCGCCTCCCTTCAGCCCAGGGTGTGATCCTGGAGTCCTGTGCCGGGCTCCCTGAGTGGAGAAGATGAAAAGTGACCTGCCTGGTTGAAATAACTGTCTTCTTTTCTTGCTAGTTCTTTTTTTTTTTTTTAAGTTTAAATTCAATTAGGCAACATACAGTACATCATTAGTTTCAGATGTGGTGTTCAGTAGTTCATGAGCTGCGCGTAACACCCGGCACTCATCACCTCATGTGCCCTAGGTGTCTGTTTATGTGCCGGCACCTACTGCCAAATGACCACAGCTTCATAATACAGGTTGGAGTCAGGCATTGTGATGCCCCCAACTTTGATTTTCTTTTTCAACATTCCTCTGGCTATTTGAGGTCTTTTCTGATTCCACACAAATCTTAAGATGATTTGTTCCAACTCTCTGAAGAAAGTCCATGGTATTTTGATACGGATTGCATTGAGCATGTACATTGCCCTGGGTAACATTGACATCTTCACAATATTAATTCTTCCAATCCATGAGCATGGGATATTTTTCCCTCTCTTTGCATCTTCCTCAATTTCTTGCAGAAGTGTTCTGTGGTTTTTAGGGTATAGATCCTTTACCTCTTTGGTTAGGTTTATTCCTAGGTATCTTATCCTTTTGGGGGCAATTGTAAATGGGATTGACTCCTTAATTTCTCTTTCTTCAGTCTCCTTGTTAGTGTATAGAAATGCCATTGATTTATGGGCATTGATTTTGTATCCTGCCACGCTACCGAATTGCTGTATGAGTTCTAGCAATCTTGGGGTGGAGTCTTTTTGGGTTTTCTATGTGGAGTATCATGTCATCGTCGAAGAGGGAGAGTTTGACTTCTTTGCCAATGTGAATGCCTTTAAGGTCTTTTTGTTGTCTGATTGCTGAGGCTAGGACTTCCAGTACTATGTTGAATAGCAGTGGTGAGAGTGGACATCCCTGTCTTGTTCCTGATCTTAGGGGAAAGGCTCCCAGTGCTTCCCCATTGAGAAAGTTGCTGTGGGCTTCTCGTAGATGGCTTTTAAGATGTCGAGGAATGTTCCCTCTATCCCTAGGCTCTGAAGAGTTTTTATCAGGAATGGATGCTGTATTTTGTCAAATGCTTTCTCTGCATCTATTGAGAGGATCATATGGTTCTTATCCTTTCTTTTATTAATGTGATCTATCACACTGATTGATTTGTGAATGTTGAACCAGTCTTTCAGCCCAGGAATAAATCCCACTTGGTCGTGGTGAAGAATCCTCTTAATGTCCTGTTGAATCCTATTGGCTAGTATCTTGTTGAGAATTTTTACATCCATGTTCATCAGGGGTATTGGTCTGTAATTCTCCTTTTTGTGGGGTCTTTGTCTGGTTTGGGATCAAGGTAATAATGGCCTCATAAAATGAGTTTAGAAGTTTTCATTCCATTTCTATTTTTTGAAACAGCTTCAGGAAAAGTAGGTATTAGTTTTTTGGGTTTTTTAAAATGTTTGGTAGAAACCATCTGGCCCTGGACTCTTGTTTCTGGGAGGTTTTTGATGACTGTTTCAGTTTCCTTGCTGGTTATGGGTCTATTGTTTTCTATTTCTATTTCTATGTTTTCTATTTCTTCCGGTTTCAGTTTTGGTACTTTCCAGGAATGTGTCCATTTCTTCCAGATTGCCTAATTTGTTGGCATATGGTTGCTCATGATATGTTCTTAAAATCATTTGTATTTCTTTGGAGTTGGTCATGATCTCTCTTCTTTGATCCCTGATTTTATTAATTTGAGTTCTTTCTTTCTTTCTTTCTTTCTTTCTTTCTTTCTTTCTTTCTTTCTTCTTTCTTTCTTTCTTTCTTTCTTCTTTCTTTCTTATCTCAGACAAGTGACTGAGTTTCAAACTTCCAAGTTTTAGGGGCTGCCCTGGGGGAGACCCATGCTCCTCCTGCCCGGAGGGTCTCCTCCCACTTCTGGCCTTTGCTGGCCCGGCCCAGGGACGCAGCCCCATGACTGCACAGGGGTTTGCAGTTTATGGCCACGCAGGGCAGACAGCTGGCCCTAGTCCCACGGCTCTCAGCCGGGGTCCCCGCTCCTGGGCCTGGGAACCATTGGCACCACCATCCTTGGGACCCCGGGGACCCTGAGCCCACCCTGTCGCTCCAGGGGCTGCCCCCCACTTCGCCTCCCGAGCACCGTCAAGGCCGGCGTGTCCCCTACTCTAGCAGACTTCTGAAAGTTCTGACTTTGTGCTCTGCTGCTTCTAATACTGTGCCTAGACCCGTCAGCTGGCTCCCTGCCCCTGTGGGATCCGGGGCTGTGTCTCCCCCAGACTGACAGATTGATTTTCTTTTTAAGATTTTATTTTTCTGTCATCTCTACACCCACATGGGGCTTGAACTCTCCGCCCCAAGAACAAGAGTCATGTGTTCTTACGAACCACACTGAGTGGCCAGACTCCCTTTGATTGATTGATAGGTATTAATTGAAGCCGACGTGCTGCCTGTGTCAGGACAGAAACTGAGCCCCCGCGTTGAGGTGCGGTGGAGTCATTGGGACCTTGATCGATGTTAAAGAAAACAGAGCCTCCCCGGGAGCCCAGGGAGCGGGGCCCACACATGTGACAAGTTGGCCATTTCCTTGACCAGGAGTCATTTGACTGCCGATTTATTTAAATTGCTATTCAGGATCCCTGGGTGGCGCAGCGGTTTAGCGCCTGCCTTTGGCCCAGGGCGCGATCCTGGAGCCCCGGGATCAAGTCCCACGTCGGGCTCCCGGTACATGGAGCCTGCTTCTCCCTCTGCCTGTGTCTCTGCCTCTCTCTCTCTCTCTCTCTCTGTTGTGTGACTATCATAAATAAAAATTTAAAAAAATGCTATTCAATGGCGAAGGTCGCTCTAGGATGGGGATACAGTGAGAACGTTTGTTGGGTTAGGGGTGTGTGTGTGTCTGTGGCCGTGCTGCAATCTGATCCTCGGGCCGCATCATCCTGATGCCGAAATGGTTGAAACACCATCATTTCTGGTGCTGGCGCTGGGCGGCTAGCTGGGTTCTCCTGGCCGACCCGGGCTCCCCCGTGCCATGCTGTCCCGCCGGAGGGTCAGCTGAGCTGGAAGGTCCGGCTCGGCCACATTCCCGTGGGTGGCAGTGGGTCCCCGCCAAGCGCCGGCCGCTTCTCTTCCCCCCGATGCCTCTCCAGCAGGGAGCCAGACCTCGGGGCCGCCCTGGGGGGAGCTCCTGAGGAGCCGGCTGCCCATGGGGGAAGCCCTGGGGCTGCCTGTGTGTGGGAGTCAAGGTGGGGATGGGGCTGGGGTCCCTCGGTCCCCTGCGCTGCCTGCCCCCAGGCCGAGCCCCACGCTCACCCAGCCCCTACTCTCTAGGGCGTGCATGGTGCCCTCCACACTCTTGTGCGAGAGATCCAGCAGCACCAGGTGTGCATGCTGAGCCCGCCCGGTGAGGGTGGCCCAGGTATGAGAGCTGTAAGGGCCTGCTGTCCTGACGTCCCCTCCGGGGCCACGCTGACCGCCCCGCGGGTCCTCTGTGCCCCAGGCGCACAGGCCCGGGGTGGGGAGGGGAGGAAGCGCCCCTGGGCCCGGGCAGCCCAGGCACCCTGGACAGAGGGGACACAGACCTCCCAGGGCGCTTTGCACAGACTCTGGTGACCTGAGGCCCCCCGGCTGTCACTCTGTCCCAGGCCCGTCCTGGCCGCGGGCACAGGCTGAGTCTCAGTAGAGTCTGTGGGGTCCTGACCCTGGCATCTGGCCGCCCCTGGAAGGCACGTGGGGACGTCAGCTGTGTGTGCCTGGTGGCGCCTCTGCAGGGGCTGGTTGGGGCCTGGGCAGTGCCCCCTCCTCCTCTCTGGGGGTGTCTCCACACCCCGTGCACAGAGCTCTGGGGGACGCAGAAACAAGCCGGCCGTGTATTTTCACACAACAACACTTTATTGAACTTGCAACAGCAAACAGGGGCTCAGAGCCGAGGGTGTGCGCCTTCCCCTGGGAGACCTTCCTGTCCTTAGAGGAAAGCGGGAATCCCACAGGGGTGCGGGTGCTGGAGTCCCCCACCTGGGAGCCTGTGCAGACTCGACTCTGGGTGGGGGCGCGTGTCCTGAGGTTGGGGCGTTGACAGGCGGTTCTGGGGACAGCAGGGCTGACGTGGACCTGCGGCCTATGGGCTCCTGCACTGGGTCCCCGCAGGGCAGCTGGACCCCGGCCTTGGGACCCCTGGGGCCGGGTGACTGACTGCTGGAGCCCCAGCACGTGGAGGAGCCTGCCTCCTGGTGTCGGTGCGGGTGGGGCCCACAGGCCTGCCCCTGCTGCCCTGCCCTGGGGTGTCCCGGGATCCCCAGGGCTGCCCTAGGTCAGCGACCTGGATCTGTGGGGCACGCCCAGGGCCTAGGAGGCCACATCCGGCTGTGAGAGGGCTCGCTCAGCCCGGGGCCAGAACGCAGGCCTGTCCAGGGCCCCGGGGTGCTGGATCCCATTAGTGCTGGGCCTGGGGGTGGCTCGAGTCACCCCTGTCTGCACAGAGCCCGGGGCCAGGCCAGCCCAGGTCCCTCTGGGTCAGGGACTGGAGTCCTGTGCGGGGGGTGCCGCCCTCCGGGAGGGACAGCGAGACGAGGCAGGGCACGGTGACGGCAGGCCAGAGCCTCCGGGCCCCCGCACTCACCGCCACGCTCTGCCCCCGAGGCCCGCGAGCTTCGAGCTGCCCCATGGATGCAGAGGGCAGAGGGTCCCGGGCTTGTGCGGGGCCTCGGGGCAGCAGGCTCAGCGCCATCCTGGCTGTGCCCTGGCTGTGCCCGTCACTCCCCAGCGAGAGGCACGAGCTGCAGTGGCCGCAGGGCAGGGTGTCCTGGGCCCGACAGCGTCGTCCCTAGGGGGCTGGGGGGACCCCGTGATGGGAGTCCCGGGGGTGCTCCAGGGCCTGGTCCGTGGCGGGGCCTCTGGGGTGGCCCAGGCAGGTGCCAAAGGGAAGGGGACCCCGTTTTTTGTCTTGAAGCCCACCATGTCCGGGGGCCGCCTGCCTGCACCGTCTTGTTGCACTGGGAGGGTGGGGAGGGAGTTCCATCGCGGGGGGGGGGATGTTGGACGATGGCTTGGCCGGGAGGGGGTCAGGGCGGCTCAGGCTGGGTGGCTGGGCCCGGGGAGGCCGGCTCCTCCACCCTGGGCGGTGGCTCAGAGGCCGGAGAAGGGAGGAGAGACCCGGGCGCCGGGGATACTCGCTCCAGGCCCAGGAGCCTCATGGGGAACTCCTCAGGTCCCGCTGGAAAGAGGCCGATGGGGTCAGCGTCTCCAGCAGGCTGTGTGTCCCCCACTGGGGGCCCCGGGGGTCCTCATGGCTCCCACGTGGCCCCCCGGCCTGACCCTGTGCTCAGCCCCCCACACTGGTGCCCGGGCCCTGCAGTGGGTGCCCACCCGCCCAGCCCTGGCCTGAGGTCCCCGAGGCTGGAACAGAAGAGGAGAGCCCCAGAGATGAGGACGGGGGCCCCGGGGGCTCTGTCCCCTGTGGGCGGCCCCAGCAGGCCGAGTTGGAAGGGGCTGGGGCCCTGAGCCCACCTGGGGTGGGGCAGGTCGCACCGCATCCTCCGGAGCTGGGTCATGGAGGTCCGAAGGTGTCTGAGCACCGCCTCGTCCTCCAGGGCCCAGGGCTGGGCCAGAGAGTCCTGGAGGAACTCCCGGAGCCCTTCCAGGGGCAGCTTCAGGAGGCGCTCTGGGCGGTGGGCGAGAGTCAGACCCAAAGGGCCCCGCCCTGTGGCCCCCAGTGCCCCCAGGCCAGCGGCTGGGGTCCTGCTGTGCCCAGGAGCGCCGTGGGCAGTGCTCTGGCCAGGGTGGCCCCTGCCCACTGCTCCTCTCAGGGAGCCCCGCTGCACCTGCCTGCCCTGCTGTCCCCCCGCCCCAGGTCTGGGTGCTGCTCAGAGCACAGGGTCACCGCCCCTGCCCCCTCTCGGCACACCTGGGCTCCCAGGGGCTCACTTACTCCTGTGCACCTTGATGATGGTGTAGGCCATGGCCATGAGCACCCTCTCCCCACAGCTTCATCCCACAGCTTCAGGGTGAGTGAGAAGGGGGTCTAGGGGATAGCGGGGTGGGAGGAGCAGCCTGAGCAGGGCCCCTGGGGGGCTCGGCTGGGGCTAGGCCAGGCCTGCCATCTGCCCCCCGGCTGCCTCTGACGAGGCCCCACAGCCCCCCCAGGGAGATCAGGGCTCCCGGCCGCTCCAGGTTCCGACCCTGGCCAGCACCTCCGGCACCCCTGGGGGCACAGACTCTGCCTGCACTTGATGACACCACGCTCCAGAGGACCCCAGGCTGGCCGCCCGATGGGCCGAGGGCCCATCCACACCCTGGGCTGACCCAGCCTCCCCCCGGGGGAGCTGTGGCAGAGATGGCCTGTCCCCGGAACCTCGTCCAGAGACCCTCTGGGCTTCTCCAAGACGGGCTGGGCTGCGAGCCTCAGGGCCCTGGGGTTGGGCCTGGCTCGTCTGGAGGGTGGGGCTGAGCTGGGACCTCTCCAGGGGCAGGGGGCAGGTCCGGGAGCCGGGGTCCCGGGGGAGGCCTCACCCAGCCAAGGAAGCACTGCAGGAACCACTTTGGGGTGTAGATGCCGGTGGACATCTGCTTCTCGTCCTGGCGGGAGGGCAGGAGGTGCTCAGGCCCCACGCCGTGGCCCCTGGAGCCGTGTGGACGCGCTCCCCACAGCCCAGCCCAGCCTCGCCCAGCCCCGAGGGCGCCCCCGGGCCCCAGGGGGAGGAACGTGACCCCAACTCTGGGCAGCTCAGAGGGCCGTGCCCCCCACCCCCTGCCCCGGGCCCCGGGGATGGAGCCTCAGGAGCTCCCACTCGCCATGTGCCTCAGGTCGGGGAGAGCTCTTTGGAGGACGCGCTTGTGATGAGCCTGGAACCTGAGGAGCTTCTGGAAGCCTGGGACGAAGAAGCCTGAGAAGGCCCCAGACCCCCACGATCAGGGCCTCCTCCTGCACCAGGCAGGGTGGGGGGGTGTCGGGGCAGGGGCATCCCCCCACGCCCTGACCCCCGTGTGCCCACCACCCTCGGAGCCCTGACTGGACCCGCTCTTCCCAGAGGGCAGGGCTGCCTCCCAGGCCGGGGGTGCGGGGCCCGGGGACCCTCGTCCTCACAGAGACCCCGCAGGCGTGGGCTGGGGGCTGAGGACCAGGCCCTGCTGACCCAGCATCCTCTCTCCTGCAGGGGCTTCCACGGGGACAGGCAGGTCCCCAGCCCCAAGGGACAGCGGGTGCAGGCCAAGGGGAAGGTGATTGGCGTGCACGGCCCTCTGTGGGGCTTGGGAGTGAGGCTGGGGGCCCCCGGGAAGGGGAGACGCTGCCCTCTGGGCCCCGTGTGGCCGTGGGCTGGCAGGGGGGCCTGGGGGGCAAGCAGGCAGCCGGGCGGGAGGCTGGGGGAGCAGCGGGAGTGCGAGCCCGGCCTGCAGATGGTGGCGCGGGTGGCCGTGGCTCCGGGACCCCGAGGCCACCGGGGAGGCGGGGCCCTTGCCCGTGGGGGGGCGGGCTGGGGGGTCCCCGCCTGCCCCCCCGGTGCAGCAGCCTGCAGGGAGGCCCTCCTGAGCTCCCCTCCCGCCCCGCGGCCCGGCGGGCCCCTACCGTGCATGGCGTGCCTGTCGTCCGTCATCAGCTGGGCCAGCGCCCAGAAGGCGTCCTCCTCGGGCAGGAACATGAGGATGGCCGCGATCTCGCTCATGCCCTGGCAGTAGCCCACCTCCTGCAAGAGCCAGAGCCCCACGGAGGGCGGGCGCCCCGAGGCCCCCTCTGAGCCCTCCCCGCGGGCGTCAGGCTCCCCCGGCTCCCTCACAGCCCGGGCTCCTGGCGGGGGCTCCCAGAGGGTGGGGGGGGCAATTGAGGGCCACCCGGACCAGCTCGGGCGCCAGCACCCTGGGCCCCGCTACCGAGCCCTGCGGCCGCCGTGGCAGGGCCCCCGTCCTCAGACCAGCAGGAGGGGCCTCCATTAGCTGTGCCAGGCTGCAGGGAACCCGCCAGGTCTGGAGACCCCCCTGGAGGGCAGGTCGGGGGCCTGACTGTGGCCCCTGGCTGGTCCCACGAGGGGAGCTGGGCCAGGACACCCCGCGGGGCCGGGGAGCGTGTGAGCTGGGGTCCTCGGGGACCCTTCTTGAATGCGCCGTGGAAGGGGGTGGCCTCGTGGGCGCCTCGGCCTCATGCCCTTCAGGGGAGTTGGAGCCTTTCCCACTGGGGTTCTTGTCAGAACCGTCTGTCAGGGTCCAGACCTGAGCTCTAGGACGGCCGCGGTGCACGCGGGGGCCCCGGGCAGCCCCGGGCCTCGGGCACGCAGGCCCTGCCTCCCCTGGGAGGTCTGCACCCAGCCCCCTGGTGTCCTGGAGGAGAGAGACCTTCCCCGGCATCTCGGGGCCGTGGAGCTGGGGCCCTAACTGTGAGTCCCGCTGGTCACCAGCACTCAGGACAAGGCCGCCCGCGGGGCAGGAGGCAGGGGCAGGGACACTCACGGTGTCGTACACGGAGTAGGCTGCCAGCACATGGAACAGGGTCGCTGCCTAGGAGGGGCGACAGCGGGGGGCTCTGCTCAGTCAGCCCCCGCCCAACGAGGCTGCCAAGGTGCCAACACCCACCCTGCAGGTCCCGCGCCCTCAGGGCCCCTCCTTGGGGGCCAATCTCTGGGGTCAGGTCTGCGCACGGGGACAGGCGGCAACCTCACACGTGCAGCGTGCCGGGGGTTAAGTGTACCCTGGGGTGTCCGACGCCTCCGAGCGGCTCCCGCCGTGGGGTGTACAGCTCTGGGCTCCCCCAGCACCAACAGAGCCCCCTCCAGCCCCGGAGCGGCCTCCCCTGCGCACCCCCTGGTAGCCAGCGCTCCCCCTGCCCCGGTCCCCGCAGCCCCTGACGCCTCTCCTCCCCTGCCCTGGCCTGGCCTGGCCCCGTGTCCCGGGAACACCACCAGCCCCACTTGGCCCCTGCCCCGAGCCCACGCAGCCGGGGCGTCCGTGGCCCTGAGCGCACCCCCAGGCCTTCCCAGGTGTCCCTGGGCTGGACTTTGGGGGGGGACCCCAGACCCGCCCATCCCAGAGCATCTCGGGGCTCCATGTCTGAGCCGCCATGAGGAGAGCAGGGAACGTCGTGCAGGTGTGACCCCGATATAGGCTGCGAACCCCTGGGATCACTATCTGAGCACGGGGGGGTACGGGGTGCGGCCCCCTCAGCACTGCCAGGAGCCGCCTGATGCCCCCCGCACGGCGGCCTGAGTCTGCACCCCGGCTCCACGGCCCCCGGGCCCGGGCTGCTGGAGGCCGGCTCCGCCTGGGCCGGAGGTCACAGGTCAGCCTGACCCGGCCGCACTCTGAGGGCCGCGGGGGCCCCGGGGGGCAGCAGGTTCCCTGCAGGGAGGAGCACCGAGTTCTCGTGGGGAGACGGTCCGAGCGGCCCCCCGGGAAGCCCAGCCACCCTTGCCTGGCAGCTCCTCAGCCCCGCCCCTGATGCCCCTACAGGTCACCCCTGGGGTCCAGGGCTCCCACACACCCCGCCCGCTGCACATAGAGGTAGCTGCACCCTCTGCTCCACCCACCTGCACCCCCTGTCGGGGGCTCCCTGCCTTCCCCCCTCCCCGCGGCCCCTGGGGACTCTACGGGACACCCGGGCTTCTGACGGGAGCAGGCCATCCAGAGAACCCCAAGGTGGCGGGGGAGGCTGAGCATGTCCCACAGGGGGCAGCTGCACTGTGTCCTTGTGGGGGGGGTGGACCGATAGTGTAGGGGTGGGGGGTGTGGGGGTGTGGGGGATGGTGTGGGGGTGATGTAGGGGGATGGCATGGGGGCGTTGGTTGAGGGGATGGGGTGGGGGGCTGGGCTGCGGACACAGGGCACCCCCTTCTCTAAGGTGCACACGGAGACGTCTACAGATAAAGGCGACCCCAGTCTGGGGTTTGCTGTGACCCCTGCCCCTGCCCCTGGGGCCCAGTGTGCTCAGCACAGGGCCTGCCTGGACCGGGGCGGCATCTGGGGGCCGTCATGCTATGTGTGCTCACCAACTGCAAGTTGTCTAAAATAAAATGCCCAGAATTCAGAAGTACATAAAGCACCGAGGGTGGGTGTCACCCTGACCTGTCCGACCCTCGTCGGGTCCATGTGTCCTGGTCCAGCTGCAGCCATGCACCTTGGCCCCCAGGTCTCCTTACTGCCCCCCACGCCCCCACCCCGGCCCCCTGCTCTTCACGGGGCCGCCCCTCACCCCTTTAGGGTTCAGCTCAGACGGTGACCCCTGGAGGCCCCATCCTGGTGGCCTCCCCATCCCCTAGACCCCGGGGGTGGGGGCACGGGGGTCATCCCCAGCACCCTACCATGTGGCAGTGTGTTGTTTGTCGCCGTCACTCCACCCGGCCTCAGAGACCCCGTGTCCCCTGCACAGAAGCCCCCGGGCCTCCCCTGGGCCCCCGAACCCTGCTGGCCCAGCAGCCTCACCCGTCCTGTAGCGGTCCCAGAACATGGTGTGACTGCAGAACGTCCGGTTGACGTCCAGGTCGATCTGCATGATGTCCCGGGAGGAGACCAGGGCCGCCTCCTTCATTTCATGCTGAGAGACCCCGGGAGGAGGAGCCAGCGTCAGGGACACAGACCCCGACCTGTCAGCAGCTGCCGTCCTGGGCAGGGAGCCCTGGGGCCACCATGGGAGTGTGTCCTGCAGGAACCTCCACCCTTCCCCTGGGAGGCTGGTGACGGCGGGAGTGCCCATCATGCCTGCGGGGCCTGTGTGAGGGCCTGTGCCCAGCTGTCGTGGGCGGAGAGGGGACTGAGGGTCAGCCCGGGTGGGGAGGGGACTGAGGGTCAGCTCTGGACAGGGAGGGGACATGGAGGATCAACCTGGGTGGGGAGGAGACATGAGGGGTCAGCCCGGGTGAGGAGGGGACACGGGGGTTCAGCCCGGGTGGGGAGGGGACATGGGGGTTCAGCCTGGAGGGGAGGGGACAAGGGGTCAGCCCTGGACAGGGAGGGGACATGGAGGATCAACCCGGGTGGGGAGGAGACATGGGGGATCAGCCCGGGAGAGAGGGGACAGGGGGTCAGCCCTGGACAGGGAGGGGACATGGAGGATCAGCCTGGGTGGGGAGGGGACACGGGAGTTCAGCCCGGGTGGGGAGGGGACATGGAGGGTCAGCCCTGGGCAGGGAGGGACTGAGGGTCCACGGGGAGTGGACGGGTCCCACCTGGTATTTCCCGGCATTCCTGGCCTTAACCTGGTCGACGTTCAGCAATCGCAGCCACACCTGTCCCTGCACCTGGGGCGGGACCCCCTTGTAGCTGCGGGGAGGAAGGCAGTGCTGGTGAGAGAGGCCCAGGGCGGCACCTTGGAGCCCAGGGAGCGCAAGGCATCTAGAAGGTTCCGGCTTCGGCTCCAGGGGTGTCTGCAGAGAGGCTGGGTCTCCCTGGAGCTGGGCCCCATCCCCCACGAGGAGCAGGGACCGTGGCCCCGACCTGACGCTCCCCCACCACCGTCCTGGGGCCTGGGGAGGCTCAGGCTCCCAGCAGACTCTCCCCAGGCAGGGGGCTCCCCCGAGGACGGGGCAGGAGGACACTGAGGGCGGTCCCCCAGCCCCGTCAGGACGGAGAGCCCTCGGGGGCACCCAGCGCCCCACCTTCTCGCTGGGGAGGTAGTAATGCTTGAGCATTTTTATCCATTTGTCCGCGCGCCGGGTCTCCTGGCGGAGTTTCTGGAAGAGGACAAGCGGGGGCTGCAGGTGAGGCTCCAGCCATGGGAGGTGGGTGCTCGGGCCGCGTCCAGTCCCCCGCGGGACCCGGAGGAGCCAGGAAAGCACAGGGCCCGCCGCGGACCACGGCTCCGGGTCTGGGGTGCGTTCCCAGCAGCCCGTGCAGCGCTGGGACGGGGGACTGGGGAGACGCCCAGGGATGTCCTGGGGGACAGGGTGCAGACAGCTGGCCCCAGACCCCCCCACGTCCTGCCTGGGGCCCAGGACGGGCTCTCACCTTGGCCTCGGGGGGGCTGGGGCCGGCCAGCTCCTTGCCCCTGGAAGGCAGGAGACGCAGAGCCCTGAGGCCCCCGGCCCCACAGCCACACACCTGCCCCCCGTCTGCACCCAGGGGCCTGGGGAGGGCAGGGCTCCTCCAGGGAGGGCAGGGGCTGCCAGCGGCCTGAGGGCGGGCGGGGGCGGCGTCTGGGGGGTCTGAGAAGGGTGTTTCCCGTGGTGGGCTGGGCCCTTGGCGCCCCCAGGGAGTGACCTGCCCCCCTGCTCGATAGACCAGCCCGAGAGCTGTCAGTGTGGCCCGGGTGCCCCGTGACCGTCCCACTGAGGTCCCCCGCCTCCTCAGGGCCTGACTGCCCAGCATCCAGCCGGCCTCCCCCTGCCCCCTGGCCATCCCCCTGCTGTCCCCTGACTCCCCTCTCTGCTGTCCCCTCTGCCACCCTGGCCCATTTCACCTCCTGTCCTGTTGGAGCCCCTGAGCACGACCACCCCTGAGCCATCCCAGCAGCCACTGGGCCGTGAGCAGTGCTGAGGGGGCCCCACCTGGGGTCTCCAGCCTCCATCAGGTTCTCCTGGGGCTGTTGACCCATTAGCCTCGTCCCCTGCGACCTAGGCCACTGGGCTGTCTCCTCCCTCGTTCCCGCCCAGGGCAGCCCCCTCCTCCTCTTCCCTCCTCCTGCCTGGTCGGGCCCTCCCTCTGTGCCCCCCCCTGCCCTGGCATGGTCCCCGGCATCTACCTGCAGCCCCGCAGAAGCATTCGGGACTGTGGGGGCCCTGGCTGGGGGGTGTGGGCGAGAGCACCCCTGCGGACTCTCCCCAGACGAGGCCGTCCCCCTACGGACAGCACGCCCTGGCCCCAGAGCCCCTCACAGGCGGGATCCCCTGCTGAAGGGACTGGACAACCCCCCCCGCCGGATGCAGGAGGCAGACACCTGGGCCTGCCCGAAGCAGGCATGGGGGCCCCTCCTCTGAGTGTCCAAGGGCCTCCCCCGGGCCCAGCTCCCTTCCTGCCCACGTCCCGGGTCATCCTCCAGGGTGTCTCAGCTGCAGCCCAGCGCAGACATGGCCCTCAGAGGGCTCCAGGGGACGAGGTCCCGACCTGGGGGGTTCATCCTCCAGAGAGGTGTTCCTGCAAACGCCAACCCCCCTGAGATGGATGAGGAGGGGACTCACTGCAGGGGACTTACTTCAGAAAGCCCTGGTGGTCGGTGACCTTGCACAGTGACAGGTCCTGCGGAGACCCTGCTTGGTGCGCCTGCAACAGAGGGGGCTCCGTGGTGGGGACCGATCAGAGCAGGGAAATGGGGACAGGAGGGAGCAGAAGGGCTCCTCCCTCCCCTGAATCCAGAGGGAGCGCCGACCCTCTGAGATTGGCCGGGCACAAGAGGAAGGGCCTGTCTGCCCAGTGGGCGCAGCCTGACAGCCTCACCTGCTTCTACCTATCAGTGACGATCCCACCTGGGCCTGACCTGACCTGGTGACTGTGGTCCCCACCTGGGCCTCACCTGGACCCGGTGACTGTGGTACCCTACTGGGCTTCACCCGGACCTGGTGACTCTGATCCCCACCTGGGCCTCACCCGGACCTGGTGACTGTGGTCCCCACCTGGGCCTCAGCTGGACTGATGACTGATCCCTACCTGAGCCTCACTCGGACCTGGTGTCTCTGATCCCCACCTGGGCCTCACCCGGACCTGGTGTCTCTTATCCCTACCTGGGTCTCACCTGACCTGGTGTCTCTGATCCCCACCTGGGCCTCACCTGGACCTGATGACTCTGATCCTTACCTGGCCCTCAGCCGGACCCGGTGACGGTGGTCCCCACATGGGCCTCACCTGGACCTGGTGACTCTGGTCTCCACCTGGCTCTCACGTGGACCTGGTGACTGTGGTCCCCACCTGGGCCTCACCTGGACCTGGTGACTGTGGTTCCCACCTTGGCCTCACCTGGACCTGGTGACTCTGGTCTCTACCTGGCTCTCACTGGACCTGGTGACTGTGGTGCCCTGCCTGGGCCTCACCTGCACCTGGTGACCATGGGCCCTACCTGGGCTCCCATGACCTGGTGACTGTGGTCCCCACCTGGGCCTCACTTGGACCTGGTGACCCTGGTCCCCTCCTGGGCCTCATCTGTGCCCAGTGATTGTGGTCCCAACCTGGGCCTCACCTGGACCCAGTACACTGTGGTTCACAGATGGACCTCACCTGTAGCTGGTGACTCTGGTCCCCACCTGGACCTCACCTGGAACTGGTGACTGTGATTCCCACCATGGCCTCACCTGGACCCAGTGACTGTGGTCCCCCACTGGGCTTCACCCGGACCTGGTGACTGTGGTTCCTACCTGGGTCTCACCTGACCTGGTGACTGTGGTCCCCACCTGGGCCTCACTTGACCTGGTGACTCTGATCCTTACCTGGCCCTCACCCGGACCTGGTGACTCTGGTCCCAAATTGGGCCTCACCCAGACCTGGTGATTCTAGTCCCCAACTGGGCTTCACCTATGTGACTCTGGTCTCCACCTGAGCCACATGTGGATCTGCGACTGTGGTCCCCACCTTGGCTTCACCTGAACTTGGTGACTCTGGTCCCCACCTGGGCTCACCTGGACCTGGTGACTGGGCTCCTCAGCTACTAATGACTGGGATCCAGGATGGACCCTTAGTTGCTACTGACACCGGGACCATCCCCAGGGTCTCACTTGTTCCTGGTGACTATGGTCCTTGTCTGGGCTGACCTGGCTCATCCTTGGCTCTGATCCCCTCTTGAGCCTCACCTGCTCTTGCAGGTATGGTCCCCCTGTCGTGGGTGTGTAGTGTCTATGGTCCCTTCTGGGCCTCACCTGATGGTACTGGACCACGATATTGGCCCTTTGCAAGGCCAGCAGGGTCTCTGGGTCCTCCTGCATCATGCTGCAATCCAAACACATCCAAGAATGACGGCGCATGAGAACCTTCCGAGGACACATGTGTCCGGGTGCTCCCCGTGGGCAGGTCCCCCTCTGTCTGACCGGAGCCGGAGACAACCCCGTAGCCCCGAGGGGCACAGGCATCACACACGGGCCCTCACTGCCTGTCTGTCCCTCGCCTACCTACAGCCCACCTTTCCAGCCACTGTCCCAGGACATGCCGTCACGCTGGGGTCACAGAGCGCTCCCACCCTGGTATCAGGAGCACACAGGCGGGGGACCCAGGGGCTCCGGGGAACTGCCTACCTGATGCTCGGGGGTGACATCTCCCAGCCCGGGGCTGGCGCAGAGATGGTGGTGGGTGGGCCGGCCAGCGAGTGTCCCTGTGGGCTTGGGGGAGGGGGCAGGGATTGAAGGTTTCTCTTAGATTCCACAAACACACGACCAAGGGGAGAAAGCGACGGACTGGACTTCATCAAAATTAAAACCTGATGCCAGCAAGAGTGCGACCAAACTCCCCACCCTGAGGGCAGCGATGTGTGAATAGCCTGAGGGGGGCCTGGGGGAGCACGAGGGACTCCACGTTCCAGTGCGTGAAGAGCAAGCCTGCTCACGGGCCAGGGGGACCCAGCGGGCACAGGGCGGGATGGGGGGAGTCAGTCACCCCTGTTGGGGTCCATGTGTCTAGTATAGGCTGGAAAGGTCATGGCTTGGGTGCCTGCACAGCACAGGGCTTATAGGGGAGCGGGGGTCCCGGGGGAGCTGCCTGAGTTCCGACTGCAGCCTCCTTCCCTGGACGGGGGCAGCAGGGTGGCCGCTCTCACCCCGTGGGGCTGTGGAAGGGCTGTAGGAGCTGCTCACGGTCATCGCATGGGGGGTCTGGGTGTTGTGGAGCCCAGCACGGGAGGCCTGTGCCCCCACCTGGACCCACAGGCCCCACTGTGGCGCGCGGGGAGCAGGGATCAGCTGCCACTCACCTGTGACCTGTCGCTGTGTGAGTGCCGCCTCTTTATGCACTGGGGTACTGGGGAGAGTGGGAGGGTTGGGGTACTGGGGAGAGTGGGAGGGTGGGGGTACTGGGGAGAGTGGGAGAGTTGGGGTACTGAGGAGAGATGAGTACTGAGCTACTGGGGAGAGCAAGAGAGTCAGGTCGCTGTGAGGCAGATCTGGAGCATGAGTGCCTCCGAAGGTCTGCGGACGCAGAGTGGGCACCAGGCAGCAGTGGAACCCGGGGGCACCACAGTTCCACCCAGAGTGGGGTCCCACATCATCACTGTGGGCAGGCGGGGTCCAATCAGCACTTAGCCCTTCACCCTGAAGGCCGAGGGTCCCGGGGGAGGGTCCTGTCCCCACGTCGGCAGGAAGGGGATGCAGGCACCCTCCCATATCCTCAGTTCCCATCCATGGGCCCTGCAGGCCTCCCGCCCTTCAAGGCAGATTGGGGGTCACAGATGCCCCCCCGCCCCTCAGGGTTCACAGCATGGGGGTGCAGTTAAGAACATTTGAGGGGCTCTTGGGTGGTTCCGTCGGTTCCACGTCGACTCTTGAGTTTGGCTCAAGTCAGGATCTCGAGGTTGTGGCGTGGAGCCTCACGTGGGTCTCGGGCTCCTGTGGGTGAGGAGTCCGCTCCAGTTTCCCCCTCTCCCTCCACCCACCCCTCACTGCACCCTCTCTCAAGTAAATCTTCTAAAAATTAACATGAAGACACGTGAGCACCTTGATCCCCTCTGCAGAGGTGCCTTTGTGTGTGTAACGACCGTGTAAATGCCTTTCACGGACCCACCGGGAGTCCTACCGGAAACCCCCTTTCCTTGGTATTTATTGATGTACAGTCGACACACAACATGACAGTAGTTTCAGGGCTACAGCTAGTGACTTGACAATTCTGTGCCTCACTCAGCTCTCCCCACGAGAAGTGGCATCACCGTCTGTCCCCGTACAAAGTTGTCCCAACAGTACTGACTCTGTTGCCAGGCTGTACTTTCTAAATTTCTGGGATTTCTTTATTTAGAA